>NC_081200.1:4491866-5114366 GCF_902713425.1 Acipenser ruthenus | reverse complement strand
GACAGTTTATTTAATCCATTCCTTGCTATTACTTTGAGTCTCATACGGGTCAGTACTCTGGCAAAAGAATCAATGTGTGACTGGCATTCTGACAGGACCTTGAGAATGGTTCTGTAATTCTGACTGTGAGATTGAACATTTGTATTGAAGTGCCATGATGTATTGAGGTTGGGGGGTTCTGTCAACCAGAGATTGAACGACCCCTATATTAAAAGGATGTTTTCACCACTTAATTTCAAATATTCAATACATATACATGCCATAGTTTTATTTTAATTACTGTATTTATCATGCAAATGATCCCATAACCTGCCCTATGGCTATTTTTTGTCCATGAAATCTGAGACTTAAGTTTTATCATCTGCCATCAATACTCTTAAGACTAAAAGGTCACATTGCTCTGAGATTCCATTTTGAACACCACATGCAGTACCTGAAGACAATCTTCCCTCACACTGTGCCTGCTTTCTGGGTCAGCCATGCGTGTTCAACGCTGACCATCAGGATGAAACCGCAAAACTTAAAATATCTTAATGAATTCTGCTAAATACAGGGATTCTGCTTGTACACCACACCAAAACTCTATGTGAACACTATCTAGCGTATAGTAGCTAAATGATGATTAACCACTCTGCATCAGTGGAAATTCAATGCATTTCCTACACTGTCAAAAGTGAACAAGCTCAAACGATTCTCAGTAAGGTATACATCTTCCGACAGCCTGAGGCTGTTGTTATCAGCAGTACTGTCACAGGTAGCCTATAATAGTTTGACAAGATGTTCTGTAATGTTGCAAACTTTCTGTGACGTGAACAGAATCTTCATTTATTATGGTATGTTGTTTAGTTTTGGTATGAATTACAGAGGGATCCCCACCACAGCTTTAAATACAAAGTTATACATGTTTGACATGCGGACAGACAGAAATAAACGCCTCTATACATACTCCCAATTATGATACACCCAATAGTCTGTGCTAAGGAATGCCCTTGTTACTTGGTTCTCTATACACATGTGTTACAATGTTTGTAACATATGGACAGACTGACGGCCTCTATTTAAAACATTTATACAACACAAATTAAACTTTTCTTTTAGTTTAATTTTAGGAAGTCAAACTCTGAAATATCTCTTTCTACTGCATATTGCTAGCATATTGATAATATTTGTAATAACCTACTAAACATTTATAATAAACTATTAACTTTATGTCGCCCATTGGATACGTGTTTATTTATTTTAAAATAAATTCACTCACACGCTAGAACCCTATCCAGGTGAACATTTGACTTCTCTTTTACCTTGGCAAGGAGGAACTGGAAGCTTTTTGTCAACTTTAACAAAATGCGTAATTAACAAACTGGGTAATCAAGATCTTCCAACCAGCTTGATCCACACACAGGGTTATTCCTCATTAGACCTATGCAGGGCAACAGAATCTTACTTCACGGTTTTACTTCAATGCATACAGTTGTAGCACTGTGACCCAGAGCGAATGAATCTGAGTCAACAATCTCCCTCCTGACTTGTGAGGGCACGGTATAACAGGAACAGTGTGCCCCGGACTGGATGGTTTGACAGTTAATTCCAGGGTCAGTCGGAAGTCGGCCATCCAAAAAGGGGGCAAAGCCACAGTACTAGAAGTCAGCACCTTACTACGGTAGGTGATGTGTCAGTCATGGATTGGAGGAGACGTGATTGCACTCGCTACCAAAGGGGGCGTGACTGAGTATGTATGTATGTATGTATGTATTAAATGTGTTTGCTGAATTATCCATGGATAATATTCTCTGCACTGGGTTGGAGATGGACATTAATAACAGCACCACAGGGATGAACAGCCTTGTGTTATTGGTTTCTGCTCTTGGGATTGTTTGTCCCTGACCTTAGAATAAAGGTTGTAATTATCCTGTTCTCTAGTGGAGCCATTCCTTATACTGTGGTTGATGTTAAAATAAATGCCAATTTGTATGGCTGTAATCCAGAGTCTGTTTTAGCAGCAACCATCCAGCTTCTACACATTTATATGGAAATAGTGTATTGTCTTTACTTTTAAATAGCGTTTCTGACTAGAACAGATAATAATGAATACATAAACAATACCGAAGATTCTGCAAATGTAGGTTAACTTTATTCAGGGCAGAATTCCAAACCCTTTTGACAAAGGTTTATAATATTAATCTGGAAGTAAACTCCTATGGATATAAATATGAGGTACAGCCATACGTGCATTCTAGCGAACCCACCACTATCACCGCTACTGTTAACATTTGAACTGCCAAATGGTTTTATAACAATCAGAATGAGGGAAGCTTACCGGTATTGAGAATTTGGTTAAAATGCACCTAATGTCTTATGTGTAACAAGCTTTCATTACTGTATGTTCCAAAAGAAGCCAAATTTGTATTGCTGTCAAACATACCTGTTTGGCATCCTCAAAACAATGATATATTTTGGAGACATATTTCTATGTGGCACATCATCTCTAATTTCAGAGCAAGCAATCACATGACCACACTGTGCGAGATTGCATTGCTGCTGAGCAACACATCTCCTTCAGATACAGTGCTGCAGTAGCACACACTCAACGCAGTCTAACAGTGAACAAGACTCATTATTTTTTTGTTTGGGTTATTTTTTATAGATGTTTGTTTAAACATTGACCTGACTCATCTTGTTCCCATTCCTGCACCTTTGATCTTAAAATGTTTTCTTCTTAGTGAAAAGATTGTTTTTGAGTGCAGTATTTACAAACTGTTTCTTCAGCTCTGTATTTTCCAAATCCACTACCATTCTCAAATCATCCCATGCATAGACATAAAAACAAACAAAAAAAATCTGGGAAATGGAGCTCTATAGATTTACGAGCGATGAGGTACTCCAATGACAACCCTTAATAATGTTTGCCCCTATCATTTCTTTAATCCATAAAAAGTCAGATTTTCATACATGCAGAAAAAAATAAGTGTGCATCATAATTACCTGCAGATATATGAAGTGAAGGAACAAATAAAATACTGAAATGATTCTTGCCTTTCTTCTGTATCTAGTCCAACACATCCAGTAGAAATATCTGATGACATTTCATGACTAGGTGAGTGAAAAAGAAGCAGGGCAAGAGTACCTCATCTATCATTGGCTGCAAAGTACATTTTGAATGTAACTGATATATAATGATAGTGGCCTGGATCCACAGGTATATTAAACCTGTTGGTTGTTCCTTATTTTGTAGTTCAAGAGCTGTGCCATTTACTTTCCTCTCTAGTGAAAACAATCAGGACAGTCTAATAGTAATGAAACTTTTTTGATTAAGGAATTCCACCAGGAGAAGCTCAATGCTTTCAATTATACAATCAGTACTTTGTAGTTCAGTATAGACCAAGTGGTACCGTCTTAATGACAAATAAGTAAGTTGTATACATGGAGGTGGTCTAGATAGCACAAATCAGATCCACACTTGATTCTGATACGGTATGTTTCATCGCAGTACCAACATTCACAACATTCACATTACATGTCCTTTCTCTTGAAAAAACTATCCAGCGTAGATTACTCCTCACGCCCGTTGCCTGGTTGCTGTTTGTGTGAAGATGACTGACAGGCAACGATTGCATTTGTCATGCATGATTCGTACTACAATAGGTGATCTTTGAATTAGCGTTTTCTTTGAATTAGTCAACCAAGGTGTTTGTTTTCACTGAGAGACTAACACACTTGACACTGGAGAGAGGTTCCGTGTCAGTCAGTACTGAGATCGTTGTATCTGGGTCAATCCTGTACATGATCATTCTAATAGGGCTAATTTGCATTGAAAAAATCGGTTCTTGCTGTTGGGATCGTTAAAACCAGATAACAATCACAATAAAGAATCAAGAAGTGCAGTTAACATATTTAATGACTGGTGAAATACAATTCATAGTTATTAAATAAACAGAAATGAATGGTGAAAATTGGACTTTAAGCTAAAAGCTGGGGTGGGGCGATTGTTCAAACTGGGGTGTTGACCCAGCAGAATCCGGTAGGATCTCATCATCCACAAGCAGCTTGTGAAATATCAATGTTTTTCCAGCTTGGAGGTTCAAATAAGGAAAAATATTTGAACCTCCATATATATGACTAATGTGAAAGGCTAACAGACGCTGTTTCAGCCATAACTGTAAAACAGAAGATAGCTTGGCCAACATTGCGTGTCCCCTTGTCATTATTACAGTATTTGAAACATAAGTGTGAGTTAATAGCATTTATGAACTGGTCTAACTATTTCATGAACTGCCAGATGAAAAGGCACAGTCAGTTTACAAAATGATGCAGTAGGACCTGACAGTTGCAATCTTCATACCTCTGACCTATTTCAAGTTTCTTGAAAAAGGAATCAGGAAAATGCCTACACTTTTTACTGTATAATGAAGAGCATAACATAAACCATTTGTAGAACTGGGGTGAAGAATCTCAACTTTCAGGATCACTTTGCATAACTTAACAAAGCACCGACAGCAGCATTCAGTACCTGGATTTATTATTTAATGCAAAACTTTTATGATTTATTCAAGATGTTTGATAATCCTAACAGCTGTGTTATTGCTGTCAAGCACAGATATTGAATCTGTATATTCTGAAAAACAAAAGCTGAGGGATTGCTCATTACTTGAGGCTCCTAAAGTCAAGAAACACTATTTTCAATGACCATATATTTCTAACTGTTGACCTAACTGTTGATACACACTGTAATACCATGGCTCCATTTTTGGGGGGGTTAATGTCTACTATACATGTGACTAAAAATACATGTGGCAAAATTCTTCCCATGGTTCACAGATAAGTAAAAGTTGGGCTGAATTCCATTATAAACTTGTGCTTGTCTAAATGACTGAGAGGTTGTCGTGGTTGATAAAGCAGCAGGCATTTAGTTAAATACAAATATTTGTGCTTATTTGAACCTCCAAGCTGGCAAAGCATGAATGTTTCACAAGCTGCTTGTGGATGATGGGATCATTATACATTGTTGAAAACAGCACAAAACATCTCCTTCAATCCTTGAGTGTAAATATGTGTAGTGGTTGTAGCTCATAGCATTCTATACCATAAGGCTTCTACTAGTAGCTCTGATAGTAACTCCAGGATTGTATGTTGGAACATTACAACAATGAGAAATATTTTTTATAAATTGAAAAGACAATCTGAATCACCAGAAGATTGTGGATCAAGATGAGTTACATTTATACAATCAATTAACTGACAATATGTTTATAATATATTTTGCAAGAATCGTATCTAAAATACACATCCTATAGATCTAATAGCATAAAATATCGCTCTACAGATACAAGAGCCATTATAAAATACAATTCAGTAGTAAATAACAGCAAATTCAAATAAGAGCAAATAAATCATACAGTAAACAATTACGTTTAAGAGTGATATTGACTAAGAGCTGTTAAACTTATAGTAGATATATTTGCTTATAAGAGTAAATTCCATTAAGAGCAAGTAGTAAGTATAGTAAATGGATAAGAACGATGTCAAATAAGAGCAATTACGGAAACATCAATACAGTTACCTTTAAGAGTAAAATCAAGTACAAGATACAGAAAATAGAGATATAATTAAGAGCAGTAGTAGAATACAGGAGCAGTTAAATGCAAGTACACGATGATGCAAGACTTCTACAATTGGGTGTCATATAGTCCAGTATAGTCGAGAGTTGTGAGGTTTACAGATGCTGTCTGAACAGGTATGTCTTGAGGAGGCACCGGAAGGTGGTCAGGGACTGAGCATATAAAAGTTAGTATATGGTAAGGCTGTTTTCTAGGATGGCCATTAAGTCTATTTTCCACAGCACAAACCAGGCCAGTCTACAAATGCCCTATTTATTGATTTTTGGAAGAACCTGTCACTAGACTTTATTGCACCCATAAAGATAAAGTATAACCATTAAATTGGTCAGAGTCCAGGCCCTTTCTGTTGCCTGCATTTGTTAACTAGTGACATACTGTATAAAGAGAGTGAGTGCACCATATAGCTCCACATCTTTTTCAAATTGTAATATTTCTCTAAATGATCTCATTTAAAATGTATGGTCTGGTTTTCACTTCACAATGTTTATTGTTCTTAGTTTGCTGCAAATTCCATTTAACTTTGGTGATGTTTATCCAGTTTCAATGATCGCATGTTCCAGGGAATAACTGTACTACGCTATTCAACCAGTGTTAATTACAGCCAAACACTAATAAATCTGCCATTGCTTAATGGAAACTTGAATCTCCCTGTTAAGACCAACATAGCAAGCTTTTCAGAAGTGGTGAGTTTCCTATACAGTGTAGCACCCATTACTCCCAATACTCAGTGATACTAAAATAAACTAAACCATAAGGGAGCTTGCTCCTAGATCTATTCCTGGCAGTGGTTAGGAATTTGAGGGAATGCTTTCTTATAACAATCTGCAATTATGCATGTTTTATTCCCCTCACCATTCTGTACTGTAAGTGCACACATTTCCAAATCAATACAACAAGGCATGTGTGAGTTAGAAACAAACATCTAAACAAGGAAATATATTTTATTAAAACACATACACTGTACTCATTTGATACTGGAATCAATTCAGGATGTTGCATGTAATTTATTTGAATAATAACATTTTAAAAGGACTTCCCACCATGGTAAATTATCATCTAATTGTCTGGTTTGTTACAGCAATGTCCTTTTCTTATATAATTAGGTCCTATGGGAAAGAGAAAGCGACAATCCAGCATCCAGTATACATTCACATTACAATATAGTTTGTCTTAATCAGTAGCATTTTTTTTGTTTTGACATTTTAGCCCAAACTGTGCCTTGTGTTCAGCTTTTTTTTAACATATCTGTTTAGGTATTATTATTATTATTATTATTATTATTATTATTATTATTATTATTATTATTATTATTATTTATCTTTACCTCCATTGATGGATTTATTGGTGAAAACAATAAAATGGAATACTTCAAACAAAGTACTAGTTCAAACCAATCAAAAGTTGATTGCAGAATTTCATGAAAATATAACTTTATAATATAATCTTTATTTTTATATAGCACCGTTCATAGTGGACTACCATCACAAAGCACTTTACAGAGGTAGGCTGTGAACTGTGCATTATATGCAGAGTCACTTACAATAAAACATTGTTTTAACATCTCATCCGCAGGATGGAGCAAAAGGAAGTTAAGTGGTCACACAGTGAGTCAGTCAGTGGAAGAGGTGGGATTTGAACCAGTGACCTTCTGGTTACACTCCCTGGACCGTTACCACTGGACCCCACTGCTTCCTGTGTAGACTACTTATCTTTTTTCACCACTTTTAATAACCACATATTTTATGTTTTTGTCTTGTGAAGCAAATAACACATTTCACAGCTAAATTTCATTTTTAACAAATCTGGTCTAATGACAGAGGAGGATACTATTAATAAACCATATCCATATATATATATATAGAGAGAGAGAGAGAGAGAGAGAGAGAGAGAGAGAGAGAGAGAGAGAGAGAGAGAAGAGAGAGAGAGAGAGAGAGAGAGAGAGAGAGAGAGAGAGAGAGAGAGAGAGAGAGAGAGAGAGAAAGAACAAGAACTGACATTTCTGCTATTCTTTTCAACAGAGTTTCTCTTCCACACTCTCAGCCCAGGGCCAGGCTGTTGTTGTGCATCTCATGGTGAAGATTTAGCTTCACATAGGTAGGAACTGTCAGTCTGCACTGTTGAACTGCCATGCTTCAGTCAGTTAAAAGACAAACCACTGTGGTGCATAATACTAGTCCTACTGAGCAGGTGTTTTAAAATAAAACTCCTATTGCAGTTTTCATCAGCCATGCACAGTAAGACACCTGGGACTCCACATTATGTATGTGTAAGGATAGTGAAGGTTTGCTTTGCTTTATGCTTTGACATACAACTGAAAAAACTCAGGCAATAAGTATATGAACTTGGTTTACTATAGGAAAAAAATAGCATGCTGGGTCAACACAAATGCACAGTTCACTTCAACCTAATCAAAATGGATATTTTTCATTCTGCTATCATAGCTGTCAGCAAATGTAAGTGCTTTGTTTAATTGGATTAATAACACTGCTATCTGCACTGTTGGATTCCCTTTTTTCATTTGGCAGGTAATGGCTGTATGAGAATAGGCTTGACTCTGAATTTCTAGGATGTCATTATCAAGAATTTTTTACCAGATACAAGGGAACCATATAAGCAATGAACATGTACATATTTCACACCTCCCTGACTTATACCACTAATGATTCTCACTGCTGCCAGATAATATATAATTAGTGTGATGCGTCTCAAATTCTGGGAAGCTCTCCAATTCTGATAAAGAGAATAACTTTACTTCTCGGATTTGATTATCTGAGGATATCCTGATGAAGGCACATGTGTGCCGAAACCAGTAGGTCTTTTAAAAAATATATATAATAAACTATATAATATTAATATTCTGTGTGCGCTCCAAATGTGTTCTTTGTATGTATATATATATATATATATATATATATATATATATATATATATATATATATATATACATACATACACAAAAAGCTAAATAAAGCTTTTTGAATGTTAAAAGCCTTTGTGTGTATATAAATTGAACATTTTGGATAGAGCAAAAGAGGTCCATCAGGTTTTTGGATCCCTGTAGAGTTGTTCTTAATATGTTTCACTTTTCGTAACAGCAGTAAAAGCAATGATTCATATTGACAATCCAAAGATACCCTATTCAAGGCTGAATGCCCATTGGAAGTTGACATCATATCCACTGGCGGCAACACTGCAATAAGGATTAATGAGGAATATTAATCAAACAGATTATAGAGGAATCCAGCTGTTTTTACAGAGTTGTGGTTTCAATTGATACGGCTGTTCTGGTGGTCCACACAGTACCAATACATTCACAGCTTAATTAACAAATGAGACGTTTAGGACAAACCACCTCAACACATAATTTGTAATGAATGTTATTTTAATGGTATGAGATGAAACAGTTAACCTCAAACTCACTTTGTTTGATGGTCTGATGCTGGCCGTTTGGATGAGGTGATAGACCCCCTATAGTTAACCATGGTGTAATTGGAATAAGAAAGTTGATGTCATGTTCCAGTTACCCCTCAAGTTAAAAACTTACATTTAATGGACCAACATAAAAGTGAAACATAGAAGCTTTCTATAGATCCATTCATTAGGTCCGGATATACATAATAAACAAATGATAAAACATTTTGAATTCTAATTACCACTAGAGGAAACAAAAATAGGAATTTGAATGTTCATTTTTACGCAACTTTTTTGACAGTCAAGTATGGTTGGTGTCAAGTTAATGCATGAAGGAGGCTGTGTGGACAAGTGGTTAAAGAAAAGGGCTTGTAACCACAAGGTCCCTGGTTCAATTCCCACCTCAGCCACTGACGCATTGTGTGACCCTGAGCAAGTCACTTACCCTCCTTGTGCTCTGTCTTCCGGGTGAGACGTAATTGTAAGTGACTCTGCAGCTGATGCATAGTTCACACACCCTAGACTCTGTAAGTCGCCATGGACAAAGGCGTCTGCTAAATAAATAAACAAAAGCATTGTTCTGATAACAGGGCTGCAGAGTAAAAAAAAAAATAGGGCAGTAAATACCAGTTCTCACAAATGATCTCTTATTTTTTCAAAGTAGAAAAAAAAATATTTGAATGTTACAAAATGAAAAACAAAAACCTTGAAAGTCCTTAGTTTCTATAAATAGGAGTTAGTTAGTTAAAGATATGGTCTTCAGTTTCTAGAGATTCCATACATACTGTATATACATTTATCTGTCTATAGCCAGCGCTAGATTATCATTTTACTTTGATAAGTGAGATCCTCAAAATACAATCTATACTTAATTAACTTATAACTGGAAATCCCTGTAACTAATTAGCTCTCTGAACTTTGTGATATCCCCATATATCATGTGGAAAAGCTTATCATCAAAGATTTGTGGAGAACCATAATTAATATAGTTTGGAAGCAGTAGAATTTTTTGTAAGATTGGTCTCAGACAGTGGCGCCACTACGGTATTTAAGGTTGGGTGACAGCAATCAATCTCCAAATGCATGGAAGCCTGACAAAAAATACACAAACGACAAGGGGAACCTCACCTTTATTATTATTTATTTCTTAGCAGACGCCCTTATCCAGGGCGACTTACAATTGTTACAAGATATCATATTATTTTTACATACAATTACCCATTTATACAGTTGGGTTTTTACTGGAGCAATTTAGGTAAAGTACCTTGCTCAAGGGTACAGCAGCAGTGTCCCATACCAGGAATTGAACCCACAACCCTCCGGTCAAAAGTCCAGAGCCCTAACCACTACGCCACACTTAAGGTGTGAAGGACTCCACTTGCAAATGTCCCACAGATTACATGACATTAAGGAACACAATTAATTTTTTACAATTGTGGGGCCACTGGCCCTGATTATGGTGTGCTGTAATTTCACGAGGGTAGCTTTTATTGCACTGGCATATGGCCAACATAAATGTGGTTGATGTTTTAGCTGATTTAAATGTCCCACCAGGCATGTAATTATGCCTCTTTTCAGGCATGTAAAAGCTTTAATTACCAAACTGGATGATACGATTACTTTGAAGTTATTTCTAACATTTGGCTCCATTGTGTCAAATTTTACGCTTTTACATTACATTTTCTCATCTATAGCAAAAGGATTTTAGAGATTGTTTTGGAGTAGATTTTCTTTCTGTTCAATACAACACTAAAGTTAATCATAACATGCTGCTATAAACCCAGCACCAAGTTATTGTATTGCAGATAATAAGCAATAAGCATTGGAAAAAACAAAACAAAACAAAACAAAAAAACATGATTACCATTTCTGGGGAAATGCTTCAGTACAGAACTAAAATGAAACTTAAAGGTGGACTTCAGAATGCCTAAATTAATAGTTGTTTCGCACTATTTTTATAACATTGTACATTTTCTTTTTCTTTCACAAAATACTGGAATAATAAAACACTTTTGATGACCTTAGTTTCCTCTGGTCCTTTATAATAGTCAAATTTGGTCTGCAGGTCATAAAAGCAGACATTTGGTTGATTTAGGTACAACATGGTGTACATGTTCGAGACATATCTTTAATATCTGTGTAAGGTTTGCGAAAAAATTTGGTTTATAAGATATGGTGCAGATCAAATATTATTCACCGAAGCTGACATGAATTCCTCACCAGGGATCACAATTTGTAATTCTTTTTCCCCTTTTTTTCTCAATGTGCCACCAGATCATTTTAAATTGAATTTGAACAACAACCAACAACAAATAAATCAAGTTGTTTGAAGCAATAACTACCTTTTATATTGTGCAGCAGCCATATTTACTCAAAACAAAATAAAATACTCTGCACGCATGGACACAATCTAACCCAAGGGACAATGACAAAGAAACAGAGATCTGTTTGGTTGAGTGTTCTATAAATTCTGTGTTCTTTTCATCATAACCATGATTTATCCCTCCAATAAAACATTCTGGTTGATCATAAAATGTGAGGCTGATGAGGTAATCTTGGCATTGAACATAGAAGATTCAACATTTTGTGTGTGTAGTAGTTTTTAATTTTCACTTAATTGTCAAAATAATTCAGTCAAGAACATTGAAACAGGAACATGCATAGTACAAGAATCTTTATAAAAAATATGACAGAGATGTCGTTATAATGTAATGTATGTTTATTCAAAATATACACGTCGAAAGCAAACCTTAACCCTTTCAGTCCTGAATTATTGTTGCGAAATTAAGTTGTATAATTCAAAAAGTAAGTCCATTATTGAGTATAACATGACAACAGGAAATGGGACTTTACAGTCCTGTCAGTGTTTTAAGAACTCTAAACCCCACATATTGAAAAACAACTTGTGTAATTACAGTTGAGGAATCTTTGGTCTCAAACGTCAAAACATGTTTGTATTCACTTGCATAACAATACAGCTAATATAATATTTCTTGCCTTGTATCACTACAATACAGAAACCTTATGTTAACATACTAACTTTGTGATGCAACTATATTATACAGGGGCATATATGTTGATCTTTTGTTTCATATCAGTATGAATATCTGAAATCTGGTTAGATTCACTGCCATATAAAAATACAAATCAAATTTGAGGATTACAATTTTTTATATATTATTTAGCAAATAATTGATCACCTTCATCAATGCTTTAATCATTGAGATTTTTTATGTCCTTTTTGGAATTGGAGAAAGATTGATTTCTTCTCAGCTGAAGCCATCTGCATTTAGATGACACAATGATTCATAACAGCTCTCTTACCTATGAAGATGAGGAGACAGCTCTGTTCTTTACAACATGCTTTAAATATATTATTCTTTGGAAAGTGAATATATTGATTATGGGCAAATACAAACCATCTACTAAAATAGTTATTCAATATTGTATGCTCGTGAAAAACTAGATCCTATTACTAGTTATTTGTTTATTTGAATAAACAGTGGAAGAGCAGAAGATGAATAATAATTAGAAAAAAAGTGACACATTCTCATAACTGAGCTAGCTTTGCAAAGTCTTCGATTTTTTTGTGCACATTTGAATACCAATTATAACTGTTGGATTCTTAATGGAAAACAATATTATGCAACCCTATGTGTATGCTGTATTTTGAATTTCAAAAGGAGAATGTAGTGCTTGCAAATGATATTATGCATTGCAGTTGTTTTGAAATAATTAGGCTGACTTTCTTTTACTCTAAGTATGTGCATCGCTCCATTCGATGGGCTGATAACAAGTTTAGTTTACACCTCAGTTGTTCCTCAGGTAATGAAAATCATTGGTAACGACTCAAAAGGTGTTTGCATGTGTTTTTCAGGTATCTGGTGAAGTTCTCTTGTTTCCTCCAATGAACACAAATATGACCTTTAGAGGTTTAAATCAGCAGTTGTTTTTTTTCCCTGATATTTTTTGAGTTTTTTGCTCTTTTAAAACCATCTCCTTAAATTATTCTGTTATTGGTCTGTACCGAGTTCTCATCATTATTTGGTTGAATGTACATGTCTCTATTTTGAATGTATTATTAAATAATGTATTTATTTGTTTTTAAATAAAGCTCCCAAACAGAGAGCTAGAACAGTGACTGGGCATGAATGACAACACAGTAAACCTAGCATCCTTACATTCTGGGAGGGTAGGGGGCAAGAAAAGTGTGGCTTATTATACTAGAGGACCTTAACCTTATAAATCCTTATAGTGAGTGATATGTGAATGCTAACCACAGCACATTCCCCCTTTTTGTGCGGCCAGCAAAATCGAGGGAGCTGTCAACTGCTTAAATGTAAGAAAGAGGGGGAAAAAAACCACTGCTGCTATTTTTATCCCTGAGAAATTACCTTACTAAACTAAACATGTGCCTCCCAACTGGGTTTGCTGCTTGTCAGCATTTGCCCTTTAATGAAACATTTAATTTAATAGCATTATGAAGGGGATTCTCTTCTACTCATGCAAGATGTCAAAGGACTAGATTACTTACAATAGCACACCCAAAGCATTTTTACACCATCTGTTCTTTTTTTTTTTAGGAAAGGTCCTTTGTAGATCACAGTTAAACCTTAACTGACGGGCTCATGTTTCCAATGCATAGGGGAACATATGGGTTTTGCCCACAGCCCTGCAAACAATCAGGACAAACAAGCATGGGCCAGTACCTTTGAAGTTACTATAAAACTAGGCTACATTGTATGCAGGACTCATCTTTATTTCCCTGGTTTTAGCTATAGAGTTAAAAAATGAAAATACAGCAACACTTTAGATTACAGGTCATGAATGGACATGTAAGTACATTGTAATGCCTGGGTAACGACCAGTGGTTCATGTATGTATCATGTAATACCTGGGTAATGACTAGTGGTTCATGTATGTATCGTGTAATACCTGGTAACTACCAGTGGTTCATGTATGTATTGTGTAATACCTGGGTAATGACTAGTGGTTCATGTGTGTATCGTGTACTACCTGGTAACTACCAGTGGTTCATGTAAGTACATTGTAATGCCTGGGTAAGGATCAGTGGTTCATGTATGTATAGTGTAATATTTGGGTAACTACCAGTGGTTCATGCTCTTACATGGTAACTACAGCATAATTACATGGAAAGTGCCTTGTGAACAGCATTTTGTTACCAGATGTAATACCATGACACATGCAATTTCTGAGTCTAGAATGAAATAAAAAAAAAACGTATTTTTAGTTTATTGTACTGAATATGCCACGCTGATAGTTTCTGCCTTTAACTTACAGACATAAAATCAATGAGATTGCAATCTTGAGTATCCACACTTTCCTGAGTGCTTAGAAAGGTGGTTTTGTTTGTCTGTTTTCTCTTTGTTTATTAGATAATATTTCCATAAAATGAATAAGATACAGTGATGATTTTGTGCTGGTATTGTGTGTGATGCATTCAAGGTGCATGAGACAGATTTCAGTTGTCTTCCCTGGCCAGCACAATCCCTGGAAATATATACAGTGGAGCAAATGTGGGATGAACGTGAACATCATATTCATAGCTGCAATATTTATTGAGCAAATGTGGGATGAACATGAACAACATATGTGGCAGAAAATCTCTTGGAAGAGGGGTCACAATCCCAAAAGATACCTTGAGGCATCTTGTGGATTCTACACCAGGACAACCCAGTAGATTGAATTTAAATTGTATGGACTGATTTACTGTATATGTCAAATAACAATGTCAAATGGTTGTGTACTGATGGATTACAGTGGTTTTACATAACACACAGTAAAAGTACTGTATGTGATTCATCACACTGTTGTGGTTTCTTTTATTGCTGTTGTAGCTGAGTTACAGTGTGCACTTTCCAGTACAGCCGTGTGCAAAACATGTAATGTTATGGAACCTATTTTCTAGCGATAACTTTATTATTATCTTTTCTGTACCTGAAACTGCTTGTTATTATTTCAGCTTGACTTAGTTCACATTTGTACTTTATAAAACACGAGGATGCCACCCTGTCTCTCGTCAATGCCATGGCAGAGTGTGATTTATTTTTAAATTACTGACTACATCAAGGAGGAAAAGAAAAAGGTTAATGGGATGCAAGTACAAAGACCTGGACATCCCTTGCAAGCCTCTTATTTCAAATCAGTCCAGTTACAGCATGTTATAAAGTTCACAAATACAAACTGCATCTACCAGCAGACACCTCCAGGGCTGGCCGTTTCCTCCAGGCCCCAACCCCCTCTGACCTCCTCTGACGAGCTCCAGGTTGTAAAAAGGCGATTGGCTTGGCAGTGGGATCAGAGGACTCCCACTGATCTTCACTTCTCCTGAGATGCTGCAGTGAGAGAACATAGCAAAACTCAATTGCTGAGATAACGTGGTGGTAAAATATTTGGATGCTTTAAGTGTTTAGAAACATAGCAATGTCTGTTCCTTTTTAGCCACAGACTGTGGTCACGGAAATCATTCCGGGACACCAAAGTGACGAAACATAAAGTGACACTGTGATTCATGAAGTCAGATAAGAGCTGCAGGCTTTTCCAGTATATGTTATCACAGTGTTTGACTGAGCACAGTCACCATACTTTTGCAGACGCAAGCTTTCTTTGTTGATATTCCTAGGGAGTACATCCATGTGTGCTCCATAGTAGATATTCCAGAAATTGAACAAGTAGGCTACATTACATTTATATATAGCTAAATGTCTAACAATGCAGATCCCAAAGCTGTCATGAAATTTAGCAACTAAACTCAACAGTAATTGTGTTATACATAATTTAAACTGTACTACACAGCAGGGAATAGATACAATTGTTACTGTCTGCGTATAACCATGGTTACCTGACAATAACTATAGCTTTTTAAAGAGATATTCAACAATGACATTGCACCCACACACTGCAGATATTAACGTTGTATTGATATGAAACATTGTTTAGCCCCTCCGATTTTGGGTTCTGGGGGTCAATGAACATTGGCTTATTGTATTAAACACTGTGGATGCATTTCCATTGAAAAAAAAAATAACACAATAATCTATCACATACAAAGTAGACAAGAAGCTTAAAAAAATGTGACGAAAGAGACTTAATCAAAGTGGATATGAGTTATTCAGAAGATTTTGGATCGATGTATTCATTAACTAAATGTGTTTGCAGAAAGGTCTCTTGATATCCAGCATGTTCTTTCTCACAGTGTCCTGGGAGGAAGAAAAATAGGGCATCCAAATACAGGACATATTGATCTTACGCACATTTCTTATTAACAGAACATCAAACACCCTATTGCATTATTTCATTATTTAATCATACCCCAGCTGAATTGCTTGACTTATTGCACTTGGAAACTTACGAATGTGCTTGAAGATAAAGGCCCATTAATGAAGGCATTAGCAGCAATGTTTGACTTTGTGGTTTTACTTGATTCTGTTGATAATAAATGATGAATCATTTTGAGGTAAGACTAATTCGACAGCTGTATGCAATCATTTGATTTTAATAATAGGAGGCTGTGTGGCCGGTGGTTAACGAAAAGGGCTTGTATCCAGGAGGCCCCCGGTTCAAATCCCGGCTCAATCACTGACTCAATGTGTGACCTCGAGTAAGTCATTTAACCTCCTTGTGCTCCGTCTTTCGGGTGAGACATTGTTGTAAGTGACTCTGCAGCTGATGCATAGTTCACACACCCTAATCTCTGTAAGTCGCCTTGGATAAAGGTGTCGGCTAAACAAACAAATAATAATAACAATGCATTTAATGGCAAAACCCATTACTTTTATCACCATTACTCTTATCACAGTTCTTGTATGTTTTGTTATTTTGTACTTTTTAAAAGCCATTGTGGCAGGGATGGGGTTAAATCTATCCCTGCCAATCACAAATATGGCCATTTACTAATGAGGTAATTGGTGCTAATTGGGCAATGGTCATGTATAGGCCTGTTTTTTTCTCCCTTTTATATAGGTGGCCATTCCCCAATTAGCACCAATCGTCTCTTTAGGGAATGGCCACACGTGATTGTTGGCAGGGACAGATTTAACGCCATCCCTGCCACAGCCATTATTAAGGTAGAGGTGATGATAAAAATGTAATCCTAGGTAAATCAAGAAGACCAATGTTTTGACTAATGCCTGTGTAACACTGTAGGGACAAAGACACATGTTCCAGCTTATGCCTTCATCAACATAACTAAGAACAGTATCCCAAAGTTAGTTTGCGTTTGACTGTAGTTTCCTGTAGATTTACCTCAGAAATACCTTGCTGAGGGTGTCATGGGGTTAAAAATGCAGCAGAACAGTGAGAATATTTTCTGCTTTTTACATAGAAATGAAAGTGAGTTTACACATAGCTCTTTCTTTTCCTGATTGGTCCTCAAAGGCTGTCTTTGCCCACCTATTTTAATCCCCTAAGGTTTTTTATTTCTTTCATTATTTCATGTGTCCCCAGGTGAGGCTACATGATTCATAGAATTTTCTTTCCATTGCCTTCATTTTCCAAGATCATTTTATATATGTATATGTAAATGCAAATTATTGCATTTGTTTAATTAAAACTGACCTTCAGAAATATATATATATACATACCATATTCATTCGAATTTCTTCTCAAAAATGGGCTGCGTCTTAAATTCTAGTTTAATGATACGTGTATAAAAATCATCAACAAAAGACGTGACTACCCGAGTACACAAACAGCAATGTGACTGACTGCCCAGAAAAGACAAACAAAAACATTACTGCCCGATCTCGAATCATCCATGACATACAGGCAGCCATTTTCAAAGAATCGTCATTAGCTTCCTGAGGAATTCGACAAGAAGCTTTTAGAATTCCAGTGTTTCATTATTAGGCTCTGTTCCAACAAACAGCACCAGCGTGGACAGAACGGGAATTCTGATCAGACCCCTGTATTTTTGGACATGCCAAGCAATACTACAGTTCACAAAAAGGGTGAAAAACAGGTGTGAGTAGTCATGACTGGAAATGAGAAGCAGCACATAACTGTAATGCTCTGTGTGATAGCAGACGGCCACAAACTGCCTCCATATGCGTAATTGAGGTTGTATCTTTGTAAATGCATATTTATTGGATGTTTTATTTTTTCCTCAAATTTAGGTTGGTAAATTTGGGCTGCGTCTTAAATTCACGGGCGTGTTAAATTTGAAGGACTAAGGTATGTAGTGCACTTTTCTTTCTACACAGCTAAAGAAGGGTTTTTGTCCAAAAGATCCTAATTTTTTTTAATCATTTAAACCTTTTGTGTACATCCCAACATTTTTTAAATTGCTTTAATTTTTGTAATTGTATTCATTTATGTACACTGCAGATATACCTCCTTTCAAGGTATAACTTGTGTGCTTTTACTCCTCTTATTTGACTATTATTATCTAAGAAGCAAAGTAATGCAAACAAGTGGTAAACAGTTTGAACAACATAATTCTGCTGGCTAAAGTCATTAACAATACTTTGAATTCTGAGTGCTGTATAACAGTATTTTAATTCCTATGGTTCATTTATTTTGTACATGTGGCGTTACAGGAAAGCAGCATGTAATATGTGTGGGATTATATTTATTTATACATGATATAATAGCCTGTGGCACTGCAGTAAACAGGCACAGGGTTTCCATATGATTAGAAATGGTTGTTATTTAAAAAAGATTTGAATGGCACTAACAGTAAGAAAATGTGCTTATCCATTCACTGCTATGTGTTTAGGGCATAGCAAAAACAAGCAGTATAATATATAATCGACCATGTATGAAAAATTGGTGCACTGGTGGTGCACCAAAGCACATTGGTGATTTATTTAGCAAAATTGATCTTTAAGTAATGCATTAAAAACCACACATATGTTCTACTACAGTAATCTAATATGGATTTTAAATTCATTCAAATCCAATAAAAGAATGACTGGGAAAATTGCACTGATCCTACTAGAAACTATGTTGTGTTTCTGAAAGGAGAATCCACCCTCTAATTACATATGTAATCAAACTGTCCCTATAAATAGCCCTATCGCCTACGCCTCCTCCTCCCCCGCCTCCACCTCGCCTTGTCCAGGGGGAAGGTGGCCCAGAGTGCCACTTGTCCTGCCCGCTGGCATCAATTAATAGTCATTACATCGTAGTTCAGCACGCATATAGGGGCGGCTATCGTGCCCCTTTGGATAACGCCATGGGCCAAAGTATATTGCGTTTCATCATGGGTATGGGCATCTGTCAAATGCAATAGAGAATTGTTCAATTCAAGTCTTTTGCGGATGTCTCCTTTCTGAAAGACTTGATAGTTTGATACTAGGAATGTATTTTCCTAAACTAAGCTTTGGGGGGCTTGTTACTTATTCGTCAATCCTTGTGTGTTGAATATCAACTTCAGTCTATGAACGTTCATGGAGTATCCTTAACATATCCAGACACATGCCACATGCTACCATCCATTAAGAATGCAGGCACCTGGTGACATTGCATCCACTATTAAATACTTTGACACAAGTCTCAATTAAAAGGGTACAGAAAACACCAAATAGACTAGCAATAAATACCACTATTTTTAATGAACACTTGAGGTATTCATCTCTCCAATTTGTCATATAATAAAGCAGATGTCAATACACCGTTTGGTTTGGACATCTGCTGAACATCATATCTATTCTGTTCCTGTTCATTTGACTTTATTGGAGTTATGCTAATATGGATCCCAGTCAGATTCTATACTAGATTTTTTTTCTTCTATGATTAGCAAGCATGTTGCATTATTTTATTTCTCTGAACAAACCTCAAGATTTCAATTTTAACTTTGAGGAAAAATATACACGTCTCTCCATCCAGTATTGGGCGTTGTAAGGCACCGTATATATCCTGGTTGGTCAAGTCTCTATATGGCCTCAAATGGATTCAACTATTAGGCATGCCTAAGGAGGTATGAATTAAAGTGTGTTTTCAAATCGTTCTCTGGCTTTGATCAAAGGAAAGAAACATTTGTTGTCTTGGCAGTTCAGTTTCCAATCAGTACTGATATTATAGAACAAAATGACATCTTAGTGTGGGGCAAGTAGTTGGTATCGGTGTTGTCTGGGGAAGGTGAACAGGTGCAGCAGATGGAAAATGTGAAGCAATGGATTTTGTCAAGAATAATGTATGAATCGCAAGAGCTGTTCTGATACAAGCAAGATTAATAAGCTTCCATTACCAAAAAGCTGGAAGAGGTCACATTAGTACCAGTTATTCATAGATCTGATGTTTTTGGCTCATTAATGTGGCTCCATATGAAATGGTCTAATTACAATTTTTTATCTTATAATACCATTATCATATGCTAAGTCAAAACAGATAAATCAAGAGTATCAGCACTCAGCACATATTGGTCATGGAGCAGACCACGTTTTAGATGATTAGTGAATTTCTTACTCCACCAGATATCATAGTGATTACTAATGTTTTTTTTCTATCTAGATTATCATATTATACAGGAGACATCTATTGCACACAACCTTGATGAACATCAGGGTTAGGGTTAAGGATTGTGCCTGAGCAATAGGATTAGGGTTGGAGTTAGAGTTACTGTACTGGAGAGTTAGGGTTAGGGTTTGGGTTTGCACATTAGGGTTAGGGTTCTGTGCATTAGGCTTATAGTTTGGGTTAAGAATAGTTAAGGTATAAAAGCAACTCTGCCTGTCGTCAACATTCTTTTCTCCAGTATGTATGCAAAGTAACATATGATATGCACTCTACCTATCAAGAAGTATCAGGACTATCTGTGCCCAAGACACATGCATTAGTACACAGAACACTGAATGACGTGTATAGATGTCATAGTCCTGAGGGCAAACATACATTTGGGGAAGGGGTATGATAATAATGGGGGTTATACATATGTCTACATTAATGCACTGTATTCATGATATTACCCCCAAATATGTTTGTTCATGCAAATGGATGGCAAGCTCTATGTACTAAGTCTGTACTGGGAAGTAGAAAGCTGAATGTGATTAAACACAAAGAAGACAATGTATTTATTAGATCTAACTTCTGCTGGGCTTATCTATTGAAGGCTGTATCTTGAGAACCACTTGATCTACTTTTAACGAACACCTGTAGAAAGTTATTGTAAGTGTAGTGCATAATTGCTTTTATTTGCAAAGTTTTGCTAATATGGCAAATAAAACAATCGTACAATGATCACACTGTCTTGCTGTTTAATTTTCAAGGGGATCATTTTTCTTTGTAGAGAAATATCAAACAGCATTAGTTATTTGTAACTAGTTAAATATTCACTTTTTATTTCAGAGTTATACTTTAGAGATATTTGAGGGGCCACAGGTGATATGCATAATTCAAAGCATTGCTATTCACATAATATTTTCTGACAACATTTTGTGTGTCTTCTGAGGTGCAAGGGGACAAAGTCAAAGACAAATTATTAGAGCTACATATATAATATATAAGGTACTGTAGTAACATAGAATAGTCTTTTGTAAATGAATATAATAAATCAGGATTATTTACACAGGATAGCCCACTGAGATATAACATCTAATCTCCAGTGGTAGGTCAAACAGTATACTTATGCTGTATACGGTGGAATTTCTGATGCTGTTATATCTGTGTCCATTTTGTTTTTATTTTTATGACAATGCTTGTTTGTAAGGCATTTAAACTTATTAATGAGTAATACTAGTGTATTTTTTATATTAAGTTACTAAAGGATTGTTTTGATCAATCAAAAACTTACTGGAATTTTACAGCTCTGGAAATTGCCATGGATTGCATCTGTTGTTATCCTAGGATTATCCCTTACAGTAAGTGGTTAATGAGGTGTAGGTTGAACAAATCAGCCCTTTAGTTGCTGAGCAATGTATTTTATTTGTGAATAAAACATAAATAAATAATTAAATAAATAAATAAATAAATAAATAAATAAACTGTAGGTTGCAGATACAATTCAGGAGTATTTATTTCTTGAGTGACAGATTGACATATTGATTTTAGAATATAAAAATATATCTATAAACATAGAACATATCCAACTTAATATCCGGCAAAGAAAAGGGAGACACACTAATAATTTCTGCAATACTTATACATAGGAGTTTGAAGCATGCATGTGCAGTACCACCCACTGAGCTTTTACATGGCAACACAAAGCTGTGGCTGACAGAGGTTTGAGCCAGGATATCAAAGGGATACCCCATGAAGAGTAAGGGGGAGTGAGGGCTCTAGATTAAGCCATGTTCGGAGAAAAAACAAGGCATAAAAAATACATGCAGAACTCTCTTTCCTAAATCACAGTCTGACAAAGAAAAAAAATGTACAGTTTCAGCGTGTGCCTGTTGAGCTGGAGTGTCTTTATATGGGACCACACCTTAGTGCATGTATTTTTAAGTCTTTTATGTTTCATCTCTAAATAATGTATTCAAACCAAGTTAATTATATTAACTTCTTTGTGCATTATGTGCACTAAGTTTAACATAACAGTGCAAGTATATATCAAATCAGCCCTAATGTATGTCTTTAAGGTGAAGTGTATTCACATCTAAGTACCAAAAAAGCTAAGTTATGTGTTTGAATGTATGAGGATTGAGGGGGTATTGGGAGAAAATATTGCAATGCTGTAAATTATTAAAAAAAAACACACAAATAAAAAAGAAAATATAATGTAATACATTATTGCAAACAATTCTGTATCAACGCTATAGTAAATGTGAATCATTAATCATTCTTGTTAATCTAGACTAACTTTCATTCATGAGACCTAAAATGGTTAATTTAAAATTAATATTATCTGTGAAATGTGTCTCTAGGTAGTGTAATGTGCAATCAGAATTCAAAGCTATTGGCGAGCAATATAAAACATTTATTTACTGTCATCTCAACGTATGCAAGGCCTTAAGAATAAAAAGCCAGTTCAGTCTGTTTGTAATTTGATTCAAGATTCGCTGCACTCATTTACATTCACGTTGTCGGGGCAACAGATATTAGTCTGGTTTTCCAATTATATTGTAGTTATAGTGTTGTGTACTGCAGTGTACAGTATACTGTATGTGTGTTCAGAAGCCAAATATTTTCTGGTACTAATATTACTTATGACCTTATGTGAGCACACTATAGTGGCAAGAGACAACATAAATGTTTATTGTACTATACTTGTTAAAAAGAACTGAATTGATTGTAATGGATCCAACATCACATTCATCATGTATGTTTAATTTGCCATATTTAAAAGTTTTCTTTGTTAGCAAGCCCTTTTAGATTTAATGTCATTACACACAAAATGCATTTGATGTATCTTTTCACCCTGGGTGGCAGTGTAAACAGCGCGTGAATATGCTAATGGTATAAAACTAAATCATTTATGCAGCACAAGAGTGATAGTTTCTAATGCTACTCGGGGAGGGGGGGGGGGGGGGGTATATTAAATTAACACTGTACACACATAAGGATAGTACTTCATCATTGGAACTGTCAAAACAACAAACTATAGGGAGGACTACATAGGTGTAGTCCACGAAGATGATAGGACCTACTACCTTTTATTTGCCGTCTGCATTTAACAGAACTACTTCTTCTCAGGGGTTTGACTTCATATAACAAAAAGAAAATGAGTTTTAAAGCTTTCAGATCATTACATGTTGTTGCATACTGTACTTCAGATAAGCTAATCAACGATGTCCATTTTTTCTTTTTTGAAAGCTGCAGAGAGGTGACAGCAAATCAGTGGAGGCTCATCATAAGAGGCTATGGAGGCTAAGCCTACATGTAATTTTGTAAAAGTAAAAAAAAGCTTAGTTACATCATGCGTTCCGAGGTCTACTGTACTGCTATTGGCTAATGTAGCCTGAAAATGGGTGGGGTTCTGGGTCTTCCACCTACAATCACCCTCTGTCTGTCAAGTTTTAATGTATTTGTATTGGCTACACGGTACAAGTTTGCAGCTAGCCTCTACCACTCATAATTAGACTTAGGCCCGAACCAAATCAAAACTTTGACAACCCGCTAATCACACTTAACAAAACTGTATTTAATAGTGTTTTCTTTTTATGAGTAGAAGAAATAAGATACTTACAAAAAAAAGAAAACGCTCTTAAATACAGTTTTGTTAAGTGCAATAAGCGGGTTGTCAAAGTTTTGATTTGGTTCGGGCCTTAATCTTGGCGTGTCTGTTGACAGGCAATGGGTCACGTGGGGCTACTCACTTAAGTTTCGATTTCCATCCAGTACGTTGTAGATTTTGTTTAATTCATACTCCATTTACCTCACTTTCAATTGAGGAAAAAAATAAGAATAAAAAATAACAATAAAGGTCATCTAAACCCTAAATTGGCTCTTCTTCAACAGGGAAGACCAAAACAAAATTGCCTTTATAATTGCCCGTGGTACAAAAAATCGAAATGGTTGAAATGGTTGTTTTATTGCATATAATAAAAAAGTATATATATATATAGCCTCCCCACTTATTAAAGTCAGGAGCCGCTACTGTCGAATGTAATTCTTTTGACTTGTATAGCCAAAAAGACTATCAAGATGCAGTTGCAAATACGACTTTAAAATAAGACATTAAAAGCTGCTTGTGATGTATTAGTTTTGCTATTTTACTATATGTTTTTTTAATATAATTGTAGTGTCTTTCTAGCCATCTGTAGAGCAAAATGACAAATATAAAGATGACTGTTTAACAGAAAGAAAAAATATATAAACTATGTTGATTCAGAACAACTATTGCTTGGAGGACTGAGAATAAAATGTATAGTAAATAAACAAACAAAAAAATAAATAGTTACCATGCCATCAGAAACCTGAAAATACCTCCACTGTTTGTTTTCAAACACACAAGTATGTGAACAACCCCAGACTGTTGGAAAGGTGGCTCTTTGAATGGCTTGTTTAAATGAAAACTTGTGTGTTTTACCAAATAGAAAATCGATTTAGGGGAGAGATCTGTTAGTGACTTTGAATTGATTGCTGCAGTGTGTCATTGCAAATGAATCAATACATTTAGGTCAAGTTAGAATCATGTAAGCACTTCACTAATGAGTGGGGCATTAATATAAACTATTATACAATTACAAATGAACCATTTAGAGAATACCAATGAATTGTGTTTGTGTAATGTTACATTTGGGAACTCTTTTAAAATCAACAGAGATACAATCAGTGATGCACTCTTAACATCTGGAGGGTCTCAGGTCCCAGACAGATGTTTCGAATGTTGTCGTCCACCCTGGTATAAGAAAAGTGTTTTTTCTTTCAGTTTGTATTCATATATTACGTAATTGTGTACAAGATATTTGGGCTGGGACCAAATCAAAACTTTGACAACCTGCTAATCGCACTTTACAAAACTGTATTTAATAGCGTTTTCTTTTTATGAGTAGAAGAAATAAGATTCTTACAAAAAAAAAGAAAACACTATTAAAAACAGTTGTGTTAAGTGCGATTAGCGGGTTGTCAAAGTTTTGATTTGGTCCGGGCCTTAGTCTGGCTCTGGAGGCACCACCAACTGATTTTCAATGAAATGTTACCTTCTTTCAGCATAATAGTTGTTCATTATTTAACATGGTTCATTTGTATACAGAGTCTATTTTGCTAATACTTCAAACGTGTTTTAAAATAGTCTAATTTATTATATCTAACACCAATCAAGTGTAACTATAACTGCACTTATTCACTTCTAAAATATATATATATGCGTGATTTAGGAACACGCACAGTGACAGAGGATTGTATTAGTGCAGCATTAAAAACATAATCACAGTTGTGTACAGCATAAGAGGGCTGAACAAAATTGTAACTATATTTATACTTTAAAAAAAATGACCATGCACTTGTAATGTATATTGGTCTGTTTCTGATTCTTTCAGTGACCAGAAGTAATGAATCTAGCACTGCTTCGTAATTGAATGTCAGCTTTACCACATACTGAATCACTTGTTTTACTTTCGGTTGTCTAAGTTTGTGCTCCTTAATTGATTCTTCTAAGTATTTTATTAGACAGTCGCTCTGTCTCTGGAGGTAAGGCTTCACTGCTATCCCAGTGCTTTGTGAAGAGCTTGATAGTCATACTTGAAAAAAGATGGGATTAGAAAAGTCCTAGAGGAATCCAAGAAAAAAAGAGATAGGCACAGAAGTAGTAACAGGTTTCTAATAAATCCCCAGTGTGCAAAAGCTGAATCATTTTGAATTTGATATATTAGAATGCGAGACTGAAATATGTACAGTAGATGGTGAATACAATTGCTAACAATCATCATAGTAACATGTCTTAAATACAAAACATTTAGAAACACTTCTGGGAAAAAAATAACATGGATGTAAAATGTGGTTGGACAATATACTTTTTAAAGTATGTCTTTAAGACTCCCAAATGTGGCATTTATAGCCTGTGTTATTAGAATGTGAGTATATAGTAATTGCATGCATAATTACAATGTACTGTATTTACAAAATAGTATTACAAGTTACATTTTGAATTGCATATAATAACTACTTTTAGTTGTTTCAATTAAATATGTATAGCTTGTTCTAGCAAATATTAAGGAGGCTCACTATTGTAAATCTCTTTTCGTATCTATTCCTCAATAATTCAAGAAATGTACTTGTATTTTCGAGGCGGTTCTCATCCAAGATTTGGTGTTTTGTGGTGTTGTAAAAACTCCCCAGATGAGATTTAATTACATGGCACTACATCTGATACATGACCCTTTTGTATGCTCTCAGTCAGCACTTAATTGAGCCAATTCTAATACAGGAGGTGCTTGTTAATCCAAGCATTTCATTGCCACTCATTGTGCAGTGGCAACCGCCAGCAAACACTATAATTATGTCTGTCAAACCGCAGATCCTAATTTGTTTTATTTACTCACTCAGCACCTTAGAAACTCTACTGTCTTTACTGAGCAAACTCCTGTTTTGAAAAGGGTGTTCACTTCAAGGTAGTTTCTTGATGTTATTGGGCAAACTTAACATCTCTTATCTCTTCTTGAAACATGTGTGCTCACAATAGGTATTCCAGCCATGTGCACCTGGTATTGTGAATTAATTTAGCAGTACAGTACTTTGGATATCAGTATCCCAAATACCAGGGTCTGTGCATTAGGAATTCTCTATGATGCAGACACAGAATTCTTTCTAATACAGTACTCTCAATTGAACTACAGAGCACATACCATGTATGTAAGTATCCCAGTTTATTTTTATTTTCTTAATAAGATGATAAGATGACTTGAATGCATTCTGAAAGCAGATAGATACCGCTTTTCAGAAATTCTCTTTCGTTAGCTGAAATCAATACTGCATTTAATTATTGATGTAATCTCTCAAAGTTTTCTGAGATTTGGCTTAAGTGTGATGCAAGAACAATAAGATACTGTTTTTCAGACTGAAAGTTATGTTCCAGAGCCAATTAAAAATGCCTTTTTCACTGCTGAACTATGGTAGGCAGTGATAGTCAGAGGAGGGTATATATAGATCTATAATGGTGTGTGGAAATGAGGAAAGAACTTACATTATGTTTGCATTATGCTAGATAGAGGAGGAAATATCTGAAATGTCCAGCATTCTAGTGCAAACACATACGGAAACACATACCACCAAACAAGCTCAATGGTAAAATAAATAACGGCAAAATAATGACTTGAAATTCTGAGCGTTAACTACGGCAGGATGGACAGGGAAACCAGCTGTATTGTAAGGGTACATGAATAACCGATTCAAAGGTCAAACCTGTCAAAATGCATAATGCCAAGGACAAAACAAGGTTCCAGGAAATAGACCATGATCATTTTTTTATAATTATTTTCTGACATTTCTGTCATTTGTAAAGCCTACCATGGTACTTATAATTATGTCCCAATACCATGCAATGCTTTCAAGTTTTGACCAAACTGTAATTCTTCCCAGGATGTATTCCAGTCTAGAAGATAGAAAAGGAAAGGTATGCATCCTAATGGATTCATGAAGTACTGTTGAGGGAAACACATCTAATTTATAAGCTGTCTTCAATGCTGTATGTAAAACATTACCTCCAGAAAAATAATTGCCTTGTTTGCTTTGATGAATTTTAGTAATGTAGAATTACTGTATAAGTTCCTTCCTCTTAATAAGTTGTATTATGATAATATTAGTTAATATAAGTGATGCAAGCATTATTGAAATACCATGTGAGTATTTCACATTAGTATTGCTAAAATATATATTGAACAGACAACACTTGCCTTTGCCATGTTTTACTAACTGAATATCTAATGTGTGTTCTATTGGTTTAGGGAAAATATGTTCTCTGACTGCAACATTGAGTATGAAGAGACAATGATGGTATGTCAAGACAGTGCAGGCTTGGCATGAAGTTCTGTATCTGACAAACAGGAATGGCATTCCATTCGACCTGCAGTGCATGCCACTGAGTGGGCATGCTGTTTTGAGGATGTAATGAGGAAGCATTAATATATGCATAAAGGATGGCCTGTACTTACTCGCGGGTGGGGGTGAGCTGGACCATTGCTCCTATGTCTAGTAGGTGAGATTAAGACCACTGGAATCAATGAAGTGAAGGTTTTGCACAATATTGTCTCTCTGGGGCTAGGCTAGCTCAGCAATGGTGCATACAACAGCACAGTCAGCAGCTGAGATAAAAAAAGAAGACAGCTTTCCTTGAGGGACAGATAAAAAAAGATGAGCGGTAAGACGGGAATGGAGAGAAGAGCAGGACGGGGCACTCAAGTGAGAGTGACAACACAGGTTTCCTTAAGTAGTGCAGGGTTGTACCATTTGCAACTTACTTAGTGACTTGGGAGGACCAGAGATCAGCTGGCAATGTTCGTTCCTGCTTTCAACCCCATCCCTCCCTCACAGTAGCCTGAAGGTGTGAGTTCTGCCTGATAGTCTCATCCTGACCTCGATAGGCGCCTAACAATAGCAGTCATGACTACAAGAGTAATGCAATTAGTGGATCTCCTCCTGACCTCCTTTGAGGGTAGGTGTCTCAGGCAAGGTGAGGCAAACTTCATGATTTTCAACCCTGTCCTTGTGAGTGTATAAAGGTCAACGTACCACTGCTTTTGGGTCCACAGCCATGATCAGCTACTTAGCACAACCAGGATATGAATCAGCAACTCAGCACAACTGGGATTTGAACCAGCAAGCTCCAAATAGCAAGAACCATCTGCATCCCAGTAGATGGAGTCTAGTGTACTACAACACTGTAGCTGAAATACTGATCCCTCATTGACTTCACAAATCTACTGTTGTATTCCATCCTTTTGTAATTACCATGTGTAAAAAAAAACTAGTTAACTATGGATATTATTTCAAATTATTCATACAGTCAGAACTCAGATATCCGTTACCCAAATACACGTCAGTCGCATTTTAAAATATACTACATATGCTGTTGAAAATATAGTACTGTACTAACAAAACCAACTACAGTACATCTAAATGGAAGCCAGCTTATTTTAAAACACAGTCCTTTCAGTATGTATTTTTGATATTGTATTGTTTTTCACTGATCCAGCTCCTAAATGTCATTTATGTTCTCTAAACTCAGTTAAATACTGTTGGCGCAGTTTAAATGTGAACTGTAAATGTAGCCCTTCAACCTCTGTTTAAAATAAAGTTAATCATTCTGCATTCAAAAGCCCACCAAGGATTTAGTGGAACTTAAAATAAATGTAGTTGAACTACTCTAAAAACCTTTTCACACTTGCACGCCCGAGCCGAGCCCTCATGGTGCGGCTAGTTTCACACTGTTCATTTTGTCGTGCCAAACAGAGCCGAACCATGAAACTCTGGCTTTGCAAGATATCTGGTACTGGCTTGTACTGTCCGAAACAATAAATTCTACCAAAAGATTTCACAGGAATTGAGAAATATGGGACTAACCGCAGCACGAAACAGTGTTGTGAAAAAAAAAAACTAAAACAGGATTACAAAAAAACAAAGATAATAACAATAAAAGCGGGTCAGACCGCAGAAAAAGGAAATATTATGATTTAATGGACTCGGTTCTTGGTAACAGACCTGCAACGACTGGTGCCTATATATGTTGACTTCGGCGACTTGTCTTCTGGAATCAATGTGCAGTCCCACACGGAATGAAGGTGTGTTTACATATTACAACATTCTTCAAGCTTTGCCACTTTTTATTTTTTTTTAAAGTATTTCTCCTTTAAATTGTTTAATGCTGACAGTATAATTTAAAACAACAACAAACAAAAAAACTCACAGTGTGTTAACTGCAAGATCTACTGCTGTTTCATTAATTGCATTCCATATATTTTTTGTTATGAATAGTGATTAGTAATTGTGCATATTATTTTGTGGTTCCTTTATAAACCAGTCCTTAACAGAAATAATAATTTAAAAAAAAAATAAGATACATATATTGGAAATGTGCAAAGTATGTGAAAATCACATTTAATATGATAATTTTTTTAAATACCATATATTAACATTGCATGTATAAAAACAAGTTGTAAAGAAAAATATCTTTAAATATGTTACGTTTAGATTTTGTTTTTAATAGGCCTACTTTAAATCTATTTTTCTGAAGTGTTTACTGACATTTTTCAAATACTATCTGTAACTTGTATTTGCATTCAGCAACATGTGAAAAACAAATACAAATAAGAAGATACAAACAAGAAGTTTTTAAATTTTTCACAACACTGTTTTGCGCTGCGGTTTAGTCCCATATTTCTCAATTCCTGTGAAATCTTCTGGTAGACTTTATCATTTCGGACAGTACGACCTCGGGATCCATTCTCAAAAAAAAATCCACACCACTCCTCTGTGTGCCTGTGTCCACTGAATTTGACGTCACATTCCACAGTGCAGCTTCTACGTTGAACAGTAGTGCGAACACACCCGAGCCATGCTGGGTGGACTCGGCTTGGTTCCGGCTTGGCTCGGCTCGGCTTGGGTGTTTAAGTGTGAAAATTCTATAATTGACTAATAGAGATTTTGGTCATATATCACCAGGGACATGTTTTCATCAAAATACTACATATTAACCATATGGCATAATCACAGGGTTACACAGTAACTACTAATACGGTTATGTAAAATAGGTTAATGCAATTATCAGACCAAGTTAAGTACAAGTACTTTTTAAGTACAATTTGAAGTTTATGTTTGCAATTTTCACTGTTTTCTACAAGTATAGTTATATATTGAAACATGATGTAACATTTATCTCTTTTTTATTTATTCTAGTGATCCTGGAGCTAGTCTCAAAGAATTACAATATAATAGGTGTCAAGTGGTAATTGCAGTGACATCAGCAGGATCGATGGACCCCCACTCACCTTCACTTCCCCTGAGCTCTTGTGGAGGAGTTGTTGTTGTGAAAAAACATACTGTAATTGGGAATTCTAAATTAGAGAAATAAACTTGGAAAAAATAATTGGACTCTCCATTTTTTTATATTAAATATAATTGGGACAACACGTTAATACAAAGTACATGAAAATACAATGTTTGAAAATATATTCATTATCTGTTTTATTATGCTGCTTAACATATCAGGTTGATGAGCTTTTGGAATATGCACTTACACTATTGTTTTCCAATCTACCAGCATACAGGTGAAACTATATTAATGCATCCACAATCTTGGTCACAATCACTCATAGAACATACAGTATCTTTATATAATATAGAGAATATATACTGTACTTCCCCTTCGATGCATAGGTTGAAAATGTGAAGAGAATTTAGATTTATTTTTAAATTGTCTAATCTAAAGCTTCCTCCATGGGCATAGGTTGTTGCCTAAAAAAGACGAATGATTTTTGAAGACATTAAAAAATATAAAAATAAGAAAATACCTTGCACCTTACAAAAAAGCTACCCAACAGCTTTAAGTCCTTGCGGTACATTATTTAACATTTTCAAGACTAAAGCAAAATGAAGGTCCTGTGGGATTGAAAGGCTGGAAGGAGATGGTGCTAACTGGATTAGGACCACATTGTTACATAAAGGAAAGTGACAGGATAATTTGATTCCCTTTGATAATTTGCCAGTCTGCAGGAAACAGCGTTGAAGAGAACCCCTCTTTGATTTTAAACGCAATAGACTTTAGCTGACAGGGTTACTGAGGATACATATTCATCGAATTACCATGGAGTTGATAAACTTCCTCCTGCACAGAGATAGTTAGATTTGAATAGAATATGATCGATAGTTATATTAAGAAGACAAAAAGACAATTTATTGTATTCTCTCACTTGTATATCTCTATACAGCTCTGGTTGAACTGTAAATATGTACATCCAATTGTTTGAATAACAGTATTAGCACTCAATGTACAATGTCACGTTGAAAGATCTAGTCTTGCATTCATTCCACTTTAAGACAGAATAACAAGGGAAATTGAACTGTTCTAAATTACACCACTCTTCAAAGTGGATGTAGAGCTTCATAGAAGGAAAGTCCTTTCTTGAGTTCAGCTACATAAAATAAAAATAAAAAATTACTATATATTCTCTTGAGTAAATAATTTATTATTATTATTATTATTATTTCTTAGCAGACGTCCTTATCCAGGGCGACTTACAATTGTTACAAGATATCACATTAATTTTTACATACAATTTCCCATTTATACAGTTGGGTTTTTACTGGAGCAATCTAGGTGAAGTACCTTGCTCAAGGGTACAGCAGCAGTGTCCCCCTCCTGGGATTGAACCCACGACCCTCTGGTCAGGAGTCCAGAGCACTAACCACTACTCCACAAATGTATTTGTTTATGACTGTAAGTCGCCCTGGATAAGGGTGTCTGCTAAGAAATAAATAATTTCAAGGACTCTAATGACAGTCACAATAAATAATGGATAGTGTAAAAAATGTAAATAAAAACCTTCTAAAGGGAGGGCCAATACTGTGTTCGTGTTACAGCATCCTGCTATAGACAAAGTAGAGCTCCATATGCATGTCCACATCTGTAAGCACTGAAACATTAATGCATAGGATCACAAGTGGTGCCAGTATTAACTGAAATCAGTAACACTGAATGACAGCTACTGTATAATGTACAAGCGAGTTATGCACACTGACAGAGCGATCAGGGCAAATAACCAGACTTTGTCCTTAAGGGTTAAATCACAACATTGTGGTTTCATCAGTATTATTGTCATTCACTTGAATCATGTCAACAACACCTTGCTCTAGATCAAACGAAACAATTCCCCTGGCACGACAATGTCAGATTTTGAAAATATGTAATTAAAATAATGCCATTTCAGCCCATATTCAAATTGTCAACTAAATATATGCATTATTTAAATACAGTCTTTATATTTTGTTGGTTTGTGGCGCTGGGGAAAATTGTATTTATTTATTTTATTTTATGTGGTGAGGGTGGTGTGGTAGGACACCAATATGCATCGGTTGGTATATTAAGGGCTCTTTTTTTGTACATTTGAAAGGCAGTGCCAATATCTTTTCAGAAAGGCTCTCCAATATCTCTTTCTGGATGAGAAAACATAAAAATAAAAATTCACCTCTAATCCCACGTTATTGAATCTGCAGGGTATGAACATCTTTCCAATTGAATAGCTCTGCAGTCTATTGCTAACACTTCACAATTTACAGATTATACATTATGTTAAATTATCCTGCACCACTAATTCAAAAGAACATGCTTGAGACAACCGCTGTAGTTGCCTTGTTACATATTTGATTAGAACAGAAACGTGAATCACCTTACTAGGGTGCTTAAAAATGCACCAGTTGTACAATGACAATTTATTATTATTATTATTATTATTATTATTATTATTATTATTATTATTATTATTATTATTATTATTAAAGGAGTACACAGGAATGTAATGTTGAAAAAAGAAATACTGGTGGCACTGTATTTAATCACAGAATATAACTCCCTGTGGATTATGCTGTCAAAACTTTGAGAACTACAAAGACAACTGGTGTGTTATATAGAGCAAGTCACCAAATGATCAGTGACAGCTGGCAGAAGCACATTTTTGCCTGGATGCTCACAAAAAAAATTATTGAAAGTAATATTGGTCTTAAGATTGTATTATTTTTATCTTTGAGAAGCTCCTACTGTGTGGGCCTTTTTTCCAACTCAATATATCACCATTTTACATATACAAGTCAAGTCTCCTCCTTGGAATCCAAAGTAAAAGCACTTCAATGGAATAGCAATGATATGTTTTATCTTCTATCTTCTCCAAATATATAAGCCTACTGTTTAGTACCCAGGGGAATCATAGAACCTTTCAGTATCTTGGAAGACCAGTCATTGTTTTACCAACAGCAAATCAACTCGCCAGAAGACATAAACAAAAAAAAAGAATGTGCTTTCAACAGTAAAAAGAACTGTATTTCATCAAACAGAGAACAGGCAACTAGATCATCATCTCAGAATGAATTACACCAATTTCTGGAAGATAATGCTAACAGTAGATTAGTATCAATGTCCACATTTTGTATGCCAGACTTTGTGTGAGGTGTGTGCTTAAGACTTTTCACAGCAGCAGACCTGCTTACCAAACTTCAGCACCTTGGACAGCTCTATAACTGATATCCAATAGGTTCAGCACCACTCGCTTCAGGAAGTTCAGTATCTGACTGTACTCTTGCTCTGTATCTCATAATATACTGACTGCTATAGGGAATAAAGATAAGTTATACAGGGACCTTTTAACAATGTAATGTAATTGACCGTGCCACCTTATTACATGTGGAATGCTGTGACATCAATTACCCCACCAAATCTCCCCTGGAAACTAGCCCAGATACAGGCCTGCCCTATCACAGAGGATAAGTAGAAGATTCTTTAATCATAAAAGTAATTTCAACAAAACCTTTAAGTGGAAATAGACCACCAATTATGATAAAATTGGAAACAGTGGATGGGACACCATTGCAGAGGTGGACGAGGAGCAAAACAATGCTGTGACTAGGAGAGAAAGGCATAGTCCTCAGTTACAATAGGGACACTGCCCAAATGTCACCAGAGCTTCAGCAATGTCATATGAATGTTGTATAGTACATGCATGCCTTTAAGATACTTACAATTAAATATTTTGCTAACCAACAGTAGTTATGATCAACATTTCTGTTTAGAAACATAAATATTTGCTTGGCTCCTCCATAAAATTACTCTGATATTTCTGTTGCCCTCAGGGTTGCTCAGCTGTGTTGTTACTGTTGATTTTTGCCAGCTGCAGCACTCTTGGGAAAGCATCCTTTGCTTTATTTTGCTAGTCTGTGTTGTACAGTGTGCACGTTAGTGATATTGCAGAGCAGCGCAAGTAGGATTTTTGTTGTTGGTTCTTTGTTATCAAATCAGCATTAGACCCAGCAGTATGGCTCTAAAGTGATGAAACTTCATATTTGCATGCAGCACATTAAAAAAATAATAATACATTGGAAAAGACACAAAGACAGCAGAGTTATAATAACCTTTAACATTTATTTATTTATTTATTTGTTTATTTTTTACTGCTGGATATATTTTTTAAACTATATAGTTGAAAAACAACTGGTATACCAGTATATAACACAAAAGAAAACGATACAGCTGTGATTGTTGTTTCTCAGCTAGCTTACCACTGAACATTTAATGTATTATGCATTGTCTTTAATGTATTATGCATTGTTTTTTTACTGTATATCATGTATTATGCATTTCTCTGTATTTAAAGCATTATGGATTTTCTTGTTATACTGCATCTTGTAAAGCACTTTGTGATGGTGGTCCACTATAAAAGACGCTATATAAAATAAAGATTGATTGATTGATTCGACTCTGCTGCAACTGCTTTAAACATGATAGGTCATTGCATAGAAACATACCCTCCTCTCATCGACTACTTTTCCACTCTTAACCTATACCATTATCAAAGGGAAGACTAAATAGCTTGGTCCTGGAGAGCCATTCCATCCCTGGTTTATTTGTCTACCATCTTTGTTATTTTAGGAGGTATTGTTCATAAACACATTCAAGTAAATATGCTTGACATCTGTAAATTATTCACTTGGTGTACTTAAGGCGTAAATTGCCTACAACGAGAGGTAAGACAATGTAAAGCTTGGGCATTCCTATTACAGCTTTTAGAGATGCAGTGTTGGAGATGCTGTGTCATCCTGTGTCGTGGGCTTTTTACTCATTGACTTTATTTAAGAAAATCTTATTTACTCCAAACATATTGTAATGTTGATACTATCTGATCAATGCTTTGTGATTAGAGTGAATCCAATGTCATAACCTCTAGTAAGAAGAGTGTAACTCGCAATGAACAGTGGTGTACTATACTGCAGATAATGCTTTTTAGGGCAAATTAAAATATTAAAAAAAGACAATAACTTGAACAAGAATTTAACCAGCCATTTATGTAAATAGCCTTGATTTTACATTCTTCAGAATAAAAAAAAAGACTGACCTAAAGCTCAAAAGCAAAAAACAGACACATTTTTCTAGCAAATTTATGCAAAATGTCATTATCTGCATTTTTTTTTAGAAATTGTGTAAATAAAAGGAAAAAAAAAAGTCTTAACTGTCAAAGATTTAGCACCAGTATCACATTATGTTAACATGTTATGTTACAGATTCTGATTAATCTCTCAGACAAATCACTAAATTAACAGGGTCCTGTCCATTTGGCGATGGCAGTTACTCACAATTTATTATTGAATAATATCAAAGTAAATGAACTTCACCATGTATAGAAAAAAAAAATACTATTAGTCTATTATGTTGTGCATGCCGATAAAATATGCACAAGCACATTTTCTTATTTTATATCAGCACCTTCTAGTTCTGCAAAATAGCAAAACAATCTTTAAATTCAAAACAACTGTAAACAATTCAGTTATACTTGCTTGTTTATTAAAGTAGTTGTTGTTTGCTAATACATTTTTCCAGGGACAATATTTCTATTAAAATCATATGTTTCATTAGGAGATCCTCCTTCTCTATAGCATCCTGCTGAGAGCGGTCTGGGGAATAACTGTAAATATTGCAGTACAATTTACAGGAGCATTATTTTAATTGCTAGTTCAACTTGATGCCAAATCTGCATGTGTGCTTTAACACTTTCATTATGCATGTTTTATTCAGTAGACTACTGGCAGTAAACTAGCAGTATATACCGAAAGCAAACATTCAAGGGTGAGAAAACCAGCATTCACTGTTGATAAGTGAGAAAAAAGAAAGACATGAATTGACTAATACCAGAGCCAAACTGTTAAGCAGAAAGAAGTTACTGAGCTGAAGTGTGTGTGTATGAAAGCAAATAACTTGAGTCAGCTACACATAAAAATATGACAGGTCAGAAAAGTGGTGGGTTAAGCAAAATGTATAATTCATTTTAAAAAAAAGCATCTCTGAGAATTAGGGCATGGATATTTCTGACAACTAGGACACATTCACGCCATATTTAGAAACTACTGCAGGAAACGGGTGCAGCTTGAAATCCAGAATTAAACTGTGTACGATAATGAAATGATCCTAGGGTTGATATGATCTAGACAATGCATCACTTTGTTATAATGTGACAAACGTCACTTCTCTAATAGGGTTAATAATATGTGCTAATAATAATAATAATGTGCTAATAGCACATTCTGTACTGCAGACCCCCTGGACATCCAAATCCATCTTGTCACCAGGATAGGGACGCATTCACTGTTATGTTTACAAACCTTGCAGGTTCCTGGCTTTTGAACCCTGCAAGGTACCCTGCTGGACCCTGAAAGAGACAGCTTTTCGAGGGCTTGAGAAGCGGCACAGCTGCTGGGGAAGGTTTGTGTGACACAGTCGAAAGGGATTAGTTTATAGGGAAGTATCACTACCATGACTCATCCTGTAATGCAAAGTGGAACAGGACCAGCTCGGGTATAGAACCATACAGTACATGTTGTCACATTTAGGCATTGTGGAGAAATTAACAATTACACTGCCCCTGTTTTTTTGTGAATGTTTTTTGTTTGTTTGTTTGTTTTTTTTAGTTTATAATGTTGTCAATCTAGTAACTTTCTCAATCGATACATCTGTTTCTTTAGAAAATAAAATTGGATTTGTGCTGAGGCTCTAGGATCAATTTTGCCAGCACTACTGGAACGTAAACAGAAAAGGACAGGGAGGACACGTCTGCTAGGGTTGCAAGATTTATTTCATGGTCAAGACAAAGTGACAAATTCCCTATGCAGACTCTGTTTTAGCTAGAAACTGTGGTAGAATCATCACACCTGATAACTTTGCTGTCTGCATGTCCTTGACATTGTGTTTGGCGGAGACCCCTTGTCCACCTTCAGACATTTCTTATATATGCAAAGAAACCATTAGTGGAATTATTATTTAACATTGCCAATAGCTTCATTTGATTTAATCTGAAACTAGAAAGGTGTTTGCATAACACAGCAAATCATAACATGATGCACTTGCAAACAATTATGCTGTTACGCCTGTTAATAGCTAAGGAGTGGGTTTTGGGGTGCCTGTTTTGTACCACCACCATTATGGTTTATACAAATATTCAGATAAATCCATCAAGGCGTTCATAGGCTATAACCCTCACATAGGAACAAGCTTCCAATCAAAAAAACATGTACAAATAGTATTTACAGATATTGTTATATAATTATAATAAAATTATTCAGACAAGTTCTATGAGATTTTGTATTCATATAAATCTCAATCGTATATTACGGCTCTATTATTAGTGCTAATAAAAGGTGATGGAAGTGCAGTAGTACAATATATTTAATGTATAATAAAATATCACAATAGAACGCTATGCAAAGAAAGTCACGAGTAATTGGAAGTACAGAGGACTCCGGTGTACAACCCCATAACATTGTTAATGGTGTTAATATAATCATTTGAAATCAACTTCGGGCACTGCTGCTTCAAAAAATAATTGGGACAGTCAGTAGCAGCTTCAAGAGCAATTTTGAAATTGTACATTAGTCCTTAATTTTTTTTTTAGGGTCATTGCTTCATTACAGCTAAGCAATTAAAATGAAATATATAGTTATATTTCACCGTACCTCGCTGATAACATGGCACCAATGACAATGGTAATTGCAATACATGAAGGGGTCAGTATGGGATAGCAATATATTTCTGGAGCAAATGTCAGGGAATATAAACTGTTTTAATGCTACTTGCCACCAGGAGGCGCAGTGTGCTATGTAACTATCCTATTATACGTGAATGCAATGTGTTATTATGTATGTTTAAGTGAAAATGTCCAATGACTTAAGCATGCTTTACAATAAGTGTCTCTGTGTATTTAGTAGTTACATAGTAAATGCATGGTCCAGTACTGCCAATGCTGTTATTATGCATAGTTGCAATTTATTTAACGTGTATATCTTTTTTGACCAATATACATAAGTACACAATTGTATCACAAAAAGGTTAGGGTTAGGTTCAGAGTTAGGGTTAGGGGGGTTAGGTTTAGAGTTAGGTTTAGAGTTAGGGTTAGGGTTAGGGACAGGGCTAGGGTTGAGGTAAGGATTAGGGTTAAGGTATGTCATGCAAAAATATTTACACAGTAAGTAACACAATGTAACTATGCATAATAATGTTGTAACAACTATGTAAGTACACAGTAATTAGAGACACTTAATGGTCCCATCAGTATGAAAAGTGGGGGGCCAAGGCCCCTGTGGTCCTGCCCCCTAGGAAGCAAGTGTTCTGTTTTAATTAAAATGACATCCATCAGAATTAAAATATTTTCAATGCAATGTTGACAGCTGTTTCTGCTTACATAGAAAAATACACAAATACATATATTTTCTTCAAACAAGTACGCACATTTTCTTTTCTTTTTTGTGGGCATTTATGTATGCTGCTGTATTTTTACAAGTACAACGCTTCAAGAAAGAAAAAAGTATAGTGGTGCCGATCAAAGATATTTAATTGGCTTTCTTGTGTTGTGTTTTCCTGTCTTTGTATAGTTCGCATCCATCTTTACATGAAAGGAAAGTCTGTATTGATTTCAAACTTTAGCATGTGTAAACAGCACAAGTCAACGGGTTAGGGTGCTGTTAAGGAAATTACAAGTTTTATTTTTAATCAGCATAAATATGGAAGCCAGGATAAATGTTCAGCTTTCTGTAACAACACTTTAGCTGATCTAGCCTATGTTACAATGTTATGTCTATAGCGAGCAACTAAAACTGAAGATTCTTTGACACACTATTTGAATAAATACAATAAGATTCACAATGATTTTAAACATCATAGAACTTTTAGGGACAGTGCAAACAATCAAATAAAATGTATTTCGATGCTACTTACTCTTTAAATATTAATTCAATATGAGAGAGAAAGAGGGATGCGTAACCACTTCACTCATATAGTGATGGATTGTGTCATTTACATTTTTCAGCACGTGGCTTAACCTAGCTTAAACTGGATCCCAGCTGGATAGAGCATTACAGACCAATAGAAATTCTGTAATGGTCTGCAGTGGTTAGAAATGATCTGCTGTGAATTGCCATTAGAATCTATTGGTTTGCACTGAACTTCTTTAGAATGACTGGTCTGCTGTGAATTCCCATTTATGTGTAACAGTTTAAAAAACATGTTATGTTTTGAGGTTAAAAAAACAAAAAAAACACTGTTAGTGAAAACCACTCAGCATTTGTTTTTCTAGCAGTGCAGTGAACTTAAAATCAATGATACAATTAAAAACAAGGCCAACAAAAGCCTAAGACTAGGTTTTTGTGATAAAAAACTAACTAAATAAATAAATAAATAGGAAATCTGACAGGTCTCACTGGACATCATACTACAGCTCATGCAGCAATAGTTCTATAACTGAAAATAAAAACAACTGATTGCAATGCATAAAATTTGATAAACAGAATTTCCAATTGAATATGCTATAAACATTCCTTTCTGTCCTGGATGTCACGAATATTGCTTTTCACAAAACACATACTACCATTGCTGCTATATAAAATGAAAAATCCAGTGTGTGTAAGAATACTGGTATACGAAGGTTATTTATTTGGATGCAAAGCTCCAAGTCAGTTGAAGAGAAATGCAATACACAGTGTCCCTGAAAACAGGTAGCTACATTTCAAAGACCATTTTTGTAAAATGGCTACTGTTGTTTTAAATCGTAATATGAACCCTCCATTAACTCCCTGCATGTGTTCAGTTCCATAGTGTGCAAGTGGTTTGCACAAGAAACATGACATTTAAATGGTATTTTTCAAATATTTCACCTCATTGGGGATCTTCCTTTAAAGTATATTTGTTAGCACGTTGTGTACCCATTAGCAATTACTGTGCATAATGCTTCTGTATGATTTGCATAGTATGTGGAAATTAAAATATTTCAGATCACTCAATAGTGCGTGGTTGTAAGAGTTCGATTCACAGAAATGTGTTTGCTTATTTGAATCTGTGAAGCTGCAGTGCCATCTTCTGATTGAGACTTCCGCAAGTTGGTCACTGGCTGCAGGGATTGAAAAGTAATTTAACAAAGGACTACACTAGCAGGATATTTTATGTAGCATTATTTAACAGCCAAGAGAAACACAAACATGTTTCTGGTGTACTTATTAAGCAAATTGATTTTTTTTTTTTAAAGGTTCAAGAAAATGTTATTTGATTTAACCCCAGAGGGAAAAATGTGCATTTATATTGCTTGCAGTTTGATTTCAAATACTCAAATGCATTTTTAGACAGAACTGATTTACCTATGATGACTTGAGTTCACAAATGACACTGTCTTCAGAACAGAAAAGCTCATTTTGTATTAGATAGCCTTTACATATTTAATTATTTTATTAATCATTTTCAGACGTTTTGAAAAGAGCTTTGAAACAGACTTTAAAGTTACAAGTGTAAAAAGTTGTCAGGATGTTAAGACAGAAAAGAAAAATGACAGGTAGGTTATTTAAACAGTTGTAGCAGCACATGGGGACGTGTAATGCTATATTCTTGAGAACCTCGCTACTTACTTGTTAAACTAGTGTTACCTATATTTGCACTGCCAGAGTGAAAATTGTCCATTTCATTTTAAAAAATGGTAACTGAACCATCATATTTGAATGAATCTTTGCAGCATATATGCCGTTTTGTCATTTTGAAAGTAAAAACCAATATATCAGGGTAGAGTGTACTTTAACCATACCAGGGAATATGTTCTGGCAGGCAATGATCAGCCCTGTGATCAACCCTTTGATCATTACTGGGCTTGGAGGTTACAAAATGCTGAACTGTCATGGACCATTCATTTTCCATTTCAAAGAGAATGCACATGTAGGAGTATGTGTTGTCACCCAGAGGCATCAAATTCAGCCCATTGTGCCTCAATGAGACGGGACTGAGATGTAGCCATTGGGCAAATCACGATAAAATGTTACAGAGAAACGCTATCACGCTGCACATCTTTCTTATAATGTCAAACAAATCAAGATTTAGTTTTGGATTACTGTTTTGTGCTAAATGGCTTATTTTTCAAAGACAATCGCTGGTGCATGAAGATCCTCCCTACGTGAAGACTTAATATTGGCTGGTGTGACTGGTTAGGTCCTGAGTGGGTCACAGATGACATGTTAAAACACGAATACAAAATTGTAAGGAAAACAACTTCTTAAAAAACTACTTACAAACTAAAAAGGCATACAAAATAAAACAAGAATAAAATACACCTTCCATATAATCACAATAATAGCCTTCACAGATAGAATTATCAGAAATAGGTCTGCCAAAAAACAAAACGGTGCAAGTATGTATGTGCATGATTATATTTCAGTGTCATAAGAGATGTGAATATGTGATTCTTAAACTATAGTGGCTTACGGTAACAAAAACAACAACTTCAGAACAAATGTAAAACATTGTAATTTGACTTTAAATAAAAATTGAAAAAAAAACAGATAATTCAATTAATTAAAAAACAGTATGCAGTCCCTAGACACAGCATGGAATCAGGTTTATGAATCTATTACAAATGAACTCAGTCACCATACGAGGGCAATGTTCAGAATACACTTTTAATTGCACACAATGGACTGCAGTGTATTGTAAAATGAGGATGACATCCAAACTGTAATACATTCCAATTTAAAATACACTACATTTGACCAGTAACGTTATATGGTTGGCCATTTTGCTGAATTTGAAAGCTATAAGCAAATTGTTTTGGTAACAGTTATTACTAATATGATCCTTTATTCTGCAATGTGTACAAGATTGCTGACTCCAGGTTAACATTTATCTAATAAGTGACCCCTAGACATGCAAAGTACTTAGTAGGGGTATGCCAGCAATGACAAAACAAGTCTACAATCAGCTATACTATTTAGTTGACTGAGTGCAACATTATAACTACACAATTATAGAAACATTTAGAAACACATGATTTATGTTTCACCTTGTGCAAAAGGCATCAGTGTGGCAGGAACATAACTGCACAGCGTGCCACTGTGGACACACCTGGCCTGACCTGTAGGGAACACCACCATGTGTGCTGCTATATCCCTAGACAGGGCCATTGCCTGCTGTCCAGTGATTGGTCCATATAATATATTATATAATATGTTTCTTCACAGACTTCCTGCTCAGCTTGTCCAGTCCCAAACAGACAAATAGGGAAGGCAGAGCAGAAGGAGATCCCACAGATTCTGCCATTATGTGGGACAATGTCAGTTTTCTTTGTGCACTGAGGGTGCGACAGTGGTTTGACACACATGAGTAATTCTCATTACTCTTGTGTCCTCTATACTCCCCCTTCCTCAACCCAGTGAGATGGAAGGTATACGATCACGGCCCCTATGACCAGTTCACACTCATCCAGGCCATGGGTGGTGCTTGTGATGACCGTGGGGCAGAAGCCAGTCAAGGCTGGTTCCGTCATTACAGGGGATTTTTTTCCCCAGGTGCATTGCCAGAGAGAACATCCGCTGTGATGTGGATGAAATACTGTGGCCAGAGAGAGACGAGAGTCTCCATGGAAATGATACAGAATGATGTCATTGACAACTAGATTTACATCATTGTTAATACATTCTTTCACATTAGTGTCTTTTGTGAAAAGTGGTTCCTCTGCTTTTTGATGAGACCTAACACCATCTAGCCACATTATCTAGGGAAGTAGCTTTGTTGGTCCTCAGGTCTGTAGTGTCTGCAACTACTAATTGGTTTGTCACATTAAAGCATATTTAACAGCATGGGTTCCCATAGTTTCCTCAGGAAAAGAAAAGAATATTACTGTATAAAAAAAATAAAACCCAAGGGGCAGTGTTGCTGCAAATATGCTCATTGTTAAATATGGGCTTTACAATGAATGACACTAAACAGTGTCTGTATGAAGAATTCAATACATTGAATCGTAAGTATATGAAATTGTCATTTTGCTATTACAATCATTGAAATATATATACAATCATTGAAATATATATGTATATTTGGAAAAATAACAACCTCTGATTGGTTAAACAGCATCACATGACCGTGCGTGTATATATATAGCGTATAGCATGGCTTGCATACTAATGAGCCGCTTCACACTGAATAAATCACTACGCACCACTACATTCTAAATTCCATGACAAACTGCCATTTTATTTGTTATTAGTTACAAAACCACAGCCAAAAATGAGTGGCATTTCACCTATTTCCTTTAATATATTTGGGAATGAAACTCCACATAACTGGTACAACACCAACTTTCTGAGTGAAGACAGACAACTAACAAAAACATATTTTGAGATCCAAAAGGATGAAAACGGACTAGAATGTGTGCCTCGCATATAACGAGTTAACAAATTCACTTCAAGATCCGGCTTCAGTCTCCATTGCAGCTGCTCTCCTTACTTCCTTAGTGTCATTTGAAACTCCGCCCATCAGCACAGCTTGTGCTCAGTCCTCTAATTTGTCATGAGATGGCACGTTCAATGCAGAAATTCACAATAAACGAACATGTGCAATTAAATTAAATTAAATTAAATTAAATTAAATTTGGGACTATATTACACTGCGGATGTATACACAATAAAAGTTTTTGGTATTGTCTTAATTTAATTGTCTTTTAATTATTTTAATTATTTTTTTCCCACAAATGACAGGTAGCCGTGTTATAAGTGGTATGAACCACGTCGGGCCGTGCCGGTTCAGATGATATATACCACTGCTGGGGTGGTTACTCCCGGCGTGGTATATATCATGGGACCTGCACGTCCCATCGTGGTTTATACTTAGGATTAGGTCACGTCCCATCGTGGTTTATATATATATATATATATATATATATATATATATATATATATATATATATATATCAATACAGGTCAGTATTCATTATGTAATCCAAGCCAGGGGAGAGTTGAGGTTGGATGCATGACCTACAGTACTAACCCCAACCCCAACCCCTGACATAATCCCTAAACTAAAATAGTATTGAAACAGGCTGAAAGATAGTTACTCAAGCAAGATGAAAAATAAATCCACTCACTTGTGTCAGCGATGATCAACCAAGGACTTCACAGCAAAAACAATCTTTCTCTCAAAAGTGACCTTAAGAAGCCCACAACAAATTACACGTTGTGTTACATTCTGATTATTGATGTCTGCTTTCAGAGTTTCCCACGATTTCCATCTCCACTATGAGTCAATTGATTAACTGCAGTGTACCAACATCAATACCATTGAAAGACCGTCTTTATAATTGCTTAATACAGTATTTATTGAGTTCTATGCCAGTAAAATCAATGCAGAAAACATGTACCCTTCATTCTTAAGTGTTATGCATGCTTTTACAGTTTACAAGGATGTCCGGATTAATTCAATCAAAACATAAAAAATATATTAAAACTCATCAAGTACAAATGTGTGAACTATGACCTTATTTTAGCTGACAATTCTATTTACTATTTACAGAAACATCATTGAAACTGCAATAGTACTTGAGTGCAATCTCTCTCTGAAAACTACAAAAGGTACTTGTGGGCATTAATTGACTAGTAAACAAATCGTTTAAAAATATATATTGTTGACACTTGGTGGCACGTTATTTGCTCCATTACAACAATATGCAGAGGTAGGTTAAAGCAGTCAGTCCAACCCATCCTGTGCATAGGCACTTCAAACTGTTTTGATTTAGAGCATGCCAATTAAGTTTGGTTGAGTTTTATTTTGTCATTACTATAAAAAAATCAAAATAAATAAATCAACAGAAAAATCCATGACTGCAAGCAATGTTTGTATGTGTGCTCTGACTTAATTAGGTCAATTTCTTTGGTCCGTAACTAAAGAAAAACTAGTGGCAATGGCTAGTGATGGGAACGAACCATTGATTAATTGCAAAGCATGGTCTGTTTCTTTAGTGAAGAGGGATGCAGCCTCATAGTTGAATTTTTTCCCACAAATAACAGGCTCTTCAATGGTCAACTATACCTCAGTTTGGCTAGTCTTATTAAAAAGATTGGACCTTTCTGGTTTACATGCTTCAATGCATTTAACACATGGAATAGAAACACCACCAAACCTGTCTTCTCAGCTTTTAAGGATTGGTTGAGAACAGTTTCTGGATTGACAGGTTTAAGGATGGCACTTGGAATTTTTCATTGAGCATAAGAAACCTGTCTGACATGAGCAATGTCAAAAGCACTTTTTAAGAGATTGTTTTTAATGGTACCTAGCAGGGTGTGTTATATCTTTTCTGAGTCCTGATGGATGTCAGATTCCTTTCTTGCTGTCAAGAGCAATAACATCAGTATGCTATTTTTAAATTTCTCCTCACTGGTTTCCTCTGTGTAGTTGTAAGATGTAACCCAACTTTGGTTAAATATTGACTGGTTGCTGTTAGCAATGATCATTAAAAAAGGAATATTCTAGGTACACGAAAACGGCCACTGTATTGACTGGAAAGATCTTAGCCATCTTGTTAATTCATTTAAAAAGTGTGCACAGATTTTCAATTAAATACCCAAATCTACTGGAAACCAGTTGTGAATATTTATCAGATTTATCATACTGCAAAATCGACATCATCTTGAAGTTTTTCTTAAGGTACATCAGTTTGGATACCAGTATTTGTCACTGACTGGGCACTGTACTGTCCTTTCAAATGTTGTCTTCATTGTTTAGGGATGTATACCTTTTCCAATTATAAGAAACATGTATTAGGCATGTACCGCAGGAAAGTAATCAACAGAATTCTTACCATGCATACGGTTTTTAATCAGATATTGGCTCAAGCTCTGCAGGAAGTTATTTACTGGATATCTCCTTCATATTCTACACACATTCCAACCCACACATTCTAGGCACCTGAAAGGTCAGATTGTCACATCCTCATACCACAGCTTGATGAGCCAGTGGTTAAGTAGCTGCTTTTACTGGAGGATGCATCTTGAAGAAGATTCCTAGCCTACCTCACTACAGTATTAGGATTTGTATGTTGCACGCACAATCACACTTATGTGTATTATATGGCTTTAGCCAAATATATTTTAAGGCTATGTATTTTATTTATTTTATTATTATTATTTTTTATGAAACTGATCCTTAAACACAAATTTAATAACCAAATGAGACAGGCGTCTCTGGCAGTGTGCAGAAACCTAATTTTTATCCTTTGTAAAAAAGGGTTTGTTCATGAGTTCACATGAGGAAATAAGGCTGACTGGTGCACGAACTGTGAACTGATTTTTTTTTACAATCAAACATAATGTCTTCTCATAAAACTATTAGTGATTAAATTTATAAACAGCAGAGTTTGCTGTCACAGCAGGGCCTTTACAGGGTAGTACTGTACATGCACAGTGTGCATGCTTTGTAGTGGAGCTGTGAAGCCAAGGCTATGGCGTCGAACATTTGTATTGAATGTAGTTATTAATCCGAGTTGATTGCAATTTTGGTCAATTTCCTACCACAAGATCAATCCAGCATTTTAAATCTTAAAAAAAAAAAAAAAAGAAGTGCCAGACTTTCTAGGGAGGCACAGAGAGTGTTCTAATAATACAGTAATTATTGTAATTTTAAAAAAATCCAAATAAAAGTTTTACACATTCACTTCATGTGAATCTTTCTTGCTTTTTTCTGTTAAAATGGGATTGGCCATGAGTAATAATATTAACTTCCAGATGCATAATACATTAAAATCATAACAAGTATGTTTCATATGTTTCAAATCTCTGTGTAAACTTGTAGGACTATGGATAACAACTGAACTCGGTGTATTCAGCCTACGTAATAGACTATCTGTTCATGTTACAAATGTAAGCAAGCTGAATACAGAAAGCAAGTTAGAAGTGTCTTTAAATAGAAATGATCTACTGTTGAAAGCAAGTAATACATTGTTTATTCAGTTTCAATCAATTACGTCTTGCCTCCTATTCTGGTATGATACAGCTTTCAAAACTCAAGAAAGAAATAATACTGTGAGATTTTAAAATATCACCACTTATTTACGTCATCGTATTATTCTAACCAACAAGCCCCTCCTGTTTCTGCTACTTTCAGCTGGCTGTTTTTCTGGCTACCTCAACACTGGCAGAGGCAGCCAGTTAATTGTACAAGCTGCCACAGTGTGGGTGGCAGAGAACCAAGCTTGAAGGCATGGTGCAGGTCTCAGCCATTAATGCGCTGTTTGTTTTTATTGGTCGGTGTTGGTTTTGATTAAGCATTTGCTTATTGCTTCTGGCTTCAATTAGAATTGTATGTCTTACTTGTCATGGTTTTGTCTTCTTACTGTATTAACCAGAGTGATTGTGGTTTTCTACTATGCTGTCATGCACCAGTTTCACTTCACTAAGCAGATTTGTTATGCTTTTGTGATCCATTTGGCAGCCTCAGGTTTCTGACATGTCCCTTCTCAATCAGAGCCTTTGTCTAATCCTGTAGCTGTATGCAAACTCAGCGTAAAGGACCTGCATATTCTTCAGAATGATGCATCTTGGACTATAGCATGCTGGGCCAGGTTCTCAGAGCTTTTTACTCCAAATGGTTGTTTGCACATTTTATTACATTTTTTAAATCTGGAATGACCAATTGCTATTATTAATTAATAACAAACACCTTAAGACTGTATACAAGCCTTTAATTCAAATATTGGAGTTGTTTATTTCTGGTCATCGAAAATGTATTAATGACAAATTGGAGTAAAAAGCTTTGAAAATCTGTCCCATTGTCTGGTAAAGAGGCTACTCCCCATATGCAGTCACAGTCTTTTTCTGTGGCAGAATACCTTTACAAAAAAATAGGGAGCACATAAGTTCAAGTTAAAGTGCAATAAAGGCAGAGTGCTATATTGTCCAGAAGGACAATATATATTGCTTTAGGCATTATAGCCCCCTGTCAGCAACAATACTCTTCCCTCAGGTCAATAATTTTCTACTATAGCCCTCCTTTCCAGTCCATATTATATATATATATATATATATATATATATATATATATATATATATATACACACACACACACACACACACACACACACACACACACACACACACACGTGTTTCCCCAGACCAATCAACAGACTTCAAATTACTGAATCAAAATACCAAAGTACAGAGTATCTAATATATAATTACTACACTGTCCCTGCATTTATAATGCATTTTTGTAAGCCAGCTTACCAGGGAATTTGAATATCCTCTTAAAATGATGCAGAAGAAAACAGACAAGTAATCTCCACAGTGGGTGCAAATTGAATGTGTTTGTCATCACTAGATGTACATTACTTCTATCTAACCTATGAATACAATACAATTCTGAATACAAATTATGAATAATTTTAAGGATTATTAACAATTTTTGCAATACATCCTATACAGAAAAATTGTGTTGCATACCAATCAATGGATACCTGACATAAAAACACAATTCTGGAAGTCCTTATAAAAGTAAATAAAAAGTCCAACAACAATGGCTCTGGCCCAGATTTAAAGAAATGTATGCCTGTCTAAAAATACAATATTCAGTATGACCTCTGGAATAGGGGTAGACCATGCATCATCCAGTTGAGTTCAATACCTGTCTGATGGTCTTATGAGGGGCGGTGAACCATGCCTGGCTGAGGGCTGCATCAAACTGACGGGATGGGGCTCTGTAATGACATGCCTTCAAAGCTCATATGACAGATGCTCAATTGTATAAAAGTAAGGCAATAGCATTGCTCAAAGGTCAGTAAATGCCTGTTTCTGGATGGATTCCATGGCAACCAAATATGTACAGCAAGTCACTTTGTGTACAGACATGTTCTAGCTGAAATGCCATTAGTGAATGATTATCGATCATCAAAGAATGTCATCCCTATTCATCTCTGATGTGCTATGCTATGTGCATTTTTAAAATCTTGAAGGTGTTTTCTGACAGGAGTAATTTATTAAACACACTAAATGCAGATAAATGACACATTAAATACATTGTAACTTTGCATAATAACATTGTAGTTATGTGTAAGTACAAATGTATTTACTAAGTAACTACTATGTAAATACACAGCCATTAGAGACACAATGTAAAATATTACCTTAAAATGGACCTCACTGCACTGTAATACTCCCAACTGACGGTTCTGTCTCTGGTCAGGATGAGCTATATTCATGTATTGGCTTCCTCCTTGACTTTACCTATATTTCTTTTGGTTGGGAAAGAGCCTTCCAATAGATGCTTGACCTGAATGCTGTGATAGCCTAAATGAAAACCACCAAGAAATATAAATAGGTCATTTTATGTCAATAGCCTGAAAAACCATAACCTGCTGACGACACTCAGCTCTACTTAGAACTCGACCCCAGATGTCCCTCTGCCATGGATCGGCTCTCGGCTTGCAGTCAAGACATCGAGGCCTGGATGTCTGCCAATTTTCTTCAGCTTAACACTAGCAAATCAGAACTCCTTCTAGTAGGATCTAAAACTCAACTTAAGAATCTCAATATAGCTGCCCTTAACCTCAGAAACTGTCTGCTGCTGCCTCCCCCCAACCCCCCCCCCCCCCCCCCCCCCACTGTACGAAGCCTTGGTGTACTTCTGGACAGCAACCTCTCCTTTGATACCCACATCTCCTCCGCTGTCAAATCTTCCTTCTACCACCTTCGAAACATCTCCAAAGTCCATACCTACCTTTCCCTCCCAGATACAGAGATACTCTGTCATGCATTTGTCTCTTCTCGACTCAACTGCAGCAACTCTCTCTATGGTGGTCTTCCGGCACATGCCATCAACCAACTGCAGCTAGTTCAGAATGCCGCAGGCAGGATCCTTACCAGATGTAAGAAACGTGAACACATCACCCCCGTCTAGCCCAGCTGCACTGGGTACCTATAAAGTTCAGGATTACTTTCAGAATTCTCCTGTTCACCAACAATGCCCTACATCACACAGGTCCTGAGTACCTCTTCAACCTGCTGACCCGCTATGTCCCTGCCCACAAGTTGAGGTCCTCCGACTCTGGCCTGCTTGTTATCCCCAAACAAAAGTGCATCACACTTGGAGAATGCTCATTTAGCTTCATGGCTCTGACTCTCTGGAACTCTCACCCAACTTTGGTGTGTGATGCTCCTACCATCGCTCGCTTTAAATCAACTCTCAAGACCCACTTGTTCTCACTTGCTTTCCATGCTATTTAAGCCTGATATCTGTTATTAGCTGTAGTGTCTTTGCTACTTCTAACATTTTTTTAAACTGTATATTATAATCATGATTCTATACGACATATGCATCCACAATGTTCTAGAATTTTCACAATGTATTATGCATTCTTTTTCAATGTATATAATGTATTGTGCATTTTTTTAACTGTACTTAATGTATTCATTGCGATTTGTGATGGTGGTCCACTATGAAAGGCGCTATATAAAATAAAGATTGATTGATTGATTGATTGATTGATTGATTGATTGATTGATTGATAAAAAGCAACTAGTAATCTCTATTGACCTACTTCAGACCGCAATATAGAAGTAAGATTCTTACACCACATAACATGGCGAATGGCCTGCAGAGAGAATTGTCCTACCTGTCACAGCTATAGTAATATGCATTTACATAATATAAAATTATTGTGAGTAAGCCTATTTGTCCACAGTACTGTATGTTTGTAAGTACAGGTTATTAAATGTACAGAACCGATTAATTACAATTACTTAAGAATGTATTACAGAATTAAAATGTACATGTAACATAAAATGATTTATGTCATTCTTCAGTCAATGTAATTCTTTAGAAATAAGAAAGAGACCACAGACAATTTTTCCATTTTTGACACCATGGCTCTAAAGATAATGATAGGTTTGTGTTGTAGAGCATATAATTGGTAATCTAATGCAAGAGAAATTGTCAGGGTTTGAAAGAAGATATTGTGCGCTTTGATTAGATATTAAAAACATAAACCAGTTTCCTTACTGTAGGGTATATATTATTATAAATAAATCATAACCTAATCTGCAATGTTGAGAGGTAGAATGGCTCCCATAACATTGATCTACAAACTAAAAATGCCACAGTAGCAGGAGATCAAGACAAGCAGCAGGAGGGTTTGTGTGTGAGGGAAATTGGCAGCCTCTGGCAATGAGTTGACAGGTCTGGACTTGTTTTGCAGCAGGTTAAAGTAGGTAAATGAGGGTAATTGTCTTAGAAAATGTTAACTCAATTTGCTACAGGATTTAATCGCAGTGATGTAGTCTCAAAGCAATATAAATGTCCAATTAAGGTTAAATATTTTGAACTAAAGTAGAAAATGTCTTTTAAAAAAAACTATATCTCATATTAGTGTTCCATCAGATGTGTTAATTTGTATGTAACTTATGATTGTAAATCAGAAAACCAGACAAGTAATGCAGAGGACACATGGTGACTGAAAGTTTGTAATTCCAAATAAAATATAAAAACATACCCACCAGTCAACACACTCATGAATGATGCATGTTTGTGAAAAACATTTTATTGCATCTTTGAGGGAAAATGAGGAGGAAATGGCCTTTGTTATAACTCTTGGATAGCTTATGAACTAGGATAGCTTCAATAAATACAAATACAACTATTGTTATATATACAGGCTAACTTCACTATAATGAACCCCCATGGGACCTGGAGAAATGTTCGTTATATCAGGGTGTTCACTATAATAGGGTTTGGCATTTTTCTGTATCAGAATAATGACAAAACGGCAAATTTAAATTTAACATCAATATATAGTATTTTTATGAAGATTCCTTCACATTCATCAACATTTAAATGGTATTGTGACAAGGTACTCGTGTCATATGTGTGGGTAACAGCATTGCAAGACAGAGAGACATGGGGATTGGAGTTGAAACGCTGGCGCAGGCCGCAGGATTTATTAAACACAAAACAGAAAGTAAGCAAATGGGTCATGTGACACTACCAACGATGGTAACACACAAAGGACACATACAGAAGACAGGCAGGCAGCAAGTCTCAATCGAGCGCCCGTCTGTAAACATACCGACTCCAAAAAGCACACAAAACAACTATAAAATTCCATATATAAATTACACCAACACCTCGCCCTGCTACAGGTATGTTTAAACAAAAACAGTAAAGAAATGAAAAAAGAAAGAATGTACAATTACATGCAGAATACAGTAAAACTATCCAGCATAGATCGCTCCTCACGCCCGTTGCCTGGTTGCAGTTTGTGTGAAGATGACTGACAGGCAACGATTGCATTCGTCATGCATGATTCGTACTACAATAGGTCATCTTTGAATTAACATTATCTTTGAATTAGTCAAACATGGTGTTTGTTTTCACTGAGAGAATAACACACTTGACACTGGAAAAAGTTCAGTGTCAGTCAGTACTGAGATCATTGTAACCGGGTGGATCCTGTACGTGATCGTTCTAATAGGGCTAATTTGCATTGAAAAAATCTAGTTTGCATGAGAGGAAGTATTAAGTATCTGACATTACTTTTTCATTGGTATATGCAGGCCAGGTAATGCTCTCGTATGCCTCCACAGTCAAGGACAACCTTTACGCCAGTGATAAATTAATAATCCAAGACAAAAATTCAGCCAAGGCATTAACTCCTAGTTCAAACAATACCGAATCTAAATCTAAAATCTAAAACAGGCCTGTTGACATTGATGGATTTTGGATTCACAGCCCCTGTAATGGGATCAACAGCAAAAAAAAACTAAAGGTACAGGTACATAGCTCTTTATATTTTTTTGCAGTTTGAAAGATCAAGAATGTCACTGTGGAATGTAATAACAATAAGTTGCTGATGGATCCCAAAATAAGTTGCTGATGGATCCCAAAATAAATATTTTAACCTGACCTGTACTTTAAAGTATATAAACCAACAGTATATTCCTACTTGCCAGTGTCATATTATGTTGAATATTGTTTTTCCATTTTCTATAGCTCACTATTGTAAGTGCCAGCATTACCCAAATAATTTATTTTATACTACTAAATGCTAGTTGCGTGCCAATATAGACTCCTACTCTAAGAGCAGTATTCAAGCTTTTATTGATTAGACCTATTATTTAATAGTTTCAAATACACTAGATTCTGTTTATGACAAGTTACATTTGTATTTATTGAAGCTATCCTAGTTCATAAGCTATCCAATATCATGCATCTCATTTAGCTGTCCTAGTTTAATAAGTAGTATGCGGTTTGTAAAATTGCTCCTACAGGTGATGTCATCCTGTGAAGTTTATGAAACAGTACCGTTACATACAGTAACACGCATGATGTGAATATGAATGACAAAAATGAAGAGCGTGTTCAGGAACTGCTTTTAAATGTAAAAAAGTGTAGCTATATTATTTTTTTTCCAATTAGGGCAGCAGTGTGGAGTAGTGGCTAGGCCTCTGGACTCTTGACTGGAGGGTTGTGGGTTCAATCCCAGGTGGGGGACCCTGCTGCTGTACCCTTGAGCAAGGTACTTTACCTAGATTGCTCCAGTAAAAACCCAACTGTATAAATGGGTAATTTGTATTTAAAAATAATGTGATATCTTGTGACAATTGTAAGTCTCCCTGGATAAAAGTGTTGGCTAAGAAAGAAATAATAATTTTGTTCTTTAGAATTCACTCTGGTATTGTACTGTATGTTCTATTCATGTGGTGACATTTGAACAAAGCAGAAGCTGTACTGATAGGTTGATTTCTTATACGTCATTTATAATGAAATAACTAAATACAAATGATGTTTTTGTCTGGTAAAAGAGTTTTTTGTTTTTTTTTTTTACATGTGGCATGTTCTATTGGATGAAAGATTAAATTAGATATGAATACCCATGCTCATGCTAACGAAAAGTCACTGCTGTTGTAATTTCATAAAGTCTGGTTCTTTAAAATATAATATTTCATTCAGATCACATAGCTGCTGTGTCATTTGGCATGCCGTGCATCAATAATATATGGCATGACCACCTACCTATTGCAATCATGTCTACCAGTTGGTGATAATTTGTAGTTAAGTGCAAGGTTAAACAAAGCATTTATTCATCAAAATGCTTTTGTTCTGATGTTGAAAACAGATTTAAAGCAGTGCATTTAAACAACACCTCACAGTTCCATTTTTTCCTAGATAAGAGATGGCATCAAGCGATTTTCATAGATACACACTTCTGATAGTATAAAATGACTTGGGGATCACAGAGGATTGCTCAGGAATTTGATCATATCTTTTCATTACAGTCTCCCTGCACATTTTCTCAGACTGGATTATTTGGGTTATTGCCCTTATGCTGCAATAACAAAAGGATTAACAACAACAATCTCTGAAGCCCTTCCATCACAGCTTGTAACAGGAACCAGACTTTATCTTTCATCTTGTGTTTCCTTCCTCTGTACTATGAGTACACAGCTACATTAAAGGGTTAACAGAGCTCTTGACTGCACATTTACCAATGCCTTTGAAACCAGCAGGGTCTTATAAATTGAACAAACATGTTTTATGCACTTGAATGTTTCAAGCATTTATATTTTCATCTATGCATGAGACAGCACAATACTATTGTGTAGTCTTGTTGGTGCCATTGATGTAAGCAGTTCTTAACCTTTGGTTTTTAACAGCATGTATTCAACATCTCCTTTACTTGTTGCATTTAAATAGCTTTTGATATATAATGTTTGACATTCAAAAGGGAAGTACAAACTGCAAATAAGCTTAATTGAAAGCTTATTAAGAAATGTTTGCTTCATTCAAGAATAAATTCAGAAACAGTGGTTGACATAGCAATCGGCAACATTAGGCATTGCCTACCAAATTATTTGACTTGCCTATCAATTTCACCAGGTGTTAAAGATTTATATATAGAATTGGTTAAGAGGGTTTTTTTCATTAGTTCATGGGCTTTAGTTTTCTATTCCTGTGAAGCACTTTAATTTATTTTCAGCGCCATGCTTACGACATTGACCTTGATTGGCAGGATGCTTGTAGTAATCCAGAAGGTGCTAGATTTTTCCTTTCAGAATAGAATAATTATTTTAGGAAAGCTAAGGGAAGTTTAAGAAATAGCTTCATGCAATATTCTTTGGATTTAAAGGTACCAGTATTAAATGCAGGTTGTCCATTTATAATGTAATCTAAACGTAATCATTTGCCACCCCTTCATTAACATGTATTCCCTAGACATGAGAAATTACAACATCTGACAACCCTGCCATGATAATAAAAGCTAGAAGTAAACAGGATTGAAACATATAGATTTTCTGTGTATGTGTTCTGTTATGATAGTTCACGTGGTAGTGGTTTGTTTATTTATTTATTTTAAACCAATATACTATCTGTACTATTCCAGATGTGCTTCCCTTATGTTCTGAACATGTTTTACTTATTTACTGCTTAAAAATAAAACACAATTCTTACAATGGTGTGTTTATCGTTCACCAAACTCTTCCATTTTGCATAGAGCTATGATTCCTCTCTCGGAGGCCGAAGTTCAATTTGTTATTGCCGGTGAACATTAGCTGGAAAAGGCTAATGGGGGTAGGAAGCTCGCGGATGTACTTTCACACCTACCTTTGATATCGCTTGTAAATCCAATGACTTGCTACTGCATGAGGAGGCAAGTCTTCATTTATAATTGACCTGGTTTATTTATTTTTTGTTCTATGCCAGATAAGTGCTTGCTTCAGCTGTACCAGTCGTCTTCTTCTTCTTCTTCTTCTTCTTCTTCTTCTTCTTATTATTATTATTATGACTGTACATACTATTATTGTAGAAAGACCTTCTCTATTCATGGGCATCACCTTTTTGTAAGGCTTTTTTTTTTGCTTCTCGAGAGTCTATCCAGATGGATCTACTCATCTGTCACCTCCATTAAACAGGTATGCTATTCAATCATTTAATTAGCCAGCGTATAAATAACTCCCCTGACAGATCATTCAATGCTCCACCTGTATGCTCCATCTTAGCTTTTCTTGACCATATTTGTAGATAAACTTGCCCCTGGGGAACACCACAACACTGCCTCACCTATTACACAGAGAGAATGAAGAAAAAGGAAGCCAGTCTAAGCCTGACCAGGTAATTATAGGAGGCTGTGTGGTCCAGTGGTTAAAGAAAAGGGCTTGTAACCAGGAGGTCCCAGGTTCAAATCCCACCTCAGCCACTGACTCATTGTGTGACCCTGAGGAAGTCACTTCACCTCCTTGTGCTCCGTCTTTAGGGTGAGATGTAATTGTAAGTGACTCTCCAGCTGATGCATAATTCACACACCCTAGTCTCTGTAAGTCGCCTTGGATAAAGGAGTCATTTTCCATGATATAATCTTAAAATCTGTGTCTGTGAATATACTGTACATGTTACATTATACATTTCTAGATCCAAAGAGTTGAATTCTTAGCCAGTATAAGCTCCTTCATGGGATTGTATTGTCTTCTTGTTTGAGTATTAAAGTATCTGCAGGATTCAACATTGATCTGAAACCTTTTATCATGGCCTGGAAGGGAACTAACAGTATGTCACAAAAACAGGATTTACTAGCATATTTCCTCCATGAGACAGCATACACAGCACAGTGTGGGAGGCAGATTGTAAAGAAAATCATTGGTCAAAATCTCTATTAACTAGGGAGATCTCCAAATATTAAACAAAGACTACTGATGTTCCAGTTGCCTATGTTATATTGGGGGATTTAGGCATTGGGGGTTCTTTTTTCTAATACAATTTGTGAGGGGGGCATTTCTGGATTTTTCTGTGCAAAAGGGCTTGTCTGATGCCTTTGCAATTACAAGAAGGACACAAGAGTTGACCGTGCACTGGAAGGATGAAACATGAACAGCGAAATCTAGACAACGGGTAAGGAACTCAAGGTTTTCAAATGGTGGGAGGTAGGATTAAAGAGAATTATAGCTGCCTGCTCAAACTGAGTGAACCGCTGAAAGAAATAGCCTGATGAGTGGGATGCCTGCTGCCAATTACAGGATAAACCATTGGAAAGCTTTTGAGCGTACGTGCTACAGCACAGTTTACAGCGTACCCATGGGCTTATTAAAAACATTGTTTTGGGGGACTACAATATGAAGATACATGATATGTTACACTTGGAGGTTATATTAGCAGCAACTGCTATGTTTTGGTCCAATTCCAAACCTTTCTAAAATACAGATGTGGCCAACTGAATTCTTTACCTTGAATTCTAAAGCATTCAGCATTTCAATATGCCATTTTTTATTGATTGGAGAGCAATGTAGTGGCTAGCTGCAGTATAGATGCAATTAGGGGAGTGAATTGATGTTGCTACACAGCTAAGGGTTTACAATCCACTGTGGGTTGTTATGTAAAAAGTGAAAGGGTTTTCACCTGTAAAAATAAATACAATAAATAAAAAGAACACTATTGAAATCAGTTAATTTATCAGCATTATAATTTGAGTGTAAAAGTTCAGCTTATTTTTTGCTTCACGTCGATGCTTTCCAAAAGACTGCATGTATAATTTATAAGTTTGGTTTTCTTCCACAATTTTCTGTATTAAATTATTGTCAGGAATTCTGTTTGAAGTATCTTATGTAAAGTAGTGACTAAGTTGTGATATAAAATATATAAAAATGTAGTATTAACATTAATATAAGCATGCTTATTATTTAGGAAATATTATTATATATGTTTGTTTGTGTCAGTGTTACATTGCTCGACTTCAACCCACACACTTGTTTCACCCTTTATAGTTGATATTTTACTTAAAGTTGTGTTGTAGTAACATCTCGAAGTGATACCACAGTTTCAAGGTTCTTTAAGTGTGTGTGTGTGTAGTAACCGGTAACAAAAGTACAGTACATTCAAATCCAGAAAAGACTTTTGAACAAAACAAAACAAAAAAAGATTTGCCGTTTTGGTTTACTGATAACAAAATAAGACCCTTTATTGTAAACCCCTGTATAGATGCAAGAAAAAACAAAATTCAGCCCACAATGTAAATGTTAAGGCTGCACTATTTTACCCTACTATTCCTCTCACCACCTCTGCAACTGCATCTCCTTCACAGCCCCGCCTGGAGCCTCTACTAATATAAAGACACCTTGGCTGATCTAGCAGCTCCTGAACTCAAGTAAAACATGATGTTTGCAATCACTTAGAACAATTGCAACTTTATACAAAAACACCAACAGACGAGGTGACGAGAGTCACAAATCCCCAAGGAGAAGGTAAGGTGGAAATTAGGTGGTGTAAGCTCTGAGAAAAGGTAAGAGGAACCACTCTGCCTCCCAAATCATGCCAAGACTTCAACAGTGCTTATACAGTAATCAAGATGTGATCACTGTATATTTAAAAAGCATTAGCTTTATTGTGTAAAACAATAGGACTTAATTGTGTACACCCTATTTATTCAAACTTTAAGAGATTGTTAACAAGAGTCAGGTTTTATATATTTGCGGCACAACAGTTCATGAATATAGTCCCAATAAAAATAAAATAAATCGGGTAATCTGGTACATAGGGTAAAGGATGAGTTATGTTTCATAAGAAGTCCTAAAGGATCATAATGCAGATTATTTAAATATTTTAGAATTCTATTATGCAAATGACAGCTTCTAGGCTATTCCCTAAATAAATCTCCGCTCAGCGCTGGTAAATTAAAAAAGGATTAATCAGGTTAACACACATAATCGTGCTTTTATTAATGTTAACTTTGTATATTATTTTAGATCGAAGGTTTCTTTGTTTTTAATGATCTAAACAGTGTGGATAATACATTATCTATAAAATAGCAGGACAGAGACTTGTATGTTGATCACATACATAGAAAGCAAATCTCAAAAGAGGAATGTTAAAAAAACAAACGATAAAATGCACAAGTGACCAGATAAGAGACTGGCTTTTATAATTAATCCTATAATCAAATTTAACAAGTGGAAGTCTCTATATAAACTAGGCTTCAAGTACAATCAAGTACAATGATAAATCAAAATGGAATTTCTAACAGCAGAAGTGTAGATGTGTAAATGAAGTGTAGATACCATGAGTATTGCAAGATTGGCAGTACAGTATATTACACATCAAACAAGATACTCTCTGGTGAAGGTTTTTTTTTTATTTTATTTGTATTTTTTACAGATGATCTCAACCTTGGTTTTATGAATGCATTGTTTTTCACTTGGGGTTTCAGACAGTATTAGCAGTCAACATGAGTCTGCATGACAGCACCTGTCAGTGTTTGACTGATGAGACATCAGGCATCATACAGAAGTGTTATTAGGTAGGGGAGAAAACATCTAACCACAGGCTCAAGCTTTATGTCTTGACTTTGATTGTTATCTTCAGCTATTGTCTATCCACTGTTAGACAAAGCCTCTCCGGCATTCTGCAAAGTCTAACTCCTACCTTTCTCTTGTATTCTTTCAAATTTTTTTTTTTTAATTTTTGATTATAGGGTTCAGGGTTTCCATTCAGTACCCGACATGATTCTGTTTTTATCCAAGGCTTTTTCAATGTTTTTCATGTGCAATCACTTGCCAGTGTTTTTAATTTAAAAGTTTCAGCAACTCAGAGCCTTGGGACATCGTTTAAAAGACTAAACACTTACTAAATGTGTGAAAGTACTATGTGTGGGAACTGTATGTGGTAAAATAAATAGCGGCCAAATGGCATTGTTGCTTCACAGTGTTGTTTTTTTTTTAAGGGGACATATATTATCTGTAACAAATATATTGTAAACACATCAATCACCTATCTATCATATTTAGATTCACAGATTATCCTGCCAAATAATTAACAATCTGGTCATCAATATTAGTGAAGTGTGTCCCCTCGTCTACCGATACTACAGAAGGATTTTACTGCAAATGGGCATGGATTCTACAAAATGTTGCTTGTCTATTCATCTTTCAAAACCTCTAACAGTACAGCTGACAAGCCCAGAGACATCTGTCAATTCATTCCATAGTGCCTCAGAAGGATTGAAATCCATCCTACCAAAATATCCTGGTGAATTTAGTTCTACCTGCAACGCAACATTTTCCCCACTTACAGGGCCTGACAGGCACCACGGTGGTTTGGTCATGTGGGGTCTTGACTGGATAAACATTCTGAGGTCCAATGGCAAATCAATGCATTTTTTAGTGTGCCACAGCAAACCCATCTACTGTGGAAAAAGTATGTAAGGAGGAGGCTTTTTCTTATCCAACCTCAGTGCATATAAAGCTAAGGTGCATTAAGGACGGCTGCATGCACAATGGAAAAGGGCATGCAAATTGCTTTTTTAATTCCATTTTCTTTCCACATTGATTGTAAATGGGGATTTCTAAAGGGGGGGGGGTCTTGGCAGAGTTTAAAGGAGGTACTGAAGGATGGCTCTAATTTATTTGTTTTCATTCCTGCTGTGTTTGTGTGTTGATTCTCACAGGTCTAATATGTGTTTGTCTAAGCTGATTAAGGGCTAGAAAAGTTAACTGTGTATGTGTGTACATTATCACCCTGATATACTGTAGCAGCCGGTCATTGATATAGATTTAAGTTTTTTTTAAAGCAGCTTTAAAACATAGCGGATTACTGATATCTCAATATGATCACACAAATAGGAACACCATTCTGCAAATGTTGTACAATAAAGTATAAGAAACCGGCAGTTTTATCCTCTTCCAATCAACGAGAAGAAAGCTTGCAGCTCTGATTTTTCTAATTTGCTTTACAGCTCCTTTGAAAGGTTTATCTCTATGTTCGCACAGCACTCCCAGTGCTGCTATAACTATCCATGCAAGTGATTAGAGATGGAGTCTTATATCCAATGGAAATAAAAGAGAGTTTGAATGTGACCCATAGTATTTAGTTTACCAGCTGGAACAGGGTCGTGAATTATATTATCACTATAACAGTTAACTTTTCTTTTAAATCTTTTTACAGTTAGGTATTCTGCATGTGAATCAGGACAGAGTCATCTCGGTAACACTTTACATTAAGTGTCTCTAATTACTGTGTATTTACATAGTAGCTATTCAGTAAATACATGTGTACTTACACATAATTACAGTTGTATTATGCACAGTTACAATGTGCTTATCTTTCTGCATGGTATATGTAAGTACACAGTTGTATCAGAAAAGGGTTATGGTTAGGGTTCGGGTTCAAGTTAGGGATAGGGACAGGGATAAGGTTATATCGTGCAAAAACAATTACACATTAAGTACATTGCAACTATGCATAACAACATTGTAATTATGTGTAAGTACACATGTATTTACTAAGTATCTACTATGTAAATGCACAGTAATTACAAACACTTTATGTAAAGTGTTACCGTCATCTCATTGGTAAAAGACTAATGACAACAACCATACTGTATCAAAAATAAATGCTTTTGTGTAAAAGGAGAAACTCTGTGAGTAAATTTAATGTGAAAGAGATCTGTTAATTAGTGGTACAGTGCAAATGGCACTGAATTCATCCAACTACATTATGGACCTCACCTGTCCAGTTGACTATACATTAAGTAAGCTATTTTTGAGCAAACAAAGGCTATTTGTGCAATGCATAGAAGAGCAGGTTGGTTGGTTGCACTTACGTTTTAGGATCCATTGTGATGATTATTAACAGAGAGTGACAATATGCCTGTTATTTTGTGATAAAGGTCAAGTTATAAAGCACTCAAAAACTGGTGTGAAACTCACACCCTAAACTAAAATCTGAATCTGGGCTCCTTAAAATGTATTTACCAAAGTAATTCCCATACAGTCCAAATTTACGTTGAAAGGACAACCATACTTGGGAGTAATACACTGGATTATACTGTATGTACTGTAGGATATATTTTCAATATGAATTATATTGCCATTATTGAAATGAATGTGATCATCTAAAACTGAGGTCTAAAGGTTAGTACTGGAGGAAAATGTAATTACGACAGTATTGTGTGTTGGCCTGAGCTTCTACATTACACAACATATATCTGAGTTAGTGGTTGACATTAGGGCTCTTCTGTATAGTAGACAATAATCTGTTTTACAGCTTTCTTTTATGCAAAACATGCAACAATGGTCATTTCTATTCCCTGAACATTTTCAAGTGTTTTGCTTTATTTTTTCTTCTAACCACATATGTATAATAATAGTCCACCCTGTAGACTGAGGTTACTGTTTTATGCCAGTAACCTCAACACAATAATAACTCATCACAGGGGCGTAGTAACAAACTGAACTTCCATCTCTAGAGCTTGACAGCGAATCCTGCTCAAAATCAAAGTAACTAAAACTGTTTTGATCTATAACACAGTAATACTGATGACAGAGAAATGATCTCTGGGCTGACAACTAACACAATTTCATCCTGGATTTAAGCAACGTTATCTCTAGAAAGCAATAAGATTTTAGGACAGAAAGCACATCTTTTCCATAGCTAATTGATGATACATACAGAAGTATAATCGAGCTGGAAGGTGCTGGAACATGCTGGAACATGCTGGTACACTGCGAAACGGGGTGGAATGTGGCGGAAAACAACGGAACTCGACAGAATGTGCCGGAATGCCGTTCCGGTACTATTTTCTATAGGCAGCATTTCCATAGCTAATTGATGATACATACAGTGGCGTAGTCAAGCCGGAACTCACATAATATGCAAGCTAAGTCACATGACTTACATCTCCCACACAAATATATACTTAGAGATTGACCATGCATTAGCAAAACATGTTAAATTATATATGTTAAATTATATATATATATATATATATATATATATATATATATATATATATATATATATATATATACTGTGTGTATATATATATATATATATATATATATATATATATATATATATATATATATATATGGATGATCCATATGTGTATTTCTGTTTATTTTTGCTTCATCAGATCATCATGTAATCACTCTGGCTGTGCTTAATGTAATGAAGACAACCATAAAATATATAAACCAGTTACAGCAGAGAAGACCCAGCAATGGGCAGGCAACACACCTGGCATAGAGAATGTAACACAGTGTGTGCTGTGCATATTACAGGGAGTTTTTTTATATCTCTCTACATTTTTCTGCTCATCTGTTGCAGACATCAAAATCCATATCACATACATACAACTTGGGTTTGTACATCTGGTATGTGAGTTATGAGAGACAAAAGCAATTTTATTTTCTGACCTTTTATCCCCTAAACATGTTTAAATAGGTATCACTCAGAAACCAGCAAGTGCATTATGAAACTGAAAATTCACATCACAGAAGACTTGAATGAAAATACTAGTTAAGGAAGAAATATTGGAACTGCTTCTTCCATACACTTTATTGTTACTTGTAAAATTCAATTTAGGCCTTTGCATTATAAGCTGATTTTACCTCTGAGCTCTTATATATTCAATAAGCGGATTTATGATGTTATAACTTTTACTACTTTTTCATATATTTTTTTCTTAAAAATGCAGTATACTGTATGAGTAGCAGCATCATTTTGAAAAAAAAGACTCAAAGACTAAAAAAAAATTCAAAGTGCTGTGCTACAGCTGAAGACAGCAGAGAAATTAAGTCAGCTACCCATTCATAATTTACAAAAGCAATGTATCTTTACATTATGTTTACATGTTTTGTGTTTTTTTAGTAGAAATGCCATCATGTTTTTAATTATATAATAATAATAATAATAATAATAATAATAATAATAATAATAATAATAATAATAATAATATAGTTAAAAATAGCACAGATTATAAAATAAAACATTGCACAGTGACATAAACCTAACCATGATGAAATGCCTGTACATAGACATGCGTTTTTAGTTGTTTTTTAAAAAGCTTCAACAGTATTAGCGTCCTTGATCACCTCTGGAAGATTATTCCAAAGCCTAGGTGCATAAAAGCAAAAAGCCCTGTCAACCATAGAACGAAGCTTAGCCTTTGGAATCCTTAACAGATCCGAATTCGCAGAGCGTAGCTTACGTGGGGGAAGGTACTTTATGAAAAATAAATATGCTTTTCTTGTTGTTTCTTTTCTGAAGCACCTTTCTATGCCAACAAAAACCACGGAAAACAGCAGGTTCTGATTCTGAACTACATTTTTATAATCATTATATAATCCCCCTGTTGCATTCTTTTTAAAGGTTTAGTTTTCTCTTTAATCAGCTGTGTATATCTTTGCCTTTGTGCAAGTCAGGTACCAGATATCTGACAGATACAGAATTTGATGAACTACAGATAAAATGATATATATGGGCACTTACCATACATTATTCATGGACATACTGAAGCATAGTTCATGGACATACATGAAGCATTTTCCAGGTAATAAAACACACACACACAAAAAATAAGTTCCTCTATTTCAAGACACTGCAGCACTATACATTGAAAATGTAATAAAAAAGAGAAGAAGTTAGGGCAACACAGAATGGCTCATCCATATTTTAGGACGAATTGTTACAGAATGTTCCTAAGCAAAACATTCTCCTTCTGAAATTACTCAAATATAATTAGGAATACACTGAAGCAAATGATTATAAATGCATAACATCAACAAACACACACTGATCAGTCAATGTTGAAGAATTTCAGGAAATGACTAAACAGATTTCAGTATATAACATTTTGTTACTGAAATTTGGTTTTAAATTTACCCCACCCCTCCTCCGTATTCATTGTGTGTTTAGCATAATACAGCCTTTTATCAAGATTAATTTATAGAACAGGAAGTGGGTGATGAGTAAATAATCTTCAATATGGAATACATAAGACCTATTTGAAGATAAAGCTTCATACAAAAGTAAACTAATGTGGTTGTGCAGTAGTCCCAATTGTATCAATTGTATTATTTTATACTAGTGTTTGAAGTTAACACCAGTAGTATTCTCTGTACTGTCTGGAATCATGTGATGGCGCTATATAAAATGTACCCTCTAAGAACAGTTCTGCTCATGGAGAAAAAAGATAAAGCCGAGTTCAGGTAACAGTTGCAATAACAAATAAAGCCCTTCAGTTTGTCTTAGATCTCTGGAAGGAATACACAACAGTGAAGTCTGTCATATGTGGAACATTAGGTTTGGTCACTAAATGCTCTCTACCTTTTGAAATATTGCCTCCCTCCAAGAAAGCCTTGGAAATGCTGTTACATTTTTTTTTTTATCACAGTGTGAGTATTTTGCCAATAGAAACCTGTCCAGTAAGCCAGTAAACCTCTACAAGTTCCTCTACAATTGCCTTCTCCGATCTCTCTTTCTTACTCTCCTGACTCATATTACCTTCAAAATAATAAAGCTCGGGAATCCACATCTCTTCTTCTCTGACATCAATGCAGTAGAGCGGCTGCTGACTCTGATATTGAAAAAGATCATGCTTGGAAAACCAAAGGCTCAAATATCAACCTGCATTTTTTAAGCACTGGCTCAGATAAAGATATGCAATAAGCTTGGTTTATACCAACATGGCTTTCAGTTATTAGAACTAGACACCAATGCAAGAGTACAGAGTCAGCAGAGAACTAAGAAAAGAAAATGTAGGGTATATGATCATATTATATGGCTGTATAGTTGGTGCTATTTGTGTATGCAAATAACTCTGTTCTTAAATTGATGTTAATGTTATTATCTCAAGACGAAACATGACCCCTCTAATCTAGTGTTAGGATCCCAAGTGGAAATATGAGCATTAAGTTGTAGTGGTTGAGATTTTTATAGCTGTTTTTTCATATAGAAACAATGAAATGCAAAAGAGATAAAAAAAAAGGTAGATAAAGTCTTGTTACCACGCTAGATTTGATCTTCTCTTCATAATACATTGTTTATATCCTCAGAGTGTTGAAGTGTTTAATGAGTCACTATAAACTCTCTGCCAGCTGGCAGATTCAGAAGAAACTGTTGTTATTTCCTAAGAAAGCCAAATAGAAGTCTATGGCTGCGTTTACATGCACAAGTCATGACAGTTTTCTGCACGACCTGTTTGCCCTACTTTTCAGGAAATGCGTTGCTATGCAATTCTGATTTAGGAAAAAAAATCGGCCGTACCAATGCAGATTACTCAATTCATAGTCATTTAGGGGAGGGGGATATTTAAATATCCATGTCTGCTTACTAAGTAGGAGAAAAACGACTCTGGATATCATGAGGAGAGCTTCATGCGTTGCCATGAAGATAAAATCATTTAACAAGAGAAATGAATTCACGTGTTGTCGCGCACATTCTGAATTACGCCGCGCATTAGCTACTTGCTTGTCTGGTTATCTTTCCAACACACACACACACGCATGCACGCACGCACGCACACACGCACACACACACAATTATATAAAATATAATTTCTACAAGTTTTACTACTTAGAATCTATATTTGTGTGTATGTGTGTTTTTGGAACATCTAAAAATTACATTTCATTAACACTAGAACCGCCTTTTACAATACATATTTTGATTTTGAATATAACCTATAATTTTCCATTTTTGTAATATATACAAGCCTGTTGTTATCTCTACTGGACCTGGCAGCTATCAATTCCTTCATTTTGTACAAGGTAGGAGAGATTTCATCTTGAAGCTAGCCACAGCGCTTCAGCAGAAACATTTCAATCACAAAACTGCAAAGCTGCAGCAGCTCAACCTGGATTCTGTGCTGTGAGTGACACACATGCAAGATAAATCATGTTACTTTCATTTTAGATTTAAAACTACTTTTGTTTTTACAGTTTTGTATGTGCATGTACCTGTTTACACACTAGTTTATTTTGAAATTTTTATTTTATTATGTATTCGCATTACAACGTCACACAGTCATGACTGTAGAGTTCATTTCAAGTGCATGTAAACCAAGCCTAAGTAAACAATTTGATTGTGTAAACTGAATGCATACATCATGCTTAATATGTTAATTAATATTAATGCAATGAAATGTCCTGTAAAATGAAGCATTGCTCTATTTTGTAACAGGACTTTGCATGTACAGTATATTTGGAGAAAACTACCTTGACAAGAGCAAACATCTTTAGGGGAAACTCATGTATTGCCATGACTAATTAAAATGCTAGAAATCAGTTATTTTTATGTTTCTTTACAAGCAATCTAACATCATATTCACAGATCCATATTAATATATGTTACTGGTATTCAATTCAAGAAGGCAGACAGAGGGCTAGATACTTGAAGCTAATCATCATCATGACTGAATGAAGATGTTTTGTTTATTTTCTTTCTAAGTGAATGTCTAAATTGTGTTGAAAATACATATCCTGTAAGAAGCATATTCATTCTGCAAATGATCCCAGTCTGAATATTTATGCTATAGAAACATGTTCTGTTTCTTATTGATTTGTAGATGGTGTGTGACATGCCAAAAGGGAGAAAATTGATTCCACCCAGTATATTTGGTTAATGAAGTCTGCTTTTGTTTGCTCCTGTCTACCTAATATGGGCTTCCTTTAAACAGACATGTGTAACATGGGCTGAATCAACAAAGTGACTGTATCCATGTAGGAGCCAGCACCATCTACTGTAGTGAACCCTGTATGTTAATATGGAAACACTTTCCATTAAGTGTCTCTAATTACTGTGTATTTACATAGTTGTTACTTAGTAAATATATGTGTATTTACACATAATTACAATGGTATTATGCATAACTACAATGTATTAAATGTGTGCATATTTTTGAATGGTATAACCCTAATCCTAACCCTAACCCTAACCCTTTTCTGATACAATTGTGTACTTACATATATCGTGCAAAAAATGTACATGTGAAGTACATTGTAACTATGCCTAAAAACATTGTAATTATGTGTAAGTACACATATATTTACTAAGGAACTACTATGTAAATACACAGTAATTAGAGACACTTCATGTAAAATGTTACCGTTAATACACTGTAGTTTTTCACTCAATGGTGTTGATATAACCTGTGTCACATCTATCTATGGGCAAAGATAATCTGGTAACTAGAGTTTAAGAACAGCCTGCAAGGTTCCTTTTACTTCTTAAAAATAATAAGTCAGGTAATCTTCAATCAAAACAGTTTAATTCAGGAACAAAGCAAATCCAAAAGACAGTACAGAACTCAATCACATGCAAGCTGTAGGTACAATGTTGAACAAACAAAACCGCAGGTTGCAAACCTACAGGACTCTAGAGATGGAAATACATTAAGAGTCACAGAGGTTATATACAGAACAAAGCCAGCCCCCCTTTCTTGGAGTCGCGCCAGCCGACGCCCTGTGAGCTTTTTTTGTGTGAGAGAACCGGTTTTTGATGGGTTTGATTGTGGGTCGCACCTGTGCTCAGAAATCCACTTTTAAAGTTGAAACAACAATTTGTAAACAAGGGTCACCCCCACCCCCACCCCCCCCCCAAGATCAAAGAGGCTCTTTGAACCACAAAAAAAACAGTCTGTTATCCTGATTACAAGATAAGCAGGCTCCTTTTGGCTGAGTGCAAGACTACAGAGAGAAAGCCTTGATTTATCGTCTTCTTTGCCATTTAATGAGGTACATAAAAAATATTATAATTTATATAAAACCTTAAAACATTACAAGACCCTGAACAAAGATCAAAGCACTGTAACACAGATTTTTTTTATACAAAACTCATTATTTATGTAATTGGAATAAGAGCAATTGGTTAAATAGTATTTTTATTTGTTTATAATAACCCTTGGAGATTAACTGCAAACCAAGAAAAGATAATTAAAAAAAACTAAACAAAACAAACACTATTCAATAATAATTAGATTTTGCATTAAAATAACAAAGCCTTAATATTATGTTTTCAACATGTTGTTACTGGTGGTTAAAGTGGTGAACATAAACTTGCAGGAAGAATTCTTAAGATGCAAGGTAGAATGCAATACATTTGACATTTACATCATTGACAGACAGCATAGGGATATCAGAAAGCTCTTTTTATTTTCCACTGTGATATATACGTTAGTGGTCCACACATACGATCGATTACTCATAGCAGTCATTATTTGATATGTGGTGTTTCATTGAAAAAAAACATATATGGAGATAAACTGGATTTCAAACAGCAATAAAAACAGACTCAAACTCAAGCTGAGTTGGGATGCCTTCTGTTTTTCAATGGGATAATAATGATCATTTGCAACCCTTTACATTTAAATGGGCTGTCTTACATACTAAGAACAATACAAATGGTTATTAATCAAACAGCAGGTTACAGTCTCTCCAGTTGCATTTTGATTGCTGAAATTATACATTCTGGACAGCTCCCTGGACAGGTGTGAGGAATAAACAGACAGGTGTTAATACTATAATCTTTGTTTTTACTGTCACATTCTGATTTGCTGTCTTTCTGATTTAATTTAGATGTAAATTCTGTCTTAAAATGGTATCACATTTTGCATTTCCAAGCTGTGTGTACTCCGTTCTCATCTGAATTACTGTCATGTATACATTTTTAAGTATTTTTAAGTTACAGATGGTTTAAAGCAGAGGTGTTCTGAATGGGTTTGAGTCAGTTAGTTTATAGAGAAATGCTGGTATTTTTAAGAAACAGAATAACTGGTTATTCATGACCACGCATTTGAGGACTTTAAGGTACTGCAGGTTGAGTTCTAATGCTTTCTATTGATTTTCAACCAAACGTTTTCTCTCAGGTTTTGTTCTGTGAATGACTTTAATGGATTTAACCACACGATACGGCACGATGTTCAGCAAATGCACATGTTTAGGACTAGAAGACGAGTGTCCCGCCCCTTTGTTTATTATTTATTTATTATGATTCATGTTTATTACGGCGAAAGCCGATTTGTTATTGTTTTTGTGTTTTAAAAACCTCGTGAGGATGCGTGACTGATCAGCTAGTGATTTATTTAACTAGCTGACAGTCACGCATCCTTACTAAACTCGTGCAGACTATGGCCGAGGGGTAATAATTAATTAATGGCTAGTTAACCCCTCGGCCAGAATATAAAAGCCTCCAGCTGTCTGTACTAAAGCGGAGGGCTAAAGCGGAGGGAGCAAGGAGAGCTAAAAACAACTGTCAAAAACAATTGCTATATTTAAATATACTTGTTTCTGTTTATTTGTTTGGCCAACATGCCCTTTTGTTTTGTGTTATTTTGTTTTTGTTTAAATCTTTTGTTTTAGTTTTATTATTTAATAAAAGAAGCTGAACGCCGTAGTGTTTCAGCTCTCACCCGCTACTTCCTGAGTCTGTGTTTCTGGTCTGACGTCATCACTGAAGCCATCCTGTTCACAGTCATTTATGAAAAGAGACAACAACAACAAGCCAAGAATGAGCTCCTCTTATCCATCTTCTGGTGATGGGTAATTGGGGAGCTATCTGATCAGGTTTGACACATTGCATTCTGCTGTGTAAACATGAAAAGAACCAATCTCTAACATCTAAGCAGAAACCACTGGAGAAGACCTTTTTAATTAGCAGAATATACCTCATAATCTGAGTAATGAAATCAATTTGTGCTTGAGTAGGAAGATCTAAACCTTGATTAATCCTGATATCTCAGGATGTATACCTGCCTTTCATACAAGAAAAGGGTATTTATCTGTGAGAGAAACCCATCAATAAAAAAGTGTCCAGTCAGTCATGGGCTTAGCAAAACTATTTTTAACTGGCAGCTTCAGAATCCAAGTGAAGGCTATGCTGTGGAAGAGAGATATCTTATGGAATCCTGCTTTGGAAAGTTACTTTGCAGGTTGGTAGTGTTAATCTCTGATAATAACTGCATAACTATTATTATTATTATTATTATTATTATTATTATTATTATTATTATTATTATTATTATTATTATTGACACTGGTGCAAAAGGAAAAAAATGGGCCCAGTCAGCCAATATTGATGGATGTTCAAATAATTATTATTATTTTTATTATTTTGTTTATTTAGCAGACACCTTTATCCAAGGCGACTTACAGAGGCTAGGGTGTGTGAACTACGCATCAGCTGCAGAGTCACTTACAACTACGTCTCACCCGAAAGAGGGAACACATGGAGGTTTATCAATAGGTTTATCCTGTAATTGGCAGCAGGCATCCCACTCATCAGGCTATTTCTTTCAGCAGTTCACTCAGTTTGAACAGGCAGCTATAATTCTCTTTAATCCTACCTCCCACCATTTGAAAACCTTGAGTTCCTTCCCCGTTGTCTAGATTTAGCTGTTCATGTTTCATCCTTCCAGTGCACGGTCAACTCTTGTGTCCTTCTTGTAATTGCAAAGGCGTCAGACAAGCCCTTTTGCACAGAAAAATCCAGAAATGCCCCCCTCACAAATTGTATTAGAGAAAAGAACCCCCAATGCCTAAATCCCCCAATATAACATAGGCAACTGGAACATCAGTAGTCTTTGTTTAATATTTGGAGATCTCCCTAGTTAATAGAGATTTTGACCAATGATTTTCTTTACAATCTGCCTCCCACACTGTGCTGTGTATGCTGTCTCATGGAGGAAATATGCTAGTAAATCCTGTTTTTGTGACATACTGTTAGTTCCCTTCCAGGCCATGATAAAAGGTTTCAGATCAATGTTGAATCCTGCAGATACTTTAATTAATACTCAAACAAGAAGACAATACAATCCCATGAAGGAGCTTATACTGGCTAAGAATTAAACTCTTTGGATCTAGAAATGTATAATGTAACATGTACAGTATATTCACAGACACAGATTTCAAGATTATATCATGGAAAATGACTCCTGATTCAAGTGCATGTATTATTATTATTTGTTTATTTAGCAGACGCCTTTATCCAAGGCAACTTACAGAGACTAGGGTGTATGAATTATGTATCAGCTGGAGAGTCACTTACAATTACATCTCACCCTAAAGATGGAGCACAAGGAGGTGAAGTGACTTGCTCAGGGTCACACAATGAGTCAGTGGCTGAGGTGGGATTTGAACCTGGGACCTCCTGGTTACAAGCCCTTTTCTTTAACCACTGTACCACACAGGCTATATACTTAGGCTATTATATGTATTATACTCTGGTTCTTTATTGAAACATCATGTAACACGTTAATTGTGCAACAGGTAGCAGGGGCTGTGCTAATTTTCAGATAATTTTCATAATTCTTTACCATTTATTCTTTGCTTCTGACCAGCAGCTGACCAGCAGCCAGGGTGGAGATATCAAAGCTAAGGAAAATCAAAGCAAATGAAACAGGTGTTATCATACCTGAGACAGAGATGACTCATAAACTGAAAGTGGCAAAACCTGTTGCATGGTTTCATAGTGTTCAAATGCAGAGTCCCAATCAAATAAGTACTCTAGAAGGTGTGATTTATTACGGCATTTTCTGAACCCCTGAAAAATAAACATGGAAAAGGAGCAAGCCTATCTAGAACATTTGTATTTTTTTCTATCCTATTTGAAAAAATAAATAAATAAATGAAGTTTTTACCTGCACAGGATAAGTTATCAATGATATTCTTTACAGATGAGAAGAGACAGATGTCGCTAGCATTTTAATGCTTGAAAGGGTTTACAGTGCAAACTGAATTTCACCTATGTGGGCATCTGACATCTTTGCTTACAGATACATAAATAATATATTTTCCTAAACCTTTGAGTCCTGCACTGTAGGATAACCACTTTGTTTGCAAGCCAGATCTGTAGATAATGTTTCTTACTCAAGGATCACTGGTTAATTGATTGTGCAAGCAGTGGCAGCTCTAATCTGTTGTTGGGTGGGAAACCTTGCTTCTAAGGTAGGTAACAGGAGAGAGTTCTATCACTTTCATTGCAGGAGAATAGTGGAAAGAGAAATTGTGTTCCATGCTTCTGGGCAGGATATTCTATCTAAACACATCAAAAAATGATGATTTGATTGACAGGACGATCCATGCAACCATCCCCAAAAGTCAAGCAGACATTGGACTAAGGAGGTAACGCCTTCATTCATGTCATCCAGCAATCTGTGGTAGCAACCAATAGTATCCAAGCCAGGTAAACCTACCTCTCTTTGCAGACTGTGCCAAGCTTTGAGTTGACCTCCCCAATAAACTTTTAAATGTCCTGTAATCAGAGGTAATGAACTTTCAAATAATATCATAACTACTGCTCTGAGAACTGTGTAGCTCCTGACTAGACCATGCACATGCTCTGAAGAACTCGCAGAGTCAATAAAACTGACCTTAGGGATGATAAGGAAGGAATTAAACTTATAAATCAGGCCACTGTCCTTCATGGTACTCCAATAGTACCGTAGTCCATTCAGACCCAAGACACCATAGATTGCATATCAGTGTTTCGATTTTTTAAAACTGTAAAAGAAACGCACACAGATCAAACTGTTGGTGTTACATTTGCAATGTCTTGGCTCTGATTAAACTAATAGTGAAGCATGGGAAAAGGTGCAAGTCTAATTTATAAGTCTTGACCACACAAATAATAGCCCATCTATTATGTTGCAGCATCCTGACTGTGTCTGACCTGTTGTCTAGGTCTCCTAATCTCAAGACAGCTTCCCTGCCAGAGAGAGAAAATTGCATTATTTTCTACATTGGGAACATTTTGTAAATCATTAAAAAAAAAACACACACATTGAACAAAATATCCTTCCACTACCAGCCTCTTTTTAACGTTTTCTGTCACCTTAAAGAATCTAGATAGGCAAATGATTAATGTGCTGCCACAATTGATTAGTGTTTCATCACTGAGCTGAAAGCTTGGAATGCAGCCCAGAGAAGAGATCAGAATTCAGTGCAAAGAGATCAGATTGCACCTGCAATTCTGCTTCAAATTTGGTTTATTCTGTTTCCTAATTACTTTGCCTCTAAAACAGAGCCAAAGTCGTAACAGGTATTGTGAACTCTTACCTTGCACATACGACCTAAATGAGAATAATGGTAAACAAGAACAGGTTGTGAGCATGGTAAAGACAATGGACACACACGAGCTAATGGTAATATTTGAGGAGGGTCTCCTTGAGTACCATGGCCCTGTAAAACCATCAGTTAGCTAGTAAGGCTTGTTCTATGTACAGTGTTCTGTATAAAAATAAGAGGCAGGGAAGAATACATATATATATATATATATATATATATATATATATATATATATATATATATATATATATATATAGCATAAATGATTGCTGTTATTACATGTTTGGGCTTAATTCATATTTAATTTGTATGAAGCAACCATTAATTAATGATACATTCAACAGTTTTTCCTAATAGTTTCCTAACTGTCTATGATAACGTTGGGTTTTAGATATTTAAGAAAAACAAGTGCTACTGTTGATGAGAAAAAAAAAAGTACTAAGACATATCAGTCACATCTGAGATAAGAAGTCAAACTAATAGGTGATTAAAGTAAATGCCACACAAATGCTAAGCCACAGGAATGCCATCTTCATAGCTATTGGAGAGAGGTCTGTGGAGTTCAAGCTGTTACTGTAGAGATACCTGTTCTATTTAAAGAGAACCATTTCATTATTTCAATGGCATGGCTACAAAAAGTACTGGGATGTTAAAAAAAACATTAAAAAAAATAATAATAAATTAAAAATGTAAAGTACACCGCATTAGGACTCATTAGTAATTTCTACTACAGAACACATAGTCAAAATATTGTTTCCAATCAGAAAATAAATAAATAAACAAGCAAATCATAAGATAATAGCTTGCCATCAACTTTTTTCTGTCCTACATACAGATGTTAAGTTTTTATAGGCAATATAAAAAATCATGTTGTTTTATTGGCTTCCTCATTATTATTATGCAAAGCTCTTTCTACACATGGTTTTGTGTTATGCTTGCCTTTCCCTCTCTAATGAGAGTGCTGATATTCTGTGGTGATGCTATTTGGGCTTCACCCCTGCCCTCCATGCAATAAATACACACGTCTCAGTCTAATTTCGAATCATTACCTGAAATGAAAGGCAATGGAAAGGAAAACCACAAAGTCTCACAAAAGTATAAGCTGCTGCAAAAAAAGTAATATGCAACAGGTGTAAGCATGCAGTGTGTATTTGGCAAGAGACTAGTTATTAGTGCAATGGGAGTTAAGGAATATAGCAGCTTTAGCAGCTGGCAAAAAGCTGATAAGAAAATCCTATTAAACTGGAACACTTACATATTTAAAGATGATGGTTTATACTATGCATTGGCGTAACACAATGATCACACTTCCCCCCATATAATATGGGAACCGACTCTGTAACCCATTTTCACTTGAATAATGCAATGAACACATGACATGCATGACATTTCCATTACTGTGAATTATTGGAACAAACGCTGTAACTCTAAATAGTGGTCCTTTGGGGAAAGTCACATGGACACTTCCTTTCCTGTTTGTATAAAAGTCTTGCATTGTGTTTGATGCTAAGTTTCCCAACCTCTGCAGATGTTTTTCTTGTTCACTGAGTAAGAATACCTGATGTAACAATTGCCATTAATGGATGTTACGGTTCACTTGGCATTAAGGAAGTTTTTCCATTGCAACTTGGTCCGTGTGGATTTCTTTATTATTATTATTTGTTTATTTAGCAGACACCTTTATCCAAGGCGACTTACAGAGACTAGGGCGTGTGAACTATGCATCAGCTGCAGAGTCACTTACAATTACGTCTCACCCGAAAGACGGAGCACAAGGAGGTTAAGTGACTTGCTCAGGGTCACACAATGAGTCAGTGGCTGAGGTAGGATTTGAACCGGGGACCTCCTGGTTACAAGCCCGTTTCTTTAACCACTGGACCACACAGCCAGGAATCCCTTCTGTTTGCAGATCACTATCTATAGCAGGTAAAGTACCATACAGTATGTTTTTTTCAAAAGTTCAACTCAAACTCAAAAGTTTTGAACATGGCTAGAGCGAGTTTTCTTGAAACAGAAAATATAAAGACACACAGTATTGCTTCAGACAGTCCCTGCAGCACAGTTTATACCCAAACTATTACAACTGTCTGGGTTTTACTGTAAGTGTTCAGATCACTTATATTCACTCTCCAGGACATTATTCAATAATAAGAATTGGATCATATCTTTTTTTTGTGTCAATCCCAGTTCACTGCAGGTTAGAATATGTTTGTTAAACCTAATAGTCTGAACTGGCTTTAAAAAAGAGGATTCAATAGAACCCTGATTGGAGGACATCTGTCTGTTACGTTTTTTCATTCTGTTCAGTTTTTTTCCTATCTAAAATGTTCTGCTGTTTTTAACCATGTGGTAGTGCCCTGCAATGGCTCTTCCTTATTGGTGGATGACGTTTAAGAGGTTTCTGATTGCCTGCAGTAAAACTAATTGCTACATAATACTGTGTATTTCAGATTCTATGTTAAACCACACAATCCCACTGCAATTTTGACAAACTAACTTAACCATTTAAATACAATGTCCTAAATGTGTTATGCCTCTTTCATTGTACTTTGTCAGTTGGAGAGAAATGTGTGCTAACAAGGGATGAGCCTTGATGGGCCAAATGGCCTTTTCTCCTTCTGAATCTTTTTTATGTCCTTATGTTCTTATGTTCTACAGTGCATATGCTTATGTCATTTATAGAAAGTTCCAAGGGAATTCAACTGTTGTCTAATATAAAATGCCTTTGGCTGATTCCCCTAATTGTTACTGTACCTTAGTAAAGCACCTATTGCTCCTGGATAAAGTAGGTTTGATCATTTCCTGTTTTGGCTGCAAAGTCTCTTCTGGAGTGTTTTATACAATATTTATGAGGAACATAATAAAGATTACCATATTATACGGAATTTGAGAAACTTATAAATAAAACTGAAATCATTAATGAAAACCAGTCCATTGACGTTAAAAATGTATTGTGTTTTTTGTTCTTTTTATTATAGTTTTTTTAGAAAATGCAACATTAGGCTTCCTTTTAGTTAGCTTGCACCAGTAATGCTATTGCTGTTGTACATTAATTCAATTTTAAGAATCTTCATCATTAGTGGTTAACTGTATTATAATAGCAAATGCAGCTGCTTTTTCTTCATGTGTTATATGTCATGTAATAAAGACGTATTGAGTATTTAACATGATTTGCATCATGAAGACAGTATGTTATTAAGTAGATACAATGTGAAATTTGCATTTCTTAACTTTCCAAAGACAATAATTTTCTGCCCTAAAAACCTGAACCCCAGTGACTGGAAACATGAAGTGAGCTTTAGCATCACTTCTGTTGAAGTTTCATCACCCCAACTAGACCATTAAATATACACTACAATTTAACTAGAACCCCCAAGGTTATTGAATACAATACAACTAACTATACTATTGAACTACATTGTAAATAAACTGTAATTGAACATGTTGTTAACATTACAACTACACGGCCACATGTGGAAATACTGTGTGATTACAAAAGATGCCAAAGATGCCAGCAACTGCAAACCAATTAAGCATGTTGTTCCGTTTTGCTGTGTTAATACAGTGTAGCTACTGTGTAGTTATTTTTGGGTTATTAGGTTTATCTCATTAACAGTACAAAATAATTGGGATCATTACTATTCCAGTGACTAAATCCCAATGCATTGTTTAAAATGTGCAAGTTACATTTGTACCAGCGATTATAGATTGCTGTTATATAAACCTTTTCCTACACACTCACAGTTTATTATTTCACACTGTAGCTCAAATTAATTATTTATATAGTTTCAGTATGTTTTAGCCACTTCTTTGACTCAGCTAAAGCTAATGGTATCTACTTAAAATATGTGCAGCACGGTTTTTGTTGAGCAGGGAGAAAGCTAAGGATTCAGTTTTTTGTTTCAGTCTCAGGGCTGCATGTGCATTTATAAACAGAACGCTTGCTGCAGCAAAACCTGCTGGTGGTGCACGGCAGGGTGTCCTGATTAGTTCGTTTGATCTTAAGACCTTCTTTATTTCTTTGTGTTGCTCTTCATGTCTTCCCAGTACATCTCCAACATTGACTGTTTAGCCCTAATGAGCCCACATTTCTATCAGAGTCAGCTCATGCAATCTATTAACATGTCTAATAAACTACAAAAATATTTATCATTTGAAGGTGACAAAGGGGAAGACATTACTACTTCAATATAATACTAATAATATAAGGGTTATTTTAAGTCATTGGTTGAATTTAATAAATTAGTACATTGTTAGAACAAAGACCTGGGGCTTAACCATAATATGAACCATACCTATCCACCTGCTCATAGTAAATACGGGTGTATTTGCACATAATTACAATGTTATTATGCATAGTTACAATGTACTTAATGTGTAAATCTTTTTTGTGCGATATATGTAAGTTAGGGTTAGGTTTAAAGTTAGGGTAAGGCTAGGGCTATGGTTAGGAATAGGGTTAGGGTTAAGGTTAGGATTAGGATTACATCATGCCAAAAAGTGTACACATTAAGTACATTGTAACTATGCATAATAACATTTTAATTATGTGTAAGTATACATGTATTTAATAAGTAATTACCATGTAAATACACAGTAATTAGAGATACCACATAAATTGTTACCTTTATTTCTTATGTATATATGGACCACCTGATGCTTGAGTAAGCCATGTATCTCAGAGACTGATAACGTATCAGAAATTGTGTGACAAGCATGCAGTAATTGCTCAACCTTACAAACACACACAATAAGGAAATTCAGCAGCCATATTATGCAATTGAATAACATGTTAGAGTAGAGAAAACTAGTACATGCAAGTACGAGAGACCATGGTCGATTTCTATGCATCAAAAGGTCACACTCTAGTTTCCAGCACAGTTGAAAGCATACAGTAGGTGTGACAAGGAGCATTCAATCAACGGGAGAGAAAAAAAAAAAACATGAACAGAATTATATATACAAGCGTTATTGGAAACAAGAGACAAGTGCATATTTTCTTTGCTGACTAAAGATGTACATAAATAGGGTTTGAGAACAAACAGGAGCTGCTGCTTACAAGCTGCACACTCCTCAAACAAGGAGGCTGTGAAGAAAGCAAAGTGACTCTCTTTGAACTGATCTTCTTACAAGGCCAATATTAATGCCTTCAAAGACATAGCCAAAGCTATCGGTTCAGCAGAACAGCTGTGTGTCAACCTGTGACACTGGTCAGGCTCTTCCAGATGCTGTTGTTACAGTAGCTGCTTGTACTGGTTATTGTCCAATTGCACCGCATTTAACAAACCATTGTCATAAACAATCTGGCTATTGTCTCAGGAAGTAAGAATCGCTAGAATGTTTTTATATTCTAGTTGTGTCATATTATGAAGGGGCTATCACATCATAGCAACTAAAACCTGATGTCTTTTGAATGACAAATTGAAAATGATGGCTCATTCTCTGCTTTGGGGGTACACAAACATATGTTTACTGTTTTAATTAACAACTTAATTTTGTTAAAAATATAAGAAATCTATATGCAGCTTTACTCAATCATATCTGTTTTGGGATGTGTGAAATGTTTTACTCTGAAACCACATGTTTTAACAGAAGTCAAACTACTTTCCTTAAAAGGACACAACCTCAATTGAAAAAAACATCTCCCTGTTGACTATCCATTTTACTTGGTGACTTTTATCTTTACCTGAAGGTGGCTTTTACTGTTATTCTGGCTTCAGTGGAGTTATGATGAGAGCACTTGGCATGTCATTTATGCTGGAACAAACCTAGCCGCTGGATAGATAGAAAGAAGAAAAATAAGAAATAAATTAGTTACTCCTTGAAAAGTGTATGAAGATATGGCTAAAAATCAAAGAGAACTGTCACCAGAAGGGCAAAATGTGAGTCCACAAGCAATCATTAGGAGAATGCTATTAATAAAATGCCTAGTACATCACATGCATCTGGCACATACATTCTACTAAACTTCTCACCACTTACTTACCTGTCTGTCTACCTGCTCTTGCAATTTATTTTCGTGTTTTGCTCTATGAGCCAAATGAATTGTGTGCAGGCTTCAGCACACTTTTTGAGATCCCTGCTGCCTTCTTTCCTACAATATTATGTTTAGCTCTTACTGTGATTGCTTACATGTGTTTATCTGTTATCACTCTCTTGGTTTGTTATGCCCTAATTGCAGGTAATCATCTCAGCTTCTGAAACACTCTGTGGAATTGTTCTTAGCAAGGTTGTTGTTAAGAACATAAGAACATAAGAAAGTTTACTAACAAGAGGAGGCCATTCAACCCATCTTGCTCGTTTGGTTGTTAGTAGCTTATTGATCCCAGAATCTCATCAAGCAGCTTCTTGAAGGATCCCAGGGTGTCAGCTTCAACCACATTACTCACCTGCAAACTCCCAAACCAAAATTCAAAACCTATATGGAAAATGTGCACATCCACAGGGTTAGAGAAATCACAGCAGTTAGATAATTATGGAAAATTCAAATAACTCATGCTGTCTCAATGCATTGCAGAAATGATACAAAGGGGGTAACACTTTTCATTGTCTCTCATTACTGTGTATTACATAGTAGTTACTTACATAATTACAATGCTATTATGCATGGTTCCAATGTACTTAATGTGTAAATCTTTTTGTACCATATAACACAAACCCTAGCCCTAGCCCTAACCCTAACCCTAACTCTAAACCTATCCCTATCCCTCACCCTAACCCTTTTTGAAAAGGAAGGTCTAAGCTGCAATGTGTTTCAATTACTATTCCCACTAATGTACAGTATATACACTAGCCTTCAACAAATATGGGAACATAGAGTGTACCCTAATACTTGGTGGTGGGTGGTGTTTCTTTATGCAAAATTGCAATTATTAATAATCAGGTTACAGTGGTTATATTTAACATAACTGTAGGTAATAAATATTATATGTCTTCCTGGAAACAACAGCCATGTGTCAAAGGTACAAGTGATACCACTGAATGAACTAAAACAATACAAATCCATTACTGTTAATTCTGGGTTAGTGGTTATATTAATAGCATACTCTGCTGTTCTGTCTAATTTAAATATCTTATTGAACAAATGCTTTCTTGCGTATAAAATACAACTACGCTTGTTAAGCTCTGATATTATGCCTGTATTGTGTAAATAGTTTCTATTTTTAGCCTAACATGATTTTTTCTCCTATGGTGTTTCTGTAGCTGCTGACCCAGATATGTCACCTGGTACTAAATTCATTCAGGGAAAGAGAAAAAAAACAATTGAATTTAATTGAATTTCATGAAATGTACGACGCGATCAATACAAAACACACAATAAGATACCGGAGACCTGTTATGAATGTGGGAAAACAAAACAAAGAAAGTACTGTACAGGAGATAAGCATTCCTCATCACAGTAAGCACTTTCCACATACAGTGCTGAACGTGAGATCTGAGCACAACAAAGAACAAAGAACAGAGAGACTGTAGCTGTCTTTATCAGACAAGAGAGAAACAGAACATATTTGCGCCCACTCTGGGTCTGTATATCAGCCTACAGATTTGGTCTGTGCTTTCCGTAGTTCAGAGCCAGTTGGCGAGTGAACTCATGCCACCTGTAGGTCTCTCTCCCTGTGACAGGCAGAGCATTTCAATATTCAAGCAAAATAAAAAATAAAAATTCCAGTTCAAGCTTCAATACTGAACTGTGTTCCAGATACACACTGTGCTGATCTCTTAAGACAGTGATTGACACAGCAGCCACTAGAGTAATTGATGTATTCCAGCTACCGGTAATCAGTCATCAAGATACTGAACGAAAAGTGCCTATACCAAGATAACAATGCCACATTGCATCCTGTACCTGGTGCATCACTTTTGCAGGCTGGAAATAAATCTCCAAACTTTAAATCCTGTTCTTTTAAATCTACGGTTTGCTCTGCAGAGAAAAGTATGGTGGATTCTGATATCACATAACAGTTTAATGATGGCATTAATGTATTCCTTACTAGCATGCTGGGTGTGGAGTCTTTATAACACTGCAGCATTCCATTTACCTAATGTATTTCAAAGTGAAAACTGCACGCACAGATAAAGCATTTGCATACACCTCCTGCAGGCAAAGCAGCTGCCACGTATGGCAACAAAGCAATGGTCAATTTCAAAATTACCAAATCAATAATTAGTCAGGAGTCAATTGCATATTTGTTCCCATCAGAAATATCAATTACTTTTTGAAACATCTGTCTCAGAGTCATACTTAGACTCGTCTGTGCCTCATGAGACTTGAGACACCTGTTAACTGACCCCTGCTACCAGCACTTTATCACTTCTGTTTTGTCCATAGTGATTGAAACTCACTTGCAACAGGGAGAAGCACATTTGATATATTACACATTAGATGCCAGAGATTCTAATTGACTAGCTATTAATCATTCACACAATGTGTGTCCTATTTATAGAAAGTGTGTCTATTATATATATATCTATATATATAGATCAGGACAGATCAGCACTACTTTAATGTCATTTCAAAGTAAGCCCATGCCTTGTTTAAGAGCATTTATAGCCATCAGAGGACAATGTAAATTGGAAATGATTGCAAAGTACTTACACTCTGAAAAATTCATGCATAATAATGTGTAATCAGTAATACAAGAATGTACATAAAAAATGTATTTAAAATGATAGGGGGGAATTTAAGTTACTCCAAACAACTAATTGAAGACTATGATAAACACAATTAACTCTGTTTTAATTATGTATGTTATTAAACTATAGACCAAAGACAAAGCTTAACATGCTTCATATAAATTAAATTTATCTTATCAACAAAAAGATCATTGCTTGCACAGTCATTATATCCTTTATGATCTCTTCGCAGCCAAAATCCAATTAAGAAACTTATTGTAATGACTCTGAAAATTACAGTCTTTCCCCTGTAGAGCTGTATCAAAAATCTCATTATAAAATACTTACATATTGTTAAAACTGTCATTTTCTGTATTTTCAGAGGTAAAACTATTAATCAGCATCAGACTGGGCCTGAGTAGTTTGGAAACTGGGTCTGTACATGTATTTAGAGAATGCAGTTCCTTGAAACACTGTAATTATATGTTAAAGTGAATCAAACATTGACTACCAAGACAGGTATTACAGTATCTGGGTAAGTAATAAATGGATAGTATTTGAGATGACTTCTTCCTTATTCAAATCTTTTGCATATTTTTGAAGAGGGAACAAATACCTTTAATAAGCAGGTGGTCTGAGTGCGGTAAAGGAAAAGTCTACAAATGCCCCTGTAGGAAAATAAGAATGTAACTATGTACACCACTGGACTGTCATAAGTAGGGTCTCTTAAAGGGTATTGAAGGGTTAATGCACAAATTGTATGAGCTTGCATTTGTGAAAACAGATGTTATTGGAAGCAGCTGTAGATATACAACATTCTGTTGTTGGTACATTTCTTGTAGGCAGCATAAGCTTATGCAACTGAAAGAATGGTTCAGAGGAAATGAAACTAAGTTACGTAGTTGTAAGTGACTCTGCAGCTGATGCATAGTTCACACACCCTAGTCTCTGTAAGTCGCATTGGATAAAGGCATCTGCTAAATAAACTAATAATAATAATAATAGCGATGCTTAGCAAATACTTAGCAAGTGATAATGACAATGACACTCTGCGAATCAGTTTAGGACACGCAGTATGGTGTTAGTTTAAAGTTAGGGTAAAATGCCTTTGTTTCATTTAGAATTGATTATTTCAATGCACTTTTTTCTGGTGTCCCAAAACTTGTGGTATCCCGCTTGCAGCTTGTTCAGAATACCGCCGCTAGAATTCTGACTAAAACCAGAAAAAGTGAACATATTACCCCAGTTTTATATCCTTTACACTGGCTCCCTGTGCAGTATAGAATTGATTTTAAGATTGTGAGGTTAACTTACAAGGCCCTGAATGGATTAGCACCTAGTTATTTGCAGGAGTTACTGACCCTGTATCTTCCAAACCACACTCTGAGAACACAAGATGCAGGGCTGCTGGTTATTTCTAGGGTCAACAAAAACAACACGGGAGGTAGGGCATTTTCTGTAGAGCTCCTATATTAAGGAATGCTCTGCCTTCGCTTGTCAGGGAAGCTGGGACCATTACAGTTTTCAAGACTAAAAATGCAATTTTATAAAATGGCTTTCTTATCTTAGTGGGTTTTAATGTAACTTTTAAATTGCTGGTTTTGTATTATATATATATACTGTTATTTAAATGGTCTGACTGTGGCAGTTGTATGTGTGACATGCTATACAAATGTATTGTGGTTTGTTCTTTTTTTTGCTATGTACTGCATAGTGCTTTGCGATACTTTTGTATAAAAAGCGCTATATAAATGCAATAAATAAATAAATAAATAAATGAGTATTTAAAGGAGAGGTATCTGGACATCGGCCACCGATCCAGAGGGTGAAACTTCCAGCTCAGCCCTGAGAAAGAGTGTCCGGTGTACAGGTAGACTCTATTGCTGTTACCGTAAACTAATTGACTAATATAATCTGTCTAAGAATATATTTGCTGAAATTCTTTGTTGTTATGTTACTATGCAATGATGGAATGAGTATTGTTTAATAAAGCGCTTAATTCGATATATTTTGAATAATAATTGTCATTGTATTTATTATTGCTTAATGCATGTATATGTAGGATGAATAAATAATGGTTAATACCACAATCCTACACCCCATTTCCAGTTGTTCTGCATGTACTCATTGTATCTGCCACAATACTTGCGAAAGGTAGTGTATATAACCTGTATTTGTATAATGTTTTGGTGCTCCCTTTTGACAACACTTAAATGGTACATTTTAGGATCAATATTCTGCTGTCAATTGAGCATGACAACTGTACAAAAAAAGAGAAAGGACTGCATTAATGAAACAGGTTTCTTTTGTTTCCTGGCGAAGGACTTGTCCATTGTAAACAAGATTACATTCTGTCTTATTGTTTTTCCAATATCCAGATCTCATCTAATTCAGACCCAAGTTGAATCATGAAGCTTATTTCACAGTACAGTACAAAACCAAATAAAAATAGGAGGAAAACCAATCCCAAAGGATTTGCTAATGAATTGAGGGTCATGCTTCCAGACCTCTGTTGTGTTGCTCGGTAGAGTGTATGCTGTATATTCGTTGCTGCAGCAAAAACAATCCTCTTATCTTGTTTATGTATGCAGAGATATCAGTGACTGGTCTCTGTAAAGGTTTACCACTGACAGGCACTTTTCCCTGTCTTCCCATGCATTCAATGTATTTCTTTTGCCCTGCTGAATCTGCTAAAGGAACAGCTGGGCCTATAAGCTTGGAAAAGATACTAATCCTGCATTGAAACCACAGCATCTGAATAAGTTGGGCTATTTTCAATTTTGCAATCATCCTCTCCAGTAAAGGAAGCCTATCTACCTAGTGGTCTCAGCAGAGCTCAGCAATGCTTTGATGCCCTGCAGGCCATTGAAGCATTGATTGTGGTGAGGTTACAGATGATTGAAGAGCCAATACATTGCTGTTCCTGAATTACTGTATGAATACATACACTGGAGGAATATAGAAAAGGTAAATATGGCTCTACAATCAAATACCCTTCCGCACACAAACACACACACAAGTTTTGACTCTCTTGTGTTTTTTAACAAGTGTGTTTGTGCTTTTTCCTGTTGATGCTGTGTCTTTATTGATAAATGTTTACCATGTTAACAGCATTAGTAAAACAATGTTAAATTATGGAAATAAGCATGGAAAAGCTCAGCGGAATGGTTTAGTAATAAAAAAAAAACAGTATATAGCAGCATGATTAACTACAGTATATAGCATGTGCATAGTATATGAATGTAAAAACTATAAAGTTCAGTTATACCAAGTTTTCATATGAGATAAGGGGGGATTTTCAAACATCAGCGTTATTGTATCGAACTTGCGCTATAGTAACGACAGCTTTATTAGCAAGGGATTTTCATAAGAAAATTTGTTAATAAAATCAATCCATTAATGCTTTGCAATTGAGTCGATGAGATCATTAATGAACAAATTTCTCAGTAAAAAGCTTAATTGTCGCAGGTCACCTACATCACTTCCTGTCTCAATGACTAGATAAGGGGAACTCATTAATCAAAATGCATGTTAACGAGATCAAGAAAAATGAATGGAAGCATAATTCACAGTTATGGAAACTATTAGCGTACAGGAGGCGGCTCTCCCACCAGCGAGCAGCTGCCAAATGGAAATAAAAAATAATGTGAATATTTTGCCACAGTTTACTATATACAACTCTTTTAATGTGCATTTTGCAATCTTTTTTTGATTAAAAAGAAAGAAAAAAAAAATACCGTAAGCCATCTATGTCGTCTTGGTAGGAATTTATTTTCTCATGTTGACAGCTGCTTTTGTCTGTATTTTAGTATGTACGATTGTAGGCTGTAAATAAATACGTTTGAAGTGCCATCTGTGTTTGTAGTTGTTAGCTATATTATACATGTATACCATGTATATAAAATGCTTTTGAAATGTATACAACGTATATAACAAGCTTTTAAAATGATGATAGAACTCCCTCCTCAATATGCAATTTGTTTATAATTAACTGTTGAATTCCTCTAATCATGCATTTTCTCTGGTAGTCCCTGCTCACCTCCGTGATAAATAAACTCAACATGATTAGATGCAGCCACCGAACATTACGGCCTTTTGAAAATCCTGCCTGTGGAGTTTGATCTAAGCCAAATAATTATCTGACAATGTGAACAGATTTTCTGTGTACACATATACAGTATGCACAAAGGCTAATGCAAGAAGTCCATTACCAGTAATTATTATTTTATAATTGCGCACTGACATGGTTCGTAACATATTTTTTATACCAAAAGTTGCTGATGCTTTTTTCTATGCTAAGTAATTATAAGTTAAGGTAAACAGACAAGTCCCTTTGATGTTGCAACCCTGAAGTTAAATAAGATTTTTAATTGATGGAATGTTTTTCAGTGTACAATAAAAGACTCAAGCCCCATTTAATTATAATCCCAAACAAAAGAGGATGTATTGCAATTATACAACAAAAAATGAAAGCCTGAAGGAGATCATAGATAAGCGTTGCTTTAGACTAAAGTGGAACCTACTGAGTAGGTAAAACTAGTGTTACTGGTAATAGAATAAAAACAACATGTGTGGTGTAAATCCATTTGGCGATTACACTAAAAAATAGAATATTTTAAAATGTTCATTAGACTTGCCGTACAATAAATGAGAGCTGAAAGATACAACGTAGAATACTTCTACAAATTGTGAGTACTAGTAATTTTGCTAATTCAATTGTAAGGCAATTTTTGTATTATATTATAGTATGTTACCTTCTATAATTTGATTGAACCACCTAATTATTTGTATTGTCTATCATAGTCAAGTTAAATCTGAACAGAATAAGTGTTATAGGATTCACTTTATGGAGTAATACATTTCGACAAGAATCACACCCTTGTAGGTTTTATGTCAGGCTTGAGGAACAACTATTAATTGCTTGACTGAACTGGAAAATACTTTTGCATATACTTTTGAAGATCTAATCAATTTATATTAGGAGCTGCAGAATGCAGAGCTGCCTTTAGCACATGCTATTTAACACAGTGTCTAATCAAATTGATGAAAAGCATGTATGCCCTGATCAGATCTACTATTTTAGTAAAAGTTTAAATGTAAACCTTTTTTAAAAAAAAAGTTTAAATACTGGAGATCAGGCTTATTGTGGAAAATAATGTAATGTTCTGAGGTTGATTATGCCTACTCTATATATTGTTCTTAACTCTTTCTTGTCCCACTATAATGTGAGATGTGAGTCAATAGTGTTTTATCAAAGGTTTTCTTACATTTTTTAAATAGTCTATTTCTATATCTATAATCTAAAGTCAAAGCTATTTTATTTGAATTCAAATATAATGACACCTTCTCGTCAAACAGGGGTTTATCTACTGACGGAGGTGGTTCATTTTCTAATATACTTTAAGCTTTCAATAAAAATAGATCTGAAAACAGTTATTACTGGCCAGCACAAAAGGTAAGAATTATAGTCCATTTTTGTGTTTGTTTTGTTTTTTGATGATAAGAAAATTTATCTGTTAATGCCAGCCTTGCTTTTCTTTTATCCCCTGTTCTAAAGAAAATGAAAATCAAAGACTTGCCGCTGTGTTTCAGCACAGAGATAACTGGGTGTGAGGATTCGGAATTTGCTGCTCACTCAAAGATCTTGCAAGCCCTTCAGAGCAACGTAAAGCCATCTGTCACAGACATGGAATGTAATAATCCAGATCACTGCTGTCTGATGGACAAGCTGGCAGATAACATGCCAATCGCTGGCCACTGGACGTCTTCATCAAATAGCTAAATATCAACACAAGATACAGTAAATCCTGCTTTGAGAGGGAGCACATTGCAGTCTACTTGTCTGGTATTAGGGAAGCTTACTCTAAGATAACTGTCCCGGTTAAATCTGTAAGCTGTCATGTTTTATGGACAATGAAATTCTCACTGGTCACTGATAAATGGTTGGAATGTTCAAGTGATACTAATTTGACTTGTGTAAGATGAAAAAGAAGAAAAGAAAGTGGCTTACACCTGTATGTCTTGGAGCCTTGTTGCATTTCTTAAATAAAAGCCACAGATTCTTTTGGATTCCAAAAATATGTAGTAATTATACTGTGTGCTACACTTGTTTTTACTGTAGTGCTGGCAATAGTTTGCTGAGGATTTTATAGCAAGAGTGAGTAGTGATATTCCACCATGGCTCCTTGCAGTGTATGCATTCGTTGATACAAAACAGCTCTTTAACTTTCAGCATTTCTGTTTAATCTACAAGACAGCAATGATCAACTTTGATAATCTTACAATGGATCACTAATGACGTGGGCACAAATAAAAAGTTGCCTTAAAAATATCAACCTAGAACTTTATCTGTCACAAGAGTTGCATTTCATGTCTATGACAAGCTAAGAAGCAACTGTGGTCTGGTCCAGTAGGAATCATCAAGTGCTTCCATATGGATCAAATCAATTCAGGACCCTGGATCAGATAACCATGATTCAGAAGTGCTTTTCCTTTTGTTGCTTTTGTTTTTTTCATTAACATGAAGACATCAAACCTTATTTTAGTACTATGCTTCGTTAATCCCTTACATTAATGAAGTTACATGTATTATAGTCCAATTATTATGACTCATAAATGTAATCCAGGTTGTGCTAAAATGTGAGCAGATTCTTTTTCCTGGTGAAATAATTGTGTCTTTTCTTTTTCTGTAAATAATGAAGGTAGAAAAACATATTATCAGTGTATCAGGTAGTAAATATTTTGTAAATAATAACATTGCAGTTACTTTGCATTGACGACAAAATACAGACCAAAGGTACAGTATATACTGTAGTTCCAGTGGAAATAGATAGGGTGTGCAGGAAGCTGTAGCGGAACCCTGCTCAGCAGTATGTAATGTACAATTATTAAATAATGAAGCTGTATAAATAGAGTGTGCTTTCACTGTTTCCAAAAATACAATCATCAATTAATTCTTTTTGGAAGGTTTCTTATATATTTTGAGGTGTTTTCCAGTACATTAAGTACCAGTTTAAAAATCTGGTATTTGTCATAATTTCAACAGTTGCATTATCTCTTAATGCCTAAAATTATTTTTTACATATTTATCTAAACACGTTTTTATCTGATTCCTTCTATCACATTAGAAATTATTTAAATGCTTGGAGATATAACTTAGGGCAGGACCAAATGAGGACGCGAAAGCATTCGCGGTAATAAAACACAAGAAAAATTCCAAGCGAAATCTCGTGGAACCAAAACAAGCCCTTTTCGCCCTTCAAAAAGCAGCTATCGCTTGTTCACTACAAGTGGGTTGAGAAGGGGGAGTGGTTTGCTATCACCCGATCAAATCTACTCAATTCCAGCTATAAATCACATCGCTAGACTTTCACAGGACCGGATTTTATAGTCAACTTCGAACTTGTCGAAAGCCCTATTCTTTTTTTTATTATATATTTTTTTTATCAGAATTTTATTTTTATAATACTCGCAAAGAGTTTCTTTGTTAACCAACTCTTTTTATTATGTTTTTTTTTAGTCTTCGTTCTTGTGCAGTTATAGCCTACTATACAGCACAACAGGGCTCTGGGCTGCACCGTGCCAGTTGGGTATGAGGATGCTGGCATTGCATGGTGCTGACACAAGCCAGGGCACGGTATGGATTTTTACAAAAATCATGAAAACAATATGGCACGCTTTCATAACAGTGACAGAACAATGCAGCACGATGCTGCAGACGTCGTGGAAACGAGGTAATTGCAAAGCCTGTGTGTGTGTGTGCGTGTGTGTGTGTGTGTTTTTCTTTCAAACTCCATATTTTTCAATATTTTACACAATACAAATTATTATTATTATTATTATTATTATTATTATTATTATTATTATTATTATTATTATTATTATTATTATTATTAAACATATTTTTATTATTATTACCAGTAGTAGTAGTTGTATATAATAGCATTCATTGATATTCAAACAAAACAGTGGTACAACACAGATTTTAATTTTTTTTTTTTTCTGCCCTGGCTGTCTTCACCTGCCTTTTCGCATGTTACCGCCTTGTTTCCACCTCTTCAAAAGGTCACAAATACTGGCTGGGGATTGGTCAACAGCTGTTTTCATGTTGCTTTCGGCGATCCCTCCTACTCCTGCAAAACATCTCTCTGGCCCTTTCGTGGATTGGAAATGGCTAGCTTTGGTTTCGGGATAAAGAAAATGCAATATGGAAACTAGCGATATTATCACATAAATAAGATTGATCGGGGCTTGATTTGGTCCGCTAGAAGGTCTGATGTATATTTAATATAATAAAATGTGTGCTTTATCATTGGTGGTACAAAAATCTCTAAAATTACCATCATATACCTACAGTACAGTGCATTAATCATTAAATGATCATAGATTTGTCTTAAAGAGCTGCAGAAAATTGTATAGTGTTTATAAAAAACATAATTACTGTTGTTGTTTTCTGTGCTCTTTGTACTATACCTATAGTTTTCATATGTACAGTAGTATAGATCATTTCCATGGCAGTTTAGACACATTTCAATCATCCTGCAGCAGCTTTTCTGTTATTGTCTGTGTCTGGACATGCTCTTCATGGTTGTTAGAGTGATTTGTATTTATATGAACTGTGGGGTTTATCAAAATATAAAAGTATTAACTAGCACCAGCCCCTGAAGATAGTATTGAATAAGACCATTACAAATTACATTGAAGTTGTTGAAATGTATTTATTTATTTTTTGTGTCTTTGCTAATGTCTGTTTGTACCTGCATTGAGTTAAATATATCTGAGAACATTCGTTTTAGGGTAACAACTTACATTAAGTGTCTCTCAATACTGTGTATTTACATAGCAGTTACTTAGTAAATCCATGTGCACTTAATTACATTGTTATTATGCATAGTTACAATGTACATAAAGTGTAATTTTTTTGGCAGAATATATGTAAGTACACAATTGTATGAGAAAAGGAATAGGGACAGGGTTAGGTTTAGGGTTATGCTTATATCATGCAAAAAGATTTACACATTAAGTATATTATAACTATGCATAATAACATTGTAATTATGTGCAGGTACACATGTATTTACGTAGTAACTACTATATAAGGTCATGGTAATTAGAGACACTCAATGTTATCAGATTGAGTTTCTAATTTGTGTAGGAGATGAAAGCCCCTCATCTGATCTTCACTGTGGTCAGGTCACTCGCGTTTCTCTTCAATAGTGTGCATGCTTGAAGGCTCTTAAATCAGATTGAGAGAGAGACACACTGAGAGAAGACTGCAGGAGCACAGAGCACAGAGAATGATGAAGAGTTTGCATTAACAAAGGGATTTGATTTAAGAGCAGCATGGGATAATTTAGGTTTTGTAGCCTGGAAACTTTCTGATAGAAACCACCACCATTGTAGACATTAAACATTGATGTTTCACAGAGAATAAAATGTACTCACTGTCTGTGGAATATAATCATAATATAATAAGTTAAGGCACGCAGCAATAAAATAAACATGGAGTAGTTTTGCATAATTTACACTGTAAAACAAACTGGTATTTTTTTGTGATGTTTCCTTTTTTTTTTTTTAAGTAAAAGGTTGATACCAAATGTAATAACACCAGTATGTGGTTTATCTTTCTAATGAAAAATATTTTAGGAGTTGATTTTTACAAGCTATGTATCATTACAATTATTATTAAAATAGCATTTTCTGACAATCAGGTTTGTTACATTTGTGTACAGAACCCTTTCCTGCTATTCCTGGGTAACAAAATGTTTAATATCATGAAATACCATTTAATAGATCATCAAAGTATGCTGTGTACGTCAGTTTTAAGTAACTGACAAAAGACTATTGGAATAAACGGTGTTTCTATTTTCATCATCCATATTGCCAAGGAAAAGATTCAGTTAAACCTTGCAAATGTGAATCCATTGCTGATATACACAGTATTCCATATGCTTGCGATACATAACATATTAAAAAATAAGCCCCAATTAAGATTATGAAAGTGGAAGTAATCAAAGTATACTACCATCTAAAACAGACTGCCCCATGGATCCGCTGTCATATGGCACTATTCTGCTTCAGTCTGTCCTATTTTAGTAAAGAACATTAGTATATACACACCTTTAAGTGGAAAGTGCTTATCTATAACTAGAATATGAAAGCCTCTGGAGTTAATCCAAATGAAGTAAATTTGACCTGCATGCCCAGAAATAGTATCAACAGGTTTAAGAACCTGCCACAAAGCCATCTACAGCTCTTTTCTTCTCAAGATTAAATTGCTTTTCAAGGTGTCTTTAGCTGCCCAAGAGTACTTTAAAAGTGGGCCTGTTAAAATTAGCAAATACTTTGCCATCTTTACACGTATTAATATTATCAATTATTTTCATTAGAGAATGTGTTTATTTTCATGCAAAGGTGCTATAGATTCTCTAAACCACTGGCAATGCAAGTGTTTTTTTGCCAATGGCAAAATTCTCAATTCTGCAATTTCACATATTCCTTAGTTGCTCCATTGCACATTTTGTAGTTTACTGTATTTCAAAGTACTGCAGCCTAAACATGGGGTAAGTATTTGTTTGGCATCCAGAGACAAGCAAAACAAAGATTTCATTTAACATTTCATAACAGTGAGTTCTCGTGGTCAGAATTTAAAAGTAGTCCACTGATACGTGACAACAGTAAATAACATTTGAAAACTTACAGTAGTATTGATTTCATTGAGTTTTTCAGTGAACTAGATAATCCAATTTGAGTATAATTCCCAGTCTACAAAGATATGAGGCTGATAGATATGACAGCATATTTCTGATAGCACGAATCCACAGCCATCAGAGATACAAATCATGGAAATTGTTGAAACCAACAATACTTAGGCGCTCCAGGCTACATTAGAACACCAGCCGTGCACTCTAGTTAATGGAGTCCTTGATCCTGTGCCAGTTTTGAATTAAAGAAATCTTAGAGAAAGTTTTGTAATGTTGTTGTCTTCTGGTGTCCATATCGTTTCAGGTTTATCATAGAACAGAAACCAAAAGCACTCAATGTTTACTTTATTAAAACAGGATTCATATTCATATTGTTTTTACTTTTAGATTTTTCTCCATTTTACAGTTGGATGGCAGTAACAGGGAAGGGTGAGAGAATATGTTAAGATTCCAAGATACAATATGATTCGGTTCAGGATTACTGTGGAATAACTAAAATATGACTCCATCATTTGGGGTTTATAGTTATGGATTAGGGTTACGCATTATAATTATTCACTATTAACCCCTGTTTATATACCTGGGATATAAACATATCCCTCTAGTTTCAGCTATAATCTGTGACTTGCATTGCTTCCTTGTGCTATGGTGGGATTCACTGAGAATACAATACATGTCAATTACAGTATTAAGTGTTCACTGTTCCTCTGCAAGCTGAGTTTCCCTTAGTATTTAAAATGATACATGTTTTTCAATGCAGTCAGAACTTATTAGACAGGTGGCTAGAACAGAGAGCATGCAAAAGGTAGAAAAACTGTATCTGTTTTGGGGAAACCTTACGATTACCATGTGCCTGTTAAACAGAAATCTAATTCACACAGATAGATTTTTTCGTTGATGGTGCAAAACTATTAGGAAGAACTTACAGTTCCTTAAGTTCACAGTTGTTATAACTTGAGATAGCTCACATAAAAAATAATCTATTTCTCTTCAGAATGCTCTGACAAAGAAGACCATATTGTGCTCTGGCAAGCATAACAGTGCCTGCTTTTATTAGCCTCCACATATGTTACAAAAACATGTGCTGCTTTTTGACTTTATTTTTAAATAAAGCGATTTGTTTCTTCAACTTTCTAAAGATAAGCATTTTGTACCAATGTGCATACTGTATCATTTATTATTATACAGCAACAGATTAAACGTCAATTCATCTCCTCAACATTGGTATGTTTAGTTTTGAAAAATATGCATTAACACTTTAGGCGTTCAGACTGCTTACTGGCACGTTGATATCCTCTAAATATTTCATATTACCTAGAGTGGTCACCAGTCCACAACTATAAATGATATTCTTCATTTTTCATGATATGGGTGTGGACATTAAATCTGTGTGCTGCCATTCTAGACAATGGGCACTGTGAAAGGATAGCGTCACAGCCAAGGCTGGTAAATGTCAGGAAGCAGACACAGAGACAGCAGCAGCAGTTTACGGTGCTGGCGCACACTATTATTTAATATAAAACAAAGCACACGGGCCAAAACAAGAGGTTTGAACATTTCTCAGGCTGGGCATTTGCCTTCACTGACTAATATATATATATACAGACGTGGTCAAGTTTGTTGGTACCCCTCTACAAAAAACGAAGAATGCACAATTTTCTCTGAAATAACTTGAAACTGACAAAAGTAATTGGCATCCACCATTGTTTATTCCATATTTAATAGAAATCAGACTTTGCTTTTGATTTTTTATTCAACATAATATTGTAAATAATAAAACAAATGAAAATGGCATGGACAAAAATGATGGGACCGCTAACCTAATATTTTGTTGCACAACCTTTAGAGGCAATCACTGCAATCAAATGTTTTCTGTAGCTCTCAATGAGACTTCTGCACCTGTTAACAGGTAGTTTGGCCTACTCTTCCTGAGCAAACTGCTCCAGCTGTTTCAGGTTTGATGGGTGCCTTCTCCAGACTGCAAGTTTCAGCTCTTTCCATAGATGTTCGATAGGATTCAGATCAGGACTCATAGAAGGCCACTTCAGAATAGTCCAATGTTTTGTTCTTATCCATTCTTGGGTGCTTTTAGCTGTGTGTTTTGGGTCATTATCCTGTTGGAGGACCCATGACCTGCGACTGAGACAGAGCTTTCTGACATTGGGCAGTACGTTTCGCTCCAGAATGCCTTGATAGTCTTGAGGTTTCATTGTGCCCTGCACAGATTCAAGGCACCCTGTGCCAGGCGCAGCAAAGCAGCCCCAAAACATAACCAAGCCTCCTCCATGTTTCACTGTAGGTATGGTGTTCTTTTCTTTGAAAGCTTCATTTTTTCGTCTGTGAACATAGAGCTGATGTGACTTGCCAAAAAGCTCCAGTTTTGACTCATCTGTCCAAAGGACATTCTCCCAGAAGGATTGTGGCTTGTCAATATGCATTTTAGCAAATTCCAGTCTGGCTTTTTTATGTTTTTCTTTCAAAAGTGGATTCCTCCTGGGTCTTCTTCCATGGAGCCCACTTTCGCTCAAAAAGCGACAGATGGTGCGATCACAAACTGACGTACCTTCACCTTGGAGTTCAGCTTGTATCTCGTTGGCAGTTATCCTTGGTTCTTTTTCTACCATTTGCACTATCCTTCTGTTCAATCTGGGGTCGATTTTCCTCTTGCGGCTGCACCCAGGGAGGTTGGCTGCAGTTCCATGGACCTTAAACTTCTTAATAATATTTGCAACTGTTGTCACAGGAACATCAAGCTGCTTGGAGATGGTCTTGTAGCCTTTACCTTTACCATGCTTGTCTATTATTTTCTTTCTGATCTCCTCAGACAACTCTCTCCTTTGCTTTCTCTGGTCCATGTTCAGTGTGGTGCACACAATGATACCAAACAGCACAGTGACTACTTTTCTCCATTTAAATAGGCTGAATGACTGATTACAAGATTGGAGACATGTGTGATACTAATTAAAGAAACTAATTAGTTTGAAATATCACTATAATCCAATTATTTATTATCTTTTCTAAGGGGTACCAACAAATGTGTCCAGGCCATTTTAGAATATCTTTGTAGAATAAGCAATAATTCATCTCTTTTCACAGCTTCTTTGCTTTATTCTATGACATACCAAAGGCATGCAAGTATACATGATAAAATAGCTTTTAATTTCATCACTTTTCAGGAGGAATGAAGCATTATTTCAATGAGCTGTAAGGGTACCAACAAATTTGAGCACGTCTGTATATATATATATAAATATATATATATATATATATATATATATATATATATATATATATATATATATACAGTATATATATATAAAGGTACAGTACTATGATTGAAATAGACCTAGATAATATGTTTTCTTTAATTTACTGGTACTAAATGCAAGAAAATAATATGACTTTCCTATGCAACTTCTTGAAGCATTCTCTTTTTGTTATTAGTTTTAGAACAGACAAAATCTCTTCTTGTGATATGTTGGGAAGATTAATTATGTTACTTTACTTTTTAAAATTTGGTTATCGCATCTAGGCCTGAAAACTCTATTTAGGAGAAGTTTTTTGATCAAACCATACAATAGTGTGACAGGCCATTGGGAGATAGCTATGAATCTTTGACTATTGTATGGCATGCAGTCGGCTCTGTGCCTTTTAAAGCCTGACACATCATATATCATGTTGCTCTTCTCGGTGTCTTCTGCAAATGTATGGCTGTGATTTCTGAAGCTGTAATATTTTCAAAATAAACACATTTTTAAATATATTGCTTTCTATTTAAATATTGAAAAGCAATGTTTAAGTGATGCATTAAATTAAAAAGTAATACAAATAATCATCATCCCCTTACTTCTAGAACGTTTTTAATAAAGTTCACTCAGAAGTTTCTGGTAAAGTGTGTGTGTGAGTGTGGGGGGGGGGGAGCAATGTCCAATCACTTCAAACGGGGTTCCAACATCAAACAGCGGGAATCGCTGAATCATTCCATTGCATAATGAGATCAAAAATCTAATGAGTGCTCAGGCTAAGAGAGTACTAGGATGTTGCGAAGAAATTAATACCGATGGGCAAGAGAAGGGATTTAATTCACAACTTTAGCGTTTTCTAATCATGCAGATTCTCCAAATGTGTTTTTTCTTTCTTTCTTTCTTGATGCTGTGTAATATTAATGCGTGTGAGTTTTGGTTGTGGTTCAGGTTGTGTTTTGATTTCTTTGCTTGTTTTTCCACACAACAAAGCAAATAGAGCTGATTTGGGTTTTAGTTTTAAAATATTTCCACTGCTGTGGATTGTGTATTCTTTTCCCCTGCCACTATTCTTTGGCTCGTACCCACAATCTTAGCTTTAAAGCAATTAATTCCCTGTTGGGTTTAACATTAATCAATCATAGAATGCACGAGGTAGTCAGGCTTAAAATACTTAGGAACGCAGCATGCAGCTGTCACACTAATAGCTGGAGGTTCTGCTAAGTAAACAAGTCCTAAATTGGATTCTGCCAAAATTATATGCAACCCCTAAATTAATAACTTTTGCTGTTGCTTTGTTTTATTTAAAAAAAAAACTTTCATGGTTCAACAAAATGAATTTTCAGCAAGGTAAATATTTAAATTTCCATGCTAATGTTGCCGTTGCAAAATTTGAAATTTAAACATTCCAGCCCTCAATATGAGTTACCAGTACTTTAACTTCATTATCTGTTTTCCTTTAATACATAATCATTCTGAATTATTTAGAATTCTTTTGCTCTAATATTGACTGAAAATATTTTTTTCCAGATGATACCTCTATGGAAATGTAGTAATGTTGTTAGATTCTTTATTGTCTTACTTTAATATATTCATCTGCTGCTTTCTCCTGAAACTAATGTTTGTTATGTTCATCTGTACAGAGTATTATTCCTGCACCATATTTGAAGAAAATAAATGTCCAGATCTTGTGTTCTCATCTTTTGCCAGCCTCCATTTCATGGTTCAAGAGTGACACTTTTAGGCTGCATCTGGAACTGTTGTTGTCATCAAATGTGTTACATAATTTGTTGATATACATTTTTTTTTAAAGCACAGATGATCAAATTAGACATAGTTATTATGTATCAAGTCTGCGTTTTAGTTTGTAGCATTCTCTGAATAATTTAATCGTATTCTCATGATAGCCAACAGACCCCTGTTCCTCTATAAAAGGAGCATTATAGAAAGAGCTGCATTTAATTGTTCAGTAAGATTTTTCCTGCCACATGAAGTTTTCTAACACTATTAAAAATAAATGCGGTTGTTCTTTTACTTACATATAAATCATTTTAGGGTAAGGTATCAGTTGTTGAATATTATGTTGAATCAATTTGTTTTAACATTTCCTTTATGTATTTATTTTTATTCTCCAGACAAGCTCAACTTCATACACATTTACTTGATAACATATTTTAAGCATGATACACACAGAGACAATAGTACCATATTCACAAGGCTAATTAATAAACTTGAAATCTATTGACACTCAGTGAAGCCAGAGACGTCACTTCCAATTCCAGAACTATATATGCAAGTGACGTATAAAACATTGGATCTGCAAAAAGAGGTCAAAATAGCATAATGACGCTACACTCCCCAAAGCATGGCACGATCCAGATCAAGACAGAAATACTGAAGGGCCATAGCTGAGATCCAGATTCTTTAATCAACTGGTGGGGGGAGACAACCTTGAAAAACTGGTCTTGTCTTTTGTTTTGTGTACAAGCACTTTAAAACAAAGTGTTAGCAAGAAATGCTTAGTGAGGCATTTAAAATTGGTCAGAATTAATAAATCAGATCTCCAATAAACTGAGAGCAGAGATTAAAAACACTATCAGCTAACTGTGGAATTAGTAATAGTAGTTGCAGTCATAGTAGCAGTAGTCATAGTATTATTATTATTACTGTTGTTGTTGGTGGTGATGATGTAGTTCAACTGGTGCTTGTATCTCCAGACATGTGGATTGATGACAAAGCAACTAAATGCACAGACAAATTTGGTACCTTGTGCAGATCAACTTCAAATAGACTTCTGTCAGACAATGAATTTAGTACTTGAGTCCCAGGCTTTTTTTATGCAGGCAGTTACAGAATCTCAATCTGGTATTCTTCCCAGTTGTGTTAAACAGCCTCCACAGGGGTTATCAGGTAAAGAGCAGCAATTGTATTCCGTTTATTGTTCCATACCATCTCCAGGTGAAATTGGTAATAAACTCCAGTCTAACACTTTCCATAATTCCGAATTCAGATGAAACTTTTAAAAATATAATTTATATATGTACATTACATTTTAATTGACCTAAATAAATAAATAAATAAGCAAACAAAATGTGAAGAAAATGTCTGAATCTTCCAATAACCAGAGTTAATTTTCTTTGAGTCAGTGAATCATATTAAATGTATTTACTGTGGTTCAAAAACTAACCTCAGTGCCATGAACTCCATTTAACAGATATTGCAGAAGACTGGTCTTTTTAAACATAAGTCCACTCAGAACTAGAAAAGTGTTAAGGCACAGTTATTCAGCACTGAGTTGTAAAATGCACACAGCTCACGTTGTGATTGTTTTGCAAACTATCAAATGCTAAATGTTTTTTGGCACATATTTGCATACAGATGAAATGCATTTTAAACCATTGTAATGTTTCCTACAGAGAATACAAACAAGAACAGCATTGCCTTTACAAGTTGCTGAATATAACTTGGACAAAGACGAGAACAGAGCAGCATTTATAGACACTGACCTTTAGGGCTGTAGCAACTAAAACTATTCTTTATGATGCAGTGTTCAGCTACCCCCTTTCCCTTTATATGGATATAAGAAAAAAGAGAAATCCATTCATTGCAATGGTCATATTATCAGAGATCTCCAATGATACAAGCCTCCACTGGAGACTAAATATCCGCTGAATATTACATAGAAATACATTAAAAAAAAAAACCTATGTAGCAACAGTAAACCCTTCCCAAGCATGCTGCAAGGCATCTACAGCTCAGAAGAGGAGACATTGATCGTATTGCTTTATGCCTCTGTGTGTCAGTGACATAGTTTGCTTAGAACAATTTCTAAATGAAACAAATGAAAAATAGGTCAGCATGGCTGCTTATCTTTCGTGTGCAAAGTTTCATGGACATAACGTCACTCAAACCTTTAGATTTTTTAATTCTAATCTGCTGTGTTTTATTCCAATCACTTGCCTGCGGGGTTTTGTAAAATTATCTATTATAATAACCTAAATGTCCTCCAATGGGCTCAGTATAGATTTATGGTATTAATCAGCGCCTTGCAATGAATTCAACACCAGGTTCTCTGCCATTCACTGTGCTCCAGTTTCTAGTTTAACACAGCCTTCTTTTAGATGAGATGAGCCTTTCAGTTACATGCCAAAGTGGAGTTTTAATATGTGGGTTTGCGATATTTTGCTGGAAACATGAAATCAGCAGTTGAAACCATAAACACACAGCTCATTTTTTGATCTGAACTCCAGAGGTTAAATAGCGTAATAGAGAACAAACTTTGTTTTGGTTATGCAGTTGGAGTGTGGGAATAGGGAGCCTACACAAGCAATCTGCAGCCTCTCTGCCATAGAGTCAGTAAATGGGAGAGCTGGAGCTTACACCATTTGTTTTCATTTATCTGATATCTCCTTAAGATGAGTCGGTAAAGCTTGGGAAGTAGCTGAAGAATGAGACTATGGAGTCACAAAAAAATGGAAAAGCAACGTAAACCATAAAATGTTGAAAAAGCAAGACAAGGTATCTCAAGTTTGAAACTATTGGAATAGAATGCCAGTGAGGTATGTATGGGTCAACTACTATAAGTATATGCTTATAACTTGCACCAACTTATAAAACAAGCGTGCATATAATAGACACATTTAGAATCCCATATCAAGAGAACACACAGGTAACTTCTACCACAAATAAGATGCATGAGTTAATAACCTACACCAGCTATTTAAAATGAAAAATGGTGTTCTTTGTTATACAGTAATTATGGCAACTTGTCAATATAGATGTCAAGGTAAATCAGTGTATATGCCCCAGACTACAGTATGCCACTTATTATCAATACAACCTGTATGCTAGGGGTGTCTAATCACAGTCCTGGAGGACCATTCCACTCCAGGTTTAACAGGTAAAATTAGATAATGGACTGTTTTAGAGTCTCGATGGAGGTTTCATTGGTTCAAGCAATTTAGAACAGAGCTGGAACAAAGAACAGAACTGGATGGCCAACGTTGGCCACCTGATAGGGAAACTTATCCTACAAAAACTTCCCCTCTCTCCTTCTCGCACTTGGTTTGCTTGTCTGTTGCTTCGAACTGAACCCCCGACCGCCATTTAGCCAGACTATTTATAGTTTAAAAACTGCTGATCAAAATGATCCACGAGTGGGAATGTTACATTTTTTTTTTCTTTTGGTAAAAAATATAGCATTGATTACACAGTGCTTTATGCATGGTTAATTCATGGAAAGTTACATTTTTGCTTCACTATATGTGCATTATAGAGAGGGAGTTATTTTGTTTTGTATTTTAGTCAGATGTGTGTTGTAGTGTGTCCTGCGGCGCCCCCCACCCCTCCCTCGTTTATAACGCTTTTCGGTTATAGCGCTATTGTGTGTGTCCCGAACCCGCGTTATAGCGAGGGAGTACTGCAAATCTATGCACCATTCCTCTACATGGGGTCGAACTGGTGACCTCTGCACATACCTGCTCTTTGAAACTGTCTGTGTTTGCCCAAGCGTAGATACGGTACAGAGCTTTTGGAAAACCCTTGATTAACCACCTACTGTAAAATCATAAATACCCTAAAAAGGACACTCCTCTTCAAACATGAAATCCTTTAGTAATCTTAACAAATCTTCAGAGGTACATCTTGTTGTACACATGAACAGCAAACGGGTAATAAAAATTCAAAGAATCAAAACCTACACAAACTAGATCTGAGATACATAGCACCTTAGCAATGGGACCATATATGGTTACAGTTGTCATTAGAAATATGTATGAACAAAATATATAAATCCAATTGGAAACTTGTTTGTTTCCCAATCATATTGCTGTGTAAGACTTTCCCTGTTATATTGTAACTCAAATAGGAATTATTCCCTTTGCTGATCATGACCTTCACACTCAACACCACTGGTAGTTTTTTTTTTACCAATCACACCTTGACAGGTTTATCATTTAGCACAATGAAAGGAAATAGGTTTGTCAGGAAAAATATATTCAGAAAGCCCACGGCCTTTTGATCAATTCGACACACAATTCTCTCCTGTTGGCCTTATCAAGACAGATTTTAACACAATGCAAAATAAAATTTAAATTGATCTGCCCGTGCATTCAGCATGTTGAAATTGCACTTTTAATAGTTAGATGTTACCAGGCACGATTCCAAGCAACAAGCTTAGTCTGATTAAATTATGCTGGATAGCTGAAAAGCATGTAAGGTGCTGAGCTATTTTGTATAAGTTACAATTGGTTTAAATATGATATGCTCCACTGAAACCCACAGAAGAGCAACAGTGTATGTGTGTGTTGAGTGTTTCCTACTTTTTATTTAATTTGTACTGTAATCCAGAAGTACCAAGAACAGTGTTTAATAAAACAACACGATACATAAAACCCCATGCTGGTAAACTATAGTATTCGTTCTTTTTATTTTAGATATTAAGGTTAGAGTTAGGGTTAGTCATTAGTGTTAGTGTTAGGGTTAGGGTTAGGGTTATAGCTATATTTCTAGTTCCAGTTAGGGTTAGGGTTAGGGTTAGGAATGCTGCTAAGTTTAACATTTAGTAATGGCATAAGTATTTTAAGTTGTGGACATATCAAATAATTTATATATAGGTCCTTTCCTGTAGAATGTCTCAATGCAGTGTGATTCATAATAGACAAATGTTTGAACAAAGTTCTTTTTATGCTTAAACCAATAAAGATACTGGAAAATGTTTTTTAGGGAGGAAATTGACACACTTTACCTTTCATAATTGTTTTTTTAAATTGCTTTTTAAAGTATTGTGCATAGCAGATTGCACTGTTTTTAGGTTTACGGATTAGTTGCTGTTTTTTCAATCTAAAACCATTAAGAACATACTATATTACCTGAAAGGCACTCTGCACTTCATGTTGTATATCCAAATTTAAAAAAATATAGAACATGGAACAGATTTACTACCTTGATGTATTTGACAACATGCAATTTGTCATAGTCACAGTGAACTATTTCTTTAAGTTTTACCTATCCTGAGGTAACAATTCAGACTTTGTAACGTGCTAAATTCAATTTCTATGTATAGAACATCATGATAGGTAGGCTTTTGAGATCTACAGTTTGTAACTGTCAAACTTAAAGTCCAGCAATTACTCTCAAATTCCTTTCCATTACGTCTGACGGCTATATTTTATGTCACACAGGGATGGATTTGCCATGATTTCCAAGGGTTTACATTTCCTTTGTATGCTAAATTATTGGAATTGAGTCTTTCCCTTTGGCACAATGGTCCTTCATCTGACAAGAGAAGATGTCTGTTAGTCTAATAATTTGGAAAAGTCTGAAAATTTAATGGACCATCTGATATTTTTAAACACCAATCCTAAAACAAAATACTGTTTGTACGTGTAACCTAAAAGAAAATGATTGTGAATTAAGTGGTTATGATAGGTGAGGGACAATAGCACTGAAAATGTTGCTGAATTGTGTGGTGCTTTAATGAGCTAGGTATAGACTGTGATTAATCGACGCTCTGGGGTTGCTGCGAGGGGTCCTTGGAAGGTCATCCATCGATGGGAAGTTTGGCTGCAGATTTGATGAGAGGCCAAAAAACACAGCCACGGAGCATTTCAGGAAATCCAACTTGGGCTTCTATTATGTCTCATGAGTTATACCTAACTGGGTTCCCTTCTGTAGCAGTATCAATCCTATACACTTATAGGCGTTGTGCATACTGTCTCTACATCAATAAAATAACAAAGAAGGAACAGAACAATAAAACACATGTCCTCCATTTACATCAACCTCTCCCTCTCTCCCCCACTCTCATTAGAATCTTGTGTGGCTGAAATCAATGTAGTGTCTTCAAGGTACAGCATTTAAAGCATAATAACATCATTGTCACAAGACCATCAAACTCATTTTACATCTTCAAACCCAGGCTTCCAAAGGTAAAAGCATATGAGACTAGTGAATTAGCCTTGCACTGCCAATAAGCAAAATGTACCTACATATCTGACCTAGAGTATATATTTTTTTCTCTGGGAACAAATTGATTGAATTCAATTAGCGAGGTTCTTTATATTCTTGCTTGACAGTCTTGCTTGGAGTTTATGTCATGTGCTGGAAGCATTTAATGCACACAATGACTATACAGATACCGTAATAGAACAGTAATGTTACCTGCTGTACAATAATCACTGGGTATCGCTTAAAAGAAAGAGTTCTGATAAAATGAGGTTTGAGTTGCTGTAGGCTACCAATTAAATCATATTTCAGCAGCCATTATCAGGCAAATCCCAGTACTAATAGACCATAAAAGAGCATTCAAGCTCTCTGAGTTTAGGTAACAAAGCACTTGTGCCCAAAGGTCTCAAACAGTTTAATTGAAAACAAATGTATCCCATCACACAAGAAGAATGACATTTCATACAGTTTTTTTTCTCTTTATATTTCCCATGTTTCTTCATCATAGCAATTTCTATTAATAATACATATGTCACCATTTTCAAATCTGCTTGGCTAATTAAAGGAAATGGAAGACAGTCAGAATTGGGTAACACTTTACATTAAGGGACACTAACTAACATGTAATTACATAGTAGTTACTTAGCAAATACATATATACTTATACATAAATGCAGTGTTATTATGCATAGTTACAATGTACTTAATGTGTAAATCGTTTTGCATGATATATGTAAGTGCACAATTGTATCAGAAAAGTGTTAGGGTTAGGAATAGGATTAGGGTAAGGATTAGGGTTATATCATGAAAAAGATACATATTAAGTAGATTGTAACATGCATCACAACATTGTAATTATGTGCAAGTACACATGTATTTACTAAGCAAATACTTTGTAAATACACAGTAATAAGAGACACCTAATGTAAAGTGTTATCCTAATTGTATTTCAAGCATTTCAAAAGCTGATGTGTGGAACAAATACATTTCTGCAGTCGTTTCATTCATTTTACAGGAATGAAGAAAATAAATTCCTTCAAAATTCCTGCAGATCAGTCATCATAGCCCTAATCTGCAGTTTGATTGCTGCTGTTGGAAGTGGACTTGATATGATTAACTGTTTAGAACATTACAGCAACACAGGAGATTACATACAGTAAATGTAAGTACTTCTTTAATATTTAATCAAAATGTAGACATAGTTCTATTCCAGCTTTTGGCATCACATTCAAATACAGGCCATTGCTACAGTATTATTGTGTATGTAATTAGCAGGTAATAATATAAACACTATAATTTAGACAGACTTACTTATATTTTGGCACATATTTTAATATCTATGATCCTGTAATTTATAAAAAAAATGTAATTGTATTTTTTACTGGCAATCATTGTATTTAAAATGAAACTTGATTATACTTGTTTTTATTCTTTCTTTCTTGCCATTACATGTCATGATTGATCCTTAATGTCACTTTTGAAACCATTGGAACCAAACAAATCGAATAGTATTGAGTAATAGGAGTATTCATTTCATGAAATGTGCCTAACATGTACTTATGGTGTAAATGCTAAATGCTACGGGTTTGAAGACAAAAGTTATTTCAAGCTATTTTTTCACAGTGCAATGAAGCACTACTGTCCTTCCTCAGGGTTCTCATCGCTAAGTCTTATTGTCTAGTATTTCACTGACAGCAAGTAAGTGGTATTGGTGCTTTACCAAAGAGGGTTACATTCAAGATGGCACACAACTTTGTTAATGTTTCAGAGCTATATGAGCCTCTCAGTATTGTGGAAGAGGCATAATTGCATTTTCAGGTAGAGCAATCAATAGTAATTCCAGGAAGCCTTTTTCTCAGATAATGAATAAGAAAAAGATGTAGTGCATTAATATATAATCATCTGCTCACAGTAAAGACACAATTACTGCAACAATGTTAACAGATTGGTTTGTTGAGTTCACTGTGCTGATTAATAATACTATACATTGGCTGGAGAAAGAATGATATGAATATGTAGCTCCCAGCGTCATTGAAGTAGAGACAGGTGTGTCGTCTCTGGCTGTTATGCTTTCTGGTAGTGGTTTTATGCAAATGTGGACAGTCAACAGAGTCACTCCCTTTTTGTCAGTTTTTCTTTAGGTGAATGGAAAACTACAAATTGGTATGCAATTCAATATTTTGAAATAACATTATTCATCATGTTTCATTCGACTTATGAGGCAAAATTAGTTTAATTCTATAGGGTGATGCAAAACCTTTGGCCATAGCTGTAGGGTTAGATACATCACATGACAAAATTTGCATATATTGCAGACTAAGGTATTTTTTTGCTTAGTTGTACATAATCCATTTTCTCAAACTCAGTAATTTCACAGTGCCATAATAAATAATGTTCTTGTTGCTGTTGTAAATGCATTTTGCACAGTATACAGTATAATCATTACACTATTAGATTCCGAAATAATACATATTAAAATAAATAAATATATAAATATATAAATAATAATAATAATAATAATAATAATTTTAAAATAATATGGATTTGTAAGAACACTGCATTTCTTTTTTTATATAAATGATATTTAAAAAAACAGTATATCAGTCCATCACCTGCATTCCCAAAAATGGCACCTTACTGTTACAATAATTATTTCAAGTGTGAAACAAGACCTTTATATGCTGTATAGCACCAGAGTCCTACAAAATTGGGTGGATCTTAAGAAATTGAAGTGGTATTAAGCTGCATTTACTTGGCATGGGACATTTGCACAGACAGCAGGTGGCAAGCAGCTGATAAGAAAAGTGTGTTCAGGAGAATTAAATAAAACCACCTGCTTTTTCAATCCTGTCATATTTCTTTATGGTATTTTGTGAAAATGTATATATTGTCTAAAATAACTTTAACACTAATGGTACGTGCTTATGAGAACCTCATATTTTTTTTTTTTTTTTTTTGATAAGAGCACTTCATAAATCTCAAGCATAAATGGTTTCTTACAAATGTATTCATATTGGAAACACAAAAAGGCCTTTATATTTATATTTTCTACAATGTTCTTCTGGCTACATAAGTAGAAAACTGTTCCATAAACCTTTGTTATGAAAAGTGAATCTAGGTCTGTGGTCATTAGCCTAGCAAAAAGTCTTGAAATTCTGGTATAACTTCAATTAAACATAGGAAACTTGTCTCCTAAAAATAAGATTCTAATTATTCGGGATGATCAATGCAATTTTAAGGCACTGTTCCATCGTGTGGTTTGGTGGTTTCTCTTTAAAGTTTATGCTCTGGCGTAATTGAAATTTTAAAGTCCTTCCATTAAAGATTTTTTCCTGATGAATGTCTTTCTTTTTTACACCAAAAAGAGTCAGTCACCCATGCAAGTGGAAATAAGGAAAGTTAACCTGATGTGCCCATCCACCATCTTGTAGGGTGACTTAACTCAGCAGCGGCTTTTTTTTATATGATTTTTTTTTGTTTTTTTATTAGAAGAATATTATGCAAATGTTCAATTTCAATCAGTATTTAATACATTTTCTAGTATCCTTGAGAGGGAAGGGCAGAAGTAATTACAGTATAGGGGCTTAGATACACTCTGTATCTCCCAAACCCCAAGACAACCCCTAAAAGAAAAATGAACTGAACCCCACACAGATATATCCTCATTATCATGCCTGCTCAGTTATCACGCCTGCTCAGTTATGATTGGCTTTGAAGAACAAAATGGCACTCTTACATAAAATTCAGTTCATTTTATAGTGATAAGTGGAAATTTGCCATCATAATAAAAATGTCTGCATCTGAAGAATTCATTGAAGAAAGAAATAAAAGTCACCGTTTTTTTTAGTCACTTATCTTTTGCAATATTTAGAAGCTTAATAAAGGATAGTAAAGTTCAAAAGAATGAATTGGGTACCATTAGCATTTTACACCTTTAAAAGCCTCGATATTCCCAATTACTTCCCCCCGTGTTGTTTGTAACTGCATTTCAAGTAGTGAAAATGTTATTAAGAAATCCATAATTCTACTGTTTAATAGAAGGGTAGCACTCAGAATTTGTTCAAAGGGTCTTTAGAACTCTCTTCACAACAAAGATCAGATGCACAAGGAAGGACTAAATGAAGCCATTTTTATTTAGACTGTCCAATTATTTTACCCATAATTTTCTCCCCAATTTAGAACGTCCAATTATTTGTTTCCCTTCACGGCAGCAATTCCACACCGAGCTTAGGGGAACTGAAGGTCCAGTGGCCGTCTTCCGATCCCATGACCAACCCAGCTTCCTCTTCCTCGAGAGCAGATGTCAGCAAACTATGGGCCTCTGGCGATCAAAGGCCAGCCCTGTAGATGGCAGCCCGAGCTCACTAGGCTGGTAGGGTCCCCTATAGCGCGATGGGGAGAAACAGTCCCTTCTGATTTTGCATCCCTAACCAGCGGAAGCACCAGAGCCAATGCAACGCTTCTTCTGGAAACCCGTGGTGAAGACTGGTGACCATTGCACAGCCAAAGCAACATAAATAAATTGTGTTATTTCTGCAGGTTTAATTTAACTTGTAGTTGTTGGTAGTAGATATTTTAAACAACACAAGCGTTTACCAAACTTCTTGAAATATTTGTGAGAGAATAATATCACTGCATGAGTTCACAATCTTTAGGTGAACAAACTGAGTGCTGCAGTAATCAGTATAATTCCTGACAATTGGCATTTCTGTTGAGAGCAAAGAACTGCACTTACTTGGATTTGCTTGTTAAATGCTACCTCGTCATGTGACTGTATAACTTACAAAATGAGTCTTTTTACCATATAGAACAGATACCATTTTTTCCTGAAGAAATGTCTTTTCATAATATGACACAAAACTTCCTTAACCCCTTATAAAATGACTTTCACCTCAGCTTGATGAAATAATTTGTCATTGTGGTTCATAAAATAATCCCCCCCCCCCCCCCGTATTATCAGCAATCTGTGGGCTGATAATAATTAACCCAATGACTGTTACAGCTCATAAACAGGGAGTTAAGTAAATGCAAGCACCACGTGTGTGCTCCGTCTCACACTGTTTGTGTGTGTGTTCTCTCTTTCACACACACACAAACACACACACACACACACACACACACACACACACACACACAATATATATGGGCGGAGCCTGCACCACCTATCCTTAAAGGAACAGTCACCGCTACACCTTGTTGACCTCACTGCTTACTTCCGCTCTTCCAAAGCATGTATGTGTAAAGTATACATTTGGCTCTTTGCTGCCCATGATCTTAGGCAGCGGTCAGACTTTCTGTGTATGAAAATGTTATCTCAAAGGGTACATACAGTGGATGATTGGCTTGGGGTTGGGATTAATTCATGCCCACAACAATCAAAACTCCTCTGAACAAATTATCTAGGGAATCTCCTGCCAGCCATTCAATCAGCCTATGCAGCCTTGGAGACATTCTTGAGATTGCTTCTGTGAGCACCACAGGTGACTGATCAGGGGCTCAATGGTCATCCCTCTAGGGCATTGGCTAATAGTATTGGTGCTTTATTTAGAAAGAATCACACTTGTTTGCAGTTATAACACCTTAGTGAAATTGATATTCTTCAAGGTTTACAAGATACACAGACTTGCTCATTTACCAGATGCTTAAAACAACAAAACTCTTCACTTGTGTGGGTCACATTATTGAGGACTATGTCAAGCTCATATGGAAAAACCTTTTGTGTTTGCCTTTATTACTTAAATGTCATATTTTTTGACATGGTTTTGTCCGTAGACTACCATTAAGTTTACCAATAATTAACATTATAATCAAAGGTTATCATTTGGTACTTTTTAAACCCACAAAATTACAAATACCAGGAAATGAATAGGACTACACCCTTAAAAAACATCCTTTAAATAAAGCTTTGTGAATAAATATAAATTAAAACAGAAACACATAGCAGTATGTTAGATTAGTTTACTGGTCTGCAGTTTTGACAGGAGCTGCCTTTCTTGTACTAGTATAGAGACTTTATTTAGATTTATTATCATTATTATTTGTTTATTTTGCAGATGCCTTTATCCAAGGCGACTTGCAGAGACTAGGGTGTGTGAACTATGCATCAGCTGCAGAGTCACTTACAATTACATCTCACCCGAAATACGGAGCACAAGTGACTTGCTCAGAGTCACACAATGAGTCAATGGCTGAGGTGGGATTTGAACCGGGGACCTCATGGTTACAAGCCCTTGTCTTTAATCACTGGACCACACAGCCTTCTACATTTGGGTTTTGCTTAAAGCCCTCAAAGATCCAGCTAGGGAAAGGCCGAATCACAATAATGGTTTATACGCCCGCCTCCTAAATATAGTTCTGTGATGCCCTGTAGCAGTTCTGCATTTCACAATGCCCATGAAGACTGCAAACAACAGGGCAGGATTAGCCTCAGGCACTCATGTGATAAGTGTCCCGTACTTCCTGCTCCTAATAACCAGGTGCGATATGTACCTTCTCTTTGTTCCCTAGAAACATAACCAGCTGTCCCTGCAACTAAAACCCACAGTAGTTGGAACTGAGATTAAAAAACGATTTCATCTCTTAGAAGAGCCACTATACCCAGTAGTAAGCACGTACAATTGAATTTCAGAGAGCCAGCGGCACAATAGTGCATTAGACCTGCACTCTGGTGTGCTCTACGCATTTTAAGCAATTAAAAAAAGATACAGTTTTCTGTATGCTATTTGTTTTTTTCTTGCTACATCATAAGATACAGGATTTTCAGATTAACACTTTAATATTGGGTTGCTGTTTGAGAGGTGTGTTTTGTGGCAAAAAGAAAATTCTGCCGCAATGAAAATGACCCAAATGAAGATTAATTGGTAGTGAATGCAGGTAGCATTAATCCTGTCGTGTGCTATCAAGACAATACAATGGAAGCATGTTATTGGCTATCTCCCTTAAAAAAAATGGTAAACTACATTTTGTGTAACAGAAATTAAATAAACCTTTGTTTGATCTAAAATCAAGTGGGATCCAGTTCACCCCATGCTAATGTTGTTTGTGTCTCTAATTATCTCTTTAATTTTAACAGCATAAAACACAAATCTATTTCTACAAATGTTTTGGAGTTCATGTATTTATGTAATATAGTAATACAAATTCTATTGGTACAGTAAAACAGCCATAGGAGAATACTTTTACTTTATTAATTAGTCGGCTGGGCCTATGCTTCGAATCTTACTTTCCCAATTAAAGATGTAATTAATTTAATTAATGTAAGATTAAGTAGGTATGGAGTAGTGTAATGCAGACTTTGCAACATATTCTCTCACCTTCCCAAAAAGGACAAAGAGTAATTAAACAATTTGGTTGCTTCATAGTACGAGAGCAACTATATTTGCAATTGTTCTTCAAAATGGATAGTTTAAATTATAAGGGAACATAAAGAATGACAAGGGAAACAAATTATAGAACTCCTGAAACATATATTAATTATGGTAGCTAGTTAACTAAATTACAGAAGACTTGTATAGATCTAGAAATGTCATACTGAAGTTTCCTCAACAGAACACAACTTGCAATATCTGTGCAATATATGATTTTACTGATTTTTTTAATGTTTTGTATCTAATAAAAAAAGGTGTCAGGAGTATTGTGCAGTTTAAGGGGTTATACAGCATATAATAAGCATCTAAACAGTGGCAGTTTAAAATACTGCTGCTGTCTACATCATTAAAATAGGACCCTCTGTGTACCAAGGTTATGAAAACAACAGATCTAATTGTGCATGTTGGTCTTTTAAGTGTATTGTTGTAAACAGAAAAGCATCATGACAGGGTGTGCTTTCTATTTTAGTTATTGAGATTTCACATCCTTCCAATGCACTGTTTATATATTCTGGGGAAGTACTCAGTACTCCTCGCACTGTATTTAAAGAAGGCGAATAGAAACAGCAACAAGGTTTTAAGGGCAGCTAGGGAGATATGAACATCTTGATTTGTGATTAATGCATTTTTTTTTCTTTGTTAGAAATAATCATTTGAGTTTCCCTCAGTGACTTGCGTCAATTCGTGACCTAAATCCAATTAGCAATATCTAGAAAGAGCATAATAAGAGCCAAATAAATTAATCACCCGGAGAGCAAAATGATAATATTAATAATTCTGTGTTCCTACAACAAGCAATAGTTTAGAACAGACTGTTGTGTAGTTGCTATAGCTATGAATATAGAGAAGTTATTATGGTTCACCAGCACTTGTTTGATATAAGTAGCTGCCACTTTACCTCTTCAGTGCTACAGAATATAGAATGCTACTCTGCCTTTCAGTGCTATCATAAAATTGCAACGTTACATTGTTCCATTCAAATCTTTTTCTTTAATTGCTTGATCAAAAAAAATTACAATATTTATCTGTAAAGCAAATTGTTCTTCAGTTCCAGAAGCGAGGCAATGGAATATTGATTACTACAAATATGTAAACCATATATGTCAATAAATGTTAATTTTTATATTAATAGTTTGATCCTTTGTGAGAATAGAAACATCCCAAGCCTATTAAATGATGAAACATGTACTGTAGTTAAGAACTATACAAACAATGGTAGGGTTTGCATCTAGATAGTAGGTTTATGACTACTATATCAATCTATTAAGGGGTGTTTTTTTTGTACCACAATGCTCATCCTATAGAAATAGCCTATGTACTCGTACTTGTCATTAAAACTAGATATTAAGCACTAATAAAGAAAGGTGTTTGACCCTGCCAGTGTTATTGATGCCTCAGAAATGTACTAGATTCACCTTCTGAAGAAAGACCTGCCTAATTAATTTATAGTCTGTCTTGTTTCTTCCCTTCACTATGAGACATCAAAGCTATTCTACAGATGTTTTCAGATTCAGAAACAAAATTATGCTGCAAATTATATGAAAGACAAATGCATTAGAGTGTGATTTGACAAACATGCTACAGTCTGGCTTCAGAGAGAAATGAATTCAGTCAACCTTTTTTTCCCAAGGACAGCCTCTTTTAATTATGGCTTACCATATAAATGGCATTGTAACCATTCATCACAACACTAAAGTATATTAAAAGCCGTGACTACCCAGTCGGCATACATTTAAGCAGTAATGTCTGAAGCAGTTGGCATTACCTGCTAGGTGACCTAAAGTTAGGTCTTCTGAAACGTAAGCTTGGGCATCTAATGAAAGACCAGATGTTGAAAGGTCAATTATCTAGGAGATAATGACAGCTGCGGAGGATATCAAAGAATGGAAAGGGAGTATTCTTTTCCACTTAAGTCTAATCCCTTACTCTCCCGCTGTGCACCAGAGTCTGCCTCCATCTGCATTTTGGCTTTGTCTAACGGGGGAGGGCAGCTATCCTGCCCCCCTGCCCATGGCTTCCCTATAGTCAGCCTCTCCACTTATCTATGGACATTTATGGACAGGGGTACCCTTGAAAGGCGAGGCCGAAGAATGTCCTATAAAATATGTATAATGCAGTAGTGTTGTCTATGTTTTAATAAATAATCTAGCACATGAGTTTCCTGACTCAGCTTTTTTTCATCACATCATTGAGACTTATGCATCATCAATGTGAGGCTAAATGTGAGAGAGTAAGGCTAATTCGATTACAGGTCTCACCTTCTACACCCGTATGATCTTCCGTGCTAACAACTGCCTTACGTTAACAGCAGGACTTCATTAATTATATCCTGATGTAACTATCACTGACACTGTTATCTGCTCCGTTATTGAATCATATTTTGTCATCCTTGTACTTGATAGAACCAAAGTCATTGTATTTATCTTGCTCTTAATTGTATTATTACTTGTACTGTGATTCTTGAAATGTATTTTTGTTTACGACTGTAAGTCGCCCTGGATAAGGGCGTCTGCTAATAAATAAATAATAATAATAATTATCAGATTATCTGTAGTTTCACACTGATTATGCAAAAAGCCCTTGTGGGATTCAGAACCTATGTAGAGTGAGTCTCTTAGGCTGCATGATGTTTATTTTGCCATATAAAGCAAGATTCCTGAAGTCTTGTTATCTTTAGAAGGCATGTACCTGTAGGGTAATGACCACTTCACTATAGGTTTACTATATGTATTCATTTTTAACACTGAATAGTTCACCCCCAAGGCTAGCCTGACACATCTTTATATATACTTTATTAAGTAAAGCATGTTCAAGCTATAATATATGTGCAATAAAGAAAATCAACAGCCACATGACTGAACAGGCCACAGGAATATAAAGTTCTGCTGAGGGTGTTCAGTCATGCTTGAAAGTCTTCAAACGCTGCTAAGTGTAGGAAATAAATTGAAAACCGCATAATTTTTGTGAAAATTAATAAGTAATATCTCCTGGCTTTTTGTTTTTTTGCTTCATTTCAAATGAATGTAAAAAACTGTGTCAAGCAATCCTTTAGGACTCCCAATGCTTAAGACTTGATCCGAAAACATGAAAAAAAAGCTTTCTTTTTTACGTGCTTTACTTGTTTCACTGTACTTTCTAAACTGTGGACATATTTCCATGTCGGACAAGTGGTACTTGGTATTGAATGGTTTATGTGTTCTTTGCTGTCCCATGAAATTCTAAGAGAATTCTTTTGGATTTGCAGCCATAAGAATAGAGTATTACCAAGTCAAATAAAATAACTATTTTGTACATTCATTCCAACACTATAATCATGCCATGTAAGTACAGAACCCTCATGCTTCTCTAATTCTAGTCTGTCCTATATATCACGCATCATAGGCAATATCATACACTATGCCAACGAGAATGTTCACAGTTAAATTGGGTGTCTAGACCCTGTTGGTTATCTGCACCAAACCTCACAATGATCTGAATTTGTGCTTAAAGACATTTCACACCTGAAAGAAAAAATATATATAAGCATGGCTATGATGCCTGATTTCTGAAACATTGTGTTCACAGACATTTAACCTTTTGCTACTAGACCTACATACACAACTGCATCTGTCATTCATTCCGTTTGCACCTTTATTCTGTTTGGTATTAGTCATGCCTTTGTGTTCTTTTAGTTGCACTGTGAGTTGCTGCACACCTTGATTTCTACACTATATTTCCTTTTTGTCAAAGGGCAAATACCCGGGGGCAACCAAGTCAATAATAGCTCTGCACACATTATAATAAAAAGTCATGCTTCAGAAAACTGATTCCATACAAGCTGCCCATGAACGTTAGAATGTAATGATGGGAAGGAGATTTAAAATCTCAGAAAGAAGAAAAATGTTTCAAGTATAGCCTTCATCATTACACTTAGGTAGAGGTTTTACCATGCATTTCAACTGTGTTTTGAAGTCATAAGGGAATGAGATTTCAAAAAGGTATGGATATTAGTTCCCTATGCAGAGGTGTGAACTGAGAACAAGGTTTGAAATGTGATCATGTTAGCTGCATGTGAATATACTTCAGTCACTAAAAGGTTAACACTGGTACTTTTTACACATGCATTCATACATAAACTACCGTACCAAAACAAAAAAGCAATTATGGATTTCAGAGAAATTCAAATGGCACTGTATTTATAGTCATAAAAAAAAAAAAAACATGAATAAAATATGCAAGTTTTGAATTTTAAACGGTTATGAATAGCCATATGTCACATTTCATTTATTTGACATTTCTGTACACAACAGCACATTAAAATACCATGAAGTGGTACATGGACCATCTGTTAATGTGTCTGCATTAATCAACACTTTCCCTTTCAAGCATATTAAATGTTCTTAACCCAACTGTGGTACTGTATTGTAACACTGGTTTAAACATGAACAGTTGCTCCAGCATTTGCAGTATTTCTTCATAGTAAAAGCTTAATTATCTGAACTTCACAGTTTTCTGAGCACCGCTGTTATCTGTTGTGGAAACCTGCAAGCCTCTTTTTCCCTGTTGTCATAGAGAAAAGCAAACCGCAATCCACAGTCTATATACCTTACAGTACTCTGCATTACATATTTAAGGGCATAGGGGATTAGGGTTGTAATTATTTTAGAGGTTTATGGTCATAGTACTCAATATATTTTGGTAACACCTTAGTTTAGGTATCCATTATAAGTGACTATAAACAATCAAACAATCTATAAACATGTTATTCATTATGCTATTAACAATTATGGAATATGATTATAAATAATAAGGCTCGATATATGTATATATATATATATATATATATATATATATATATATATATATATATATATATATATGTTTATGTTTGTTGCTACTGTTTATAATCATTTATAGCGGATACCAAAACTAAAGTGTTACCTACATTTCATGAATTTTAGCTGAGTGTTCTCATGTATATAGTATTTTCTGCGTGTGGCTATGTAAAATGTTTCAGTCTTGGTAAACAACATGCATTCTCAGTCCTGACTTAGCCTGCCTTCACTAGGCTTGGATGCTTTTTCTATTTATCATCTGCTTGGAGCGTAAACCGTCAGGTGTGAAAGATTTCTGATATAAGCTAGGAGCCTGAACCCACGAGAAACACACACAGCTACTAAAGCAGAATGATTTGTGGGCCACACTTGATTTAAACCCTTTTCTATCTTTCAGTCTAATTACTTTTGTATTATTTGCCTAGGATTGCCATGCTAAGCCGTGCCATGTAATTTCCAGTGCCACCTGGCTCGTAGGGCACTATACCTCGTCTTTACAGCTCGCTGGGTGTGAGATACAGCAAGGTGAAGTGACACCAAGGTCACACTGTAAGCCAGTGACTGGACATACGCATTAAACTCCTGGATCCTTGATTTTAAACTACTGTACTAAGCTCACTATAGCAATAATACCTAGCATATGCAGTAGTACTTCCTGAATGTTAGCCCCGAACAATAAAAAAACAAAGCAGTATGTTTACCTCCAAAAATGTCTTTCCTTCTAGGGTTAAAACATACATTTGCTTTTTGATAGGCAATTAGAAAAAGAAAAAGAAACTTTGATGTATCAATGATTATTACGTTGTAAGGCTGGCTTTCAACCTTTCTTCTGGCAATTTAACGAGTGGCCATGTAATTAACATCAACCTAGGCCCGTTGTAAAAAAAAAAATAAACAGCTGCAGTAATGAATAAAATGTGTTCAGGCACTGATCTTTAATGTCACCTCTGATAATGAGACAAGCTTGTTACCAGTCACAAAAAAGTTTTTAATTTTTTTGTGATTAATGTCAAAGTTAATTTAAAGTTTCCAAAGAAAAATTATAATTATACTGGGATGAGACAGATGTTCATTTATTAGATCAAGCAGTAGCCATATAGCTATATCGCATATGAATACAGTCTGGTGTCTTCATTTCTGTACTCTTCTGTTTACATATTTTTAAAAGCTTAAAGCATTGTAAGGAATTTTGTAATAGTTTTTGCATTGGAACTAATTATTTTTTGATAATATGTTATTTTCTGTAACAAATTGAACTGAGTATCTGGAGCTCAGGAATGAAAGGGTGCCTCTGCTTTAATGGGGGATGGGTGAATCTCAGAGATAACAGATTCAAAACGAATGTGAGGGGCCCTGTGTTTTTGATGAAGCAAAATGAATGTTTGTGTAGGTTTGCCACAAATACAGGAAGGAGGGGTCATAAATTACATCATTACAAGGGCGTGTGTTGAAGGCTACAAAACTAAAATAAATGCATTGTCTGGTGCTCAGTTTTCAATCTCACTGCAGCCCAGAGCTTGCAACTCTGTCCATTCAAAATTATTCTTTTTCTGAGCTATACCAATAAACAGTTTTATTCTTCTATACAGCATGTAAACAAGGCATGGATAATCAGGGTTGAGACATCTCCAATGCAAATGTATTTTACAAACTGCATCTTGTTATTTGCATCCAGTCCTGTGGCTGCTTCTAAAATGTACATTTCCCTGTGTTCATGCTTAATCAATAGGAGCTTACTTTTTTGCATGGAAAAAACATGATAAAACATCTGCAAGATAAGTCTTCAGTTGATTGCAAAGGAAGCAGAAATACCAATATGAAAAAACAGTGTTTGTTTGTCTTCATTGAATAAAACATAATACAAAAACAGGCTCATTTATATCAGTTAGGAAGGTATTATTTAGTCAAATTAAATACGAGGCCAGTGTAATAAATTAGTGTTAGCGAAGACCAAATTCTGTCTTAGCTATAAATGAGCGATTTTTATTGGCCTTGGAAACGCATTTGGAAAGTTGTGTTATATATATATATATATATATATATATATATATATATATATATATATATATATATATATATATATTGTAACGAACGATCAGTGAAATGCTAAGAAAAGGTATCGGGAAGGTGGAAGACTGATACCCTGCCTTGCTTACAAAATAAAAACTGAAACGTTCGTCATTGTAAATAGTGACCTCTGAATCCCATGAACACAATGGGTTGAAAAAGTCAGGTGACCTGGTTTGTGCGGGAATTAGGGGGATATAAAATAGTGTAGCAATAACAGGAGGAAGAGCGGTGTGTTCCATGAAGGCGATTGCCCAGCCGGAATGAGAGACGTGAGAGCGCGACAGTGAAGGTGTTTACCCAGTCTGCCGGAAGAAACGTGAGTCCAATGAAGGCGTTTGCCCAGCCTGGATGGAGAATGGTGGACTGGAGGTGCTACGGTCCAGCAGAAGTGTGATTAGACAAGCTATTGAGGAAACAGCAGTGCGGTTACAGCAGGCAACGACCCAAGCAGAAACGTAGTGAGAGAACTAAAAGAAACAGAGTTGAATTATAATTACGAGGTAGGTGGCATCCCGTTGTTATTCTGCGTTACCTGTGTGGATTGACTTGAACACGGCGAGTAGGGCTGTGTTCTAGTTTGACTGAAGGAATCCTGGTGTGTTTACCTCCGCTCTGGACTGGTAATTTACAACAGAGAAGGAAGCACAAACCGCGGTCTGTGAGTACTAAAAACTTATCTGAATTTATTCTGTGTGAATTAATTGTGTGCGGCGGCCACAACCTCTTCTACTTAACTGTCCAGGTTGCTATCCAAACTACGCCATCTATAGTTTAATGAGAAATAGAACCTCCAATAACCTTATCTATATACCAGCAATATTTGGGTACCCCACATAGAGCCAGGGCCGTGTTAAGCCAATGGGCTACATGGGCTGAAGCCCGGGGCCCCGCCTCCTAGGGGGGCCCCCGTCGTCCCTGTAAAGCAGTGGTCCTCAAAGTGGTGCCCGCTGGCAAATTCTGTGCTGCTCGCTTATGCTGTGCTTGTACGTACTCGACATATTTTTTTCTTTCCTGAAGTACCTCTGCGATACGATCATCCAACTGAATATCTGCATTTTCTCTGCGGTAGCCCAACCATAAATTAGCTGGGTGGGACATTAACTCTGTCTGTTTCAGTTGCAGGTACTGACAGTAAGTTTAACCAATAGGAGAATCAAATATCTGCCAAGTTTACGCAGTTGTCCAATCATAATTAAGCAGAGGCCGTTCACGGTATTCTGCATGAAAATTGAAGGCGAGTGAGTAGCCAATGGGAAAGTGAAAGATCCGACAGCTGTCCAATCATTCGTGAGCAGAGGCGGGCTGTTAATATGCCGGGTAAACACTGAATTTCGCCGACTGTTATTGAGAAAAATAATACATTTCAGTATTTAGAATTGAATTTTCTCTATATATATTTTTTTAATTTCACCAGACAAGGGAAACACCGTAGTAGATTTAGTTACAAATCCACTTTCTCTGAATAATTGTACTGGGAGATGAGCGATCTATAAAAAAGAGTAGTGTTGACAGATTTGACAAATTGACACAAAGCGAGACGCTATCCTCTTATTTTAGTTTATTCATGGTTATCTATGTAAACATGTTATTTAAAATGATTTGCATTGCGTATTTTATATGAATTATTTGAAAAATAAGCGCAGCACACACAATTACTGCCTGAGACTTGGCCTTATCAGCGTAAACAAAGAATAACTCCCACTAAAACTCTATATATAACGTTATACTATAAGAACCTATGCAATAGTCAGCGTGCCCGCAAACAGCCAAGTAAGATCAATTTATGCCCGTGCCCAAATTACTTTGAGGACCACTGCTGTAAAGTCAAACTGATAACGGTTGGCAAATAAAAAAGCACGTACTAAACTAAACAATTTGCCTATTTTTTAAAACATTTTGTGTCCTTTTGGCATGCCGTAGTTATTTGACGAAATAAAAAAAATCTTATGCTAACTCAAATAAGAAAAGCTGAGTAGCGGTGCGAAAAAAAGAAAAATCACTAAACTCAAACTAGCTAAATCCGAGGAGGTTATAAATAGTACCCCAAAACTCACTAAACTCTTTAAAAGTCAGTGTCAGAAGAATGAAAAGTTAGGAAGAGCCACATGAGTCAGAGGAGCAAGCAGAGAGCAGCGAGTCGGTTAGCGCTGAGTGCACAGCCACTACAGCAGAGGAGAAAAACGAGAGCCAGCCATTGAACTGCCAATTTAAGGCGAGAGAAACTGACGAAACAGATAATGCTATTGCTAGCTCTGATACGGCATGTTGGGGTCCGATAACTGAGGAGGTGAGGTCGCACTAGGTGAGCAAGTGTCCCCTTATTTGCCAGTAAGACAGTACTTTTTCCGCCTTAGAGAGAATTTAACGAATTACTGAATTTAATGACTCAATCATTTAACTCTCATGTTCACTGAACATGACCTGCTTCGCCAACTGGACTTCACGGACATTAGTAAGGAATTATTTTTTAAGTTTTAAGGCAAGAAAGCATAAGATCTAGCAATGGTAAGTCAAATGTGTCTTTATACTTTGCAATGTTAAGGAGGCTTGAGAGTAGCGCCGACTACACTAAGTTTTTGTCTAATGTCATATCATGCTGTGCTGCCTGAAACATGGTCCCACCGACTACAACTAGCGTTGATTTAATTCGAAACGATGCAGTCGGTAATGAGAGCTAGTGGTAGTACCGACTACCATACTATTTTGCATGCCATAGCTACTGTGATGTGAGTGGTAACGCTGTCCACTGTCTATTCGAATGACATTATTGTGTTGGTATTGTATGAGTTTGTGCTTGGGGGGGGGGGGTTCTCCAAGGGGGCCCCTGAAATGTCAGTAGCCCTGGGCCCCCAAATACCTTAATACGGGCCTGCATAGAGCCCCTCTCAAATAAATGAAAAGGCAAAATAATGGAAATCGGTTGTGCTCTTTAAGCAAAATCTTTATTATACACAACAAAATAACAAAACTAAAATCAATAACTGCTGCAGTGCAGTAGAACAAAAACACAGTCTTAACCATATATCTTGCACTAAAAATAATTGTTTACTTATTGTCCCCAGCGACACCTAGAGGAGAGATAGAGAAATGTCAATCCAATTAATAAGTAATGTTGGGTTGCTCCATGCACCAAAGCCAAGAAGGGCAGTCAAGCACCACCTGTAATAAAATAAACAAAAAGAAACCACACGTGAATAATTAAGTAAATATATTAAGTGTATCTACAAAACAAATCACCACACCAGACTTAATAGTGCACAATTCAAAAGGAAAACACAACCTAGCACCCGACTTGACTGAACGTTCAATGCTCTGTAGAGCAGAGCAGCGACAATATTGACACTCTCCCTCGCAGCTCCTATAGACACACACACTAAAAGCTAGCTAAACGCCACACGGTACTATTAAAACTGTAAAGACAAATAAAACCGTGCGTATACACAAACTAAAACGAAGGGGACAATAATTACAAAAGCAATGTGCAAGATATAAACACAGGGAAAGAAACTACTAGAAAAAGTAGCTATCGGCGTTCCACTTCTTCGGGAGAGTCCCAGTACTGACATCCAGAGTATATCTGACGACTCACCCTTGTCAGGGGGAACCACAAGAACACTGAAACACTGCTACATCAATAACCTCGCTCTGCTACACCCTTGAGGTGCCAGTATTTCTAATGCAGGCAATACATACTTCCTGGTTCCCATGGTCCCACCCACTACATAAGAATGGAATTAAATTCAAGCTCTGTGTGACAAGGTTTTAAGAAGACCATTCTATATGGGTGAATGTTTTGGTTTAAAGATGTAAAGATGACACTGCTTAAATCTGTCCACTGTAAGTTCTCTAGACTGTTTTCAATACTGCACAGGATATTTTTAAATAGTGCAAGCACACTTACATGGACTGTCTACACAGGGTTTCTGTGTGAGACCTCGTGTTAAACCAACACGGATTTGTGTACAAATATTTTGTGTTTAAACAGCTTATTGGTTTGGAACTCAAACAAGTTCTGTTTAACGTTTGTGTTTTACTTGCATTGAGACTAGCTCATGCAAGGCCGAGCATAGGGCCTGCAAGAAGTTTAGACAGGGCCCAAGAGGGCAGATTTTATTTTATTTATTTTCTTTTTTTAAATGACGTAGAGGTCACAACTATAATAAAACTGATGCCAGTTTGTATGTCAGTTCGATATTCTCTACCAACAAATCACAGATCTCTCTCTCTCTCTCTCTCTCTCTCTCTCTCTCTCTCTCTCTCTCTCTCGCTCTATACATATATAATGTGTGTGTAAAGAAAAAATATACAATTTGATTTTTTTTTACTTTTTAGAAATCATGAAAGAGAAGAGACAGCAACAGGGATTCTTTAAAATGATGACATCGAATTTGTATGAAATACCATACAATAGAATTGAACAGCAGTAACATCTGAACTGCAGATAAATCAAGAGAATATTTGGCAACTTTGAGAAATGTCAACAGGAATAAGGTTTGTGATGTTTAACACAGGAGTTAACCTGGAATGTACTGTAATGGTATATTTTATGGGCCTTTATTAATGCACAGCAATTGATCAAGAAGGAATTGGAATGTTAAAATCAATATTATTAATTTTAGAGAACAAAAATAAACATTTTGAATATTCAATCTAAACCACAGCTAATAGGGCTGGCTTTCTAACTTGTAGTGGCTGCCTGGATTTAAAGCACATTACGAGTAGTGTTATGAGAGGAAAACACTTTTGACTTTACCAGATTTTTAAAAGTTGAAAAAATATATTACTGTTTTTTTTTTTTGTTTGTTTGTTTGTTTGTTTTTCAAAGCTTGCTTTGTGTCTTTTAGTCGTTGTTTTTTTGAAAATGCACTGAGCACTAAGGGCATCATAAGCAATTTCAGAGATTTGATGAAAATTATACTTAATAACTTTTACTAAAGCAAATGGTGCAATCACATTCACTTTCTCCTGCCCTGTGCATTTTGCCATTTGCTTTGCTTAGATGACATTACAGTTAATAGCTTTTGCACTCCATACTTTAAAGTAATTGGATGTCCCTTTTCTCATTTATCTTAAGTACATCGTATAAACCTAAAAATAAAAACCAAACGACAGATCTGACCATATATGAAACAGTGCAAGGACAAACTGCACCTACAGTACTATAGTAACCACATCTAAGAATGTACCACTATATCTCAAATGAGAGGTTACCAGACACAATATAAAGGTTGTATTTCTGTCATGCAGGTCTGATTGTATACCAAAGCACCTTTTAAAAGTTACTGTTCTGTATCTTGCCACTTGTTCACGCTTATGTGCTGCACTGTGAAGGGTTAACGGAAGCTTTAACTTAAAGTTCATCCTTAACTAGCAGAGCAGAGAGTCAACTAATTCACCTTATTACCAGCACTCCAGTAAATTACTTCAAGGAACAATATGCTTTTATTATTATTATTGTTATTATTATTATTATTATTTATTTCTTAGCAGACGCCCTTATCCAGGGCGACTTACAATCGTAAGCAAAAACATTTCAAGCGTTACAATTATTATTGTTATTATTATTATTATTATTATTATTATTATAGCATTAACACTGTTCCACAATGAAACTCAATGCTAGCCATTTAATATTCTTTGATAGATCAAAACAAAAGGGAAAAGGCTTGCGAACCAAGCCCTTGGCTTTTCAAGGCTAGAACAACTGTAAAGAGCTGCTACTGATGCATTACAACTCCCCAAGAGCGTTCAAATAAATCTCAAAATTATAACTGGAGAACTCTTCACAACAAATCCAGCATGACATTTTATAATCCTAGCTTGTATTTTTTTAAGGCTATTAAATTACGAGGCAGTGAAAGAGGCTTTAAAGTGCTCTCAACGGGTTTGCATTGACAAACAATATGTTAAGTGTTTTTCTTAAAATAAATCTTGCCTTGTTTTACAATATAGTACTGGCAAAGAAGGTACTTAAATACCACCATGCTTGAATTTGCACCCACTAACCAGAAAAGAAGGACCCAAATACCCCAAGATCCAGTCAGGCATTGGGTTCGTGCACACTCCTATTGGAAACGACTGCTTTTTCCAACCACTAGATCCCTGAAAAGTCTCTCTATTGTGTGTTGATGGAAGCAATTTTAATAAAACTTTATGAAGAAGATATCTGGAACCCCTGTTCTTTGATTGTCACAATGTTCTTATTTGAAACATTCCTTGTGTTCTTAAGCTGCAGAAAGGAGCTCTGGGTGTGGATAAACCCCTATTCTGTCACTTTTAAACATCAGCTGGAGGAAGTTTTCACAACTATAAACAAAGTCTTACTTTTTTCACCGGTTGTGCAGCTGAAAAGACTCCCAAAAGCTGTATTTCCAAAGGGAAGTCGTTTTAAAAAATGACCACAGGGGTTGTGTAACTGTAATTTCTGCCCCCTCTGCAATTTTGGCATCTGTGTTAGTAAATGGAAAATCTCTCTGGAAATTCAGCTTTAGGAGTCTTTTCCGAAGCAGGCAGTGGTTTAAATGCTGAAATACATACTGCAGTAAACATGGTAAATAATGATCTTAGCAGAATCAACAACCGGGAATGACAGCAGTGAACAGGGAATGGCAGAGTAGGATAGTAAAAAGTAAAAATGAATTATTTGTATTTTTAAATATTTTTCAAATGACATATGCCTTTAACTCCTAGTGTTACAGAATCTGGTAACGAAACCCGTATTTTTCAGTTTATTTAATATGTCAACGTTATAGTGTAGATTGATTTTTAAAATTATTTAAACGGATGATTAATGAAGGTATGAGTTTATACAATAACATCCCAGCCTAGGTAATGAGAATCACACATTTATTGCATATTGTGTAATTTCTGGTGATCAATATATAATTACACATTGTTGATTAACTAGCTGTGGTATAAATTAATTCAATTCAAGTGTATGCATTGTTTTTAATTCCAGATATGTCATTTATCATTAAGTAATATAAATGAGTAACTTTTGTCAGTACATGGTTGTCACATCTGAGACTAAGTGTTCCCTTGTCAACCATTCAGGAGCCTCATATGGGGGTACCCTTGTGCCATCACTAAAGAACTTCCCACTTGACCGAAAATAAAATCCAAACAGTATAGTTGTGGCAGAATGTGGGTGAGTTTAAGGGTCAATGTGGTTACATCTGGACTCCACAGAATCAGCTTCTTAACAACAACCTCTTTCTAAAGTCTCAGAAAACAGGCAAACAATCAGAAGTTGAAACACATTGGTTAGAGGAATAAGCTATTTACGGTGATGCAACTGGAGAAGGTTTTTGGTTACTTCAGTTTGGAATGTGGTATCCTCTGGGTTTTGTTTCATTTTTCGCTCCACCTGTGTTTTATCAGGGAGATGTCATGTAAAATGAGGCATCAATGAGTCAAAAGGACTTTTCAAAGTCAACTGTAAGCCACAGGGACTCCTCTTAAGATACACAGGAACAAAGTGAAAATGCATACTCGAGATCATACCCTGCCGTTTTAGTTGGTGTCATATGAAGGACATTATTGTTCTGATAATAGGTTGTAAATGTGAAGATGTCTAATTCAGCTTTAGAAATATCCTTGAGAAAACAGTTGACGTACTTCTTCTAAGTGAGTAACCTAAAGTACAGTACCATATCATTCATATTTACTGGCTACTATGCGTAAATTACACCTAATAAAATGAAGGCTTTAATAATGACCTGATAGCGTTAAATCACACCAGGACAAAATGCATTGCAGACAGCACTTCTAGCCGTGCAACACTTTGGGTCACTGACTGTTACTAATTCATGGCTTGTCACTTTACTGTGTGTGTATTAGGGGGAGTGTCACCATTGTCTATTATCTACTGCATGTACTTAACACATTGTTCATAGAAACAAACTATGCCCATATACTGTAACTACAAACATGATCCTCATTTTTTAAACACATTTGTTACAGTAGTATTGTAACACAGCTTTGGCAGCTGGCTGTTTGAGCTATATATATATATATATATATATATATAAATTGAATTATACAGAATGCAACATGAATAATCACGTATGGACATGTTGGGACATTGGGAATACATTTTGTTTTGCTCCTTCAGTCTTTCAAGCAAGGCAATACATCTGTTATTCTTCTATCTCTCCCCTGTTACTCAAGGGTACTGGAATTGCAGCCAGGCAAATTAGTCAATTCCACGGATGCATAATTTAAAGTGTTTTCTGAGCAAAACTTTGTTCGTTATGATTGTTTCGAAAAAAAAAAAAACTGTCTTTCAACCACATCGTTTTTGTTTGAAGGCTTTTTTTTTCACAACCTTGTTTGCCACAGGAATGACTAAGAGGCAACTGTGCGTTGTAGAGCTTCAGTGCCCCCCAGTGGTTGATCTGAGATATGACATGTCTGTCTCTTCTTGACGAGAAACAGGTACCAGAAACTGCCAGATAAGATTCATAAGTGTTTTAAGCTGTGGTTTGTTAAATTTACAGACAGATTCTATTTAGGGTTGAGCTGTGGCTTGTGTCTCAACTAGTTTCTCTTGCTGATAGCTTGGCACAGAAGTACAACCTGTTTCGATTATGCCAATTTATTCCAATAAAGCTGCTGTTGTTGTGAAAAGCACCTGCCTTTGTCTAGTGTTTTATTTTTATTTTTTTAATTGCAGTCGGCACCCAGTGCCATCACTTGACTATACCAGGGTTTCCTGTTCATTTTGATTTAGGGAATGTAGGCATTGGGTGCAGCCTTTACAGGATGGTAGTTAACTTGCCACAGGCTGTAACACTGCCTACCTCTGTAGGAAATATTGCTTACCACTTATCTTTCAATAAAGTAGCTCCACATTCCCAGTGTATTACCTTCCTATGCTTCTGGCTCACTCGCTATCAAAATATCTATTCATGTTTACATATGTCTTACTGTTTATTCTTTGTCATGTGATGCATTACATATATACATGTGGCAGTGTTGTTACCTGTTTCCTCCCTGGGACCTTCTATAAACATTTGAAGTAAATGAATGAAATACACCAGAATCACACCAGAATCAAGCTGGGCCACCCTCCACTTTAATGTTCATAAAACTCCTGGGCTCTAGGACTGCTAAGAGAGGAACTGTATTTGATTCTACTGTCTATTAGGCCTGATGAATGGAGAATAGCAGAGCGAAGAGGGTAATGATAAACATCACATGATTTATGGGAGCTGTTTACAACTGTAAGGCTCAAACATATTAACTCCTTAGCCTGAGGTAAAAGATGGTAAGAGACAAAAGTTGAGGGACAGCCCATTAATCTTTGTAATATCCATTAGTTCTTTCTTCACATACTTTTCCATATTTTCTTAACAATTTACCTTCGAAAGATGAATGATATAATCTGCCTCTGGCGTACAACATGGAAAATGACTGCAAACTGTGACTGGGATTTTTTTTGCAAAAAAAGCTTGCAAATATTTGTCATACACTTCTATAACCAATTGGGATTTTTACACAAACTGCTCTAAGTTTGACTCTCTCAGATCAAGGTCACATGAATGTAAATATTTCACACCATTACACAAAAGCAAAATGCATTGATTATTATGTATTTGTGTCCTTCCTTTCTACCCCTTCTCTTAGTTACAGCTGCTGGAAGCACCTGTTGCTAAGTGGTAAACAGCATTGTGACCACGGGTATAAAAGCTCATTACAGTTGTTTCTCTGGTAATTATCCCTGGTATGGAAACCAATTAGTTGGTATGAAGAAGTTGCATTAACTATCTTAATCTTAGTACTGTAAAGGCTGAACTATTTGAATATTGAAATACAGTACTTGAAGAGAAGTGGGTTAGAGAAAACATGCATCATTATTATAATCCAGGACCAGGGCCCCTTGGAAATGGAGCCTCGGCCTCAATGGTCAAATCTCTTGGTTAAAGAACTAAAAAATGTATTAGTAGTAGTAGTCGTAGTAGTATTAGTAGTATTAATACAAATAATAGTAGTTTATTATTATTATTATTACTATTATTATTATTATTATTATTATTATTATTATTATTACCAGGCAGTGCCCCTCTTCTCATATTTAAAAGGGCAGTGAACAGCTAATACGTTTGTAACTTTGGCTTTTTCATTTCAAAGCCTTTTTTGTTTAGTTGAAGAAAAAAAAAAGATCAAATTCTAATGTACCGTTGCTGCTAGGTTCAGCTATCAACAAAAACAATACAGCAGCTTAAAAGGAAGGAGGACTCCGGCACACCTGGTGGATTTCAGGGGGCCAGTCTGTTCAATTCATTCTAACTTAAGCTCTCTGGAGTTGAGATTACATGCATGCAAGGCTCTTCACTTGCTTTTCTTGGCTGTTTTCATTTTGTATCAAATTAGTTCATTAATTTCTTTCCTAGCTGGTGGAAACGGTACTAAACATAATGCTGAATTGTTAAAAGGGGGTACAATTACAGCACCACTGCCTTCCCCCTGGTATGGATTGAACAGCAGATTGATTCTGGGTACCGGTATGGTTTTAACTTTTCAGGTGTTGGGAGGGGGGGGGGGGGGGCTACAATGATATTGAATTAGCTATTTATTTATTTCTGTCATGCTTCACCATCTCCCTTTTTGCACATGCAATTTAGAGCCCACCAACAGTTCTGCAAAGTAGGGGAAACTAGGGGTGAAGCAGGGGAATTTTCTAGTGCAAGGGAAACATCGCAAGATTCAGTTATTTGCAGCTGGCTGAAGACGGAGGGCTGCATGGTTATGGTTATAAAAAAGTTGCCACCTCACCAGGCTTTACCTCCTTGAGTATGGTGACCAGGGTCATCCTAATTTTATGAACCAGAATCACCTGCCAGCATTCAAAAGAAGCGCTTTAGTAAGAGTGCTCGGTGGAAGTTAGTGAACATCAGTAGTACTCTGGGTTATTTATAAATTGACATCTTTTGGTTATTTTGCAGATGATTGGGGAGGAGGTAGGGGTTACATTTACTTAGGTACAGCTCTACATCGTCCCTGTTTTAGGGTTTAATCCCAGTGTTTCTGAAAGTAATTATGAAGCATACACCAGGCTAGTGGATCTACAACTAAAATTTAAAATCTTCAATAACAAAGTGTTACAGCTAGGGGAACCTTGAATGTGACATGTTAGCCCTTAAAAAAAAGTATCTCAATGTATATGTGTTCTTCCTAACAAGGTGTATATGTCGGTTCATCTAACGTCTAGGTGACCACACATATGTGGTGTGACAGGCAGAAATCACATATGGTCAACATAAAACTGTATACTCCACTGCTGTATGTGAAACACATGTTGGAATGGCAGAATAATATGTTTTCTTAGTGGCACAACTGCAAGGGACTGATTAGCGCAGATATTTCTCATCTTGACTCATAAAAGGTCATGCTGACAAATAGGAACAGAGTTAAATAGTAGAAGGGTGTGTTCAACAAAGGCTGAGACTGTGTCTATGAATACAGAGCCCAGATCATTTGTGCCTGGCAGCCCACCTGACCTTGAGATCACTCAAGAACCGTCTGCCTGCATCCTAATAAGGACCTCATGACAGCATCACATCTTAAAATACTGTTCATTATTACAGCTTTGAAATGTCATTTCACATTTTTCTATATAAGTCAATGATGAATTAAAAAGTCCTCAGAAGATCAACAGTCTCAGCTGGGTCATTGTTTAAACCAGTTTAAGCCAGCCTCACTAGGCTCTAATTAAATTTAAGGCAGCGAGCCTTGGAGAAGCTGGGATTGAAATTAAAGCTGACGTCTCTATTCCTGCTTCTAAATCAACTTTCTTCACTTTCATAATGTTCCTTTTCTCTTGAGTATTATGCTGCAAGGCTGGTATTTTTCAATTGCAAACCTTAAGAAAGTTTTTCATTATAAACAAATCACAGCCTAAGTCATGATATGCAGCGTGGATTTGCATTTCGAATTCTATGAATAGACAAAAATGGGTTTGGTCTCCAATGGCATTTTGTATTCATACATTTTGTCAGTGATATTAGTTTCCACTTACATTGCTAAAGGCATCAAGGTTATCAACCTGTTTTATGAGTTTTTCCATGACAAAGGACTCAAAGACAGTAATCTCAAGAGCTGATGGTGAACTGCACATGTGTCCTGATTCTAATGTTTGTTCAAAGCCGTTTTTGGTTGTTTTTTAAGCAGTTTATTGAGACTTTTCTGGTTTAAAAAAAAGCACACATTTAAAACATATTTTAGGAACATTAATTAATATAAAAAAAACATGTCTTTCACAGCAGTTTTCAAAGCAAGTCCAGTGCTTACTGTTAATCTGTTAACTCTCTCAAGTGCAACTGTATAATTTGCTCACTGTTACTAGCAAGAGCTCTATCTACAATCAGAACAAAAAATTTGCTCACTGTTACTAGCAAGAGCTCTATCTGCAATCAGAACAAAAAATCTAAATGACAGCGGTACTGAACTCTGCAATATCTTTTTCACCATAACAATCATTTAACCCACATGCATAGTATAAGCAGGAGCTTGGGAACTGGGAGAGTTTTACAGCTAAACTATTTCCTGCTGAGGTGTATCCAAATAAAAGTTCCCCTCTAGAACTGGGCTCCTGATTGTTTTCAATCTACCGAGAGGCATGCTCAGTTTTTACTTCAGGATACAACACTGAGGTCATTATTGTCCAGTAATATCATTATCAGAACCAGTGATATACATTACATATGAATATTAGGTTTCTAGATGCTTGAAATGTTCTTTCTATTTAAAAAAAAAAAAAGCAATGCACAAGTCTGGAATTACTGCTTCATTTTATTTCACGTGTTTCTAATAATTAAAAGCACAAAGCAGTTAATAAGATAATTAACAACATTGTGTATTAATCATTTACAATTTGAATAAATGCATATGAGGAGATACAAGGGTACTGAAAATATTTATTTGTATACACTACTTCATTTAAATATAATACTTCCTTCTTAACTCCCTCAATCAGTTTGTTTTAATCCCAAGAAAGAAATGTGTTAACTGTGTTTTACTGATACTGTGTTAAGTAATTACACATATCTTTAAATTATATGCTATCCCTTTTTCAATACTTCTGTCAATTACGGAAGTCAAAGAGAGTTGGAAATGGCACAAATCAAACCTCATCTGAATATAATAAAAATCCTGAAAAGGTGCTGTCGTCTTCATTGCTAGCATACACCCCATTCCAGTCTCGCAGGGTTTCCAGCCACACTTGGTCACCCTGATTTAACTTCAAGAGGATAAAGTTAGAAGCTTGGTCAATATCCTGTCCGTACAATGAATCCCTACTTCTGAGCTTTCTGGAGCCATCAACGACCAGCACCAGCCGAAGAGGCCTGTTTCTTACAGTCACATGGTAGGTGAAAACATACACCCCCGCAATGCTGCAGTTGAATTTACCGATGCTTGCGTCATAATGATTCTCCCCATTGTAGAAGATCTTATCGAATTTGACAGGGAAACCAGATGTAGGGAACGATTTACTGGGTGACAGGCCAACGCTGAAGCTAGATCGTTTGAGTACCAGGCTGTCACCCCTGGCTCCTTTAAATCCTCTTTGCCCACGGTCCCCTTTCATCCCTGGATGTCCCCTGTCACCTTTTGGTCCACTGTTCCCCCTTGTCCCTGCTGGTCCTGGTAAGCCTGCAGTGCCAGGGTTGCCTTTATCTCCACTTGCTCCAGGTTCTCCTTTTACTCCTTCCAACCCATTGGCACCATTGGCACCACTGATGCCAGGATCCCCGTTATCTCCCTTTTCACCTTTCATAGCCTCTTCCCCCTTCTCGCCTTTACCCCCTTTTTCCCCTAGTGCCCCAGATTCCCCTTTGTCTCCCATCTCCCCTTTCTCTCCTGTATCCCCCTTCTTTCCACTTAACCCCTGTACACCCGGAGGCCCCCCTTCACCTCTCTCTCCTTTCGTGCCATTCTCACAAGGATCCCCTTTCCCTCCTCTGTCACCTGGAGGCCCCGTGAAACCAATATTTCCCTTCTCTCCTTTTGATCCGAAATCACCTGCAAGCATTCAAGAACAAAAACAATGGGTCAAGTTGACTGTGTAAATGGAAAAGCATCCTTTCAATCTAATGTGAGAAGCACTTTAGGAAGATTTTAAGACTGGAAAAAGCAAATAAAACATTTTCACACTGAGAAATTAGCAACTACAGCAGTACATATTTATTCACAGTTTTGCTTAACCCTTTAGTGTGATTAAAAACATGAATGAGGGTGTGTTCCAATATACCTTTAGGTCCTTGCTTTCCAGGAATGCCTGGGATTCCACTCATTCCATTGTCTCCTTGGTCACCTTTGTCTCCTGATGAAAGAAAGTTATTGTAATATGGATGTTAAGTTTGATGTCAACTTAATACGAGTAAGTCATGACAGGAATACTCAGAAAGCTACAAGAAAAAATTACTTTTTCTGGGATGTCCCCAAATACCATTTAGTTTATTTTCCAGACATAATTGAAGTGCAACTGAAGAGCAAATGATGTCACCAACATTCAGCAAAGCAAGTTTCTACCATTTCAATTGAGCAAATCGATTCCAAACATTACAGCACATTCAACTGGTATCTTTGACATAGTGGCTGCATGATAACAATTGTAAGTAAGCATTTGTCTGTACTCTAAATCCATCATGAGACCACAGATATGTTTCATGTTCTAAAATGTTATGATTGAAGTTGTATTTCTTAATGCAATTCAAATTAAACATCCCACTAGTTACAAAACCACATCATTGTGCAATAGATCAAACTGGAATGAAACAGCCAGTTACTCTACCTTTCCCTCCCTGTAGCCCATTTAACCCAGCAGGTCCTGCTGCCCCTTGCAACCCTCTTAGTCCCTGCTCCCCTCTTTCTCCTCTGGGACCTGGAAAAGGTAAAAAAAAGTTTGAAGAGAAAAGCAAACATCTGTGAAATCAGAATAATAGTGTGATTTACAGCTACCAGTAATTAACCAGATTTAACTAATAGTCTGTTTGAAAACGTATTACCCCAGTGTGAAATATGGTTGAAAAAGTTTTAAATGATTAAGTATAATTAATTAACTCCTTCAGCCCTAATTAAATGGTTTAATTGTCATACATCAAAATATAATTTAAAATGGGCATAGATATGCAGCTTAGTATGTAAGACTAGTTTACTGTACATGTTTTGTAAGGAGTTTTCTTTGCTATTCTAATAGTAGTCTGGAATTTTGAGTGGTTATATTTTCTAGACCTGTCTGCAGTGTTGAAGGCGTTAATATACACCATGCTTATATACCAAGGCATTGCTGTGCTTTACCATACTAATCTGTCATTTTCAATGCTTTATTGATCTTTTGTTACACTATTACGGGGTGCCACAGTAAAAGGATAAGAATGAATTAGCTTGTAAAGTCAATACTGTTGGATTGTGAATGCAAATTAAGTGCTAATTGGTGCACAAAATCGTACCTAAATGTGTTTTAGTCCTCTAGAAGCAATGCAATGCATTTGGGCATTTAGGTCTTTTAATTATTGAAACGAATTAAGGTTTAAAAAGTGATCAACAGAAGTTATTTATTCAGCTATTGCGGTGTTTCATACAGGTTAAAATGCTTTGCAAACACACACAACTAATACCCTTGAGCATTCTCCATATTTACTGTATATACCCCTAGAGCTTCTGTTCAACTCATCTTACAATTAGCTCAATAACAATGCACTGTATGAATTGCATGGCATTTGCTTCAGAATAAAAACTTAGCAATGTACAATGAAGATAACGGATTACCTTGTTAATGAACACACCAGCAAGCATTAGAATAGTGCAACCTATTTATGTCTGCATAAGAGCCAAATATATACCTGCATAAAGAGTAGCAAAACCAAGGCCTCATTGGCATTGCTAACTTTAAATGCCATTTAAAAACATAAAAACATATTCTAAGGAAGGACCTATGTATTTCTTTATTCCTCCAACAAACATATTTTGTGGTAAAGAATTGTGTTTTTATTATTATTATTATTATTATTAGTAGTAGTAGTAGTAGTAGTAGTAGTAGTAGTAGTAGTAGTAGTTCTTTCAAATGATGGTTGCATAAAAACATGTATTGAGTTCACATCATATATTGATTAATTTCGATGAACACGAATGTGGCTTTATGACTTAAATTTACCTGGAAGCCCTCTGTCACCTTTCTGTCCTTTTGGCCCTTGTTCAGGGGGACAGCACTCGCAGAAATTGAAGAAGCACTCATTATAATCGAGGGTGAAGTTTTCATGTTCCCCACTGGGAGGTGGTGTTGTTATGGTCCTGAAGGTGTGCTGCACGGTGTTGGGGAACGTGGTGCTGTCAGTGGCAGCTGAAGAAGAGGTTTCAGTGCCGTCCGTTGTCTCCTCTGTCGTTGTGCTGGAGAAGGTAGTTGTGGTCTGATGGACCTCTTGAAAGGGCTTCTTCGTGTACTGGTATTTTGGAAACTGGGTGGTCTTTGCCGATATATGTCCAACAATAATAACTGCTACGAACAGGGCCGCTTGCACAGAAAAAAATCCCATGTCTGTACCTGAAACAAATAAATACAGAAAAACAGAACAGTACTTGCATAAATAAATCTTTCAATACAAAACTCTGGACTGTTTCGTTTTACAAATGCTGAAATTGAGGATACAAGCTCATCATTTGTGTTTCAATCTTCAAACAAATAGTCACATCGAATGTTGTGTAACAGTAAGAGTATAAATATGGTGTCCTCTTGGCCTTTTATATTTACACTGAATATTCAATATTCCCCATTACTGTATTGTCACTCATATTAAATGGCAATTTAAAAGGAAAAGGTGCATTTGTTTTCTCATTTAATTTTTTTTTCTTTTTTTTTTTTTTTTACAATTGTGAAGGATGAAATAGGAACAAGTAAATGTCTATATAGCAAGTAAAGGTGAGAAAATAAGCCCCATTAGCAAAGTGGTAATGTACAGCACAACACCATTTTCTTGGGGGTTTTTTCTCCCAAAACAGAATTTACAAATTCATTTTAAAGCTAGTTTAAGAAAGCAGGTGAAACCGTTATCTTTGTTATTTGCTCTTTAAAATCTATCTAAAGTGCGTTGGCCAACCTAGAGCCAACAACAAACACTGCACCTATTGTGGAGAAAGCTGAATAATAAAATAACAATCCTGTTGAATATCACATCACTGATTTCGTATAATAGGGTTCAGTTTAGTTTTCAGCACTGTTACCGACCCGGTACTGTAACTTAACTCCATGGGTTAAATGAGAACAGTTATTTGCTTTGTTAAGAAAAATGTCATCTAAGCAATTAGGATCTTAAAGTCTGACAACTCCACAGATTTAAACACGCATATTAGATACTCCAGGTTTTATCTTGTAATTTAATGTTCTGCGGTTCAGAAGTTAAATGGTCAATAAAAAAAGAAATGTTACTTGCTAAAATAAATTTAAAAAGCATAGAAATACTCAATTATGTATGGTTTACTTTATATTTCTATCTTTCTTTCATTCATGTGTTTTCAATTGGTTTATATTCTCATTACAACTTGCATCCAATAATTAACTAGTGGCATGCACTAAACAAGAATAATTGCACACTTAGCTATTCACATTCACTTGTCAGATTAATTTAAATATGATATTACATTACATTATATCTTAATTCATTCTGGCTAATAGGTTATACCTACTGTACTTTAAACATTTTTTTTTATTATTATTAAAGTCCCTTTAGTAAAAAGTGCATACAATAAATGTAATATTTATTTTGGAATGCAATTTCTGAACTTCAGAGCTAATTAGTTAGTCCAAATTGGCACCTACCGTATTAATGATCTCTTTATCATTTATCCCATCCCTTAATAGCACTTTGGACAAAGTAGAAACATTCTCTTTCAAGCACAGTTTAATGTTATTGCTTTAATTCTTTATGTCCTGGCCAATGGGAAGGTATGAACAGCAGGATTGGTGGATTCTCACGATTTTCACAAAATAGCCTGAAACCTGAGGAAATGCTAATGTTTGTCGACATGTACTTTTTAATTGAACTTTCCTTTTCTGAGGTGTTCTTGTTTTCTTCAACTTTGTGATATTAGATATGGCACTCTCATGTACTCATTGTATAAACAGTTGGCCATGGGAACAGTGGCGCTGGTGATTTGATATATAATGCATTCCTCTTCCTTAGAAGAAGTTATGGAAATTTCACATGCAGGTACTGTAAGTTCCTTTTAATGATAACGTTTTTATTTTATTTTTAATTTGTGTTTTTAAACAGGTTACAGCTTTTTAAAATGGTGTAATATTAGTAAAATCTTGAGTCATAACATTATTTATAACGTCCTCCTGCTGAAAGTAGAAGCTTGAGCAGACCTATTTGGAACAAATTGTCTGTGGAATGTGAACAAGCTTGGCTGTCCACAATGGAATATTATCAGACAATATAACATGATTATGGGGCACAGCAGCTTTAAAATGAAATATTGTAACAGCAGAATATCAGATCTGCAGTATGTTGTATATAACTGGTACAATCGGACTGCTCTTATGATGAACTGATCTCATAAATATACCAAAATCCATTCAAACCAGGGCAATCCGAGCTAAGGTCTTAATCATTTAAAATATTGATATTCTTTCCCATACAATGCATGACCTAGCTAGAGAATATAAACTGTAGGATTGGCAAACTCTGCCAAGTATTTTTTGAAAAGTGTACTCAAAGTGTAACAGAGAAATCAAATTTCTTTTGAAAATGTATTGCGAGTAACACCTACAGACCACATGGGAAAGCTCAGGTGAAATGGAGTCTGGGGGGTCCAGCGATAGACAAATGTGACCAGATTAAGAAAGTTAAATGACAATTAATGAAAAAAACAAACCATTTTCTATGTATTTATTTTTTTAAGAAATAAAAAAATATGCTATCATTATTATAACCTTCCCAAAAGTATTTTAATTCTGGTTGGAGGGTGTATAACAAATAATGAAAGTTAAGAGTCATTCTACTGGTGTTGTGTAATGTGCTTGGGAATCTGTTTACTGTATAATGCTGAATATGGTACACAGTGGTAAACCAAAAAAAGGAACTTACATAACCCCCACTTGGCTCTAATGGAAAAGATTCTATCTGCTTGTTACAAAGAAATGTGTGTCTTCCTAATCAAACAAAGCTCATGCAGCCTAGTGCGGTAATCTTGAATCAAATGGGAAACTCAGGTCCTATGGACATCAGTATCAAATAGATTTTAAAATAATGCCCGATACAGTGTCTGCATTATACAGTGTGTATATATATATATATATATATATATATATATATATATATATATATATATATATATATATATATATATATTAAATACAGAATTTTTGCTTTATCAATCATTGTTTTATTTCAAAGCATCCCACTGATGGATAGCTCCCAGGAATGTGGTAAACACACATATCCCAAATCCATTTAAGAATCATGTTTTCTTGTAAGGGTTGATATTTCCAACCCTTTTTGTTTTTCTAAAGCATTAAGATATCAACCAAACGGTATTTGATCAGTCTGCTGGAATATTTCCATAAATGCACTTGCCGAGCGAGCTGATAATCAGATTAACGTGTTTTGTATATTATTTATTTTTTTAACCTGAGACACTTTATCTCTGTGCTTTAATTTGTTGTCAGCACTGTGACGCCCATATTGATGTGCTTCCTGCGGTATACTGGTAAATTGTAACTATAATATTACCATCAAAGTGGTAAACTATCTCTTAGGATAAGTAAATGCATTATTTTTACATAAATACAAGTGAAAGTCTATCATCATGAATATCTTAGCCTCCACAGACACATATTCTACACACAGCAACAAGACTTTTCATCCTCCAGATGTGCACATTCAAATATAGAGTAACTTTAATCAACAACCGACATTTGAATATAGATATAGATATAGATATACGTTTACATGGCTACTTAATTCAGATGCAATGTAAAATAACAAATTGTTATTATGTTTTTTCTTAAACAAGTTGGTTTTTTTACTGCTATAAAATGGTAGGGATTTGATTCTCTGGAAATTTGAGAAATAAATTCATAGCAAAATTGTCAGTAATATATAGACAAAGAGAAGGAGATGTGACACCTTTTGTTAGACTAACTAAACAGTAATTTTCGTTTCACTGTATACAGTTTGGAAATGTATTGCTACCTACAGTGGTCAGACTTAGTCATTTTTGCCAAAATCATGTTTACAGATACATTGGATAATATTCTTTCAATAGGCTATATCCTCTGGGCAATAGCTGAAGCGTGAAAAAAATAAAAGTTGAATATACTATTTTTGTCAAATTATAAATACCAAAATTAAAATACAAAAATAACAATATTTCAGAGGACCAATTTCCCTTTGTTAACCCATCAATTAATTCTGTTGTCAGATACATTCAACTTGAAAAACAAGTGCTGCTCACATCTAGGCAAAGAGAACACTGTTATCAGTGAGCATGGGACAAGTTGTAAATGTCAAACAGCCAACTGCAGGGCAGAGGGAAGCCAGACAAAGCAGAAGGGAGAGGCTTTGTTGCCAAAGAGCCCATTGTCATTTACACTTGATACCCGTTTCATCATTTTCATTCAAATTAAGAGGCGTAAGAAATACAGACACGTTATCCATGTGGTCGTTTATTTGATTAAAACTCAAATGCCATCTCCAAAGTTCAAGGGAGAGGACGATTTGAATTGTTTCTGATAGCAAACTGAGAATGCCAAAGCAACAAAACATTTAAGTCTCCTTTTCTTTTTCAGGCCAGATGCCTCTTGGTTCCCAGAGATTTTCTATGCTCTAATCAGCCCCGGAGCCCCCGCTAGGTCCTGGGTATCCTGTGATTGCTTCCCCTCCTTCACTGGATCCCTTGTACTTGGAAGCTACAGTAACTATAACTAGCTCCCTATCTAGGCTTCTCACTATTCCTCACACTCCCTGACTCCTTTAAACTGAAACCTTGTTATCCTGGTTAATTTAAGGAATCAAAATCTAGAAGGAGGCACTGGGACCAAATCTTCATATTGCCTGGAAATCTTGGCTTGTCTCACTAGCTGTATTGTGTCACATCCACACTAGAAGGCTCAGGGCCTTAGTTAGAGGGCCCTATTCATAATACTTAAAAGGGCTGGTTTAAGGAATGTATCTTCAGGAGTGTTTTTTAAAGGTTGTTTTGATTATTTACATCAAGTTTTCAGCTCATGAAACCTTTTCTCAACAGTCTGAGAGAGTGCTAGATGTTCTTAGCACTATTCAAAGCACTGCTAAGGTGTTTATTAACACTGGAGTGGGAATTTCATTTTAAACACAAAAACTAAAAATACTAAAATAAATGTAATATATTTAGTGACAAACATTTTTTTCAATGTCTTCAAGAATTCATTATAGTGTTTCTAATTTTAGCACTATTGAGGATAATAGTTTTGGATAACACACACATTTTAAGAAACAAAGCATTACATTGTTTCTACTAAATAAGCAAAAGTGATACACTGTAACAGAAATGGTTTTCAATCACATTGCCGTATTAAACAAACAATGGCACCTGTAGTAGTTTGGTATTGTTACCTGCATCTCCTTTATCACCTTGCTCTCCTGTTTGTTCTGCAGGTCCTGTAATGTGGTAAAAATGCTGGTTCTGAAGTCCAGTAGGGTAAAGTGATGTCCTACCGATGAGAAGGTTGCCAGAAATAATTTGTCTACCATAGTCTCCGTTGTGTTGTTACTGGACTGGCCAATCGAAGGTGTTAAAAAATTGAAAATGTAATTACACGTCCAGGGGTGATTGAGGAGCTGTGTTTAAAATCTTGAAGATCATTATCGGTTTTTCATGTGTTGAACTCTCTCTATCTGTGTAGGTTGCTAAAGACTTCTCTGCTTGAAATTCTGATCCGGATGGAATCACTACAACTCTTGTGAGGGATGTTCAGACTGAGAATCAGGGTCATGTTGTTCTCTTTGTGTTACAGAACATGCACTGATGAACTCATCGAATTGAAAATGAAAATCAACTAAACCAGTTGAAACGAAGCTGGCTTCATACCTAAGAAAAGACAGAAACTAGTGTGATAAATAGGAACAGAAAAAGTGTTTTATTGATAAAATTGTATTTACTGCATATGTATGGGAAATTTTACCTTTGGTGCGTAATAATGCAGGACCAGTTTTACCGTATTCATTTCATTGGAAATGAATATGCTTGATATTTATGGTAGCACCATTGGGCTCCTATAAATAGTCTGTTTGACTTTATTCAGCACTTGCAAATCACATATGGTGCTCAAACTGGTGCTAGTTTTATAGCACACAATCTTTCTGAGTCTCCATGTCAGTATATGCAGTTTTGAATATATCATGGTATTCTAATTATATTTGAAAATAATTCCAATGATGGGTTCAACAGACAAAGCAAAGTTTTACTAAAAGCTGTTTTAAAAAAAAAAAAAAAAAAAGCCAGTCTTACCTTGCATTTGCTAGCCTTCATCTTTGTTGCGTAATGTTTTCTTTTGTTGAAATGAAAATGCTTTTGCCATTTGTTTTGCGCTTCTTTGAGAGTTCTGCGTTTGGATTATAATGTCACCCTGAGCAGAGTATCTTAATATCGGAGGACATTAAGTCAGGTGGGGAACCTGGTTTTACCCCCTGCGATACTAAAATGTAATTAAATGTAATTTCTCCTGATTTTAACATTGTTAATTATATCAAGTTTTATCATTTTTAGTTTCCCAAATATTCATTTGAGAAAAAAAAGATGAATAAATGAATTGTAATTGACAGTTTTCGAAAAATAATATTTAGTCAAATATGAAAAAATGTACTATTGAAAAAATGAAAAGCAAATATAAGACTATGGTTTTGCATCTATTTGCATGTTGTAAAGAGCTGTGTGTATTTATATTAAATACAGTATATTCAAATATAATGAACTGCTTTCATGAGGAATTAAAAGCCATGTAAGTGCTAATACAATAACATGTGTAATGAAAAATCTTAAAGAGCTTTAATTAATTAAATCAACAAAAGCAAAATTACTTAACAAATGTAAAAAAGGAAGAATCTGTAGCAAACTGAACTCATCCCAAAAAGCCTGGAATGAAATACAGTTTCATTTAAAAACCTGCAGCAGTATATCAATAATCCTAGTAGCAAATCAATAATTATGTGCTATTCTGATATGGAATGACAATTGAATCATAAATTACTGTTTGATAAGATTTCATTTTACCTGGAGAACGTTCAGCAGGTCATTCTCGTTAAGTCTGATTTGCAAAGTGGAGTTCGTGATTACTTTAAGAACCGAATGATATTCAAAGATGACTTTTGCGACCCTTCATTAGAATGACGCTTCATTTACCTTCCCCTTTGAATATTTATAACATGAATGTTTTCTATAGGGTGGGACCTCCTTATGCATGAATAGTCTGTGACACTTTAGAATGGACTTTAAAATGTCCTACAATTCAAAAATGTGACCCTGAAACATTACACTACTCACTTGAATACTTTTACCTTAGATACTATAACATATTAACTTCCCATGTATGTTTTTAAATGAATGACTTCTATTGTTTAAGTAATGGGTTGATAGTACCTTTAAAAAAAAAAAAAATTATTTCTTAGCAGACGCCCTTATCCAGGGCGACTTACAAGATATCACGTTATTTTTACATACAATTACCCATTTATGCAGTTGGGTTTTTACTGGAACAATCTATGTAAAGTACCTTGCTCAAGGGTACAACAGCAGTGTCCCCCACTGGGGATTGAACCCACGATCCTCCAGTCAAGAGTCCAGAGCCCTAACCACTACTCCACACTGCTGCCCTTTAAGATACTGATATGCTGTAGACGTCTTAGTATATACACTGCTGAGCAAAAGTCAGACGACGCATTGTTGTTCTCTGATGCATTATGAGCATCAACAATTTACTCAAAGCCTCCACTAGTGTTTTCTACTATTATAACATGGACTTGCTTAAAGAAGGAAAAACATTGAGTGAAATAGCTTGCATCACTTGATTTTCAAGGTGTGGTATCCGAAGCATAATCAACAAGTACAGGTACAGAAAAACATTGTCTGTTAATTGACAAACCCAGGACTGGAAGACCCAAAAAGCTGTCTAACAAGGATGAGCAATACTTGAAGATAAATATCCTTAAGAAGAGAACGAAGACAAGCGTTGAATTGACAACAGAACTGGCAGAAGGCACAGGTGTTGTTGTCCATCAAATCAACAGAAATTGCAGCTGAGGATATTTCGTTCTGTATTCTCTATTTTCAACCTGTTTTTGAAGTCTGCGTTTCCCAGAACCAATATTAAAAATGAATATGGGTGTCCTAATATATAATATACAGATATGTAATAGTAGGCTGTATTACCAGTCCTTAATATAAATATTTACATTGAATCAGATACGAATGAATTGCATATCAGTTATATAGCCACATAAAACTAAGTTGTAGGCCTATAGCAGCCTACTGCATGTACTGGAGACATGAAACAAACAATTAAAATATAATTTAACAAAAACACTAGATTAGAAACCCACATATCCAAATGAATGTGTTCCACCCTCAAATTTGTGTTCTTCTGGTCAAGTTCCATAAGGTAATGTTATGAGTGTGACAAGTAAGCCTCCAAAGGCAAACTCAAGATTGGAAACAAAAAAAAAAAACAGCTCCAGAAAACTCGACTGTCGAGAGCCAAATTCCCATATACTATGCCATTGCGTGTTTCAAATGAGAGGGGGTGAGCATCCTTTGTTTTAGTTTTTTACGCTTCCGTTGAAGTTGTAGGTTTACAACACGATGTGGCTTGTTTGAAACATTGTTCATTGCTGGATATAGCACTTTTAATTATTTTTATTTTTTGGCGGGCCGGGGTGGGTTGAGCAGGCTCTGTCTGCAGTATTTATTGTAGGCTATCTGTCAGGAACTAGAAGAAAAAAGGTTGTTCTGCTGCATTCCTCCAGCTAGTCTATGGCTTAATCCTAGTATTGTTTTTTGTATGTACTATATGTAAACAAAACAAACAAAAGATCGTTTTTTAAAACGAGAAAGAGGTATTATGCCTGATGCATAGTAACCTATGTTTGTCTTTTTTTATTTGTTTTTATTTTATTAAGTCCCTTGAAACCAACAGATCAAAGAAGCAGGTGAGATTATAAACATGAGGCAAGGGGGTGTGGTAAGAGAATAAATACCTGACAAGCAGTGTCACTTTACAGAAACTCGCTGTGACTAGCTGGTGGTTCTCTTACAACAGTCTTATTAGAGAACAACAAGTACAGCAGAAGAAACGGTTAAAAAGGTGAGTGTTACATTGTGTTACAATAAATTGGGACCAAAGAAATGTCTTGTACTCTATTAAACATACATTTACAATTTAAAGTAGGATGTTCGCTTCAAAAACATCTGTGGGGGAATTTAATGCGGGATGTTAAACATTGTAAATCGCTAAAAAAAAAAAAAAAAAAAAAAAAAAAAAGCGATCTAAAGATAAAATAGCATGCTTTGTGCAGTTGGGTCATATGTTGTTAATATAATTAGTAGTGTTGTTGTTGTTGATATAAAAAAAATCTTAGCACGAATTGTGCAAAACAAACACGCAGAACGCAGTTTCCCTTTCTTTAAAAAAAAAAAAAAAAAAAAAATCACCTTTGGCTCTGCTCCTGGCATTATCTTTACTATCTCCTCGAAACCTCCATTTCAGAATCATGACTGCCAAAATAATGTACTTAAGAATTACAACAACAACAACAACAAAAAGTTTTTTAGGTTGTAGTGCAACAGAACAGAAAGAATGCCAACATTGACTGTGTACCAGTACCGGTGTCCACCACAGGAGGCAGCAGAGGCACTGATATGATTACAGGCCACATACTAATGAAAGCTAAATTTGGTATCAGACTTTCTTTAACTGGCTTAAAATGTTTTCATTCTCCTTTTTATTTATTTTTTTAAAGGGACTTCTTGGATGCTTGCACTCCACTTGAAAGCAGATAAAGGGTAATTCCAGCTTCAGTTAAGCCACACGTTTTCCAGGTACTGGGATAACTGGCATTTGAAGTACAAAGTCAATTTGTTTGATTAATAATGAGGTGTACACTTTGGTAATGCAAAGCAGGCTAAATATTTCCATTGCATAATACCAAAATCTGCAACATTACTAATGAGCATGCATTTCATGCCATGCCTAATTTGGTAAAAACATTATATAAACGTGCTTTTAATGGTTTTGATGGAACAATAAATAACTGTTTATTACATGGTGTGGTATAGCAGTTATGAGGTTTCTTATAAATACCATAGTTAAATGGTCTTTTTACACAGTATTGTTACAACAAAAAGGCAATAGGACAGTTCCTAAGTCAAATTCAGTAACTCTTACTCTCTGTGTAAACTGATTCTTTGAATGTGGCACCAAAATATGCCTAATTAAATGAGATTATTGTCCATCATACTATTTGCAACCTATACACAAATAACAGTTCACACCTCAAAAAGTGAGTTTCTTTGTGGAAAAAAAATAAATAAAAAAAGTTTAATGAAATCATGAAAATATCATTGAAATTAACAAACAAAAGTCTTGGTTCAAACAAATACCTTACTCTGCATCCGTGATACCTTCTCAGAGCGGACAGAACCATGTGCTTGCTTTTGTGTTATTATAATACATTCATCAAGTAAGTTGTATAATTTGTGATTGAGCACAAAGTTAGTAACTGATTTGCTCTTCTATATTTTAAAGGTGCTGTACCCCCACCCTGCACACCTCACAGTAACAGCATGGATGTGAAAGGGCTAAAGGAATACCTGGCCTGGCTCTACTATCAGTACCTGCTTGTCACCTGCAGCTATGTTTTAGAACCATGGGAACAATCCATCTTCAATACTGTACTATTCACAATGGTTACCATGGTGGTTTACACAGCCTATGTTTTTATTCCCATCCAGACACGCCTGGCACTTGAGTTCTTCTCAGGCTTATTTGGAGGCCAGCATGAAAGTACAGTTGCCTTCATGAGCTGACATTAGAACACTTAAAAAAAAAAAAAAAGGCATGCAAAACAGACACGTATGCTGCTGATGGAATATTACCAATGTTGAGAAATGGTATTTGCTTGCAGAGAATGGCTCTCACCTGCCAGATTTCCTTATTGAAATTGTGCAACTGTACAGTAGTATCGGGGCATGTTGGTTTCTATTCTGAACCTCAGGCATGACTGTGCACGATTTGGATTTGAAGTACTTACGCCTTATACACCTGTACTCTTGGGTATGCCATGATGAATATGCAGTATAACAGTATGCAACTTAGTGGTTATTGATTTATATATATATATATATATATACACACACACACACAACATCCACCTACTCTTTAGAGCAGAGAAAAACAGACAAAGACTTGTTATTGATGTCATACAATGGAACTCAAAATGCCTTGACATTCACGGTAAATAAATACATATTTACACTTCTGTCTGTGCTAGAGCATAGTGCTTTGCTTGATCAGTAAACAATCAGCCTTACTCAGCTACACTCTATTTTGTTCAGTCTGCCCAGTAGGAATTATGAAGCAACCGAAATGAAATGCTTTGCCTACGATTGGTTGTCTAATGCTTCTGAAAGCAAACTGAAGAATAAAGAAAGGAAAATAAAACCAAGCCTTATGCTGTAGTGCTGGAATGTGTTTTGGAACGTTGCAAAATCTTTAAATAAAATAAAAAGCTTTAAAGAAAAGTTGATTGAGTGAGCATTGGGTTTGAATGCAGGTGCCTCTTGTCATGCTTTGTGTATCAAGTTATGGGCATATATTCTTAGCCAGGTAATTTCTGTCGCTTGCCATCTAGCTGAATTTGAAAAGTGCAGTGTCCTATATAGCGTGGTGAAGTGGCAGGAGTAGCAAACACCCACAAGCACAGTAAGTGCAGTTCAGCACCTTGGCACACTTTTTTCACAAAGATATGCCACTGGCCCTTTAAGAAAACAAACTCCTAGCTCCACCAAGGAGTCATAACTAAACATTTTAGTTGGTCTGACTAAACACCAGACAGATAAGCCAATTACCAATAACACAAAACACCTTGCAGTCCAGGCTGAGTAGCACATTCACTGGCTCTTCTTGACACAGCAACACACACTGCACTCTGCACCACAAACAACCACGTCTTTGTGCTTTTATTGGGTGTGACCAAGGGTAAATGACAATCAATCATTAGATTACCACCTGGATTACATTCCACACTTTCCAATTAATCAATAAGACAACACAATCCCCCACACCAATTAAACAATTACATTAACATGTGGCTGTGCATAGGCAGCCACAAAACACACATTTCTTAGTGTGCAGGGCTTCTGTCCTGCCCACATATTCTCCCTACTCTGCCACAGCAGTTTAAAAGTAGTTTTGTTATTTAAGAATGCTGTTACGTTATGAGTCCTTTGTGGTTATGCAGTACAAGTACAAAATGAACAGAAACACCATGAGGGAAGTTTCTGTTTCCAGAGGTAACGTGTGCAGAGTTAGTACATTAGAAGACATTCCTAACCTAGCAGGAGGAGCGTCCCTGTTTGGCAGACAGAGTGACACACAGGGTTTGTGTTTTTGAAGAGCCTTTTTTAAGATGTCTAAAGCACTGTTAATGTCCTGCAGGAGTAAGCTGAGCTGGCACTCCAATAAACTGTTAAAAGTGTCCACCAGCTGTTTTAATGAACTCACATGGTACATAATTCTTTATTTAAGGCTGCTTTCCTTTAGACAGTATCACCAGAACTTCCTCTTAAAATACATGTCAATCAACTAACAGATAATTCATATAAAGGTGGAGTGTCCTTACAGTTGTATACAGCCCAAGTCAAGGTCTCAAATTACATGCATGACCAGCAGGAGAGCAGGATTATCTGCAAGTAATCTTGGTCATGATTTTTACTTCCTCAACAATGCAGAAAAGCGGTACCCTTTAAAATTAAAGTCAGGGGAGTTCATTGGGGGTTCAGAAGGTTATTTTTGGTTGGCATTGTGTTCTTTTCTGATTATGCATGTAATCGCTGTGAAACTTCATCATTTCATCTGTATGCTTATTCTTTATGCTGTCACATGTTTTAATGTACAGTTACATTATTGCTCTTCTTGGCCGTAGTTCATGTGTTAAATAGTAAATACATGGTGATCATTCATATGGTGTATTTGTCAAATTCTGTTTTTGTCCCCCCAAATACAGAATAAGAAGCAAAAAAGCTTAAAAGCTAATAGTAACCCGATATCTCTGTTCTCTTTTAAAAAGGAGATACACATCAAAGTCTCTGAACCGTTTCCCAGGTCTGATTTAATCCTGGTCATCGAAGTCTGAAACGCAAAGCTCCATTTACAGCAAGGCTATTGTGCGGCTCCTAGCGTTTTATTTGCTCATTAAGCAGGACGGTAATGGTAACTTACTACCAGATTGTTACAGGTAACTGATTTCATTAATGCCCCTCCTTTCTTGTTTGTTAGTGACTGAGCAGTAAAGGTTCATGGGAACTGCAAGGTTTGATTACAGCAATGAAGGACAGTTTATAGATCACAAGCACACTGAATAAATTAATGCGTCAATGCACTGGTTCAGGTTGTGGTCAGATCAAACAGTGAACAACTGGCCATTGTTTGAGCACAGTCAGCTTGAATGAATTATTGGTTTTACTATATACTCCGTCAATAAGTTAAACACAAAAGAGCTCATTTATTAAATTGTATTTTTACTGTCTGGTGGAAAAAACCTGATCGCTAGTGTAGATCAATACTGAATGTATTCATGGTTCAACTCACACCTCTGTTAATAGCATCTTCTTTCTTATGAGGAATTGTTATCAAAACTGCATATAAACACACACAACTTTTATACATAAAGCTGTTAGATGCATATCTGACTTACATATTTTTTTCACAATGCAAACTTCCTGACAAGACCAACTAACAGATGGTAATGCCCTCTTACTTAATTAATAGAACCCAGTAAAATGTACTGAATATACAGGTAGTGGACAAAAAAAATGGAAACACCTGGGACACCAAGTATATTGAAAGCAAGGGCTTCCACACAGGTGTGGCTCATGCGTTAATTAAGCCAATAACATCCCAGCATGCTTAGGGTCATGTATAAAAATGCTGGACAGCCCTGGTTGCCTATAATTATGGCTAGCATGGCTGCAAGAGGAGACCTCAGTGACTTGGTGATTGTTGGTGTGCGTTCGGCAGGAGCTTCAGTGACCAAGACAGCTCAACTTGCTGATGTTTCATGAGCAACAGTGTCTAAGGTGATGCCGGCATGGAACTCCGAGGGAAAGACATCATCAGCAAAGGGCAAAAGTGGACGGAAGTGCATACTCCAGGATCGTGATATCCGTGCATTAATTCGAAGTGCAAGGCAAAACAGGTGAGCAACTGCAGATCAATTGACTGCAAATTTCAACCTGGGGCGCGAGCAGCCATTTTCATCAAAAACGGTCCGCCGAGAACTCCACAGAGCGGGATACCATAGTGGCCCAACGCCCTATTAAGTGACTTTACATTGGTGTTTCCATTTTTTTGTCCACTACCTGTAGTTCTTCAGATCTAATTTATAGTGTAGGTGTTTTAGCATCATATTTTAATGGTTTTCTGAGTGTCAACAGTCAGAGCAAGTTATGTATTAGTAATAGTAGTCTGCGCCCCCCCCCCCCCCCTACTTTTTTATTACAGCACATATCCAAAAGTTGAGTGGTTTCATTTAGAAGAAGGTGTTTGGTCTCTTGGTAGTGAAACGTGGCTTGTGCTGGAGGCGCGGTACTCTGTGTGGCAGAGGGAACTTCATCTTGGAGTAGAGCTGCTTGCTGGCAGAAATCTCCTCCACCTTCATGATCTGGATAGCATGAGCACAGGCACGGTCACTTTTAAAGTTTAATTACCCAAGTGGTTTATTTTAAATTCCTTAAACAACTTCTCATTTAGTTGTTTTTCTCATTTTGCCAAAACTTTAGTTTCTTTACACTTTGGAGTACAGAGCTTTGAAAAATGTTTAAAGATAATTTTAAATGACACATAGTTTCTGAAAAATGCAATTTTTGTTTATTTACTGTAAGTTATTTTCATTGTCAATATTTTTTTTTCTTTTTGTGTGAATCTCACATAGAATATGACACACCAGATTAATTTGCATGCATTTGTATTAATTTACACTGAAATATAGAATTAATCATTTTAGGGGGTTGGCTGCAATTCAGATTGAAAAACATTTGCATAATCTATAGTTAATGGACATGAACTAGTCTAGAACATAAAAATGTTTGTATTTCCAGTTGCCATCAATTTAGTGTTTGATCCTGTGAGATTTGCATGTTCATTTTCCAAGGTTATTAATTGCCCTTGTGTTTTGGGTGTATATTTTAGTGATATATTCATTTTAGTAATGTTTCAGTCTCTCGCTGCTAAAGAAGTACAAAAACTAAACCTTAAAGGTGGGTGAATGGAAGAGAGTAAGAGAACAAAATACCAACCCAAGTAACAAATGGCAGAGATGTATTTAAAATTGATAATGAGAACAGAATCCACAGGACTGAAGGCATTGTCTGTAACATGTGCCTACTTGATTGCTTGTATACCTCAGAGATAACGGAACTAAACTCACAAGACAAACAGTATGCAGGACTGAGACACATCATTCACAATGGCTACAGACTACTGACTCTCATCTGTGACATGTATTCTGCTTTGCACTGCCACAGTCTTCTGAGAAATCAAAAGAGGGCCCAGTTTACTTCCAGCCCTATGCTGTTGAAACTAAACTAAGTACTAAACTACCCAGCTGAGGTGCCATTACAGAGGTGTTGCTGGGCAGCTGATTTTGGGCTTGCTAGAGAAAACTAAAAACATTAGTGGAGAGCATTTGGCACATCCACAATTACTGCATGTTGTTCAAATGTGTAATACAATCTGACCATTATCTAGTGAATCCCCTGGAGCTATTGTTCAAAGGAGGATATCTCTGTGGTTAAAACAGCACAATGGGAGATTGTATATTACACTTGGGCATGCTCGAGAAACATGCAGGTCTCTTCTTTTTGATCAACGTTAAGATAACATTTTGAATCATTAAAATCAGACAGAAGCTTTCTCAAGTCACTGTGACCTAATATGGAAACAATTAAACTCAAAGTTCCCACTTCAGCCAATCTAAGTCATGCTGATTATTCATTGTGGAAACTGCAGGGGGAACTATTTTGGTATTTGCCACTTCACAAGAAGTGTTTATAAATGCGTTCAGGAGGTAATTTTGTCCACAGCAGCAAACAATGATTGCAGTAGAAATCGAAACAAAGAGAAAGCTATAGAATCATACACCAGGTAAATAACGACAGAGCAAGCAAGTGTGGACCTACAAGTATCTCATTGACTCGCTGATCATGTTGCCACTACAACAGATTAAAAGTGAGTTTGCATTCTGATTCTGAGCTCTCAATTTACACTCTCTGCGTTGCTAGGTTGTGAGCTGTATTAATGCTTCTGACAGCTCACCAGTCAGTCTGCAGTGAATTCCTATGAACTGGCAAGACAGTAGCATTGCAAAAAGATATATATATATATATATATATATATATATATATATATATATATATATATATATATATATATACACACACCCTAGAATGTAGAACCACTCTAATTGCATATGGGAATTGTTCCAAAGTTGAAACTGTCCCCTTCAGAATAATCTATCTGATGTTTATTGCAGGATTTACCGGAGTGGAAATTTTCAAATGCAAAATGTTTGCTCTTGGCATGATGCTATCTGTACTATATTTCTACGTGACACTTGCTATGCTGCAGATGGTGCTTGCCTGTGTATTCAATTGAGGCAGGTTCTCAGTTCAGTAACTTGGGATTGTTTCAATTATACCTGCTTTGATTCATCACCCAGTCAATGTTTATCTGTTTTAGTGAAAACAAAGGGAGACAAAATCCAGCAAAATACTCATTGAAGACGAAACTGGATTAAACTGCAGCAAGTAAATGCAGATTTATTTTAGGGCAAAAAAGAAATATTTGAAAAACAGTCAGCATTTGAGATACAAGCTGATGTGAATAAAATGATACACTAGGCATGTGCATATATATGTGTATATATATATATATATATATATACATATATACATATACAATTATATATATATATATATATATATATATATATATATATATATATATATATATATATATATATATATAATTAGCAACTTGTTTATCTATATATTTATTTATTTAGAAACTTTCACCACTTACTTTGCCTGTTTGATATGCAAACTTGCATTACTTTTATATACCTGCTTGTCCCTGGAATTCGTACACTGCTTGGTCCTGAGAAAAGTGTGAGGTACTGTCATGTGCTTCTTTGCATGTTTTTTTTTTTTCTGAAGCCCATTGTTACCTGTTCATTCATGAATGAAAGTAAGTTTTTTAATCAGTAATGGAGCCTTAACACTATTATTGATGTCAAAATCCACCCACTGCTTGATCTCAACAGTGATTTGAGTACTGCAGGCATCTGTAATGCATGCATGTTGGAAATATTTATAGTATTTATAAAGAAAACTTTCTTCAGAATATCTTCATGACAAAGAGGACAAATACAGGATTATTTACATTGGTAAGGCTTCCCAAATGTCTTAGAGAGGTTGAATAATTAGCACCACTCAGCAAACCTAAACTCAAAAATAAACTGTAGTTTGATATTTTAGTTATTTACTTGCTATGTATCCATCACTCCAATGGTCTTGCGCCTATTGGGTCATGTGACCTAGAAGAGGACTTGATACCAAGAGGCAATAGCTCATCATGTTTATGCACATCCTGGGAATGTACAGGTATGATGTGAATGCTAGGTGTGACAATGGCATTAACAGTGTAAAAACACACTCCACCCATCCCACGCCCAAAATGAATCATGTAAAAGGTTCCTTCTTAACACTTTGCTTCCTGCTCATCCTGTCCTGTTACAACTTTGTTTTTCTTTTTATATAAAAAGAGTTCTGGCTTTATCCTGTGGTAAATACTCTGCCAGTTTGGTCCCATGCTTCTCAATACAGGGTAAAAAAACCATTGAATTGAGTAAACATGTAATGAGTGTTAGAGGCTGAGATAACTACCTGCCCAGCTTCCATCACAAACACCCCTCTTTCAAATCCACACTGGTGCACTTACTCAAGCTATAACCAGCCAACAAGACAAGCAACAACGCAAAGGTGTGGCAGTGGCTCCCTGGGGAGATAATGCACCTGCTATCGAGTGTTGACACATGAACAGTAACAGAGACCTGAGCTACATTCCATTTAGTTTATTTTAGTTGCTGTAGATACCAATGGACCTTTGAAATGCATATTCATTGGGCACTTAAAATAATACTGCTTTGCCTCAATGATGCCTATAGACCTACTTAATGATTAAAAAAATAAATTCTCCCACTGCAATATAAGTCTAATTCACTAGTGCCCCCTACTGGTTAAAACATATATTTTCTCTAAAACTATATGGGTGCCTTCTTTAATGATTGCAATGACAACATCCGAGTTGGGGTATACGGGTATATTTTTCGCAGCCTAGTTGGAAAAAACATCACAGTGGTCTGTCAATGGGCTCAAAAATGGTCAAAACCTGGTTATAGTGTGACAGTATAATTTTATTATAAATTCTAAAGGACATGTGATGTGCAACGTGACCATGGCCATACTGGTTTCAATGTTTTCCTAGCAATGTTTATTTCACTGAAATGCAGATAAATGAATCCATATTAATATTGTACTTCTCTGTTCAAATGTCATCACGACCCACACAAATTCATATCTAAACAATCCAAGTTATGTACTGCTTAACACAGCATGTTATACCAATGGCCTACTTAAAAGCAGTGCAATCACACAACAAACATTTCACCACACCACTTTAACCGCAGCATCTTTGGATAATGGAGCGCAATTTGAAAACGGAATATTTCACTGCACACTAAGTCAATGATTGGTAAAGCCATTGATTAGTAAATGGATACATGTGTAAGAAATAAATTGCAATACTGTTATTTTCAATAATTTTGTTTTGCATTGGGTATAACATTATTCATAAAAGCAGAGACTACAATACATTTGACTGGCTTTTAGCTTAACAAAATACATATGAGGAGTACATCTTTTAGAGTAATTTCTTTAAACATGCACAATATTGATTGTGAAAATGTTACTCTAATATTTCAGATTACAAATATTGAATTCCACAACCAGTGAAAATAAACACATTAAAAGTTGCGGTTTTGATAATCTGAAGAGCACTGTTTTTGGAAAGATGGTTCATGCAGTTGTTATCATATCTGCCCCCTCTCCACCCGTTGCATCTTCAGAAATATTCAAGTCCTCCAACATTTCCACCAAGGAGACCCGAGGAGCCCCATCATCATCAGTGTCACTTTCCACTGGGATTTTCGAAGCATCTGGAAACACGTTTTGCAATATAAATCCAACAACATACTGTTTGTCACAAAAGCAGTGTAATTTTGTAGAACACATGGTCTTCCCAATACCAGCTTTCAACCGATAACATTTTTAAATCTTAAATCACTAAACAGCACCACTGTAAACAGTTTACAGAATTACTTGATTTCTTCACATTTTTAGACCCGATGACTGAATTCTGCCTATATCATTTGATCTTGACTTCATTATTATTATTTTTATAACTTATTATTCATTTATTATAAAAAATAATTGCCATAAAGATCAGACCTTGACTATGCTTACCTCTAAAAATGTTAATATTTTTTCGGAGGGCTTCATCTTCTTCAAGGTCTTCAAGAAAGTCCTGGTACTGCCTGAAGAAGGAAAAAAGACACCACTTACCTCTACAGTGCAGATGCAAACCTAATACTATATAACAATTGAACAGGGTTTACCATCATTACTTTGGCTAATACAGAGCAAAACTGGTGTATATGGTGCTAACTAGTAAACAGTTATTAATAGTAGCTTCTTCAAGCAGTATCTGCATGCTTTTGTGGATTTGGGACAAGAGGGTCACAGCAGCAGGGTTTACAAAAGGTTTTAAAACACAGAGAAATCTCCTAGGACATGAAAATGAAGCATAGATGATCCGCTGCTCAATTAACAAGATTACCTCTCGTCATCTGTGTCCATGCCTTCCCGTTCCCTTTCCATTTCTTTGAGCCTCCAGTTCCTACGACGCTGCCTCCTGCTGCGGTCAAACCTCTTCTTAATCAACACCTGAAATTAGAACGCATGAAATTAAAATACACCTTAGCTAAAAAAATTACAATCATAATATTAGATCTGTTAACTAACAAACATACTGGGCTTCAAATTAAAAAGTCACCAAAATAAAACTTATAAGATTTTAGTACACCACGAGATATGCCGAGCGTACACTAGAGGGCAACATAGCTTTAACTTTTGTAGGTTTCTTACCTTCACCCAAATCAAAGAAAGGATTGACAACCGTATTGATCCTTAAAATGTATTTTTTGAAAGCAAAATAAGTTTATCTATAGACGGTGTTTTATAGAAAGAAAAAAAAAAACCACTTACCACATCAGGAATATGATGAGGGTTCATTTTATTTACAAACTCATCATTAACATTGGAATTGGCAAGATCGAACCTTAAAACAAAGAATAGAAGTGTTTTCAAAAAGGTGAAAGCATTGATAACTTTTGAAAGTTGCTGACTTGTGTTGAACTGTACAGTATAGACAACAACTAGTTTTGCGAACAATGAAAAAGTACTGTAATTTTAAACGTTGGTTGCAAGGCACGAGTTGTAATTGTAGCAACTGTATTAAGAAATATGACCCCATTGCAGTGACCATTTAAATAGCCTAAACCTATCCCATAACACAGGTTTATAGCCATTTTGTTTATTGATCCGTGCAGAGACCCCGGTACTGGAATGAACAACTGCCCTTGCAGCTGGCTTAGTATAGCATTTTGTGCCCAGGCGTAACATCGTAAATTTGGTGGGGGAGGAATGAGGTGCCAGTGGGCTGGAATAGGTCTCCATGTTTTTCCTGTGTCTCTGATTTAGCTGTGGGAGGTTAATCAAGGGCAGCACTGGCAGATTTTTTTTTGCAACACATATTTTGGAAGTAATTCAGCCAAAAAGTAGCCAAAAAACACACTTACTTTTAAGATTAATATATATTACAAAAGTATAAGTGCTATATATTTATTTCAAATAAACACGGATACGTAATGTTATAAACTATTTATGCATCTCCTTTGCTTGTTCTTTTCTCACAACTTACAGTACCAGAACTGCTGTTTTTTTTGTTTGTTTGTTTGTTTGTTTTTTAATCTGATGAGATCAAATGCGGTAGGTCTAGGGGGAAAAAAAAAAATCAGGGTTAAGGGTTATTTAGATAAAATACCTACCCCAAAACCAAGTCCCCATGATTCAGAAGATGTCCCAGATGCGTATGACAATGATACTGCTGGCTTGTGTTCATCTCTGAGGTTTTCTGTACCCACACACCTGCAAGGACGTGCTTAAAAAAACAAACATATAAACTAAAACTCACATTTCTTGTTGAACTACAAAATGGAAACTGGCAAACAAAATAATACATTTTGTAACCATTACACCTGGCATCTATTCATAAATTGCTATGCTCATTGACTTCTTGTCTAGTCCATCCGGCCTGCGCCCAACTTTAGTACTATATCTGGACCACAAGCTTCTATCTACAGTCTTGTTTCTGACCGTGGGGCTGCAAGAGGTATGAATTTAAGTTGCAGATCCTCTGACGGAAATGATGCAAGCTGCAATAAATTGGTTTTGTCACATAACCGCAGGGTGCACCGCAGTTTTTTTTTTTAATACTTCAAAAAGTCACATCTGTAGTTTTCCGAGTGCAAGTTCTTACTTTGTTGGATCTCATGCCAGCTCCAGCTCCTTGCTTCTGATCTCTGACAGTTTCTATATCCATCACAATAAACTCCTCCAGCTGCCGGGGTGAGCAGAGGCTGTGAAACGGGGAGCGCCAATAAGTGTTTCCGTCAACCTCAGCAACTAGATTTTAAAAAGGAAAACGTACAGTTATAGTTACAAATGTAAAATTGGCATTGAATCATAGAACTCAATACTAATCATTGTGCTCTAGGCAGGGATTGTATTTTGCCATATCAGCACTAGTCTTCAAACTCCATCATTCAATTCATTCAACGGGCCACATTTCCAGATGTGGAGTGAAAGGCCAAAAATACACTTTGTAAAACAAATGCCATGGTTTTTTTTTATCCTGGGTTAGTGGTAATACTGAACATGTGTTTTTTTTTTTGTTTTTTTTTTGGACAGGAGCATACAGATGTCAGTGGTTTACTGTACTGGGAAAACCAAGAACAGTTATACACAAACGAATAGCGACCTGAAAAAAACAAATCATGATCCTTTTAAAAACTCATTAGATCACTTAAAATAAAACAAACAACCACAAGTAACCCTGTAAACAACAAAAGAAACCTACTCTGCAGGGTACGGGGGTCAATAAGGTGAATGGCGCTTGTCACTCTGATGCACACACAGATCTGACTCATGTTCCCAAGGCTCTGGGCCAGTCGTGGGGGCAGGCACACTACATTGTCCTGCAGGAATAAAAACAGATACACCATATTTATCAGCAACAGAATGGACCCCTCTGTGGTATCCTTTACCACGATCAGTAAAGTGGAGTGTCAACTAATATCTACCATTTACACAATCCTGAATTACAAAAAACCCACACTGCTAACTGTCTTGGATAATGGCTTTAGAGATCCTTTGAATTGTTTAGTTGTCACTTTATACAGTGAATGGTGCACTTCACATCATACTTACATAATATCTAATGCAATGTGAATGAAGAAATGTCAGCCCACAATTTTGTGGTTGAATACCTATCCTGATCAATACCAGACATCAAACAGGGAAATGCCATTCTTTTGTGTCATACTCCAAGAGAGTATGGAATAGGAGATCATGTGCATTGCATGTGATGGAGGTGTGGTGTACTGCTGCAAGCAGTATCTAAACTACTTGCAGTGCACTTAAACCTGTTCATGCTTAAACTCATTTTTCATTTATTTATTATCTTTGGGGGAGGGGGGGGAGGGCGTGTAGGCCTTTCTAATAAAACGCATCCACTATTAGCACTAAGATTTTAAAAAGGGAAAAAAGAATAAAAAATAAAACCAGAAACATACCTTGCAGATGGGTACAATCTCCACAGAGAAGGTGCTCTTATAATTGAACGTGCTAGTGTGGATGTCATGGGAGATCAGACGCTGAGATGTTTTCGACCTTTAGAAAAAGAAAAAAGGTGATATTTCTTTTAGATGACCACTAGGAAAAAATGGGTACTTATAATCTCTTACCAAAATCTTGGTAACTACTGTAGCAAGATTCACTTTTAGTGTCTACCTGGTGCCGATGCACCAGTTTTGTCAAACTGCTGCTGTTTATACTGTACATTAAAATGTTGAGATGAACCACCTAAAATAAAAATGGAACTAATTGATTGCATGTACAGATGAACCTGCTTTATATCACGATTGCCGTGCAGGCAGAATGTGATATAAACCGGGTTTCACGTTTGCCTAAGACAGCACATTCCGAGTGTGAAAAAAACAAAGAAAACTAACGGTGAATTAAAGAGCCGTGTTTTAATACTGTACATTTAGTCGTTCTTTACATTTAAACAAACGTATATAGTTTACTGCAGAACAAATACGTTTTGTATCTAACTGGAACAAAACAGTTTGTGTCATTATCTAAAAAAGGCACGACTTGTCGACTGATGAGAGCTATCAATTAGGCGTTGCGCTTGGTGGTTTTTTGTGTGCATTTGTATAAGACTGACTATGTTAAAGTAGAAAAATATGCTGACTTTGGTGTTTTGTAAGCTGCACAAAACATGACAATAAGCAGGTTTGTGAGATGATATTAAGAGGTAATTTCTCAAATAACCTATGGTGCACAGCGAGTGGTTTTTGAAATATCGTGATAATAAATGGGGTGCGATATTAAGTGAGGTGATATAAAACAGGTTCATCTGTACAGTCATCTGTTATACCTGCATGGAACCGTGCACTGCAGGAAGTCCATCATCTTCTGTCCATGTTGCTTCAAAGCATAGTAGAAGTCGATTCCATCTGCAAAGAAAGTCACAGAAACCATCAACAGATGTGAATATAAATTATAAAAATTCGACCTCTCTGAAGATACAGCAGTAGTAGATACGTTAACTTTGTGGACAGATTGGACCAGACATACTGTCTTGCCCCATGTGCTGGCCAAAAAAAAAAAAAAACAAAAAAAAAACAGTAATCGTCATCCCAAATGCTTAGGCATGCATAAAGATAATCAAATGAGTGCTATTTTAACCATCACACTGTTCCAACTTTGACAGATCACTTTATTAATGAAGCATATCACAAACCCTTAGTTGTGTGTAGGTTCAAACCACCAAGAACCCTTCTTAAATAATTCATGAAACCCTCCACTTAGTATCACCAACCACACTCCAAACTCTCTGCTATTCACAAGCAATGGGAATGCTCAGCGCAAACAAGAAACAGATCTGAAGGGACCACTACAGGATGTTACAATCACTACAATCACTACAGGATGTTACAATCACTGTTACACAAATACCTCCCAATATCAAGCAAAAAAAAAAAAAAAAAAAAAAAAATTAGTTGTACTATACTGAAATCTTCCATTTTATGCAGTTACATACCATGGGTTTCTTTAATACGAAGAGTATTCTGATGCAATTTGTGCTTCAGAATCATCTGCTCCAGGTAATAGAAAGTCTTCTTGTGAGAGGTCTGCAAGAAATATTATTTCAGAACTATTTCATCACAGTTTATGAAATTCAAACAGTATATCTACAGTATTTACCAGTATCGAGATGGAAAGTGAAGACAATAAAACACAATAAAATTAAAACTCCTGTTTTGCAAATAATACATTCCACTGAAACAACTTTAAATATTCACCTTCTGTCTGACTTGTACCACTGCTTTCCAGAAATCCTTTGCTTCAATGCGGTGGCAGTCATCACACATCTGTGACTGAATTACAAACTCAACCACAAACACCTGCTGAAGTATGGCTCCATTCATAACCTAAAAAAAAAAAGTTAACTGCAATGAATGAAAAAAAACACATGCTAACTGAATCTCCTTTTGGTTAATATGGAAGACAGTACTAGATCTGCAAGACCATACCAATTGAAATTAACCAGACAGCGGGTAGGGTTTATAAAGTTTTTTTTTTACAAAATGTTTATTAGTTACTTTTTGATAAATTTTTAAAGGTTTCCCCAGAAACATAGTTTTCACTTTTAATTTAGTTACTTTTACTCACCTCTTTTTGTATTGTCAGCTTCACTTTAACTCTTTTGGAGTGTGGCTCAGTCCATACAAAGCCTGCATCAATCAATCGAACCTTACGTAAATAAACATTTTTAAAAAAATTATAATCAATCCAAAAATGACAATTGGTTTGTTACAATACAGTACAACTTTGAAACATTTGTTGTAAAGTACAGTTACCACATGAACTAGCATGTCAAATCAAACAGCTCAGGCAGAACCACCGACATTTAAAATGCCATGCAAAACATAGACGGCAGTTGCAATGTACAGTATGCCTTTAAAAAGCAATCTAGCAATTGGAAGAATAATACTGTACCTTAGTCATTGATGCCTTCAGTTTTTTCAAGCATAAGGTAAGCAGTTCCCTGGATTCCAAAGCACATTGCATCCAAGTGGCTGGAGGCTGAAGATACCTGGAAAACACTTACTGAAATTAATCATCAAGAGGAGGATTACAAGTGTGGGGCAACTCACTATATAAAAATGTAGGAACTGGTTAAATGCAAGAATTCTCTGTAAGTGTAAAACTATATATATATTTACACACAGTATACATACCTTTCACATTGTTTGCAAAAATGAACAGAGACTTGTTTTGGGATTCCTTCTGTGATGTCCACGTGAGTTCTTAAACAAGCAACACACATATTGGCTGGGTTTGGGGCAATGGGGGTGCCGCATTCACAGCACAGGCTAAATTATGAAGAAAAAAGAACAGTTATTGTATTTAATTTTCTATTTCAAGATGTTGGAATATATTTGTCAAATGCACAACAAACGTTGGTTCAACAGAGCACACACACAAAGGTTCTACATTTACAGAAAACCTAAATAGTATTAGTCACTTTTAATAGAAAAATAATGTATTAATGATGTTAAATAATACTTACATGTTACCCTGGCTGCTTGCTGGTGCTTGCATGTACTCCATTTACGTCTCAGTGTGTCGTCCTAAATACAATAGTAGTTGAATAACGTTAGAATACCCTTAGTTTAAGCAACTGAATTTCCATTAAATACACTGTTGTATAAAAACGATCGAACAATTTGACGCCAAAATACTCCCAATTTACAAAATCACTCCGAGTCCTATTGTCTACCTAGTCGCATGCAGCGAGTATAATCACATGCGTGGATAGCTTCACATCAGTTTTTTCTTTCTTTCTTTCTTCCTTTTTCTCTCTCTCCATAGATCGATAGATTGATAGATTTAAAAGGAGGCTGAACTGCACTGTACAAAAAATTAAGTTTATATATATATATATATATATATATATATATATATATATATAGTTATTGCTCAAACATATACGTATAGAACTTAGTGACATCATAGATTCCCTGCTGAATTCAAGGTTGTTTTATTATCAAGACTCCTTGTTTAATTAAAGTTTGTTTTAACCATATTTAGAATTATGTACGCTGTTGCAGTAAACCGTTGCAATGTAACTTAACATAACGTCTACTAGATCACTAATGTACGATTAAATTACATAAAGAACAACAGGATCCATGACAAATTACCTTTGGGATAAACCTACCAGTTCCCGTTAACCTCGTGTTTTCTGAATTGTATTAAAGGCTGACAGGAAATAATGTAACTGATTATTATTTTCTCATTTTCTTGTCCACATGCTCCGTGAATCTCCACGTTTTTTCTCGATCTCGGTTGACACTGTGATGACGTCCCAAGCTGCCCAGAGTGGAAGGACCCCATACTCTGGGTGCCTAAACAGCGCCTGCACCGATACGTGCCACAACACACAGTACCACAGGTTGATTTTTCTTGTTCAATTAAAAAATAGAGAGAGACATTTTATTTGCAAGTTGTAGGATCAACTTTATAATAATATATGCAACAATGTTCCATAATAATGTCCCATTATACTTTTTGTCAGACTTCTATGATCTTAAGTGGGCAACATGATAGGTAGAGAGCACTGCATCTGCAGAAATGAGACAGCATTCTATACATTTAAAAATGTATATTGAATTACACGAGGGGGGTGTGGGTCTTATTATGGCATATGAGTGTATACGTTTTTTCCATACACAAACAATAACATTTTTATGTAATCCATTTATAAAAGATATTGATTTCATTCAATTACAACGTTCTGCAGTATATGCAGTGGGTTGGACACATATACCTTTTAGTGTAGTGGTACTGCATGCTGTTAGAATTATACTTAAGCTCCACTGTAATGTTGCAGTGACTATTTCCCACTGAAGAAAAGGGCCTCAATGTGTCACGATACTTCTATGAAACAATGAACTTATTTTTACAAATATGTCCCCCTCCCTAATAGACAACCATTTTCTAAGACTTGTTATTCTACATTTTAGTGTTTTGGACATAATTTGACAGCGATTCCTCTCTGTTCAGTTCACAGTGACTGGGATACTGTTACATGCATTGGCAGGTGAAAAACAGGAACTATCAGTACTGGCACATCTTTTCCACGCAGCTGTCGTTTGTCTCCAATTGACTATGTTTTTGGTGAATAAACACTACATGTGTATATGTATATGTATGTATGGGGGGGGGGGGGGGGGGTAAGAATTGTACCATTATTACTTGTTTGTAGGTCTAATTCCCATGATATTTTAATTTGAAAGTGTAGTCAATTTAGAATGAAATAGTAAAGAGACGTACATCAGACACACAAAACTGCCGTCCCTTTTCTGGAATATATAAAGGCATGCACTTTGCGCCTTTCCGCTTGCCGTCCGAATAATTTCTAGTAGAATGTGCCAAGCAAAATATAAGGGGCTTTGTACGGGCATTCAGTGTATTTCAAGAATATAAATCTTTTCATGTATATGTTAACCAGTCTTAATAAAATAAATACATGAATAAATAAAAAGCGGCATAATAGCAGTTTTTTGTCTGGTAATAGTACGTTTTAGGGGAATAAATTGGTGACCCCCACCTGTACTCAATGGAGTGCTCCACAGAGTGGTATGCGGCAGCAATGGTTTGATACTGGCAGTTTGCAGTCGGGCAAGAGAATGCTGAATTGATAGGGGCTGCACTAACAAGGTTGCTTTAAACAAACGCGGCTCGTTCTTACCACGTCCAGGTATAATAGTATTTGTCTCTATGTTGAGTTTGCTGGTTTAAGACTTTAGATATTACTGTGACTATTGCAAATAATAGGATGCCAGCTGTATCTCTGAAAATGAGAATCTTGCTTGCAGCATCCTCAACACTGTTGTTATTGAGCTGAAGAAAGAAAAAATAATAGAAACAATACATCTACATTGACCTGGGGGCATTGACATTGTTGTTGAGCTACAGCATTCCGATTTGCTATACACCTTTCAGTTGCAAAAGTATGAACTGATTTGTTCATTTAGCAGTGAAGAACCTTTGCCAGTATCGTTTTTGTGTGTATAAATTAAATGATAGAAGATACAATGACGTTATTGTCTCTCTTGGGTCGGATCATGCGTTATTTCTTACTGAGACCAGAAACCTTGTTCCTGCTATGCATTAGCCTGGCCCTTTGGAGCTACTTCTTCCACACGGATGAAGTGAAGACGATTGTCAAGTCGAGCAGGGATGCCGTGAAGATGGTTAAAGGAAAGGTAGCGGAGATTATGCAGAATGACAGACTGGGAGGTCTTGATATCCTGGAGGCTGAGTTCTCGAAAACCTGGGAATTCAAGCGCCACAATGTGGCCGTGTATTCGATACAAGGCAGGAGAGAACACATGGAAGACCGCTTTGAAGTCATCACTGATTTGGTCAACAAGACTCACCCGTCCATATTCGGAATATTTGACGGCCACGGAGGAGAGGTAGGTTATGCCGTTTATATGCTCGTGTTTTTTTTTTTTTTTTTATATATAGGTAGTAAAAATAATATTTATAATCTACTGAGTTATCAATACATCTTTTTTTCAGTTGAGTTTATACGCAGGTTCTGTGTGTGTCTGAAGTGACAATGAACAGCAACAATATGGTGCAATACATTTTGTCAGATGTGCTCAGTACTGTATTGTGACAGAAATATTTAAAGTACCCTCCTGAACAATTCCTATATGTTTGGGACTTGTTATTTACTTTTAATGCAGTATTATGAAATATGAAAGTTTATTTACTCAAACGTGTATCTTGTTATAGGAGATATACCGTGTAAAATGACATGGATTGAAAAAGACAGTACCTAAATAAATAAAGAATAGTCTGCAATGTGAAGTTAATTTGTTAATACATGAATTATGTATTAAGGCTTATTTTTCTAAATCTAGCTGTTCAATACAATCTCACAGTCCCTAGTTATCTGTGCGTGTAAAATGTTCTCTTTGGCCAAAGAGCCATCTGTCGTATTGCACAAGGGGATCGTTCAAATGGATTGTGTCCTGAGAATGACCATTGGCTCAAGACATGGGCCAGGTCTTTTGCGCTGGATTACACATTTATTGGTAACTGCTGTAAACTATATTTATACAGCACCGTTTTCACATGCATAGTTTATATTGAGTGTAAATGAGATATAAAGTATTTGTTTCAATGAACAACGCCATGATTATATATATATATATATATATATATATATATATATATATATATATATATATATATGTACGTATATATATGTACGTATATATAAGTACGTGACATATCCTAACACTTATCTTATTATTTACCAAATCCTTGCTAAATGTCAGCAGCGCTTAAGGTTTTATTGACTTGACTGCAGACAGTCGCAGCCTGTTCCCCCATGATACTTTGTGCTTGTTTTGAAATGTAAACAAAGAATCGATTCAAGGAAACGGATCAATATTAAAAACCAAATAAGAACATTTAGATGGGAGCATCTATATTATACTGCCTTGAACAAGAATGAACCCTGGAGAACACAATGGGATTACATCAATGTACTGTATGAATGAATAATACACTTCAAACAGTGGATGATAAACACCTTTAAAAAGCACTTCAGGGGAAAAATATTTAGGCTACGAAAATATATATTTGAGGATATATGCTATACACATTGCAGGCTATTTTGTACATTGGTCAGTTAGCAGCATGTGTAATAAATATGTTTGTTCGTAGTATTATTACAGTACGGTACAATCTGTAGGGTTTACAAAAACATGCATCACACTGTGTTAGTGGGAATTTATTTGGGTGTATTTGCCAGCGGAAAAACACAAACCTAATCCACGAGTTTGAATCTGTGTGTTAGCCAATCTATACTAAAAAAATAGGTGTTTTAAAAGGGTACATCTAGCCTCAGCACTGTGCAGAATGTGCTCTTTCTGTACCAGGTACTAGAAAACGTCTTGTTTTATACAGTAAGTCGTTCCTGTTTAGATATTTCCCTATGACATCCTCTAAAGGTTCCGTTAAGATGCTCAGTTCTCTGAGACACTTCATGGCATTAAATATTAAACAGTGCAGTCTGTATGCTTGCCCTCGGTTGGGGGGTTGCCTTTTCTCTTTTGTTGAGGACCAATGCTAGCTAGTGATAATAACATAAATTGATCATGATGCCAGAACTCTGCCTGATCTCATCAACTGTGACCTTGTTGTCAGCTTCATAGCTGCGTGAGCAGGTGACATCCCCAGACTGTCTCTAAACTACGTGGCAGAACTCCTAAACAGCCCCACCAGCACCCATCACACGTGACAGCCATGATCTTACAAAGCTTCCATTGGGCAAGTGTTGAAGTTTTTAAAAGAATCCTGCAGCCTGGTTTACTGCAGATAAAGCAGTGTGTATTAATTGCTGATATAACAGATCCAACTAAATCTATGCAGTGCATTTGTAAGCCAGCTTGAGACTCCTTTAATGGGAAGTGAAATATCACATTACAATAGTAGTAGGATCTGTGTAAGTGTCAGGGTACAGTATATGAGTCTGTGAACACCTGCTTAGCTAGAGCTAAATCCCAGTGCCAGTTCAGTTAATCTGTGTCCCCAGTCTTTTAAAATTGAGAAGAAAGAAGACCTTAATGAAAAGGTAATGAGCTTCAAAAAAGACCTTAGTATTTTATTCCACAATTAGTACTACATACATACTGAAGCTGCTGTGATTGCTCTCCATTCACTTCTTAGCCATGTTGTTCTGGAAGTAATTGTGTGTCTTCCAGTCACATAAACAAGATGCACATCACAGCAGCTGTTACAGATGCCAGTAGAATAAATGTATATGCTATAGGAAGATGTGTATTTTTAGTTTTTCTTTATATTTGATTTTAATATAAAGAGTACAGGAGTTGGAATTTGTAGTAATGAACATGTCATATCATTTTTCTTCAGTGTATGCTTGAATGACTTCAAGGCATCTAGCATGGATTTTAGGTTCTTTTTTTTTTTCTTTCTTATTTCTTCATATAGACAAGGTCTAGTAATTTCCCAAAGGGCAACAAACATGTCCTGTAATAAATTCAGAGTTTTTATTATGGCTACGAATTGCCAGATAGCTGTCCTCGAAATTACACAGCTGGCAATAAAAATGAATTTGTTTTCTGTGTGACTTGTGCAATTGCTGCAAGGCAACAAGTGTGCGTTGTGATAACACCGCAGCCCACAAAGTGAATTGAGTTGCTCCAGATAATCGGTAAATGTGTGAGCAGCTCATTTCACATCAGTGGTTTGCAGTGTTGCAATTGTTGGGGCATGGGGTGCCTTTTTGGGGAATACCCCTTTACATGAGATTTAATGATATTAATCTATATTAGTCCTGCATAAGGATGTGATTATTTACACAAATGTTTTTTTTTTTTTTTTTATGGAATTCAAGGGTCTTCATTTATTCTAAACAGCAGAACATGTGAATACTGCTCCTGTTCAGATAATTAAACACTAGTAGGAATATATAACTCTGCTCAAAACTTTAGACCAGTAGCTAATAATATATTTTATTTTAGTGTAAAACCATCAAACCTTTTTACAATAAATCCCAGACTAGTATTTCAAATAAGTTAAATAGTCTCTAGTATATTTCTGTCTGTAAAAGTGTGTAAAATGCTAGAGAAGGTCCCATTTTTCTCATTTAAACAACAGCACATATAAGCAGTCACACTTTACCTTCGAGAGTAAAAATCCTTTATACTGTTTGTCAGTTCATAGACATTTACTGTATACAGTAGACTCCAAAGTATTCTCCCATACATTATGAGGTTAATTTTTTTTCAAAGGTGTTGCCTTACATTCTTGTATTGCCCATTATACAGTATTTGAAGCAGATTGTACTAGCTTTCGTGTACACTACAGCATTTGAGGCATTTCAATTATTACAGTTTTTCTATTTTCAGCGTGACAGTGATAGTGAGTTGATAGCTACTTATTGCATACAGTGTGACTCAAATGTATTCATGTGTGAGGTTAATGTATTTCCCAAATGTGTACTTTTATTGAAATGTATTACATCGTAAAAACCTATTACAGTCAGTGACATGTCTGAATGTATTTGATGAGATAATTCAAGTTTTCCAAATCTTCCTTCATTTAGGACGAAAAAAAGGATTCAGCCACAGCAAAAACAAACCGTTTACATTTAGTGTGTGGATTATATTATCTGGGATTCGAACCTAGGATCAAATGGGTCAGTAGTCTTTTTCCTGGAACTTGGAAACGGCAACGTCTTCCTTTTTAATGTGAGATTTCTATTAAAGCACTTAAAGCACTTTTCAACGTTTAGTTTTCTGAAGGTCACTTATTGCTCTTGTGATTTCACGGTTTTTTGCTGCTGTAGAGTATTGTCTTTCATGCTGACGACAGAAATATTGTAAGTTTGATGGCAGACATTAACCAACTGGTTGGCATGCTGTAATTTTGCCTGTTGGAAACAGAGAGAGCGTAGCCTCATTTGCATATAAATAACATCATTCAAATCGGGCCCTAGTTTTGCTGACGTGACAAAATTGGCTTTGCATGAAATCAATGTAACATTAGTGAAATCTTTACCTACCTAGTAGTAAGCGAGTCTCTGTCGTTAACCCACCGTGCTTATGGCCTTGCATAAGAAAGAGCGAGGTCATATTGTTGAATGAACCAAACACTAATCAAATTCGCCTCCTCCGCATCCTCCCCATAAATACATTTTGAAATGCAGATTCAGGTTTCGTAACAGGACATTGGGGATAATAATGGGGGAATTATTACTAAAAACAATTGTGATATCCACTGATTTTTTTTTTTTTTTTTTTTTTTTTTTTTTTGTTCATTTTTTTTTTTGCACACTAAATTCTAGGTACACTTTCTTATGACCCACACCAGGCTCCAGCATAAATTGGAGACCTTCTGGCAAGAACCCCAGAAGAATCTGATTCTACCAATAAGAGAACACTAGAATATCAATACTGCAAAGAATGAGCACAGTGATCTCCTTTCATCTCCCATAGTTAACCCTCACACTGTGCTCTAAGCTTTTTAAGAGCTGATTCTGAATGTAAAACCGTTTCAAAGAATGCTTTCGAGCATTGTTGGGCACTGCAGCTGTGGCTATCAAATTATATAGATTCTGTATATTTATACAAATGTTAACTTAAGAGATCTAGTGTTGAATATGTTTTATACAAATTTAAATGTGTCATTTAAGTAGTTACGGTATTGGTTACAAAAATCTCTCCCTATTTACAAGGTTGACATGAACTAATGTTTGTTTGAACACAGTTATGATGTCTTGCTTTTTAAGTGATCTAAAATGGACAAGTATTTTATCTGAAGATAATTGGCAGCAATACCCCAGTGAAATAAAATACTGCCTAAAAGCCATCTGTTGAAAAACAAAACACACGCTACACACTGAACTTTTTCAGTGTGTCAACAATAACAGACAGCTATGTAATCAATTTCCTGCCACTGAATTTTTTTTTTAGGAAAGTCATGCTTGGTATGTGGATTTAGAAAAGCGATGTCTATCTAGCTGGATCCATCATCCCGCTGTTTGGAGTGCACTTTGCTGAGCGGCAGTACCAAAAACTTCTGTATTTACAACAAAGCTGCCTACTGAGGGTTTATCTGCTTTATAAAGAAAAGAAGATGAAGATAAAAAAAAAACAGAGCAGGGAATGTTAAAGGTTAAGACTGGTCAAAATGAACATCATGTTGCTTATTCAGATTAGAAGCTATGAAGAATAGCAGTGAGCTGTTCCAAGGTACACGCCTCCCTTTAATACTTCAGTACTGATTGCTGTGAATATTTGCACCTTTTTTTTTTTTTTTAATGGATTTAAGAAAGCATTTGAACAACCACTCAATTCCTTGTTTACCTTTAAAGGGTTAAAAAGGATATGAGATGTGAGATTTGCGCACACAGTGTTAATTTAAATACCCTGTGCACGTTTAGTAGATTTAAACCTGGAAATGAAGCACATTTTGTGAAATACTACTGAAAAGGTGTTATCGTACATGGCTTGTGTCGGTGAAGTCACTCGAGTCAGTTTGATACACACAGTCTGTCTTAAGTGTGATGTTTGCAGCAAAACCTGTGCAGAGATGAGCTTGGCTCAGGAAACCTTGCACCACAGAGTGAACAGAAAAGGAATTGAAATAATTTATAAGAGACACGAACACAAACATTGCTTGCATGTTCCCACACATGTCTAAAAATAACCCCAATTATTTATTTTTCCATTTCATGAAGAAATTTCAGTTTTTAGCTGCCATATACGGTAGTTTGAGCAGAAAAAGAACTCTGGAAAGTATTGTATTTTTTTAGGTTCTTGATGTTAAATGGGAAATGATTATTCTTAAAAAAAAAAAAAAAAAAAAAAAAAAAAAAGCATGAAATTCTTGGCATTTTTTATTCTGGTAAATTTTGCGTCACATGTACGCGTCACATTTTCCTTTATAAGACATTTTTGGTAAATGTGTATTTGATATTTTTTTTATTTTTATATATATATATATATATATATATATATATATATATATATATATATATATATATATATATATATATATAATATAATTTTTTTTTTTTCACAACTACTAGTGAACTGCCTCCTTGCATTCTACTTTGAAGGGTCACACAAAAGTACACAGAAACACAACACAAGAGTCATTGGTAAACAGCAATTGTGATGCCAATTCTCCAACCCATACAGCCAAGAATGTCTTAGTGTTTTCCACATGCTTCCCACATCAAAAGGATCAGGCTTATATTTGTTTGTCAGCCCTTCAAAGAATGCTCCACATGCTTATTAAAGACCGAATAAACATGCTATCTATTCGAAACGGTTAAACTACAAATTTAGGAGTTATTTAAATAATTAGTAGCAATGTGTTTTTTAATAGATAAAAGGCTAGCTGAGCCATCAGTACAACCCAATCTGTACCTCTGTTTCTGCAGTTTAGAGCTCCTGAGTCCATACACATGAGTCTTTCATACATGGCAGCTTTATAATGTCAGCAGCTGCATTGATGAATGATGCATGCTCATTACCCACTTTTGTCTGAACCGCTTTCCTGACATTTTGTAGATGGATTCCCCACTGCATCCCAGCAAAGTCTACCACAAAAAAAAAATCCTGTTCACAAAATGTGACTTGCAGTATAACAAATAAAAGGACATTACACGAGGGAAAATATTAGCTTTATATGTGCAGCGTTTGTGGAAAGACCTTTTCTTTATTTTGTAAATGCAACATTTTGAATCCGTTTTGCACGAATATTATACCTCATGTATACGTCCGCTTCTAACTGATGCAGTTAGAAATGCACAGCTGTCATCAGTTTGCATTGAAAGGCATCTCCAGCTGTCTGGAGAACGGTACCAGCAAATGTTAAAATGCCCTTTCGAAGTTGTGAAACATTGCAGTAGAGCACAATAAAGATGCTTTGTGATAAATCTAACTGTCACCTAAAGATGTAATATTCTGGTTGTTAATAGCTTTAAGGTAAAATAATATTTTTTTTTTACCTGTACTTTGCAGTAGTGGTACAGTTTTTGAAGTAAAATCAGATGAACAAAAAACTGACATCCTGTTAGGTGTAGTGCATGACATGTTTTCTCAAATACATTTTAGGTTGATGTTTTAACTTGTCGGTGTCTGTGATCTATTAGAGAATTAAATTACGTATGGAGCCTGAAGGCACAGAATAAATCTTTCACACTGGAAGGCAAATCCATATCACAAAATAGACACGTTCTCTGTTCTAAAACAACCGCATATTGTTTGGCCCAGACACGGCACATTTGCTAGGAGGCATTTGTAAGAAAAGAGAACATATAGTGTAGGCTTAGATGCTACAGGGCAGGCTTGAGGCATGCTTGTAGGACAATATGTGTGAGAGTCCACATTGCCATCGCATTCTGCCTTTGTGTTCCTCAGATAAATAGAGGATACTGAATGATCATTCATGGTATACAGTTTCTATTCACCGCAGGACATCCTCCTAAGGTATATAAGCATATACCACGAACTATCATTCAGTATTCTGTTTATACCACAAGTATATTTTATAGCAATAAAATGTGTAATTATATATAATTATAATATAGATATTATAATCAATTAGTTCAGGGATTAATTTATTGGCATTGGCTTTACTTAAAGTATGCTTTGACACGGATTATTTTCGAAGCTTGTTTATGACCTCTTTGTGATATAACCTTGAGCTCAGTCTTAAGTGAAATAACAAAAATGTAGCCCATGCTTGTGGTATAAATAGAAATTAATAACATTCATGCCCTCCCCCCCCAAAAAAAAACACAAATATATTTGCCCACAGTGCACCATAATGTCCTGCCCCTCCTCTTCTGATTGTGTGTGTGTGTGAGAACCCTAACAAGCTACAGTAATACTGTGAGTAGGTTAAAGGCACTGAACGCTATCCACTAGTCCTGGTCTGTCCAGACTCCAGGTCTGTCTGGGTGTCCAATAACTCTGTCGAGGTCCATCTGGCAGCAAGGCAGCGGAAATGAGAGAAAGACCCCCAAGATAAATCCGTGCCTGTGCCTGTGTTGCAGATGTGCAATCAGCAGATCCATGTGTGTGTTCCTGACACCCAGCCACTGCAGATGCTTCTTATTTCTTGCCCTCTCATTTCCACAGTGCGTGCAAAACTTCTTTTAAATCAAATGTACACCAGGGAGGGTCCTATTTTAATGATTCATACAGAGGCAGTATTTAGATTATCAGCCATTGAGAGAATTAGAACAGGGCTCAAAAGTAACATTCTTTTCAATTCTGTGTGATGTTTTGTATTGAAGACTGTGTCCTCGGAGTAGGCCCTATGCTTTTACAAATGCCCGAAAACACTTGCATGATCTGAGCAACATTAAGACAGCTTACGACTTTTAACAATCCCATGCCTTTGGCCTCTAAGGACTGGGGTCATGCTATTTTTTACCCTTTATCCTTTTGGATTTTATTCAGTACAGGTTTTTACTGCTTTCAGCATAGAAAAGATACACAAGGTACTGCTTGGCACTCAAGGTATTTTTCTTAAAATGGACCTTCCAGCCAATATTTACACAGCTAATACCAACAGAGTGGTCATGGAAGGGACAATAATATAAAGAGTTTTTTCAGGAAACTATGTCAATCATAAATAAGTTGGCATAAATAATGTCCTTTTTTACATTTCAGATTCATTCAAATGATTATGTATGTGTCTAAGGAAAATGCCACCAGCTGTATGCAATGCTTCTTATTGAGAAGTCTGACTTTCCAAGAATACAGAAGTGCAACATCCATCTGATACTGAAGTCTACCCAAAATGAGTTACTGGAAAATTGACCCAGACTTACTCCCAAGCTGAATCCGATTTATCTGCAGTCCAGAATTCTTGGACTTTTTTCATTTTAGCTCGTTGTTTGTGAACTGATTGAAATCTCTTACCTTTATTGGTAGCATTGGAGCAGAAATGGTTACATATTGAGATGGCCCCAAAATTGTAAAGAGAGAGACAGGCAGCAGTGTGGAGTAGTGGTTAGGGCTCTGGACTCCTGACCGGAGGGTTGTGGGTTCAATCCCCAGTGGGGGACACTGCTGTTGTACCCTTGAGCAAGGTACTTTACCTAGCAGTAGTTTCCACATCAGCGGTTTAGATTTTTTTTGTATTTTCATTGAATTTTTTATATGCCATGCCATTTGTCCTCACAATCTGCTAACAACAAGTACATTGAGGGGGTGATTGAATCTTTCTGGCTGTAGCTGCATCAGCACTAACTCTTAACCTTTGTCTGTGACCTTGTAATGATGAGATGCAGTATGCTGACAGCATCTACGGTAAGGGCATGCATGCGTGAACAACTCTTGTATACTCTCCTTGTAGCAGCATTTGTCCTAAATTCTACCCTCTATGTGCACAGCTATTGCGGCCAGCAAACCATGATTGTGAAATGAGCCCTTATACCTCATCTGTCAATAATGACTTTTAATGTTTTTAAGAAAGTATTTACAGTTTTTACCATTCAATAAGTGCTGGTGGCCCATTGTGTGTCGGTACTGTCCCAATCTTTGCTTTTACATTCACTGAGGAGGGGGCACAATTTGAGAACTGAGGATCTATAATAATATATACTGAATCTAGATTTAAACTGGATTGTCAGGCGTATAACTTTTGAACCCTGAGGTTTTAAGCCAGTAATAAATTCTTCTTAGGTGAGACTGATACCTTGAGGATTAGATCATCATCTGGGAAAGTGTGATTTATGCATCGCGATGAGGGCATTAAGATGGCTACCCTAAGCCAACAACCACCATATTTCAGCTTTCTGAATCTGCGGATAAATCACCATTTAACAAGGTTGTCTGATTCCGATGGGATCATAGTCCAGTAAAAATCTAATTTCAATTGAAGACATGTTGAAAGAACAGTCTCAAGTGATACAATACTGGGCAGAACTGGCGCTTGAACCCTCAGCCTCACCATGGTTTCTGGTGACCTGGACATTCTGAACTGAATGGTGACAAACACACTACATAGACTTTAAAATGAACACTGTAGGTATCCATTATGTTTGTTTTATTGTGACCAGTTAACACTGCATATTTGAAGAAACACATGGTTAAGTTCACGGCTGTAAACCACATGTCGGAAAGCAGCAAGCGTGGAAACTAAACCACACATACGACACTTGGTTTTCCATTTAACAGTGGTCAATGTGAATAGCCTTCTCATTTTCTGGTGGTCGACTGTTCGTTTATATAATGGCCTAGAACAGTGTTTTTAAAATGCAGCCATCATGACTCCTGTCTTGTAATCAACCTTTTGATTGTGCTGGCAAAGGTGCAGCTTTCATTCAGTCCATTTCGTTGCTGCTGTCATGGTTCAGGATTCCATTCCGATCTTTTTACTGCCTCCCTTTATGTAGACTGTACATTCTATTAGACAACCATAGTGAGCTTTAGAGCACTGGCTGGCTGCGCTCTGGGGCCAACACATCTTTGAGCCTAGCTCCCAAACAGACCAGCAGTAGCAGTCAATGGGTCCAGATTCTTCACTCTCATTGCAGTGAAGGTTTCTTTATATTTTGTCTTTGAATATAACTCCCTTGTGGAAATGATTACGGATCGGTGTTGGTAAGATATAAATGCATGTCTGTTCCACAGTGCTTTTTATATGGTTTTTTTGAGAAGGGAAAGTGGGAGATCTAATTTATAATGAACAACGATGAACCTTAAGATAAACAAAACCAGTTTCTGACCCAGCTTACTCTCCATATATATATGAGCAAAATGTTTCTTGTAGCTTCTACAGATTAGAGGCTCCCTTGTTCACAATTCTGTAGTTCAATGCAGTCTATGAAAACAATCTAAAGAGCCACCCCAATCCTTATTACTACTTTTTAAATGGAAGCTTAATGACACATTTGTTATAAGTCAGTAAGCTGTAAACTTGGAGTTAAGCCATTGGTTGTTTGTGCACTAGAAAATATGTCTGGAAATGTAAAGGAATTTAATCAACGTAGTCCAACCAAATTAGATGCGACCTACAGCAAAGGATGCAGCGATTTATCTATAGTAATGTTGTATTTTAAATGTTTGCAGACTGTTTCCTAAAATAGCAAGGAAAGGACCCAGATATTCTCAGTACAATAGCATTTAAAGCAATAGTTACCTTCTCTGGCTTCACTATCCATTTACCAAGGTCACTCAGGAATACAGAGGCAAACCCAGCAATCAGCCTGCAGTAATCTGTATCTCGAACCATTAGACCACACTGCCATGATTTATACTCCACTTGGAAGCCAAAGAGAATGCAATTATATTTGGTCATACTTTTTCGGTTTTCATTTTCAACATCATAAAACTTTTATCTCTAAATTTACTGAGTACTTAAATGTACAGGACTTTACTGTGCAAGGCTTATTAAATAGTTTTAGTGACTTGTACTAGAACAATGTATAACAATGGGATTGGTGTTCTCTCCTGTAACACAAGAGGGGTTGGCCGTTTAGAGAAGAGCTTTTGCTGTTGGTATGCAGGGGTCTGTGATTTTTTTAAAGAAATTTCTTGTGTGTGGGACAAAATGCTAGAAAAATCTACTTGTCCTTCTTAAAAATCTACTTGCCCCCTCCCCGTCACATAAAACACACACAAAAAAGTAAACTATAACTTTTAGGATTTTGGTTTTATTTAACAGTGAACACAATCCCTCAATTAGTGATTAACAGGGGCGGATCTAGCCTTGTAGCTTGACGGATTCACAAAATTCTTTGAGAAGGTTCTCTGTGACCCCACCTCAACACATTTATAACATACTTCAGGAAATTCCTTTCAGTGCAGTTTGGAAACACATTTGCTTGTAAATTTAAGTAACATACTGTGGCAATGTGCCCCGCCCCTGTGTGCATATTATGTGTTGTATGTTGCGTGCGTGTGTTAATGTTGGTGTATAGTCATTGGTACACGGGATATAAACGGGTCTGTGTTTCACGTGTATTTAAAAAGTGTAGATTTGTATTTAGGCACGAGGAGAGCACAAATCACTTCACGTGCTGGTTAAATGTAATATGTGAGCACGGGGTTGCACAGAATTAATTCACGTGCTGGGATTCAAGTGAATAATTAATTAGTAATTGAATCCCAGCACAACAGTATATATAGATGCACGTTTCTTTCACTCGGGGTTAGGTGTTCGGTGAGTGGAGAACGGGTTTGGAGACGGAGGTAATTGTAAAAGTAAAATAAGTAGTAAAAGAAGCTCACCGTGTTTGTCTGCATAGTTCGTTTTGTTTGTCTGTTTATTTTGGCTCAAGTGCCGTGTCCTGTGTTTTTGTTGCAAACCTTTTTATTTTCTGTTCTGTTTATTAAATGCTGAGCGCGATCACGCGCCCAGCTTCACCAAACCACATCTCTCTGTTTATTTATTTCCTGGCTCTGGTCTGACGCCACCCACTCCGGCCTTCTTTGTGACACATACCAAGAGTACAACTAGAATAAGCAATATTTGGAGTTACTCAATCTGTTTTTTTTTTTTTCCCCCCACTCTTTCTCTATAAGCTGAATTCAACTCCTGATGTGCAGGTGTTTTAGTTTGTTGCATCACAGACACAAAATCATTGCCAACTATTACTGCTGCTTTGTGGAATTCTGATTTTTCTTAACGTTCTTTCAGTTGTGTAACTGTGAACCCCTGATTTTTAAAGCACTTGTGTAGCACCCTGCATTTTTTACTGTTTTTTTTTTTACCAAAATGCACACAATATTTACAGTAGGCTCCATCAAATTCTGCAAAGACAAAATTAATTTTTTTCTTTTGTTTATTTCTATTATATCCTTTTATTATTTATTTATTTATTTATTTATTTATTTATTTATTTATTTATGTGTTTATTTATTTTTAAACAGTGTACAACATTTTACAGCAATTTTTCCTCCTAACATCTTGTCCCATGATGGCTAACTGGAACACTGCTGCAGCAGGGTGATCCTGGCACAATTCTTTCCCTGTACTACTCTCACTGAAAAATTAATATATAAATGAGTTGATACATAGTTTTTTTTTTTTTGTTTTTGTTTTTGTTTTTTTTAATCTAGCATTTTAAATAATAAAAAAAAACAATGTAAATATGGTTAAATGGCAAACTAGGTTAGCAACATTAAAATCGAAATAAGAAAAAAATAATCATTAAATTTTTTGCCAGGGAAAGTTTGTTATGAAATGCTTCTAACAGAGAGCGAAACATTCAGATACATGTACATTACCGTGTATTCAAGGATTGTCCACTTAAATCAGCACATGGACAGTGGGTTCTCCTACATCCCAAACTAAACTAGCATTGTATTAAAAAGCTTTGCCCAGCATACTGACTTCAAAATAAAAAACATAGTAAAACTCTGCTCACGTCAGCAGAAGATGCATTAAGTAGATAATCTGAGGGATTGATAGCACTGAAATTGACATTAATCACGGCTGCAGATCAAGTGCTAGTGGTTGCATTCCTTATAGTGCTAAATGTAAGCTTTCACTGATTTATATGAGAGATGTACAGTATGCTACTGGCATCACATATATTATCCCTTGCATGCTGTCAGATGTTCTTAAACTAGACATCTATAGCTTGCAGTTTTACGGAACTGACATTTTAAATCCCATCTCAGGCCGTCATGCAGTCTTTATATATGTGTGCAAATAACTCATGTCATCATGACTTTAAAAATAGAGAAAATGTCAAGGCTTTTGGAAAGATGAGCTGAAGAAACTGGGAATGGATGGATCTAAACCACGGCACTATAGAAAGGTTTTCCGCACTAAATTGTCACTGAGTATCAAGTATTCGTGGTACAGGTCTCTAATCACATTTGACAAGGCAGAGCAAGACCTTTGCATAAATACAAACAGAAATAATTTCCATACTCTAAAAATGTGTTTTTGGCTAGAATTTAGTTCACATAAGCCCCCTGTTACAAATAGATTGAGATAGCTCTTGATTTCTACTGACCTCTGCTGAAATATAGCTGATGACCCCAGGGTGAGAGGCTTCATGTTGCAGCCCACTGCCAATCCACTCAGCCCCCAGTGAGCTGCTTTGTGGGGATATAAGGAGAAGTCGGGTTGGGTGTTTAGTGTACCGCACGGTACTGTCTATAGTAATTAGGTGGGTTGCAGCTTTATTGGCTAAAATAATTAAACATGGTTTGAAACCATTTTGTCTTTTGCTTCCAGAGTCATCAGTCAAGCTTTAAAGGATATAATAGGTTCCTTAGGGGTTTATACCAGCCTAATGTGCTGTTAAATGTTCTGATAATGTTAGAGACCTATAGTCCTATGAAACAGCAAATGTGCAATTAACTACTCCTGAAATGATCATACTTGCACTTTTTTTTGTGTTTGAACCAGAGCAAATCTGACCTGACCAAGTCAAGTGCCTGTATTCTTGTTTTATCAGCGTTTTTAATTTTCATAAATCCATCCCTTTTTCATTCCATAAGCTTTTGTGGCTGACTTCACATTATTGATTGCAGCAAGCTCTGCAGAATCTATTACTGCATTTGCATTTCAGAACTATTGCTTGAACAGTGAACATAGTAACAGATTGGGTTCCTTTCAGGTCATTCCAGCTCAAGTGCACCTAATTCTTAGACAGTGCTTTCTCCATTTGTGGATGATGATACAAAAAAAAACACAACATCCCTTTTTTTTTTACCTTTCAAGGGTGTTTCTAACAAAAAAAAGAGTTGGGTAAATCCCATTGGTCTGCTTGAGCTGGAATGACCCTTTTCAAGTGGAGAATATCAACAACCACCACCCACCACCACCATCTACTAGCCTGTCTACACAAACTGCAATCTGAGAGAAATACTGTATTACCTTACCAAAAAAAAAAGCAGTTTCCATGTTAAGTGGATTAGTGCTGGTACTTTAATAATATGTGAAATTGCCCTTTTCCTCCTTAGGGGTGGTACAGTATGAATCCCATTTGATTCCTTTTGGGAATTGAATGGCCATTTTGTAGGAATGTATATGGGAGGAAAGGAATGTGCTACTTGATTGCTGTACTTTTGGGAGATAAAGATTTTTTTATCTTCATTGGACATACTGTTTGTATTAATATTCATGCATGAAGTCCCTTTTTTTTTAAATTGTGTTAAAAAAAAACATTTATACATGACCGAGCTTATTACTCTAAAATATCAACAGTAGCTACCCTTTATACATGGGAACAAAAAACACTTAAGTGTGTTGTTCCTACATTGCCTTTTTAGAGGACATTTGTTTTAACTCAGAAGATCGACAACATTGTATAGGTCAGGAAAACACCAATATTCTTGATGTGACCAAGTAGAAAGTTAGTAAAAGGCAATACATGTTTCAATTAAATGTTTTAAATCCTGCTATCTGTTATAATGAAAATGATATTTCCCATTGTCAGGCACAGTTAACACTACTCCGTCCCTAAAGACAAATGTACTGTTTGCGTAACTGTGTGGAGCCATGTTTCCACCACAAAACCAGTCTATAAAAGTCTCGTCTCTTTTCAGTATCAAACTCGGACTGCTGTCGCCTGCTACTTTATGTTACAAAGGTCAAAGATCACAAGATCTCAGAACGTTGTATTTAAGATTTTTACTGTCGGTTCAGATTGTGTAATTGATCTGCTTGCCAATAGAAACGAACAGGATTTATTTCAAGTCGCTTTTTATATTATTTGGATCTATGAGAGACTTATCTGCCAGCTTGCTTCTCTCAAATGTATTTGTGTTTTTAATTTAACATGATGTTTGTAAAAGCAATTTGGTGGTTAGAACTCTGCGGTGGTTCTGACCGAATGGAATGTATTATTGAAATGAAGTGTTATCAATGTATCCCGTCATCCTTGGAAAGATAGATTTAGATGGAAATGTTTCAGATGATACACAGTGCCCTGGAATTCAAAGGCAGACCATTTTAAGTGCCACTTGATTTATTCATCAGCCATTTTACTACCAGCCAATCATTCAAAATTATTATTATTATTTATTTCTTAGCAGACGCCCTTATCCGGGGCGACTTACAATCGCAAGCAAATACAAATACATTCAAGTGTTACAATACAAGTAATACAATAAGAGCAAGAAATACAATAATTTTTGTTCAATTTTTAAAAATATTTTTTTGATCTAGCATACATGTTTTAAGATATATTTGGTTAAAGTATTTTTATTTATCATTTTGTTTTATTTTACCACCTCATTTCTCAAATCAGTAAGACGATGACCATGCAGTATATTAAACTTTAAATGAAAGCCAAGTGTTCTTAATCAGATCAGAAATAAGGATAAGTAAAACCACATGCTGTCTGTAATAATACATGCAATCATTCTCAGTTAGAAGGTAACAGAGGGGCATTTTGTATTTTGATAAATGGTTAGTGTTAAGCAATCTCGAATATATTGTGTTGTGTTTTTTGGAGAGCACCTGGTTGGTTCTCAGAAAGATTAATGAGGTTTCAGAGGTGTAGGATGAAGGTCTGAATTTATACCAAGGTTATGCATTGCTGTATTTATTACAACTTGCCTGAAGTTCTGGAACTTATTGTATCATTAATTATCTCCTCAGATTGTCTTCCTTTTGTCGGCTTCGGAGTAAAAAAAAAAACCAAACATTCGCTTGTGTCTCATTTTCTTTTTGTTCTGCTGGCTGAGGATGTAATGCAGTAAAGTACTGAAACAAATGAGGAACTTGACGTTTGTCGCTCGCCCACGCCACAGCTGTTACAAAAAGGGCAAATACTTTAAGATATTACATAGATGGCTGAGGTTGACTCACTTAACCACACATGCACTCATTTATACTTCAAATATGTGTTTCTCAAAACGTTAGATCACTGGTGTTAAAGATTAAAATGGAGCTGGGTTCCTTTATGCATATTTGCTTACGATTGTAAGTCGCCCTGGATAAGGGCGTCTGCTAAGAAATAAATAATAATAATAATAATAATAATAATAATCTAGTGATCCAAGCCTGTTTTAATATAGATTTTTCTATCAAGTTGTCCATACTACTTTGAAAAGGGTTTGTTCTCAAGTACAGTATAAAGAAACCTTCATATCATATTTCCTATTGAAAATAATGTTTATCTGAATTATGTTGATTACCAGGTAGATCCAGATCTATTGTAACCTAAAGTCTGTTGTTTTGAAGAAGCATTTCTCAAGTGTTGCTGTATGTTTACAAGAAACCTTGGAGGAATCATGCAGTGTTATGCAGTGTTGGCATTAAATACTCCCCACACACTGCAGTAGAAAGATAGCAAAACGATAGGCATTACTATTTTTCAATTATTGATCCGCCTAATTTCCTGCAACAGTAGGTTTATATCATTTTCATTATTCTGTTTTTTCCACGGTGTCGATAAACAGTTTTTTGTTAAAAAAAAAGAAAAGGTTTTCTTTATCTGAAGCAATCCATCCAGTTGGGCATTTTTCAGTATACCAGTATTTCTTCTGGCACGATTGCTTTTGCAAATAGATATCTGATTTGGCAGGGCATTAGACTCATTATTATTATTATTATTTTAATTTGTTTTTTTATTGAAGTAAAATAATCATGTAATATAAATACCAAGCAATAAAAAAATGCATAAGGAGGGCCTTGAATTTTGTTTATTCAAAACACATCAAAATCCCAGTCCCATTGATCTTTTATTTAATAGTGATTTACTAATTTCACAATCCTTATGAATTCATAATATCGCCATGCTTTGCCTAGTCCACTATTAATTTAAATAGAATATGGGCCTTTAGTTTCCAACTATGAGCCGAGGTCTGCAGTTCACATGTGTTTTATGAATCAGTTAAGAAAGTCCATAGCGCATAGTTTTATATAGTGATTTTTTTTTTTTTTTTGATTTTGCACCTTTTGGTTGTTTTCCTTGTTTACCTAGGGGTGAAATACTGGTGGGATTAGTTTTGAGTTAGAGTGGTGGTACTGGTAATCGGATCAGTTCTGTTTAAAAAGAGTGGAAAATGCTCTTTTTGAAGCCCCCTCTCTCACTTTTTAAGGTGTACTGAGGAATATCGATAAACGGATTAAAAAAGTGACCAAGCTTTCTGCAATATAATAAAATAAGTCCTAGTTACATATGAATGTGCTGGTGTACGGAAGGCTTACAGAACTGTCCAAGACATCCCTCTCTGTGGAATGCAGCCTTGCTTGTAGAACTAAAATCCCAAAAGTGACACAATTACAGAAAGGTCAAACGCAAGAGTCGCAGGAGATTGTCTTCTGATTGAATGAGAACAATAAGCCTGTTCTGACACCAGAGTCAATCCCATTAAAAGTTTTTACTGCAAACCTAAAGTGAGGATGCACTGCAGATTTGATGAGAATTACATTAAAGGAATCCATTACAATGCATAGCTTTTTTTTTTTTTTTTTTTTTTAATTGTGCAGCTGTTTTGCAGGCAGTGTGGCCAAACTGAGGTCCTGCTTTTTATAATGTAGTAGCAGCTTAACTTAATTGGTGAACCTAAAGTCTTTTTCATCTCCTTGTGTATTCGACCAAGCAGCTACTGTATAGAACGGCTTCTCTGGACTTTACATGGACATGAGATGCACTATGTGAACTGAGTAAATCAAATTAAATTTTTCCTAACTGTTTAATCAAGTCTGATATGAGTTAATTATATCTAGGAGGAGGGGTGGGGGGGAAACATGGTACATTTTCTCAATTTACCTCTAGAGGGCGCTTTATTAAAAGTCACTGGCATCAACACCTGTTGGGTAAGGCTTGGCATTTAGGACTAGTCATCAACTGTTGATTTTGCTTAGTAACTGGATCAACAGCCATGATAAACTCCCAGTACTAAGACCTAAATCTGGACTACAACACTTCCCCAGAGCAGTTTTCCTACAACACTCTGTTCAAAGATTTACACAAGTGATTTATGACTTTGGAGGTTGGATGTATACAGTTGAAACTAACGGCTATAAAAAAAGGCAATAAAGAGAAACTACCCTGCAGACTTAAAGTGGTTAGAAATCATCAGCGTGTTGCCCTTTCAGAGCTGTCAAAGAAGTACGACAGTAGCCTGTAGATTAGTCTCGACTGCCTGAGTGAAAATAGAATTCAAAATAAAGTAAATAGAGCAGACCTAAAGTTGAAGTGAATAGATAAAGCATTAACAAGCAGGACTTGGGTAAACCAATCCTAGAGAAACATATCTGCTGTGTTTATTAACATGGCTGATTGTGAAATACAGCTATGTTCTGAAATGGTGGTGCCAGGTACCAATGGTCTGGCAGTGGTTACCCATAAACCAGAAGTACATGTTTAGATACAAATAGCTGGGTATGATTCACATGGATGTTAAGCTGAATAAATAGTTTTTATACTGTTGTTTCCTATACTATTTTTATATGAGAGCGAGCCACTGAAATGGTTTGTTCAATAGACCTCATGCCGCATTTCTTTGAAACTACTTTTCCTACTACTGGGAATTGATCTTTTGAATAAGCTACTGTTTTAAGAGTCATTTGGACTGTGCCCAGGAAAACACTGTGACCTGCACAGGCAGCTGCAGAAGTGAGGGGTCTATTGAAAGCACAGCCTGTGCTCTGGCACTAATTCTCCCCAATCTCCCAAACCATTTTAGAATCATATATTTAACGAATGACTTCATGTACAGTATACTGTCATGCTGCTCCTATTTAAACGCAGTAACTGAGAGGGGCAGGCACTTGTTTATTTTCAGTACACAAGCTTTTGGTTTTATACCACTTGCTTTGCAGCAGCTCCAAAGATATCCTTTTAAAGTAAGACTTCTTGGACTCTTGACAGGAGGGTTGTGGTTTCAATCCCAGGTGGAGGACGCTGCTGCTGTACCCTTGAGCAAGGTACTTTACCTAGATTGCTCCAGTAAAAACCCAACTTTATAAATGGGTAATTGTATGTAAAAATAATGTGATATCTTGTAACAATTGTAAGTCACCCTGGATAAGGGTGTCTGCTAAGAAATAAATAATAATAATAATGTTTGTGTGGGGAAGATCGTTTCACAAGCATTGTTCACAGTTTGCACAACAAATAAAATGATGCCTGTCCAAAAGCAGATGGTGTTGCTATATATATATATATATATATATATATATATATATATATATATATATATATATATATATATATATAATATAGCAATAATGAGAGAGAACCCTCAACTGTTGACCAGCACAAAATGTGAGCAGCCAACATTTATTGTCTCCCTGCAGAGCTATTTAAATTGGTCAATCTAATGATATAACTTTATAGATCCTTTGCTAATAAAAGCATGGGCTGATTTACAGTTTAACAACTTGAGTTTCTCAATAATTCAGCTTAATGCAGAACACAGGTATGTGTAGCCAGTATTTCAAAATGCATTTTTTATCATGCTTAACCACAGATCCACTTAAAAAAAAAAAAAAAAAAAATTGGATTTTCCTGACTCCTAACTTCTGCAGATCTCTGACAACAGATGAAAATACATAGCACACACTGAAGAGTACCCTTCCTGTCGCATAGGGATCTGGAGATTCTTGGTAAGTGGGTTTCACATCAGTAATCGGTAACTGTCGCTTCTATCCCAAGATGATGATTTAATATGTTTTGTTTTGGTTTTTTTGTCAAAGTTAAAATGCTTCCCTGTGGCTTTGAAGCTTTTTGCAAAAAGACGTACTGTAATATATTCAGTTTTCTTCTGATTATAAACTGAAAAGTCGTAGTTCATCCCCAAAGTGAGTCAATGAACGGCAACAAAACCATTAGCATTTAAAGGAAGGTTCTTAATTTAGCACCGTAATTCTATAATTGAGTAGACATTTAATACAGTATAGCATGGGAATTTAAGTATCTCAGTTTAAATTACTTTCAATCTGTTGCATTTATCACATTTCTTATATACTGGATTGCTGCAAAATGGAAGCCACTGGATTTCCACAGACATTTACAGCAGTGGAAGTTGAGCACACTAGGGCAGTACTACTGTAAGTACTATGACCTGGTATTCAAGGGATGCTAACATTTAGCATTCATAGGGATACAAAACAAATACGCTGAAATTAATTGGGGAAAGGAACTGCAATCAAGCATTGTCTGGTTGTGCTTAACAGTCATTTTAGTTATTTGTAATAATAAAAACACAAACAAATACAATTATTGTTTCTATGGTTCTGATTCTGAAACATGGACATTCTTATGGAAATAATGATGCAGAGTACTATAAAAAAAAATGATAAAGGATCCCGCTTGACCTTTTTGGTTTTGAAATACAAGAAATTAATCTTTTGTTTTGAAGAGTAGAATCTTTTAGAAGCCACAGTGCTGTGTTTTTTTTTTTTTTTCCCCTCCAAAGCCCAATGAAGATTCGTTACTGTGTGGGCAGGGAACAATGCAGCACGGGGGATTTCAGCAAAACAAGAATTTATATTTCTATTGTAGAACTCTAAATAAAGCTCATAGTCACTTAATGAAAACTAACCTACCACAACAGGACCACACAGGATACTAATGAAATAGCCTAAGCATGAGTTCAAATTAGAGGGGCTGTGTTTTTAAAGTGACATATCATTTGTGACCCCCCCCTGTCCAATACATAATACACTTTGTGTTTCCATCTTCAGGAAGTAAGAAAGTAAAGGGTTTGGTTATAATGTCGAAATGAGTGTTTAAATGGTTTGGGATCTCAAAAGCAGTTGAAACCATTTTTAGTGTAAATTCCATAACCGTATCTTATTTTACAGGTGAAGTGGCAACAACTTCATGTATGTCCAGTACCTTTGTTGCCCAGTTCCAGTACCTTTGCTGCCAGAGGCAGTGAGAAACCTTGTTTAAAGAAATTCTCTTTCACCTGCCTTCTTGGTGAGATGTGGCTGGGGTATAATAAGGTTCGCCTGGCAGATCCGTGGATGTCTGCCCAGCTAGCATCGAGATCAGGGTTATTAATAGAATCTGTACTACATTCATCCCCTGAGCACCTTCCTATATTGAATAGTTTGAGTCTGCAGCCTTTCTTTTATTAAGAGACATAAAAATATTTTTTTCTTTTAAGATTCAGAAGTTTTTTATCACAAAAAATAGCTTTTTGGGGAGGGGGGCTCAGATTCATTTTTATTAAAGTTTTTCACAGAATGAAAATAGCTTTGCTGTTTGCTGATCCCAGGACAATCTTCATTGTGAATATCCTAAATGCCAAACTCCTTTTTTTTTTTTTTTTATTCAGTGTTTACTGTACTGTATGAGGCGAGTTGCACTGCCAGTAATTTTGCACACTTGGACTGTGCTGCTTGTAAACAAAATACTGGCTTGCTATTCCAATTTACAAAAACGGGTTAGTGGAGCAAGAAAGCCAGTCTCTGCTTGACACGACGATGGATGGTATTCTATAGGGAGCCCGATTCTAAAGGCAGATTAATGACAGTCAATTCAGTTGTGTTGTGCATTAGAGAGCTACTGTATTTGCATCCAGAAACACTTCTTGACATTTTGAAACCACATTTAATATGCAAAGACTTTATTTTGTTACAGGAATGATCGCCTCATGCCAGCATACAGAAATCACAGTGCAGTACTAATATAAGCATTAATTAGCCCTGTACCAAAGAATTTGCACAGAATTACGTGACCTGAAATCCCTGACCATACCTTTATCCATTTTAGATAATTTGAAAAGGGAATTGAATAAATTAAGTTCCCAAAACACTTTTTAAAATTATTCTTCTTCATTCAAGCAGAGCTGTAAGTCATGTTAAGTAAAACACTATTCGAAAGGTCTAAACTGTGGTTGATTGATCTAAAAATTGTCTTTGCTATCGTTTTAGAGACCTCTTTACTGTAACATTTTACAGGAAACACCTAAAATACAGCACATGCCAGCTATTTTCAGCATGTATACCTCTCAGGCCAAATGTATGATGGTGTGTGTTATGTGGTTTGAGATACTAATAATGTTGAGGCTAAATATTGCAACATTTTTAAACTCTTTATTTGCTGTGTGAAGTACACAGCCAGTTGTGTGTTGATGTGTCTCTGAGATGTACTGAAGCAACAGATGTGAACTTGAAAGGCTTACTGGGTTAGCCTTGCAACAGAAGAATTTAGTTATTGATTTGGATAACTCAAATAATAAGCCTGTTTCAAGTGGCAGGTGCTACCCTTGAAAGCCATTCAATTAAAGGACACATAAGGACCTTTTTATTTTATTGTGTTACATGTTCCCATGTGTTGCTACAACTGTTTACGTAAGGTGTGTGATTTTATTTTTATTTTTTGTATTATTATTTTTTTACATTTTGACCACTTTTTTAAACTTTTAAATTGCATTCCCTGCCTCAAGATGGCTTCCCAAGTACCAACATATTTTGCTTGATGCTTGTAGAACTCCTCAACATCTATCCAAACATATCTTTGGGTGATTTTTTGGAGTCCCCCCCCGCAAGTTATTACGGCCTAAACTACAAATAGCAAAAATTCAAATTTCAAGGGGATTTAATGACCAGTGGTGGGACTTGAAACCAAAAGTTTTTCACAGAATTTGGAAGACTGGCTCCTAAGGTTCTTACAGCAGTACTTACATTTGAGGACAAACGTCCCCTACAGGGTAAAGGGTTAAGCAGAAGTTCAAATAAAACTCGCCATTTACCCCTCGTCTGGCAATTTGCCAGAAGTAAGTAGGGTGCTCCTAGTATTTTTTTCTGAAAAGCCCTATTCAATACGAGTACAACAAGGTGCATCTAAATTGCACCCAGGGTGATTTTTCTGGTCAAGGTCCCTTTCTCACTTTAGGTAGACCTTTGCAAGGTCACAGGTCGAAGGGGAATTAAAAAAAAAAAAAAAAAATGGCTGTCATTATTATTATTTGTTTATTTAGCAGATGCCTTTATCCAAGGCGACTTACAGAGACTAGAGTGTGTGAATTATGCATCATCTGCAGAGTCACTTACAATTACGTCTCACCCGAAAGACAGAGCACAAGGAGGTTAAGTGACTTGGTCAGGGTCACACAATGATTCAGTGGCTGAGGTGGGATTTGAACCGGGGACCTCCTGGTTACAAGTCTGTTTCTTTAACCACTGGACCACACAGGGGTGTGAATAGATTAATTTACCGAGATGTAATTGACAGAGCAGTCTACTAATAATAAATTCAAACTTCAAATTACAACTTCAGCAGTTCGCAATCAGTTTTTTTAATTTTGTCTACGCTTCGATGTTAATGTGTGGGTTTATTAACATATCAAGTGACATGGGGGACGTTAATTTACTTGCCATTTTATTCATGAATGATTTGTTTAATTAAAAATGTAATTAATCGATTTTGCAGCAACACCTGAATTTCATATTGGTATGCACTGTGATTTGAACATGAGGAGGAACAATGATGGATCAAGAATACAGACATGTCAAAACCCAGCAGTATCATGACTTACAGTATAGAGAATAACTTTGACATTCACCAAGAACACCAAAAACTCTGTTTCAAAGTTGCTTTAGTTTTAAAAATCAATTTTTTAAACATGTTATTAATGAGGAGCAGTTTATTACAGTAACATGTTAGGGATGCATGACCGTTTTTGAAAAGTGTTTTATGATACTTGCAGTGCTCTAGCATTATTTTACTTGCACATAACAAAATGGAGAAATATTCAGTGCAGTGATTTATGACAGATCCTTAGACAGTTAAGTATAGCACAATTTACTATGGTTAACGCAGCCTAGTAGTGAGTTAACCAAATTTGGAAATGATTAAAACGTAAAGTTACAAGGGAGCATTGTATTATTTTGATAGATATACAACCGGGTGAAAGTTTTCTCCCAGATGCCTGCCCAATGTTCAGCTGTCCACTTTTATTTTCAATTTGATGTTGATAGGAACATAATGTATAAGGAATGACTCACGTAATTATGGATACTAGGCATAAGTCAGATGATGGCTACATATAGGGTAACCATATGCACTCTGTAACACAATGCAAACAGACAAAAGATATACCATACTTTCAACTTGCCTTGCAGAGTTTACAATAAAGCTGATTTGATATGCAGTGCTATAGGAAACTGGCATTTAACAAATAAAAATGACTTTATAATTAGCATCCCAAGAAGAAAAGCCTATGCACCCTGAAAATTTGAAATCAAAATTCCGGAAACCACACTACATTGTACGTGGAGTGGAGTGAACAGTGCCTTTGGAAAGACGGCATCTGAACTCCTCGTTCTGTTTTCTAACACTTGCCTGCTGTCTTGATTTGGAACTGTTTTGCAGCATGCTTTAGCCCCTGGGGTTTACCCAGTCCACGCTTGTGTTGTTGATAAAATGGCTAATCAACACCTGGGTCGTGTCTTTCTGACAGCGTGACATCTGTGTGGCTGCATGAGAGCTCTCTTTGTTGTGTCAAACAGTGAGTTTGGCATGATTCAGAGCCTGTCTTTCATGGCAGGATCAATTGGAATGGTTTCCTAAGTCTTGAATCCGCTGCTCCCATCTCTGCATGCTCATTAGTATACAAACTGTTTTTTTGTTCTCTTATTCAGTGGATCTGAACTGCTGATACTTTCATTCATCGTGTAAACAAATATTTTAATTTTTAATCACTGAGATTTAGCCTTTATAACATACTGTAGTTAAAGGCTTTAGACAAAATATTTACAATGCTTAGTTCCCTACAGTGTAAATATTTGTTGTAATAAATACCAGTTTCTACGCAATTCTGTAATGATGTTATCATTTTATATAAAGTGAAACGGCAGTGAAATTGGAGCATTCTCCTCTTATCTAGTGGATATCTTTTTAATAGCAATACTAATAGATATGATAAGACTAATACCTAGTTGTTTTTTTTTAAAGCAATTAAACAGACTAATGCTTATTTTCATTTACCGGTAAATTGCTTTGTTTGCTTTAAATCTGGTCATATATGATTTTTAAATCAATTCAAATGAGAAAAAAAATGGTAATACTGTAATCCTGGAACAATCCTGGTTGTCATTTGAAGTTGGTTTCTAATCATTCAATCGCAGATTACCAGTGACCCAATGAGAAAGTATGAATTTTGTTTTAGAATGAAGTCATGTTGATTGGAGACTAATGACTACAATGAATCCTACTGATTGCAGAATAAATTAAAGGCTAAGCAGTTTAATAATGATTTGGGGCTAGATGTATTTATTAATTTGTAGACTTAAATAAACATTTGTTAAACAAACAAAAATAAATGAAACGCCCTAAGCCTACTATAGTGCGTATGCAATAACATACACATGCGATTAAAGGAGGCTGGTTTTAGTTATGAAGTAATACAGCTTCAGCAGTGGTTTTATTTTTTAAAGTGAAGAACTGAGCTCTCTTCAGTTCCTGTTTTTCAGCTCCCAGTTCCTTTGAAGAAATTGATATTTTAGAGACACTTAATAATTGTTGTGATTGTTCAACTGCTTTCATTTGAAGCTGATTGAATTGACTAACAGTGACGTCACTTGAAGTAATTTTGTTGCCATTGCGAGAAGCTCATTTTAACAGAACGCCGCGAATTTCAGTGGTGATCAGTGATGCGTTGGAATTAATTTAATGGGAATGGGAATTGGGAATTGGTTTGAAAAAGGAATTGGAAATTGGAACTGGAATTGAAAAAGCAGGAATTTACACCAACCCTGCTTGCTTGCATAAAAATAAAGCTGAATAAATACTGGGGATTTTAGACCACTCTAAATCCAGGCTTTACGAAAAATCATCTCACTAGAGATTGTAAGGATTTTTGCCTATGTATTGCCCTGGCCTTGTAGGGATTAACTGGCTTTTCATAACTCAGAGTGCAGCTGTGGCCTCGGAGGGATGATAAAACCTTTGTTTCTGTTTAATAAGCTGTTTTGAGCCTATGTACAAACCATAATCAAACCAGTTTAAACTGGTTCTAAAACCATTTACTTTTGTTAAGTGACACGCTGTAACTTTAGGTAAGTGTCACGGAACACATAATAACACTATACAATTGGAACACGTAGGCTTTTTCTGATAACCATGCACCTTGTGTGGGGCAGTGTACACACTGTTCCAGTTAAATGGCACAAGCCCTTATTGTTTCATCAGCCTTTGTTCCTTTTCCATTATGCTACTGTTTATTTGTGTTTCCCATTTAAATGGTAAAGAAATCATTGAAACTGTCTGTAAACATTGTGTGATTTTTCTTGTGTTTTAATGTAAGCTCTGAATCAACGCAGGATTAATGAAGTCTTAAAATTAAGCTCTACATAGCTGGTGTGCATCAGCAGTTTGCAATCACCAGCCTTATCGTTCGACCTTGTGATGCATGGGTATGCTGCCTGTGAGACTTGAGCAAAACTCTTATTGTTGTTCTTTAAATGTAACTTCTTGTTATCTGGGTTTCTGCTGACATTGGTAAAGAAAAAAATGCAAATGTGCTTTGTCTCACTCCATGCATCATGTTAGGGAAATAAGACCATTACGTAAGATAGCTGTATATCTGTGCTGTACAAAGTCATTTCTTTGGTCAGGTCGGGTCAACTCAGCTCAGAAACTAACATCTAACTGATTGTGGCTCAGAAACTAACATCTCTGTGCCATGCCGGCTCAGAAAAAAAACAACATTTCTGATGCCACGAAAGCTCAGCTCGGCTCAAAATTAAATAATATATATATACTGATGCCAGCTCAGAACACCATCCACTGAGACTTGTGTGTGAGATCACTGATGTATCACCTTTGATTTGCTTTGTTCCTGCTTGCATTTTGATTCCTGAATAAACTATTTGATTAACTTTACCGGAAGAGTAATTATTTAAGAAGAAATTGAACCTCTTACAAGATGCTCTACTATATAAACTAATGCACATGCAAGAAGGATTAACTTTAGGTTAATGTTGGTGTAGACCTTCATAATAGTGGATTATGGTACTGCAAGTACATCATTGCATGGTGAAATAATGCAGGCTCTGCATCCTCGCAGTTGTATTTACAGTTGTCAGTATGGTCTTTCGGAAAAGAGCATGTAAATATTTAGAGACGCAGTGGGTCACTGTGGGAATGTTTTTCGATGGTCTGGATATTTAGAGGATGTAATACAGTCAGACCGGTGGGGTGGTTCTATATTTAAACCATGTATGAAAATAAGCCAGGCCAGGGTATGCCATCATCATCACAAATGCCTTTTAACCTGAGTCACTTCCTTCACATATAACCATACACTCAAGCAATGACAGGTTAGGGTACAAAACATGGTTTTACAAAACATTTCATAAATAACTGGAAAACATATTCATGCTTCATTGGTCTGTTCTAATTATTAATATTAAGAAGGCACACTTTATTGAAGATTGATAGGCACTGTGCCTTGGAGTTTATTTGTCATCATTTTGTGACAGTGTCTCCCCCTAGCTGTTGTTGAATAAAACACTATCTGTTCTGCAATCTTGTTATTAAATGGTTTTGCATGACAAATTGTACTTTCAGTGATTTGGAAGTACTTATTACACTTATTTCACAAAAACTCCTATTTCTGGTTGTCTGTTATTTTTCCAGTCCATGTCCTACAGCTTTTACAATAGATTTCAAAGATCAGGTTGTGTTCAAACTGCGAAAAAGGCCATTTACTACCATCTTTAAGTTAGTACAGCAGCAGTAGTAATGAAACAAATCTGTTCTACTGAATTGGATTTTTATTTAATAAAATACAGGTGTTTTACCATACCATTTGATAATGTATTTTAACTGAAATGCAATAGCATACTCTACAAAGCAAAACATAAATGATTGATGAATGTGTTTTCCATGTTCCATTTCTGGATGAGTTATCAAACAAGCCAACCTTTCAAGAGTTTCAGTGTTTTAATAGAACATTGAAGATTATCAACCAGTCAGGTTTCCTTTCTGAATGTGGAATATAATGTGTGGTTAAAGTTAATCAGACATTCTGTAGTGTAGAGAATCTTTGATGCGGTAATCAGAAAGACAAATAGCTAACGATAAACTACTCTGTAAAATTCTAGTTAAAGGAATGCATTTGAGGATTAGCATGGGGGAGTTTGATGTTTAGAAGCCACTGTGATTGTAATCTTGCTGCCGACCTTAAGGTGTTGTTCCAAACAGTTTTGACTCGTTTGGGATGGTAAATGTAAGCAGAAACAATGTCTGCAATTGATCTTTTCATGTTGGCTTTATGAGCAATCAAGAAATACTTGCTCAAAAGGCTGGAAAGTTTTCTTTAAAAGAGCAGATGGGCTTTTTTTTATTCAAAATTATTCTACAGCGGGGTTATTGACAGTCTTCTGTCTGTTCTTTTAACAGTCTGCTGCTGAATATGTGAAGACACACCTGCCTGAGGTTCTGAAGCAACAGCTGCTGAACTACGAGAAGGATAAAGAGAACAGTGTGCTGTCTTACCAGAGTATCCTAGAACAACACATCCTTTCAATCGACAAGGAGATGCTCGATAAACTGTCTGCCTCCTATGATGAAGCAGGTAAGAGAATGCACAACCACGGTCTGTTCCAACTTTTCTTTGCAGGGCACACGGAGGGCCAAGCACATAAAATGACCTGTACAGTATGGGTGTAATTGAGAAACAGACTGTGACAGGATTGACCGAGGTTTGAGACTCAGAGACAGTATAAAGTTCAAAAATAAAGTTTTTAATAAACAAAAATACAAAATAAACCAGCACAAGGGCCAAACAAAAAAGGTTCAAACATAAAACAAACACAAAGCAAAAAGCAAAACTTACAAAAATAAAGGTTTCCAGGCTGGGCGTTGCCTTCACTGGAACAGAAAAACAAACTGAAAACACAGCACAAACAAAACACTCCTCCTTCTGGAACTCTCTCTACAACTCCCTCCCAGCCAGGGCCTCTCCCCTGGCTTTTATCACATGTTTTCCTGGCAGGGAGGAATTTTAACCCCCTCCCTGCCAGTCCCAACCATGATCATAAAGACGGGGCAGTCCCCCGTCACATATCCCCCCCCCCCTTGTGCCAAGCACAACATGGCCTAAATGGCCACCTCCCCCCTCAGTCTCAGTCCCGGAAGAGGGGGAAGCACAGTGTCCATGGGGGTGGCCATGGTGGGATGTTGCACCACCCAATTCTTCGTGGCCGGCAGCTCCCTCTTCCAGGGCTCCGGCCACACACTATCTTGCCACGAAAGTGCCGCTGGGGGAGCTGGTCTCCTGACCTCCCTCCCCCTCTTCATGGCTGGCAACTCCCCTCCGTGGGGCTCCGGCCACAGTGTAGCGACCCCAGGCGAAGCAGGATCACCGAAGACCCCAAGCGACGGCAGCAGCAGCAGACCCTCAGGAGTCGACGGCAGCAGCAGCGGACCCTCGGGAGGCGATGGCAGCAGCAGCGGACCCTCGGGAGGCGACAGCAGCAGCGGACCCTCGGGAGGCGACGGCAGCAGCGGACCCTCGGGAGGCGGAGGCGGGAACGGCGGCCCGGCTCCCTCTGGTGGCGGAGACGGGAACGGCGGCCCGGCTCCCTCTGGTGGCGGAGGCGGGAACGGCAACTCGTCTCCCTCTGCTGGCGGAGGCGGGAACGGCAACTCGTCTCCCTCTGCTGGCGGAGGCGGGAACGGCGGCTCGTCTCCCTCTGCTGGCGGAGGCGGGAACGGCAACGGCCCCCATTCTGGCTCTCGGGACGGCAGCTCTTCCCCTTCTGGCTCTCGGGACGGCGGCTCCTCCCCTTCTGGCTCTCGGGACGGCGGCTCCTCCCCTTCTGGCTCTCGGGAAGACGGCTCACCCCTCTCTGGCTCTCGGGACGACGGCTCACCCCTCTCTGGCTCTCGGGACGACGGCTCACCCCTCTCTGGCTCTCGGGACGACGGCTCACCCCTCTCTGGCTCTCGGGACGACGGCTCACCCCTCTCTGGCTCTCGGGACGACGGCTCACCCCTCTCTGGCTCTCGGGACGACGGCTCACCCCTCTCTGGCTCTCGGGACGACGGCTCACCCCTCTCTGGCTCTCGGGACGACGGCTCACCCCTCTCTGGCTCTCGGGACGACGGCTCACCCCTCTCTGGCTCTCGGGACGACGGCTCACCCCTCTCTGGCTCTCGGGACGACGGCTCACCCCTCTCTGGCTCTCGGGACGACAACTCATCCCTCTCTGGCTCTCGGGACGACAGCTCACCCTTCTCTGGCTCTCGGGAAGACAGCTCCACCTTCTTTATTGGAATAACTGGGGCATCTCCCATATCTACCGCCAGGTAATTAACGACCATCAGGGCCAGCTCTGCAAAGGACGCCGGGTGATGCTGTTCCTTCCACTTTTCCCACTTCCCCCCCCCATCTCGACGCCACAGCGTGTTGATAACTATGGGGAGGTCGTGGAAGAGGTCCGCCTCAGGGTGCATCAACCAGTCCCATATTTCCTGGGATGGTGGTGAAGGCGGTGATGTTGGAAGTGGTGGGGTGGCTGCCGAGGACGGGGTTTGCAGCTGCTCCTGGTCCCGATTGTGGGGGCATCCTGCCCAGTTGTGGCCATCCACCTCACAGCGCCCACACCAGTCAGCTGGTGGCCCATCTGGACAGGACCTCCACCAATGATCCAGCATCCCGCACCATGAGCACCAGGGGAAAAGACTGGCTGGGTCCTCCAGCTGGGGTGGCTGTTGTTGCAGCAGCCTACATTTCTTCGGCTGCTGCATCTCCTGCCTTTGCCACTGTCTGCTCTTCCCCATTTAAATAAAGTTTCCAAAAAAAAAAAAAAAAACTCCCAAAAAAGAAAAAAAAAAAAAAGAAAAAATTACTGCCCTGAGCCTCCAGGTGGCGTTATCCCGTTTCTGACACCAAATGTGACAGGATTGACCGAGGTTTGAGACTCAGAGACAGTATAAAGTTCAAAAATAACGTTTTTAATAAATAAAAATACAAAATAAACCAGCACAAGGGCCAAACAAAAAAGGTTTAAACATAAAACAAACACAAAGCAAAAAGCAAAACTTACAAAAATAAAGGTTTCCAGGCTGGGCGTTGCCTTCACTGGAACAGAAAAACAAACTGAAAACACAGCACAAACAAAACACTCCTTCTCCTTCTGGAACTCTCTCTACAACTCCCTCCCAGCCAGGGCCTCTCCCCTGGCTTTTATCCCCATGATCATAAAGACGGGGCAGTCCCCCGTCACACAGACCAAGAAATGTCTATCCAGTGATATTAATTTTATTAGAAACCTTTTATTCAACAATCTGGAAGAGACCAAACATTAAGATAGAATGTCTAGCTTTAATAAAGATGGTTGAAGCTAAATAAATCTATAACAGATGAAGACACTGAAGACACTGTTCACCAGATGCAGCAATGAAACCCTGATTGCCTTGGTATTTGATCGTGTCTGTACAGGAGCATCCTGGTCTGTGGCTTGGGCTTTTGCCTTCCTGGCATGGTCAACCACAAGATAGTAATGCCCAATATTCAGGCTTCTATTGCTTAAATAAAATACTTCTGCAGACCTCCTTAGTTTTTTAAATGCATTATTCCAGACCCTCCAGTCTTGCTGAACCTTAAATGATTTCTTAAAAAATAAATAAGAAAAATAAATAAATAATGACTTCAGGATTTTGTTCTGTTGCTCATGGCATTCTTCTAGCGTTATCTAGCGCCACGCTACTGCCAACAGCAAAAAGTCATTTTTAAATTGGATACAAAATGTAACATGATGGCATTTCTCTGATAAAACCAAAAGGTCACCAGCCTTAGTTTAATGCTAGCAAGTGTTCAGTTTTATTACTATGCTGCACATGAAAGAATATTTTATGAAGTGTCATTCCAATGTGCCTGCAATGGAAGAGAAAGGTCAGGATGAGAAAATAGCACCTGGAGTAAAAATGTCAGGCAATAGATAATCATGTTGGCTTGTTGGAGCATCTAGAGGTGTTAAACCTGTAAGCGGCTTTTAGCAGAGTTTTTTTCATTATTATTATCTCATCAGTGGCATAACATCTTTTTTTTTAAAAGTGAGTACATATCTTGAAGGTTTGGCAAAGATTTCTATTGTGAATGATTATCCATAATTTTGAACACTCGATCACAGATTTCAAAGTAATTCTACGACACTGATTTAGTTTTGTGTTATCACACCAGTAAAAGCCCAAGTGCTCTTCGTTACAGTGTGTCTGGGGAGTGTTTAACGAGGGTGGCCTTGAATCTTAAATTTAGATAAGCACAGATAAGGCTGCGGTTTTCAAAGCATGTCTCCATTTTGCAAGGAACACTATTGCTACTGCGCAATTTATTCAGGGGTTTTAATTTAATAAAAGATTTAATTGTGCAAATTATCTTTTGACTCGTACATTTCTTTTGCTAATCAATTTACTCGAATCTTCGTTAAATTAAATATATTGTAACAAACTAAACAAGATATACTGTCTGCACTTTCATTAAAGCCTTTTACTGGGATTAAAAATGCTGAATGCACTTCCAGTTTAAAGTGAAAGTCAGCGTTACTTAATGTTTCAGGTAGAACTACAAATCCACATCATGTGGAAATGATATGCGATTAATCTATTTATTGATCGTTCAGAACAATTTTTTGGGGTTGCTGTAACTTGAACTTGTCTGAAGTCTGGCGTCTACCGTGTTTGTGTGTGTGTGTGTGTGTATATACTCTCAAATTGTTAGTCTGGGGTATATATGTTGGCATCCAACTCAAGAACGCATAATATCTGATACAGCACCAGCTTTCAGTTTTAAAGCAAGAGCCTTGAAGGACTAACTAAAATTATTATTATTAGTATGAGTTTCAAAATTATGTATTTATCTGTGCCACATAGAAAAGAAAGAAAAAAACACTCCATCAAAGGCAAATCAGTGAAACTACTTTCTTTCGACTTCTGTTGCAAACATTCCTCACTGATCCTCAGAAAACGTAAACAGTCGTGTTTTATTAATGCTGCCCCCTCTTGAGAAAGCAGCGATCATTTATTTATAATAAGACAGGGGTGTAAAATATTCGTGGCAGGATAATATTTGTTCTAGTTCAGAATACTGTACTATGTGTTATAATAGTGATAAGTTTCTTTTGATGCTTGGTATATATATATATACATACATACACCAAGATCAGAGTTCAGAAAATGTGGGTATATCTAGCGTGGGATACATTTTTGTTCTTCTACTTTAAATGGCATAACATAAGTGGAATAACATGCTTACAGGGACTAGTTTCTAATAGGTCTTTGCTTACATTCCAGTCCAGTGTTGTGCTGCTGAAAGTCAGGACTGAGCTGCACTTTGACAGTTCAAACAGTACTGCCACACATACGTGTTTTGTAACAGATTAAAAATGTCTGAAATAATTTCAGATTTCTACGGTTTTAATTTGGGCTCCTATTTCCTTGAACGAGTTTAGTCAAGAAATGCCAGTTTCTGATCTGAACATATATATATGTGTGTGTGTTTGCCATAAGGATTCCTTAGGATGCACATGTTGCATGGCCTGTAATCCAACTGGATTCGAGCCAAGTATCTGAGGAATCGATTCCAAAATCCTCTTTTATACAATGTGTGTAAACCAAATAAATCAAGAGAATACAAATAGGGGCTCTTGATAACCATAATCTGGCAAGGTTCTAACTAAAATGGAGTATTGTCTAATAATCAGTGTGCATAGCACCTGTACTATATGTCTTAAAAGCTATGGAAGGGGATTTGTATGTTACAAGCATGCCTCCCATGTCATGTTTCGGTTATTGGTATCTTGAATCTGTCTTTTATGAACTACACATTAGAAGCCACTATACCTAAAATGATTTAAGTCATGGCATGAGGGGATTGGTGAGGTGGGGGTCAAGATGGATTCAAACATTGTCCCCAGTTCCCTGTTCCTATTTTACTAGATACTGTACTCTGAAACCACCTTCTCTGCACCTCTAAAAGAATTGTTCCTTAAAGTTTCCTCAGTAAATGATGACTAGCTCCCTCCAGTGGCTATTTTGGATACTGTGGTGACTAAGAAAGCACTTTTCAATTGCTGCCAGACGATGATAGCTATGAATATAGCAAAGAAGCATGATTAAAAATAAGGAATGCAAACAGCATTTGTTCATACAGTATGAAAGCATTTAAATAACAGTACAGTGGGCTGCTGGTACTATCACTCTTCAAAGCCTGCCACCTGCAGACCACTTTGTAAGAGATCATACAGTTCCCGTTGCAGTATTCTGTTAAAATGAGCTTCTCACAGTGGCACAGTGAAGGCATTTCTTCAGGCAGATTTACACAGCAGGTGCCTTTTGAGCCTGTTCTCACTTCGGAAGGAAAAGATAAAAATAATGAGTTGGCCCGCAGTCGAACATAAAGACAGCCAGAGAGAACACTGGAAATGAAAGTACAGATTATGTAACGCAAGCAGTCGAAAATAATGTGTTAACAGTATTCCCGTTCGCTATTATAACCTTGGTAAAATGCAATATTGGAAATCCCAACCTGTTATTGCAAAAGTTACAGCTATATTCATTTGTTGTTTTTTTCTTCACAAAATGTTATTATTTTTTCTTACCTTGAGGTATTAGGCATTTTATTTCACACACGCTACAGCTGTTTGATCTAATTCCCACTTTGTAGAAGCAGCTTCTCAAAAAGGCTCCAGGTAGTTGCAATATATATTTAACTGCAATGCATTTAATTGTGTGTGCATGCATTTACTTTCGTTGATGCTTATTTTTTGGGTGTTAATGCAAACATGGGTAACCTTCTGATTTTGCATTTATCATGTACATAAAATCAGATACTTTCAAATACTGTTGGGTGCTCTTGTTCTTTTATAATGAACTGGTCTTTTCTCATCAGTGAAAGGCAAAGCAGTCTCTTTGAAATTGCTTTACAGCAGTGAGTAGCCCACCCAGGAAAACCAGCTCACTGTGTTAATCAATTCTATTTTTAAAATCTTCAGTTAAAGTGATGCACTGATTTAAGATATTTTTTCAGCTCTGATCAGCAACTCAAGTTCACTATGTAATGTGTTAATCATGCAACCTCTAAGATCAATTAAGCTAATTAACCACAATGTGTGTTATTTGACAATTAATTTAAATGATACTGTATTTGTATGTTAAAGAGAAATTGGGTAATTAACATTCCCATTTCTTAGATATATAATTTCAGATATACTTTTTATAGTAGTTTCATGTGTGTGTTTTTTTTTTTGTTTGTTTGTTTGTTTTTTCACTGTCTGCAATATTAGTAATTAATTAAACTTGGCAAAAGCCTCTTTCTGTAATTGGTTACTGTCTTGTTTTATCATTGCAGGTACCACCTGCCTGGTTGCGTTGTTATCAGATAAAGAACTGACAGTGGCAAATGTTGGGGATTCACGAGGGGTGCTGTGTGACAAAGATGGAAATGCCATCGCTTTATCACACGATCATAAGCCCTATCAACTGAAGGAAAGAAAAAGAATCAAGAGAGCAGGTAAGATCACAGAGTGCCTTTCCCTCCCTTTCTCTGTCCTGGTGATTAAAATAAAGACCCTCATTCTGCACTGCATGTTCACAGGTAAAACTACACTGGAGAAAGCATTGATCAAATTATATTGCAGAATAAGTTTGAAAAGGATTCAATGAGACACTGCTGACTATTAAATATACTTTGTGGTGCTGTAAGTAAAACTAGCAAACATTCTAATTCCATGGTGTGCGTGGAATCAATAGAATGTTCTGCATATTAATGACTTCATATTAATGACTCATGTGGAGCTCCGTATGGGTTTGCTTACGAGTTGGTTGTAAGCACCCTGGCTGTATAATCATCCTTACCTGCATAGATAAAGTAGCTGACAAAATAATAATACAGCATTGGACCTAAAAGTAGCTGACAGGATAATAATACAGCATTGGAACTAAAATTAATTAATGTGATTTGTTATATCCAAACAATATAGTGAAAGATGCTGAAGATGTTTTAATTGAGTACAGGTGTATGTAAATAACAAAAATAGAAGTAGCATGTTATGATTGTATTGCTTTCTTTATTGTGACAAACTGCTAAGTGCCGTGTCAGTGAGTCATGAGGGGGGGGGGCTATGCTAATTTCGGATGTCACGCATTTTAAAAACTCATTAAAACATGCATTCCCTAGAAAAGGTTTACAATGACTTTGTAAGATATTTTATGGAAGTGTCCCAATTTTACTTCTTAACGGTAGAGGGCAGCAGCAACGTGAATAAAACTACTCAATTCTGAACTGTACATGGTCAGTGTCTAAAACTTTCTGTAAGATTCTCTAGAGCAATGCTTATCTTCAACTTGAAATTACTGAGAATCTCTCTTGAAGTGGTAATGCCTTTATTACCCACAGGAAAAAAAAATTCAAAATTGTTTTTGAGGCATACTAAAAGGTATTATGCATGGCAGAAAAGGTTTTTATTTTTTTGGGAGAGGGGGGGTTGCAACTTGTAGATTCTCAAACTATATAATTATCGCATTTTTTTCTAAAAGGGGGGAGCTATTGCATCATTAAAATGAATATGAAAAAACCTGTTTACAAGCCTCTAAATTAGGTTTGAGTCATTCTGGGGAAAAAAAACTGGGACTACAAATGAATACTGAAATAGCTATTCTCTTATCAAGATGTTCGCTGCCCGCTTCTTGCACAGCCATTTCACTTGGATGGTCCTTGCGTTTGCATTGCAGGGGGCTTCATCAGCTTCAACGGCTCCTGGAGGGTCCAGGGCATCCTCGCAATGTCTCGGTCCCTGGGCGACTACCCCCTGAAGAACCTGAACGTCATCATCCCGGACCCGGATATTCTGACCTTTGACCTCGACAAGCTGCAGCCCGAGTTTATGATCCTGGCTTCCGACGGACTGTGGGATGCTTTCAGCAATGAAGAGGCAGTGCGCTTCATCAAAGAGAGATTGGATGAACCACATTTTGGGGCCAAGAGCATTGTATTGCAGTCGTTCTACAGGGGATGCCCTGATAATATAACTGTAATGGTTGTAAAATTCAGAAACAGCAGCAAAACAGGAGACCAGTGAAAAATATATATTTTTCCCCCACTAAGTTTTAAAGCAAGAACTATGTTTATAGTATTATCTACAACATATTTTAGTGTTATCTGAATTATTAATGATAAAGGGCACAGTTTCCCAATGTTATATTTTTTTGTTTGTTCCTTGTTTGCTCTCACAGATAAGAAACAAATAAATATTGCGTTAGATCTTTATAAACAGGAGAAATATGCATTGTGTTTAATGATTAGTAGGAGCCAGGTGCGGTGGGAGAATAAATCCATTCAATTAAGACTGGCTAATCTAACTCTTGTTCTCTTTGGAAAGTTTGCCTGATCTCCAAGCTCATTTTATTTTAGTACTGATGAAAATGAGTTATCCATGCATGAATAGTTTAACTACTTGGAAAAGAAGCCCAGATTTAATCAATCACAAATACATTTAACTCATAAAGCATGTACTGGATTAGTTTCCTGGTTAGCTGTTTTGAGGGGAGTGATCTTTCTTGGACCTGTTTACAGGTCTGTAGTTTTGAAAGAGTTAATTTACCAATAGTCGTCCAACCTGAATTGACTTTGAAATGCTATATAAATAACTATAATATGATATTAAGTAATAGAACTGTATAGTAAATGTTCTTTTTCCCAAAAGCAAAGTGGGCATTACCCTCCTTTATATGTGCAGTAGGTACCTGGATTTCATGCTCGACTGTCGGATTCTTTGGGCTCTATTTTCGTAATCCAAACATAGGCAGAACTAAATGCGGTTTCCCTTCAACCTCTTTTGGCTGTATTTCTATTTGTGGTCACCCCTGGATGAAATTGGGTCCACCACTGATAATGTCATTAAAATAGACCTCTTTGCTTTACCTAGAGCAGTGAAGTAAAGCAACAGAATACACATATTGGCTATTCTCCAAAACCAAGATCCTGATTTTTTTCAAACTGTATTAGCCTTAGATTAATTGGCAGCGGACACTGATTAAATGTATTTTGTGCACAGTTAAAATATAGCTAGAACAGGAAAAACCTATTGAAAATCAAAATAATAATAATAATTAAGCAGTAAAAAGGGACATTTGATGTTCATACAACCCAGAATTATTGTCCACAAATATTATACCTGGGATGTGGGGAGGAACAATCGTGCATTTTCTGTTTACAGTCTCCAAAACAGTACAAAGTAAACAGGATATGGTGTAATTTCCAGTCAACATGTTAAAGTTGTGTCCCCCACTTCCTGTCTAAACATTATTGCATTATCTAAAGCATATTTTGGTCTGTCCTTGTGAAAGGCATAATCCTGCCTTGAAGTATGCAAATTTAAAATGTGCATACATATTTGCATCTAAGCTAGCGCTAATGTGCATGTTAAAAGAACAATAACAACGCAAAGGTAAGGCAGTCCTTTTATTTCCATATTCAGATGAATCATGCTCTGTGACGGGGGACTGCCCCGTCTTTATGATCAATGTTGGGACTGGCAGGGAGGGGGTTAAAATTCCTCCCTGCCAGGAAAACATGTGAGAATGTGGCTGGAGCCCCAATTGAATAATTGGCAATTACTGGGGAGAGGCCCTGGCTGGAGGAGAGAGAGGAGAGTGTTAGAGGAGGAGAGAGTTGTAAAAAGAGTGTTTGGTTTGTTCGGTGTTTTCTGTTCCAGTGAAGGCAAGGCCCAGCCTGGAATCTTTATTTTGTAAGTTTTGTTGTGTTTATTTTGTGTTTGAAACTGTTTTGTTTGGCCCTCGTGCCAATTTATTTTGTATTTTTGTTTATTAAAATCTTTATTTTTGAACTTAAAACTGTCTCTGAGTCTCAAACCTCGGTCCATCCTGTCACATTTGGTGTCAGAAACGGGATAGCGCCACCTGGAGACTCAGAGCAGTATTTTTTTTTTTCTCTTGAATTTTGGGAGTTTTTTTTTTTTGAAAATGGGAAAGAAGAGCAGGCAGCGGCAAAGGCAGGAGATGCAGCAGCTGAAGAAATGTAGGCTGCTGCAACAACAGCCACCCCAGCTGGAGGACCCAGCCAGCCTTTTTCCCTGGTGCTCCTGGTGCGGGAAGGTGGATCATCGGTGGAGGTCCTGTCCAGATGGGCCACCAGCTGACTGGTGTGGGTGCTGTGAGGTGGATGGCCACAACTGGGCAGGATGCCCCCACAACCCGGACCAGGAGCAGCTGCAAACCCCGTCCTCGGCAGCCACCCCACCACTTCCTACATCACCGCCTTCACCACCATCCCAGGAAATATGGGACTGGTTGATGCACCCTGAGGCAGACCTCTCCCACGACCTCCCCATAGTTGTCAACACGCTGTGGCGTCGAGATGGGGGGAGGTGGGAAAAGTGGGAGGAACAGCATCACCCGGCGTCCTTCGCAGAGCTGGCCCTGATGGTCATTAATTACCTGGCGGTAGATATGGGAGACGCCCCAATCATTCCAATAAAGAAGGTGGAGCTGTCATCCCGAGAGCCAGAGAGGGGTGAGCCATCGTCCCGAGAGCCAGAGAGGGGTGAGCCATCGTCCCGAGAGCCAGAGAGGGATGAGCCATCGTCCCGAGAGCCAGAGAGGGGTGAGCCATCGTCCCGAGAGCCAGAGAGGGGTGAGCCGCTGTCCCGAGAGCCAGAAGGGGAGGAGCCGCTGTCCCGAGAGCCAGAAGGGGAGGAGCCGCCGTCCCGAGAGCCAGAAGGGGAGGAGCCGCCGTCCCGAGAGCCAGAAGGGGAGGAGCTGCCGTCCCGAGAGCCAGAAGGGGAGGAGCTGCCGTCCCGAGAGCCAGAAGGGGAGGAGCTGCCGTCCCGAGAGCCAGAAGGGGAGGAGCTGCCGTCCCGAGAGCCAGAAGGGGAGGAGCTGCCGTCCCGAGAGCCAGAAGGGGAGGAGCTGCCGTCCCCCAGAGAGGGGGAGCCGCTGCCTTCGCCCAGAGAGGGGGAGCCCGAGCGGGAGGAGTCGGTGCGTCCACGGCCCGAGAGGGAGGAGTCGGTGCGTCCACGGCCCGAGAGGGAGGAGTCGGTGCGTCCACGGCCCGAGCGGGAGGAGTCGGTGCGTCCACGGCCCGAGAAGGGGAAGCCCACAGGCCTAGGGCTGAAGGGACCTGTAGAGGGAGACGAGTTGCCGTTCCCGCCTCCGCCAGCAGAGGGAGACGAGCTGCCGTTCCCGCCTCCGCCAGCAGAGGGAGACGAGCTGCTGTTCCCGCCTCCGCCAGCAGAGGGAGACGAGTTGCCGTTCCCGCCTCCGCCAGCAGAGGGAGACGAGCTGCCGTTCCCGCCTCCGCCAGCAGAGGGAGACGAGCTGCCGTTCCCGCCTCCGCCAGCAGAGGGAGCCGGGCCGCCGTTCCCGTCTCCGCCAGCAGAGGGAGCCGGGCCGCCGTTCCCGCCTCCGCCAGCAGAGGGAGCCGGGCCGCCGTTCCCGCCTCCGCCAGCAGAGGGAGCCGGGCCGCCGTTCCCGCCTCCGCCACCAGAGGGAGCCGGGCCGCCGTTCCCGTCTCCGCCTCCCGAGGGTCCGCTGCTGCTGCCGTCGCCTCCCGAGGGTCCGCTGCTGCTGCCGTCGCCTCCCGAGGGTCCGCTGCTGCTGCCGTCGCCTCCCGAGGGTCCGCTGCTGCTGCCGTCGCCTCCCGAGGGTCCGCTGCTGCTGCCGTCGCCTCCCGAGGGTCCGCTGCTGCTGCCGTCGCCTCCCGAGGGTCCGCTGCTGCTGCCGTCGCCTCCCGAGGGTCCGCTGCTGCTGCCGTCGCCTGGGGTTGCCAGGGATCCTGCTTCGCATGGGGTCGCTACACTATGGCCGGAGCCCCACGGAGGGGAATTGCTGGCCATGAAGAGGGGGAGGGAGGTCAGGAGACCAGCTCCCCCAGCTGCACTTTCGCAGCAAGATGGTGTGTGGCCGGAGCCCCGGAAGAGGGAGCTGCTGGCCATGAAGTATTGGGTGGTGCCGGACGTCCCACCATGGCCACCCCCATGGACACTGTGCTTCCCCCTCTTCCGGGACTGAGACTGAGGGGGGAGGTGGCCATTTAGGCCATGTTGTGCTTCGCACAAGGGGGGGGATATGTGACGGGGGACTGCCCCGTCTTTATGATCAATGTTGGGACTGGCAGGGAGGGGGTTAAAATTCCTCCCTGCCAGGAAAACATGTGAGAATGTGGCTGGAGCCCCAATTGAATAATTGGCAATTACTGGTTAATTGGGCTCCAGCCACAGGGGATAAAAGCCAGGGGAGAGGCCCTGGCTGGAGGAGAGAGAGGAGAGTGTTAGAGGAGGAGAGAGTTGTAAAAAGAGTGTTTGGTTTGTTCGGTGTTTTCTGTTCCAGTGAAGGCAAGGCCCAGCCTGGAATCTTTATTTTGTAAGTTTTGTTGTGTTTATTTTGTGTTTGAAACTGTTTTGTTTGGCCCTCGTGCCAATTTATTTTGTATTTTTGTTTATTAAAATCTTTATTTTTGAACTTAAAACTGTCTCTGAGTCTCAAACCTCGGTCCATCCTGTCACATGCTCCCATAAAGCTTTCACAATTTCAAAAACAAACAAGGGAGGTACACCCTCTTACAACAGGCTTTATGTGATCTTAGTTCTTCAGTATAATCATGTCTGACATGGTTCATAGTTTTGTTTTTCCTTTTTTACAACCAGCCATAATTTTATAAAATATCCATGCCTTGAATTCTAGATTCACACATAGAAGAAAAGAAGAATGGTTAATCCTATTACTGGAACAGAATTTCAGTACCTGATTTCAGTTAAATTCAGTATTCTATATAATTTAAATGTGAAGGAAATGTATGGTTTAATATATTAACTCAAACAATATGTTAAATGAGTCCTTAATTTGTAAGAGAAGAACAGAGAAGTATTAATACAAATAAAAATAAATTGCCACTATAACTAGAAACCTAGGAATCCAGTTCTGTTTTGACTGAAACACATCTGCTGCCTTATTTTTTGTTTGCTTGCTAATAACTGCTTTGCCAAAAGGTGCACTGGTTATTGTAAAGCTTAGTGAATTTTTTTCTCACGCACACATAAAGTAAATCTAGATTGTCTTTTTACATTGGTCTCAGAGATAATATGAACAAATAACAGTGAACTACCAACATACGTTATATACGTCAGCCTAGTAATCTAATAGGAAATGAATGTTAATGTCACTCTGGATGAAAAAACAAACCTGTAATGATGCAATAGAGGTAGTAGTTTTGGTTATATATTCTCCCAGAATGCGGTATGTGTTACCAAATGTGATGTTTGTATTGCTGAATTTCAGAAAATGTGAGGGGGAAAAAAAAAACATATGGATTTAAGGAAAACATAATAAAACACATTCAAAGCTTTACTACTTGCCATTACTGTATTGTTTAGTATTTCATTTTCAGCCTTTTGTGACATGACAATGCAATCGGTTCGCATTGTTAAATCAGAACAAATGTATACAGAATAATAATGACAACTAAAACCTACAGGTGCAGCCCTTGAGCTAAATGTCTGAAACCTTGCCAAAGGCTGTTTTTATAAAAAAAATCTAAAACAGCAATTATTCAGTAATGCTATATGGCAGCCAATTTGACAACATTGGGAAAGATTTTAATTGCACTTAATAAACTACCAGTGTGTTATAGTTGTGTTAAGTACTTATCAAATGTTATAGCTAACTTGAAATATGCAACTGTTCAAGAGCTGAAAACAAGTAAAAATGTAAAAAATAATTATTGGGAAATAACCCAATAGTATCTCTTAACAATGCAATAATTACTGAGAAATAACGCAATATCTGGTAATATCATTTATTATCTGCTGTGAGCTTTTGTACTTCCTTACAAAGGACTAAATACTTTTTTTACTTTTTTTTTTTTAAGTATAAGAAGATAAGTGCCCAGGAAGAAAGATCAGAATAATCCAAGCAACTGTAACAAAAATGGGGTATCGGTACGGTTAGAAACACAAACTGTGTGCACACGCAGTCCCCAGAAATAAAAGTGAGCTTTCGTCACTTTCCTCTTCAGTTGTGCATTGGTATATTGACATCATTGTCAACTTTAATCGTATAATTAACATAATATTTAGTGGTTTGCAATAAAATCCTCCTATGTCTTCTGGAGTGTCTCCCAATGACGTTTCATGGCTACAGGATCCACCCAATGGGCTGCAATCAAATGTTGAATTTTATCTTCAAGTTCAATTCTTTGGATGAAGAAGAGGTTGTCATCAGGCATATGTACCTGACCTCCCAATAATCTTAAACAAACTCCTACATAGGCATCTTCATTCGTGAATGGCATGACATGGCACATCATCATGTAAATCCGCAGGGCTAGATTCCCTGAAATAACATAACCCAGCCCACTGCAATAGGGGGGAAATACATCAAGAGGGTACTCTTCAGAGGAGACATAGTATTTAAGTCTTTTGTTTCTGATGGGAGCACCTTGCAACCAATAGCCTGTGAACAATGTCTGTGAAGATTCTTCCTTCAAGTTGAGCAGATAATTGACCAAATTGCCAGGATTAACAAATACATCCGAATCAGTTTTCATAATGTACTGAGCCTTTGGGCAGAAATCATGCAGCCACTGAAAAGCCATTCTCGTTTTATGTGTTAGATTTTTATGGGTATCTAGAAAGTCTTGCATTATCATATCTCTGTATTTTTCATGTTCTAAATATAATTTTCCTGTTTGCTCTCTGCTTTCGTTGCCTATTAAAAACAAGGCGAGAACAGATTTTCCATACCATTGCTTCTTACTAGCCCAAGAAGCTCTAATTGCCAGTCTCGCTTGGACTTCACTTGGATGAGATGCAATGAAAATGACCACAAAAGGCATAACATCCCTGCATTTGGAATGTTCCGAGATCAAGTAGGTGAAGTTGGGTCTGTGCTTTGGTTCACGCTCATATAACTGCAGCCATTTAGGGTCGTCCTTCGAAATCTTCTGCAGGGCATCCTCGTTGAAACCAGGAGTAGGCACAGCCGTGTCAGTCAAGTTTGGGGTTGACCGAATCTGTTCTATCAACCCCTTCTCGTTTTGCTTCACAATATAACCACACCAGAAACATAGTGTGAATACGAAAATTGAAAGTAAAACAAACTGGTAAGTATTCATGGTAGTCTGCCTTTCTTCAATTCAACATAAATCCTTGTACTACAGGTGCTGCAAGAGACATGAAACGTATTATTATTATTATTATTATTATTATTATTATTATTATTATTATTATTATTATTATTATTATTATTATTGCTTTTGAAATAATGTCATTAGTTAATATCTTACCACCTTGACTTGCGTTATAAAAACACCTTATAACCCTAAATTCAATATCTTGGCATTTCCCCCCACGGTGCTTGATTGGGTGGTTTAATACGGGTTTGATTTGACTGGGGGAATGGGGGGGTTTCCCTGGCTCTACACTTTCCATTTTCATCTGAGGTTTATTTATGTATTTGTACTGCGTAAGTTAATTTGATTTTTGGTTACTCACCATTGTGACCATCAGAATCGCTACACTGTAATATGAATCAAACTTCATATAAAATGTGTCTGGCAAAAGATGTATGATTCTTCAAATCAATGAATTATTAAGGCTATTACTGATATAATTACTATAAGATGCATAACTTGTATTAAAATATTTGTCAACAGCGGGATTTCCGATTTGACTGTAATCAGTGCATTCCATAGGCATAATCAAGACACATCACTCATTTGAATAGTTTCTATGTGGCCCCCTATGAGCCACAAATGGGGGTCTGTAGTTGATCATCAACGCATTTATATTTTATAAATATTCGAAATGAATTCAAATATACATTTTAAAATGTTTTTTTTGTTTCTTTTTATACCACATATGTGCTGAATGTGAATAAAAACACAATTATAAATATTTATAATTCATTTTCAAAGATTATGAATTATAATTTTTTTTTTTTTCAAGAAGCTGCTTGATGAGATTCTGGGATCAATAAGCTACTAACAACCAAACGCGCAAGATGGGCGGAATGGCCTCCTCTCGTTTGTAAACTTTCTTATGTTCTTATTACTTATGATAGCTGATTTACTAATATTACTAATATTCAAATATTCCAAAACCGGTCAAATTAGACATATTAATAAACAAATGATATGAAATACTTATTTGGGTGCCTTTTTGGCACCCAGTATAGTCTATATGCTCAGTGCGCAGGCTAGGCAATGTTAAAAAAAATGTATGAAAGCAGACTGGGTTAGTTTCGCAGTAAATGTACTTCTCTTTCAACTCGAAGACGACCAACAATAATACTTTTGGGATATACCTGCCACAGGGACGTCCTCGGTCCCGCATACCGAGGGAATTAGTCATTCCGCGGAGACCACGTTCCCTTTTGCTTCTCACATCAGATGAGTAAGGTAGGTATAACTAACCTTCCCCAGTGGCTGTGATTGGGTCTGTGTAAAAGAGCTCTCACTCGAGTTTTGTGCAGTTCCCCTGCAATTTTATTGCCTGCAATTAATTGCTGTAAGTTGACTTTGCCACTTCCCTGGAATCAGAAACTCAGCTTCTGTGAACTGAGCTAAAAACACTGCGCAACTCCGGTGCTCCACTCCTTTGCAAGCTACGCGCCCGGTTGTGTGACTGCGCACAGTCCAGGCGAGACACCCTTGACCAGTACCCTCGGTGCTCAGTGCCTCGGCGCCCGCGCTGCTTAGACACTCCGTGCTTTGGTGCTTCAGCGCCCACCCACGTTAACGCTAGACACCTGTCCCCAGTACCCTTGGTGTTTACACCCTCGCACAGCCTCAGTGCCTCGGTGCTTCGGCCCAGCACGTTAATACTCATAAAAGCAGTATACTTTTTCCTTCCTGCCTAGCATGCCTACCTTGAGCCTGTGCTCCACTCCGGTGTACGCTACACGCTGTCCCATTGTGTGACTGCACGCGGTTCAGGCCAGGCTACCGCCCGTACTGTACCCTGGTGCAGCACCGTGCGCTTCACTGTACTGCTCTCCTGCTTGCCTACCGATATATTTTCACATCGGATGAGTAGTTATGTTATAATTTCATACCCATTTTAAAGCAATTTCTGTCAATTTCCTACCACAAGATCAACTCCGCATTTAAATCTTTAAAAATAATACAGTAATTATTTAAATTATATATATATATATATATATATATATATATATATATATATATATATATATATAACTTATAAAGCTTTTTGCTCCAGTGCAAAATTTGCTTCACTTTTCTAAATGCCAATAAACTCCAGCTAATTTTCCTAAACTGTATTAATTGTATTTCTCTTTTCCATACCTATGTTGTCTATTGCTAGATTTGCACCTTTAAACCTTTACAATTACTTTCAGAAAATCTGGAGCAAAATGCTTTGAAAACGTTCCTGTCCGGTTTGTCTTCCCTTAATATTAAGCTCAATATTTTTTGCATTTAAATGTGTCGCATGTGTTTTAACATATTTAACAATCATAGCTAAATATTAAATTAGACGTATTAAATAACTCTTTTTTAGTAACACAGTGCTGTGTTTATGGTGCAGTTCCAAACATGTACATTACACGGCCATATGTTCAATTACACATACAGCATACATTAGATAGAAAATGGGGTGCTTGGTCACCAATGATTACGCAAATGTGATTTCCAAGACCATTCAAAATACATCCCTTTTGTTCCGTGGTTCGTGTATTTTTTCAGACATGGGGTACAATTTGCTAGCCTACCTGTTGTATTGAAACACCACACCAACTATATTCGACTCGAATCTAGAAACAGGTGATAACTGGTCGAAATAGCAGGTGACATGGTCGAAAGATCTATTTGAACTTAGCTCACAATATAGTACCCGTCGTTTTTTTTTGTTTTTTTTTTCATATTAATAATCACTGATATCCCGACGGGCACAGCCTATTAATCAAATTGAACCCCTAGTGCTGAAATAGTAAAAAGAACGAACGAAAATCCATTAACTGTGTAACAACTATTCTGTAACCCACAAAGAAAACTAGCAAAAGAAAACGAGATTTTATCCAACGTCTGAACAAAGGTCCTTACCTGAAACCACCAAACACCAAATGTTTTCTGTGGGGAGCTCGCGCACAAAAACAACACGTATTTCAATAGAGGCTATACGGAAACAACAAGACCAATAAGCTACCGGTACAGCCTGTCCCGAAGGTGCAAAGGTGAAAATGATACACATAATACAACTAAGTGGGAACAATATAAATAACACTGTTGAAAAAAAACCACCGAACCGACCTTTCATTTCCCATTCCGTGCAATAAACAGATTGATTAATAAAGCTGCCTAGAAGCTCCACAGGGGACGAAAAAGATATAGCTGACACATAATACAGTGAGTAACATACTTACAAAACTGTACGAAGGGTTAACTGACTTTTAATTGTCCATTTCCTGCATGAAATGGGTTAATATGAATTGAACTACTGGAAATTCAAGAATGGGTATTCATCAGAGGGGATGTTGGTTAATTTTTACTGTCTAGCAGACTTTACACATTACACTTTTCAGCCTTGATAGAAACACCTGCAAAGAGGCACTGATCACTACCTTAATACTGTACTGGATCGGAACACTACATTTGCCTACAAATTCAGTGACAACAGAGAATATCATGCTATTGACCAGACCTTGTTTTTACTGATTAGCACTTGAAACAAATTTCAACTATGTGTTGTACTCTTAGGTAAACAAAATTGAGCAAAAAAGGTTCTATGCTATTTGTGGAATATATTATCTGCTGCTGTTTGCAACCACGTGTAAGATTCTGTATTTTTACTTTCTAATAATCAGTTTAATAGTTAATGTGGTATGCTGAGAACTCTGTACTCATTTCTCCAAAATGTCATGACTTCCAAAACTGCTGAATGTGCTTGGCGTTGACAACCATTCAAGCTTGTGTTGGTAAGTTTGTGGTACACTGGATGTTGTTGTAGACTGAATTATGAGAATATCGGGGTTAGAGAACATCAGCTTGCTCCTGGGTTACCATGCGCTTCTTCTTGGCCCATGCATCACAAATAGATATATAAGAATGCTGAGGTACTGGCTAATGACGTGAGCGAGCAAGAGTTGAAAGTGAATTAGCTTGGTATTCGATTAACCTTGGGTAACAGGAGGTTTGGTGGTCCAGCGCTTAAAGAAGCGGGCTTCATACCAAGTGGTTCCTGGTTCAAACCCCGACACAATATGTGACTTGGAGCAATTCACCAATATAAAGTGTTGTCAGTGATATCCCGCGCAGGAATTACACTGGAATAACCCAGTTCCAAGCATGCTACTTTTTCTGCAAAAAACGTTAACTTTTTATTTGTGCATTTATTTAATTAATTATTTAACTGATCGCTTTACACTACCTGTAAGGAAGGTGTAGTCACTACACTACACACTGCTTGTTTTATAAAATACATACATTCTGCCTAGAGAAGCACATAACAAATGCAGAAATAGCAAGAAACAATAGGGGGATTCATTAGGTGTTTGAATTAAAAAGGGCTCAATATAAATCTGGTGATATAGAGCAGATATGAACCTGCTAGCAGGGGTCTCCAATCCTGGTCATGGAAGGCTGGTGTCCATCCTGGTTTTTGTTCCAACTGTACCTTAAATTACTTAATTGGACCAATTAAGTGCTTATTGGAAGCGATCAGATCTCTCTCTCTCCGTCTCCAATCACAGTGCATCCAAGCTTTCTCACTCATGTTGACATCATATTCCTGTGACAGACAAGGCCCAATCAAAACGCGATGCGGTTCCATCCCAAAATCCGGTCCTGTGTCATACCTCAAAACAAATGTCTATTTTGTTTTTGTCCACCTTTACTACCTTTCAATCCCACCGGTCCATTGATTGAAATCCTGAAATTACATAAAAACTGTAATTTGTGTCATTAACATATAGGTTTCTCATTTAAATACTGAATAGTTATTCCGCCACCCTTATGTAAATTGCGTCCATTCCACCTGTCGTAAAACAGCAGAAAAGTGTTTCATTTTATGGTGGAAAACAAGCATTTGGGATAAGAGTCGGATTAAAACAGACAGAGACAGCGAGTTTCGGACTGTCGGAAGACACATTTGAGATTCAGGGCCAGTATTTCCAAAGGTAATTACTGCCCCCTTGTGATAAACTTGAGCATCAGTCTGTATGCTGATCTTTCTGGTAACTGGGCCCCCTATTCACAAAGCTTTAACCTACTAATGCATTAATATCTCCTGCAGGGGAAGAAGTCCCTGACAACATAGATATAGTGAGGGTATGTCATACTTCACATTGTTCCATGTATCTGGAAAGCCGATTATCCAATAGCAATGACATTGGTAATACAATGATTTAGCACAAGTTATTGAGTATTCGATTCTGGGGATCTATGAGTTATAGCATGTATCTTGAGAACACAAGGAATTGTTTCACATACTGTAAATCAGTCATTTTATTATACTTTACCATGATACTGAGAACTCATTTCCTTACTTAATGATGTCTAGGTCTTAAATATCAACCATGTATCGATTGTCTATCTAACTGTTCATTGCCATTAGTATTACATCCGGGGTCTCCAACCCAGGCCCTGGAGACCTACAGGCTCTGCTGGTTTTTCATTTCAACCAAGTTTTCAGTTACTTAATTGCACTAATTATTGGCTTAATTAGTCAAGATTAACAGGTGTTCCAGATCTTTAGCCACTGATAACAGGTGTTCCAGATCTTTAGCCACTGAACAATAACAAAGCAAAGGTAAGGCAGTCCTTTTATTTCCATATTCAGATTAATCCTGCTCCCATAAAGCTTTCACAATTTCAAAAACAGACAAGGGAGGTACACCCTCTTACAACAGGCTTTATGTGATCTTAGTTCTTCAGTATAATCATGTCTGACATGGTTCATAGTTTTGTTTTTCCTTTTTTACAACCAGCCATAATTTTATAAAATATCCATGCCTTGAATTCTAGATTCACACATAGAAGAAAAGAAGAATGGTTAATCCTATTACTGGAACAGAATTTCAGTACCTGATTTCAGTTAAATTCAGTATTCTATATAATTTAAATGTGACGGAAATGTATGGTTTAATATATTAACTCTAACAATATGTTAAATGAGTCCTTAATTTGTAAGAGAAGAACAGAGAAGTATTAATACAAATAAAAATAAATTGCCACTATAACTAGAAACCTAGGAATCCAGTTCTGTTTTGATTGAAACACATCTGCTGCCTTATTTTTTGTTTGCTTGCTAATAACTGCTTTGCCAAAAGGTGCACTGGTTATTGTAAAGCTTAGTGAATTTTTTTCTCACGCACACATAAAGTAAATCTAGATTGTCTTTTTACATTGGTCTCAGAGATAATATGAACAAATAACAGTGAACTACCAACATACGTTATATACGTCAGCCTAGTAATCTAATAGGAAATGAATGTTAATGTCACTCTGGATGAAAAAACAAACCTGTAATGATGCAATAGAGGTAGTAGTTTTGGTTATATATTCTCCCAGAATGCGGTATGTATTACCAAATGTGATGTTTGTATTGCTGAATTTCAGAAAATGTGAGGGGGAAAAAAAAACATATGGATTTAAGGAAAACATAATAAAACACATTCAAAGCTTTACTACTTGCCATTACTGTATTGTTTAGTATTTCATTTTCAGCCTTTTGTGACATGACAATGCAATCGGTTCGCATTGTTAAATCAGAACAAATGAAAGATTTTAATTGCACTTAATAAACTACCAGTGTGTTATAGTTGTGTTAAGTACTTATCAAATGTTATAGCTAACTTGAAATATGCAACTGTTCAAGAGCTGAAAACAAGTAAAAATGTAAAAAATAATTATTGGGAAATAACCCAATAGTATCTCTTAACAATGCAATAATTACTGAGAAATAACGCAATATCTGGTAATATCATTTATTATCTGCTGTGAGCTTTTGTACTTCCTTACAAAGGACTAAATACTTTTTTTACTTTTTTTTTTAAGTATAAAAAGATAAGTGCCCAGGAAGAAAGATCAGAATAATCCAAGCAACTGTAACAAAAATGGGGTATCGGTACGGTTAGAAACACAAACTGTGTGCACACGCAGTCCCCAGAAATAAAAGTGAGCTTTCGTCACTTTCCTCTTCAGTTGTGCATTGGTATATTGACATCATTGTCAACTTTAATCGTATAATTAACATAATATTTAGTGGTTTGCAATAAAATCCTCCTATGTCTTCTGGAGTGTCTCCCAATGACGTTTCATGGCTACAGGATCCACCCAATGGGCTGCAATCAAATGTTGAATTTTATCTTCAAGTTCAATTCTTTGGATGAAGAAGAGGTTGTCATCAGGCATATGTACCTGACCTCCCAATAATCTTAAACAAACTCCTACATAGGCATCTTCATTCGTGAATGGCATGACATGGCACATCATCATGTAAATCCGCAGGGCTAGATTCCCTGAAATAACATAACCCAGCCCACTGCAATAGGGGGGAAATACATCAAGAGGGTACTCTTCAGAGGAGACATAGTATTTAAGTCTTTTGTTTCTGATGGGAGCACCTTGCAACCAATAGCCTGTGAACAATGTCTGTGAAGATTCTTCCTTCAAGTTGAGCAGATAATTGACCAAATTGCCAGGATTAACAAATACATCCGAATCAGTTTTCATAATGTACTGAGCCTTTGGGCAGAAATCATGCAGCCACTGAAAAGCCATTCTCGTTTTATGTGTTAGATTTTTATGGGTATCTAGAAAGTCTTGCATTATCATATCTCTGTATTTTTCATGTTCTAAATATAATTTTCCTGTTTGCTCTCTGCTTTCGTTGCCTATTAAAAACAAGGCGAGAACAGATTTTCCATACCATTGCTTCTTACTAGCCCAAGAAGCTCTAATTGCCAGTCTCGCTTGGACTTCACTTGGATGAGATGCAATGAAAATGACCACAAAAGGCATAACATCCCTGCATTTGGAATGTTCCGAGATCAAGTAGGTGAAGTTGGGTCTGTGCTTTGGTTCACGCTCATATAACTGCAGCCATTTAGGGTCGTCCTTCGAAATCTTCTGCAGGGCATCCTCGTTGAAACCAGGAGTAGGCACAGCCGTGTCAGTCAAGTTTGGGGTTGACCGAATCTGTTCTATCAACCCCTTCTCGTTTTGCTTCACAATATAACCACACCAGAAACATAGTGTGAATACGAAAATTGAAAGTAAAACAAACTGGTAAGTATTCATGGTAGTCTGCCTTTCTTCAATTCAACATAAATCCTTGTACTACAGGTGCTGCAAGAGACATGAAACGTATTTATTATTATTATTATTATTATTATTATTATTATTATTATTATTATTATTATTATTATTATTATTGCTTTTGAAATAATGTCATTAGTTAATATCTTACCACCTTGACTTGCGTTATAAAAACACCTTATAACCCTAAATTCAATATCTTGGCATTTCCCCCCACGGTGCTTGATTGGGTGGTTTAATACGGGTTTGATTTGACTGGGGGAATGGGGGGGTTTCCCTGGCTCTACACTTTCCATTTTCATCTGAGGTTTATTTATGTATTTGTACTGCGTAAGTTAATTTGATTTTTGGTTACTCACCATTGTGACCATCAGAATCGCTACACTGTAATATGAATCAAACTTCATATAAAATGTGTCTGGCAAAAGATGTATGATTCTTCAAATCAATGAATTATTAAGGCTATTACTGATATAATTACTATAAGATGCATAACTTGTATTAAAATATTTGTCAACAGCGGGATTTCCGATTTGACTGTAATCAGTGCATTCCATAGGCATAATCAAGACACATCACTCATTTGAATAGTTTCTATGTGGCCCCCTATGAGCCACAAATGGGGGTCTGTAGTTGATCATCAACGCATTTATATTTTATAAATATTCGAAATGAATTCAAATATACATTTTAAAATGTTTTTTTTGTTTCTTTTTATACCACATATGTGCTGAATGTGAATAAAAACACAATTATAAATATTTATAATTCATTTTCAAAGATTATGAATTATAATTTTTTTTTTTTTCAAGAAGCTGCTTGATGAGATTCTGGGATCAATAAGCTACTAACAACCAAACGCGCAAGATGGGCGGAATGGCCTCCTCTCGTTTGTAAACTTTCTTATGTTCTTATTACTTATGATAGCTGATTTACTAATATTACTAATATTCAAATATTCCAAAACCGGTCAAATTAGACATATTAATAAACAAATGATATGAAATACTTATTTGGGTGCCTTTTTGGCACCCAGTATAGTCTATATGCTCAGTGCGCAGGCTAGGCAATGTTAAAAAAAATGTATGAAAGCAGACTGGGTTAGTTTCGCAGTAAATGTACTTCTCTTTCAACTCGAAGACGACCAACAATAATACTTTTGGGATATACCTGCCACAGGGACGTCCTCGGTCCCGCATACCGAGGGAATTAGTCATTCCGCGGAGACCACGTTCCCTTTTGCTTCTCACATCAGATGAGTAAGGTAGGTATAACTAACCTTCCCCAGTGGCTGTGATTGGGTCTGTGTAAAAGAGCTCTCACTCGAGTTTTGTGCAGTTCCCCTGCAATTTTATTGCCTGCAATTAATTGCTGTAAGTTGACTTTGCCACTTCCCTGGAATCAGAAACTCAGCTTCTGTGAACTGAGCTAAAAACACTGCGCAACTCCGGTGCTCCACTCCTTTGCAAGCTACGCGCCCGGTTGTGTGACTGCGCACAGTCCAGGCGAGACACCCTTGACCAGTACCCTCGGTGCTCAGTGCCTCGGCGCCCGCGCTGCTTAGACACTCCGTGCTTTGGTGCTTCAGCGCCCACCCACGTTAACGCTAGACACCTGTCCCCAGTACCCTTGGTGTTTACACCCTCGCACAGCCTCAGTGCCTCGGTGCTTCGGCCCAGCACGTTAATACTCATAAAAGCAGTATACTTTTTCCTTCCTGCCTAGCATGCCTACCTTGAGCCTGTGCTCCACTCCGGTGTACGCTACACGCTGTCCCATTGTGTGACTGCACGCGGTTCAGGCCAGGCTACCGCCCGTACTGTACCCTGGTGCAGCACCGTGCGCTTCACTGTACTGCTCTCCTGCTTGCCTACCGATATATTTTCACATCGGATGAGTAGTTATGTTATAATTTCATACCCATTTTAAAGCAATTTCTGTCAATTTCCTACCACAAGATCAACTCCGCATTTAAATCTTTAAAAATAATACAGTAATTATTTAAATTATATATATATATATATATATATATATATATATATATATATATATATATATATATATATATATATATAACTTATAAAGCTTTTTGCTCCAGTGCAAAATTTGCTTCACTTTTCTAAATGCCAATAAACTCCAGCTAATTTTCCTAAACTGTATTAATTGTATTTCTCTTTTCCATACCTATGTTGTCTATTGCTAGATTTGCACCTTTAAACCTTTACAATTACTTTCAGAAAATCTGGAGCAAAATGCTTTGAAAACGTTCCTGTCCGGTTTGTCTTCCCTTAATATTAAGCTCAATATTTTTTGCATTTAAATGTGTCGCATGTGTTTTAACATATTTAACAATCATAGCTAAATATTAAATTAGACGTATTAAATAACTCTTTTTTAGTAACACAGTGCTGTGTTTATGGTGCAGTTCCAAACATGTACATTACACGGCCATATGTTCAATTACACATACAGCATACATTAGATAGAAAATGGGGTGCTTGGTCACCAATGATTACGCAAATGTGATTTCCAAGACCATTCAAAATACATCCCTTTTGTTCCGTGGTTCGTGTATTTTTTCAGACATGGGGTACAATTTGCTAGCCTACCTGTTGTATTGAAACACCACACCAACTATATTCGACTCGAATCTAGAAACAGGTGATAACTGGTCGAAATAGCAGGTGACATGGTCGAAAGATCTATTTGAACTTAGCTCACAATATAGTACCCGTCGTTTTTTTTTGTTTTTTTTTTCATATTAATAATCACTGATATCCCGACGGGCACAGCCTATTAATCAAATTGAACCCCTAGTGCTGAAATAGTAAAAAGAACGAACGAAAATCCATTAACTGTGTAACAACTATTCTGTAACCCACAAAGAAAACTAGCAAAAGAAAACGAGATTTTATCCAACGTCTGAACAAAGGTCCTTACCTGAAACCACCAAACACCAAATGTTTTCTGTGGGGAGCTCGCGCACAAAAACAACACGTATTTCAATAGAGGCTATACGGAAACAACAAGACCAATAAGCTACCGGTACAGCCTGTCCCGAAGGTGCAAAGGTGAAAATGATACACATAATACAACTAAGTGGGAACAATATAAATAACACTGTTGAAAAAAAACCACCGAACCGACCTTTCATTTCCCATTCCGTGCAATAAACAGATTGATTAATAAAGCTGCCTAGAAGCTCCACAGGGGACGAAAAAGATATAGCTGACACATAATACAGTGAGTAACATACTTACAAAACTGTACGAAGGGTTAACTGACTTTTAATTGTCCATTTCCTGCATGAAATGGGTTAATATGAATTGAACTACTGGAAATTCAAGAATGGGTATTCATCAGAGGGGATGTTGGTTAATTTTTACTGTCTAGCAGACTTTACACATTACACTTTTCAGCCTTGATAGAAACACCTGCAAAGAGGCACTGATCACTACCTTAATACTGTACTGGATCGGAACACTACATTTGCCTACAAATTCAGTGACAACAGAGAATATCATGCTATTGACCAGACCTTGTTTTTACTGATTAGCACTTGAAACAAATTTCAACTATGTGTTGTACTCTTAGGTAAACAAAATTGAGCAAAAAAGGTTCTATGCTATTTGTGGAATATATTATCTGCTGCTGTTTGCAACCACGTGTAAGATTCTGTATTTTTACTTTCTAATAATCAGTTTAATAGTTAATGTGGTATGCTGAGAACTCTGTACTCATTTCTCCAAAATGTCATGACTTCCAAAACTGCTGAATGTGCTTGGCGTTGACAACCATTCAAGCTTGTGTTGGTAAGTTTGTGGTACACTGGATGTTGTTGTAGACTGAATTATGAGAATATCGGGGTTAGAGAACATCAGCTTGCTCCTGGGTTACCATGCGCTTCTTCTTGGCCCATGCATCACAAATAGATATATAAGAATGCTGAGGTACTGGCTAATGACGTGAGCGAGCAAGAGTTGAAAGTGAATTAGCTTGGTATTCGATTAACCTTGGGTAACAGGAGGTTTGGTGGTCCAGCGCTTAAAGAAGCGGGCTTCATACCAAGTGGTTCCTGGTTCAAACCCCGACACAATATGTGACTTGGAGCAATTCACCAATATAAAGTGTTGTCAGTGATATCCCGCGCAGGAATTACACTGGAATAACCCAGTTCCAAGCATGCTACTTTTTCTGCAAAAAACGTTAACTTTTTATTTGTGCATTTATTTAATTAATTATTTAACTGATCGCTTTACACTACCTGTAAGGAAGGTGTAGTCACTACACTACACACTGCTTGTTTTATAAAATACATACATTCTGCCTAGAGAAGCACATAACAAATGCAGAAATAGCAAGAAACAATAGGGGGATTCATTAGGTGTTTGAATTAAAAAGGGCTCAATATAAATCTGGTGATATAGAGCAGATATGAACCTGCTAGCAGGGGTCTCCAATCCTGGTCATGGAAGGCTGGTGTCCATCCTGGTTTTTGTTCCAACTGTACCTTAAATTACTTAATTGGACCAATTAAGTGCTTATTGGAAGCGATCAGATCTCTCTCTCTCCGTCTCCAATCACAGTGCATCCAAGCTTTCTCACTCATGTTGACATCATATTCCTGTGACAGACAAGGCCCAATCAAAACGCGATGCGGTTCCATCCCAAAATCCGGTCCTGTGTCATACCTCAAAACAAATGTCTATTTTGTTTTTGTCCACCTTTACTACCTTTCAATCCCACCGGTCCATTGATTGAAATCCTGAAATTACATAAAAACTGTAATTTGTGTCATTAACATATAGGTTTCTCATTTAAATACTGAATAGTTATTCCGCCACCCTTATGTAAATTGCGTCCATTCCACCTGTCGTAAAACAGCAGAAAAGTGTTTCATTTTATGGTGGAAAACAAGCATTTGGGATAAGAGTCGGATTAAAACAGACAGAGACAGCGAGTTTCGGACTGTCGGAAGACACATTTGAGATTCAGGGCCAGTATTTCCAAAGGTAATTACTGCCCCCTTGTGATAAACTTGAGCATCAGTCTGTATGCTGATCTTTCTGGTAACTGGGCCCCCTATTCACAAAGCTTTAACCTACTAATGCATTAATATCTCCTGCAGGGGAAGAAGTCCCTGACAACATAGATATAGTGAGGGTATGTCATACTTCACATTGTTCCATGTATCTGGAAAGCCGATTATCCAATAGCAATGACATTGGTAATACAATGATTTAGCACAAGTTATTGAGTATTCGATTCTGGGGATCTATGAGTTATAGCATGTATCTTGAGAACACAAGGAATTGTTTCACATACTGTAAATCAGTCATTTTATTATACTTTACCATGATACTGAGAACTCATTTCCTTACTTAATGATGTCTAGGTCTTAAATATCAACCATGTATCGATTGTCTATCTAACTGTTCATTGCCATTAGTATTACATCCGGGGTCTCCAACCCAGGCCCTGGAGACCTACAGGCTCTGCTGGTTTTTCATTTCAACCAAGTTTTCAGTTACTTAATTGCACTAATTATTGGCTTAATTAGTCAAGATTAACAGGTGTTCCAGATCTTTAGCCACTGATAACAGGTGTTCCAGATCTTTAGCCACTGAACAATAACAAAGCAAAGGTAAGGCAGTCCTTTTATTTCCATATTCAGATTAATCCTGCTCCCATAAAGCTTTCACAATTTCAAAAACAGACAAGGGAGGTACACCCTCTTACAACAGGCTTTATGTGATCTTAGTTCTTCAGTATAATCATGTCTGACATGGTTCATAGTTTTGTTTTTCCTTTTTTACAACCAGCCATAATTTTATAAAATATCCATGCCTTGAATTCTAGATTCACACATAGAAGAAAAGAAGAATGGTTAATCCTATTACTGGAACAGAATTTCAGTACCTGATTTCAGTTAAATTCAGTATTCTATATAATTTAAATGTGACGGAAATGTATGGTTTAATATATTAACTCTAACAATATGTTAAATGAGTCCTTAATTTGTAAGAGAAGAACAGAGAAGTATTAATACAAATAAAAATAAATTGCCACTATAACTAGAAACCTAGGAATCCAGTTCTGTTTTGATTGAAACACATCTGCTGCCTTATTTTTTGTTTGCTTGCTAATAACTGCTTTGCCAAAAGGTGCACTGGTTATTGTAAAGCTTAGTGAATTTTTTTCTCACGCACACATAAAGTAAATCTAGATTGTCTTTTTACATTGGTCTCAGAGATAATATGAACAAATAACAGTGAACTACCAACATACGTTATATACGTCAGCCTAGTAATCTAATAGGAAATGAATGTTAATGTCACTCTGGATGAAAAAACAAACCTGTAATGATGCAATAGAGGTAGTAGTTTTGGTTATATATTCTCCCAGAATGCGGTATGTATTACCAAATGTGATGTTTGTATTGCTGAATTTCAGAAAATGTGAGGGGGAAAAAAAAACATATGGATTTAAGGAAAACATAATAAAACACATTCAAAGCTTTACTACTTGCCATTACTGTATTGTTTAGTATTTCATTTTCAGCCTTTTGTGACATGACAATGCAATCGGTTCGCATTGTTAAATCAGAACAAATGAAAGATTTTAATTGCACTTAATAAACTACCAGTGTGTTATAGTTGTGTTAAGTACTTATCAAATGTTATAGCTAACTTGAAATATGCAACTGTTCAAGAGCTGAAAACAAGTAAAAATGTAAAAAATAATTATTGGGAAATAACCCAATAGTATCTCTTAACAATGCAATAATTACTGAGAAATAACGCAATATCTGGTAATATCATTTATTATCTGCTGTGAGCTTTTGTACTTCCTTACAAAGGACTAAATACTTTTTTTACTTTTTTTTTTAAGTATAAAAAGATAAGTGCCCAGGAAGAAAGATCAGAATAATCCAAGCAACTGTAACAAAAATGGGGTATCGGTACGGTTAGAAACACAAACTGTGTGCACACGCAGTCCCCAGAAATAAAAGTGAGCTTTCGTCACTTTCCTCTTCAGTTGTGCATTGGTATATTGACATCATTGTCAACTTTAATCGTATAATTAACATAATATTTAGTGGTTTGCAATAAAATCCTCCTATGTCTTCTGGAGTGTCTCCCAATGACGTTTCATGGCTACAGGATCCACCCAATGGGCTGCAATCAAATGTTGAATTTTATCTTCAAGTTCAATTCTTTGGATGAAGAAGAGGTTGTCATCAGGCATATGTACCTGACCTCCCAATAATCTTAAACAAACTCCTACATAGGCATCTTCATTCGTGAATGGCATGACATGGCACATCATCATGTAAATCCGCAGGGCTAGATTCCCTGAAATAACATAACCCAGCCCACTGCAATAGGGGGGAAATACATCAAGAGGGTACTCTTCAGAGGAGACATAGTATTTAAGTCTTTTGTTTCTGATGGGAGCACCTTGCAACCAATAGCCTGTGAACAATGTCTGTGAAGATTCTTCCTTCAAGTTGAGCAGATAATTGACCAAATTGCCAGGATTAACAAATACATCCGAATCAGTTTTCATAATGTACTGAGCCTTTGGGCAGAAATCATGCAGCCACTGAAAAGCCATTCTCGTTTTATGTGTTAGATTTTTATGGGTATCTAGAAAGTCTTGCATTATCATATCTCTGTATTTTTCATGTTCTAAATATAATTTTCCTGTTTGCTCTCTGCTTTCGTTGCCTATTAAAAACAAGGTGAGAACAGATTTTCCATACCATTGCTTCTTACTAGCCCAAGAAGCTCTAATTGCCAGTCTCGCTTGGACTTCACTTGGATGAGATGCAATGAAAATGACCACAAAAGGCATAACATCCCTGCATTTGGAATGTTCCGAGATCAAGTAGGTGAAGTTGGGTCTGTGCTTTGGTTCACGCTCATATAACTGCAGCCATTTAGGGTCGTCCTTCGAAATCTTCTGCAGGGCATCCTCGTTGAAACCAGGAGTAGGCACAGCCGTGTCAGTCAAGTTTGGGGTTGACCGAATCTGTTCTATCAACCCCTTCTCGTTTTGCTTCACAATATAACCACACCAGAAACATAGTGTGAATACGAAAATTGAAAGTAAAACAAACTGGTAAGTATTCATGGTAGTCTGCCTTTCTTCAATTCAACATAAATCCTTGTACTACAGGTGCTGCAAGAGACATGAAACGTATTATTATTATTATTATTATTATTATTATTATTATTATTATTATTATTATTATTATTATTATTATTATTATTATTGCTTTTGAAATAATGTCATTAGTTAATATCTTACCACCTTGACTTGCGTTATAAAAACACCTTATAACCCTAAATTCAATATCTTGGCATTTCCCCCCACGGTGCTTGATTGGGTGGTTTAATACGGGTTTGATTTGACTGGGGGAATGGGGGGGTTTCCCTGGCTCTACACTTTCCATTTTCATCTGAGGTTTATTTATGTATTTGTACTGCGTAAGTTAATTTGATTTTTGGTTACTCACCATTGTGACCATCAGAATCGCTACACTGTAATATGAATCAAACTTCATATAAAATGTGTCTGGCAAAAGATGTATGATTCTTCAAATCAATGAATTATTAAGGCTATTACTGATATAATTACTATAAGATGCATAACTTGTATTAAAATATTTGTCAACAGCGGGATTTCCGATTTGACTGTAATCAGTGCATTCCATAGGCATAATCAAGACACATCACTCATTTGAATAGTTTCTATGTGGCCCCCTATGAGCCACAAATGGGGGTCTGTAGTTGATCATCAACGCATTTATATTTTATAAATATTCGAAATGAATTCAAATATACATTTTAAAATGTTTTTTTTGTTTCTTTTTATACCACATATGTGCTGAATGTGAATAAAAACACAATTATAAATATTTATAATTCATTTTCAAAGATTATGAATTATAATTTTTTTTTTTTTCAAGAAGCTGCTTGATGAGATTCTGGGATCAATAAGCTACTAACAACCAAACGCGCAAGATGGGCGGAATGGCCTCCTCTCGTTTGTAAACTTTCTTATGTTCTTATTACTTATGATAGCTGATTTACTAATATTACTAATATTCAAATATTCCAAAACCGGTCAAATTAGACATATTAATAAACAAATGATATGAAATACTTATTTGGGTGCCTTTTTGGCACCCAGTATAGTCTATATGCTCAGTGCGCAGGCTAGGCAATGTTAAAAAAAATGTATGAAAGCAGACTGGGTTAGTTTCGCAGTAAATGTACTTCTCTTTCAACTCGAAGACGACCAACAATAATACTTTTGGGATATACCTGCCACAGGGACGTCCTCGGTCCCGCATACCGAGGGAATTAGTCATTCCGCGGAGACCACGTTCCCTTTTGCTTCTCACATCAGATGAGTAAGGTAGGTATAACTAACCTTCCCCAGTGGCTGTGATTGGGTCTGTGTAAAAGAGCTCTCACTCGAGTTTTGTGCAGTTCCCCTGCAATTTTATTGCCTGCAATTAATTGCTGTAAGTTGACTTTGCCACTTCCCTGGAATCAGAAACTCAGCTTCTGTGAACTGAGCTAAAAACACTGCGCAACTCCGGTGCTCCACTCCTTTGCAAGCTACGCGCCCGGTTGTGTGACTGCGCACAGTCCAGGCGAGACACCCTTGACCAGTACCCTCGGTGCTCAGTGCCTCGGCGCCCGCGGTGCTTAGACACTCCGTGCTTTGGTGCTTCAGCGCCCACCCACGTTAACGCTAGACACCTGTCCCCAGTACCCTTGGTGTTTACACCCTCGCACAGCCTCAGTGCCTCGGTGCTTCGGCCCAGCACGTTAATACTCATAAAAGCAGTATACTTTTTCCTTCCTGCCTAGCATGCCTACCTTGAGCCTGTGCTCCACTCCGGTGTACGCTACACGCTGTCCCATTGTGTGACTGCACGCGGTTCAGGCCAGGCTACCGCCCGTACTGTACCCTGGTGCAGCACCGTGCGCTTCACTGTACTGCTCTCCTGCTTGCCTACCGATATATTTTCACATCGGATGAGTAGTTATGTTATAATTTCATACCCATTTTAAAGCAATTTCTGTCAATTTCCTACCACAAGATCAACTCCGCATTTAAATCTTTAAAAATAATACAGTAATTATTTAAATTATATATATATATATATATATATATATATATATATATATATATATATATATATATATATAACTTATAAAGCTTTTTGCTCCAGTGCAAAATTTGCTTCACTTTTCTAAATGCCAATAAACTCCAGCTAATTTTCCTAAACTGTATTAATTGTATTTCTCTTTTCCATACCTATGTTGTCTATTGCTAGATTTGCACCTTTAAACCTTTACAATTACTTTCAGAAAATCTGGAGCAAAATGCTTTGAAAACGTTCCTGTCCGGTTTGTCTTCCCTTAATATTAAGCTCAATATTTTTTGCATTTAAATGTGTCGCATGTGTTTTAACATATTTAACAATCATAGCTAAATATTAAATTAGACGTATTAAATAACTCTTTTTTAGTAACACAGTGCTGTGTTTATGGTGCAGTTCCAAACATGTACATTACACGGCCATGTGTTCAATTACACAAACAGCATACATATTAGATAGAAAATGGGGTGCTTGGTCACCAATGATTACGCAAATGTGATTTCCAAGACCATTCAAAATACATCCCTTTTGTTGCGTGGTTCGTGTATTTTTTCAGACATGGGGTACAATTTGCTAGCCTACCTGTTGTATTGAAACACCACACCAACTATATTCGACTCGAATCTAGAAACAGGTGATAACTGGTCGAAATAGCAGGTGACATGGTCGAAAGACCTATTTGAACTTACGAGCTCACAATATAGTACCCGTCGTTTTTTTTTTCTTCATATTAATAATCACTGATATCCCGACGGGCAGAGCCTATTAATCAAATTGAACCCCTAGTGCTGAAATAGTAAAAAGAAAGAACGAAAATCCATTAACTGTGTAACAACTATTCTGTAACCCACAAAGAAAACTAGCAAAACAAAACGAGATTTTATCCAACGTCTGAACAAAGGTTCTTACCTGAAACCACCAAACACCAAATGTTTTCTGTGGGGAGCTCGCGCACAAAAAACAACACGTATTTCAATAGAGGCTATACGGAAACAACAAGACCAATAAGCTACCGGTACAGCCTGTCCCGAAGGTGCAAAGGTGAAAATTATACACATAATACAACTAAGTGGGAACAATATAAATAACACTGTTGAAAAAAACCCACCGAACCGACCTTTCATTTCCCATTCCGTGCAATAAACAGATTGATTAATAAAGCTGCCTAGAAGCTCCACAGGGGACGAAAAAGATATAGCTGACACATAATACAGTGAGTAACATACTTACAAAACTGTACGAAGGGTTAACTGACTTTTAATTGCCCATTTCCTGCATGAAATGGGTTAATATGAATTGAACTACTGGAAATTCAAGAATGGGTATTCATCAGAGGGGATGTTGGTTAATTTTTACTGTCTAGCAGACTTTACACATTACACTTTTCAGCCTTGATAGAAACACCTGCAAAGAGGCACTGATCACTACCTTAATACTGTACTGGATCGGAACACTACATTTGCCTACAAATTCAGTGACAACAGAGAATATCATGCTATTGACCAGACCTTGTTTTTACTGATTAGCACTTGAAACAAATTTCAACTATGTGTTGTACTCTTAGGTAAACAAAATTGAGCAAAAAAGGTTCTATGCTATTTGTGGAATATATTATCTGCTGCTGTTTGCAACCACGTGTAAGATTCTGTATTTTTACTTTCTAATAATCAGTTTAATAGTTAATGTGGTATGCTGAGAACTCTGTACTCATTTCTCCAAAATGTCATGACTTCCAAAACTGCTGAATGTGCTTGGCGTTGACAACCATTCAAGCTTGTGTTGGTAAGTTTGTGGTACACTGGATGTTGTTGTAGACTGAATTATGAGAATATCGGGGTTAGAGAACATCAGCTTGCTCCTGGGTTACCATGCGCTTCTTCTTGGCCCATGCATCACAAATAGATATATAAGAATGCTGAGGTACTGGCTAATGACGTGAGCGAGCAAGAGTTGAAAGTGAATTAGCTTGGTATTCGATTAACCTTGGGTAACAGGAGGTTTGGTGGTCCAGCGCTTAAAGAAGCGGGCTTCATACCAAGTGGTTCCTGGTTCAAACCCCGACACAATATGTGACTTGGAGCAATTCACCAATATAAAGTGTTGTCAGTGATATCCCGCGCAGGAATTACACTGGAATAACCCAGTTCCAAGCATGCTACTTTTTCTGCAAAAAACGTTAACTTTTTATTTGTGCATTTATTTAATTAATTATTTAACTGATCGCTTTACACTACCTGTAAGGAAGGTGTAGTCACTACACTACACACTGCTTGTTTTATAAAATACATACATTCTGCCTAGAGAAGCACATAACAAATGCAGAAATAGCAAGAAACAATAGGGGGATTCATTAGGTGTTTGAATTAAAAAGGGCTCAATATAAATCTGGTGATATAGAGCAGATATGAACCTGCTAGCAGGGGTCTCCAATCCTGGTCATGGAAGGCTGGTGTCCATCCTGGTTTTTGTTCCAACTGTACCTTAAATTACTTAATTGGACCAATTAAGTGCTTATTGGAAGCGATCAGATCTCTCTCTCTCCGTCTCCAATCACAGTGCATCCAAGCTTTCTCACTCATGTTGACATCATATTCCTGTGACAGACAAGGCCCAATCAAAACGCGATGCGGTTCCATCCCAAAATCCGGTCCTGTGTCATACCTCAAAACAAATGTCTATTTTGTTTTTGTCCACCTTTACTACCTTTCAATCCCACCTGTCCATTGATTGAAATCCTGAAATTACATAAAAACTCATTAACATATAGGTTTCTCATTTAAATACTGAATAGTTATTCCGCCACCCTTATGTAAATTGCGTCCATTCCACCTGTCGTAAAACAGCAGAAAAGTGTTTCATTTTATGGTGGAAAACAAGCAGTTGGGATAAGAGTCGGATTAAAACAGACAGAGACAGCGAGTTTCGGACTGTCGGAAGACACATTTGAGATTCAGGGCCAGTATTTCCAAAGGTAATTACTGCCCCCTTGTGATAAACTTGAGCATCAGTCTGTATGCTGATCTTTCTGGTAAATGGGCCCCCTATTCACAGGAAGAAGTCCCTGACAACATAGATATAGTGAGGGTATGTCATACTTCACATTGTTCCATGTATCTGGAAAGCCGATTATCCAATAGCAATGACATTGGTAATACAATGATTTAGCACAAGTTATTGAGTATTCGATTCTGGGGATCTATGAGTTTTAGCATGTATCTTGAGAACACAAGGAATTGTTTCACATACTGTAAATCAGTCATTTTATTATACTTTACCATGATACTGAGAACTCATTTCCTTACTTAATGATGTCTAGGTCTTAAATATCAACCATGTATCGATTGTCTATCTAACTGTTCATTGCCATTAGTATTACATCCGGGGTCTCCAACCCAGGCCCTGGAGACCTACAGGGTCTGCTGGTTTTTCATTTCAACCAAGTTTTCAGTTACTTATTTGCACTAATTATTGGCTTAATTAGTCAAGATTAACAGGTGTTCCAGATCTTTAGCCACTGATGATGTAAAGACACCTATAAACCCTGCAGGATCGGGGGCTCTCCAGGACCAGGGTTAGAGATCCCTGGTGTACATACTGCTGTTGATATACGGCATAGTCATCAACTTCTTTGTCATGTGACCATACAAAAGGAGCTGCGAGCAGCCCACTCCTTTTCTAGTTAGTTTATGCAAAGGACTGGGAGCAGCAGGTTGCGCTCCGTGCAGCTGCACTGTGACAGCACTGCTTGGGTGTCAGTTTTTTATTTACATTTTGTATTTGTTATTTAATAAAAGAGTGCAGCCATCCTGACCTGCAGTTTTACGCCTCTGCTGTCCTGCCGCTGGCCAGCATTGGCCTCAATGCTACCACATGCATAGCCAGACTACTTTCATACACTACTTTCTGTCACAACCTGTGTATCTATAAAACAGGTATTACTTTGCAGTAGGTTTATCTGTGCTGTTGTAAAAATAGCATACACCTCCCATTATTAATTGGATTGCCTCCTAAAACAGCGTGACTGGGTTTGGCATGAAAACATGTTGTTTTAGAAAAGTGTTCAAGTTACTGTTTCGCTCCATAAATTAATTTGCCAATACATGCATTGTTTCAAGGCCTTTTGACCAAAATAATCAATCAATTAATTAATCAATCAATCAATCAATCAATCTATATATATTTTATATAACGCCTTTCATAGTGGACCACCATCACAAAGTGCTTTACAAGATAGTGAGGAACAATGCATAATACATTACATACACGGCATAACATTAAATACAGCAGTAAAAAAAAACCTATGCAAATACATTAAATATAGGCATAATACATTAAATACAAGGCTAGGATGTGAATTCTAAACATTGTAGATGCATGTGTCAGGCAGAATTAAACGAATAAGATGGAGTGTAAAACCTGGAATAGCAATTTAGACAACAGCTAAGAGATATCAGGCTTGAAGAGCACTGAAAGCAAGAGAGAACAAGTGGGTCTTGAGAGTTGATTTGAAGCGATCGACTGTGGGAGCTGCACTCACTAAAGCTGGGAGAGAGTTCCAGAGAGTCGGGGCCATGAAGCTAAAAGAGCGCTCTCTGAGTGTGGCGTGCTTTTGCTTGGGTATAACAAGCAGGCCTGAGTCAGAGGACCTCAGCTTGCGGGCAGGGACATAGCGGGTCAGCAGGTTGGAGAGATACTGGACCTGTGTGATGAAGGGTCTTGTAGGCAAGCAGAAGAATTTTGAAAGTAATCTTGAACTTAACAGGTAGCCAGTGCAGCTGGGCAAGACAGGGGGTAATGTGATCATGTTTGTTACATCTGGTAAGGATCCTAGCAGCGGCATTTTGAACCAGCTGCAGTCGGTTTAAGGTGCGTGACGGAAGACCACCGTAGAGAGAGTTGCAGTAGTCGAGTCAAGAGGAGATGAATACATGACAGAGTATCTCTGCATCCGGGAGGGAAAGGTAGGGACGGACCATTGAGGTGTTTTGGAGGTGGTAGAAGGAGGATTTGGCTATAGAGGAGATTTGGGCATTAAAGGAGAGGTTACTATCCAGAAGTACACCAAGGCTTCGTACAGTGGGGTAATGACAAGGCTTACTAAACAACAGAGAATATTGAAGTTTCACACATTCATTATTGACACTCAGAAATCAGAATAATCATGATGAAGTAGAACCAATAGTACTTCGTAGAACATTTTTATCTATTATTTTTTTTAAAATTATTTTTAGGAGTGCATTCCATTTATACATTTAGATAATTAGCACCCTCTGTCTGTAGTCATTAGTCTCTTTTTTCCATATCGTCTTAATTTATCATCTATAAAATTCCTGTTTTTCCTGTTTCCCTAATATATTCAGTAATTATCTTTTCTTTTTTTGTCCCCCTTCCTCTTTCCCTTTTCCCAACAAGCTATTAATTCTTAGGTCATATATCCCCATGTTTATCAACTTACACTTCAAGTTCTTTCGTTGTTCTTCAGATTTCTCACACTCTATTACATAATGCTCAACCATGCCTGGAATTGTACACTTCTCACATAAACCATTGATATGTTTATCTAATCTAAATAAATGACAATTAAAAGTAGTATGTCCAATCCTTAATCTATCCAAAGATCTTTCCTCTTTCCTGCCCAGTTCCTTTTTTAACCAACTATTATTAACCTCTTTCTGAATATTATAATAAAACCTCCCTTGTACACTTGTATCCCATCTCTCCTGCCATTCTTTTACTATTGCTTTTTTTTACAAAGACTCCCATTTCCTGAGATCCCAGAGGAATCACCACATCAGTCTTCTCCCGTTTCAACCCCTTGTTTGCTGCTAGATCTACCATTTCATTGCCCATTATACCAGAATACCCAGCAACCCATATTAACAAAACTTCAATCCCCTTTACTGTACAATCATTGCATCTTTGAATTATCTCAAAAAGGTAAATATGACTGCTTTCTTAGGATTTACTTCCGCTATTTTAATTATTGCAAATAAAATAGCTGCCATTTCTGTTATATAAAGTGAGAAATGGTCAGATAGCCTAGCTCTTTTACAGATATCCAGTTCTGGTATACTTTGCCACTCTTCATATTTTTGGATCATTGGACCCGTCTTGGACAAAAGCTGACTCTTCTTTTCAAGTCCATTTTTCCCCTCCTTTTTTCACTTGCTCATTCAAGTCTATACAGCAAATTGGTTTGTCCACCAACCATTCTGGTAACACATTCAAATTTACATTCTTTACTAAATTTATTTTCTCAGTTCTTATCTCCGTTATCCATTTCTGCATCCAAAAACCCAACATTCCCCCATTTGTCTAGCAAATCTCCTTTCTATAGTGATTTATCCATCTATCTTCCATGATTTTCCTAGGAGGAAATGTTATATGAAGAGTTAACCTTAATCCAATATTTATCTTAATAATTTCCTCCTTAATTCCAGTAGCATCTCATTGACCAAAACCTGCAGAGCATTAATCGGAGCGGATTTCATATATCCTACACACACCCTTCTTGCTTTAGGTTGAATATTATCCATTTTTTAAAATCTTGCTTTTACATGTTCCAACTAATATCTGACTGCCATAATCTACTACACTCCTAATTAATCCTCTGTATATAGTCATCATACTAGATTTATTCGCTCCCCAACTCGTCCCTGAAATATTTCTTAGAATATTAAGCCTTCCTTTACATTTATCTATTATGGTACTTATGTTTTTCCCAACTCAACTTTTTATCAAACCTCACTCCCAAGTATCTGACTTCGTCCACTTCTTTAAGTATCTTATCTCTCTCCTCCTATGTGAAAACTTTGTTATTGATATTTTAAAACCCCATTGATTAGACCACTTTTCCAAAATATTCAGCACCACCTGCAATTCTCTCCTATCTATTTCAATATGTTTATAAATAACCCCATCATCAGCAAACAAACCAGGTATTACATAAACAATTGACTAGAAAATCAAGATTAATGTTGAAATCACTATCATTTAAAATGGGATTACTAATTAAGTTTAGGTTTTATTTTTCTGGGGTAAATTAATAAATAAACATTTGATTTGTTTTATTTCAAAGGAGTTTAATCTTATAACACTTTGTTGTGTGGAAATATAGGACACTTTTACGTGTAAATATATTCTAAATGTGGTTACCATTTTTGAAGGTGTAAATAAACCCATTGTTTCTTTTTGAATTTTATATTTGCGACTTTTTCTAAAATATTTTAACTACATATCAATGCATCACACCATATTGCTCTGTTTGTGTTATTCCATTGTGCACAAAAGTAGATGAAAGTAGGCTGTCCCAAAATCTAAAATCTTATTGAGATGCAATTTCTGAAACTAGGAACTAGAAAAATCCACCCTGCGTTAATTCATACAAGTTTTTTGCTGGCAGCCCTTCATTTTTGTTGATCACAAATGTTTTGACTTGATTGGCTTTTTTTTTTTTTTTTTTTTTTTTTTAATTATACTTTTTATAAAGGACATTTTTTTGTTAAAGCTATTTGATGTTGCATTTCTATTGAGTTCTCTTTAACTGGAAAAGTGAGGGCTTTACATTAATTATAACCTTATTCTAAATTAAGGTGATTACATTAAAATGTAATTAACGGGGTGCAAGTCTGTAGAGGCAAATTTTAAGTTGTCCTTAATTTAATGGATTTTTGTTTCATAGTGTAGCCCTCCCCTTTATTCCCAATGTTGCTATTTTATATATTAAACCTCCTTTCCAAACCATATCATAAGCCTTCTCTATGTCGATAAATGAATACTGACCCACCACCTCATTCACACTTAATGTTTGGTACTCCTTTGTCTTCAGGGTGTCTTCTGAATAAAGCGCTATGAAGTGTATACAGCACTCCCTAGTGCCAGGATGACCAAATTTGCCGTATTTGAATTCCCTCCCATTAACGACCAATCAGAGAAAAGAACTGCCTCCCTCCCTTCCCCACCAGAACGAGGCTGGGCCTCTACCGGCATTCCCAGGGTTCTCTGCGAGCGAACCAGTAAAAAAGAGTCTGCTAACAGAAGGGGCTAAGATTAGAAAGAAAAAAACAAAAAACAAAGAGATTCTTTACCAAAAATAAATACATCTTATATATATAAATATTGAAATATGGCCGACAACGAGAAACTGGACAACCAGCGGCTGAAGAATTTCAAGAATAAGGGCCGCGATCTGGAGGTAATATTTGGGCTTTCTCGTTGTTTTGTTGTTTCAGGTTCCGCTGTGACGTCTTTAGTAATTTCCAGGATCTAGAAGTTTGCACCCATCCCAGGCCAGGCCCTGGCTCCTTGTGAGTGAACAGGCCTAACTCGACACCGAATTAAGTCATCTTAAAAGATACAATATGCAGTTGTTTTATGTAATAAATTCTGAACAGGACTGCGATCTTTCATTTTGTGTTCAGTTTTAAACTTCGTTGTCTTGTTCGATTTTGTAGCCAGATAAGAACTAAGATGAAGTACTTCGACGAGTGCTGGCAGATTGTTTACCAGTAAAGTATTTAAAATTCCCCCTAAGTACGGAACAAAACTCGACCCTAAGAAGAGCATATTCAAAATCATAACACCTTTATTTGAAAGAGTATTAAATATTATGACTGTATATCAAAGTGGATGCCAATCGTGAATACACAGTTTTATAATATTTAAGCAAACAAATAGCGGTAAGCTATAAACAACGCACTACCGAGAAGACGCTGCACGTTTTTTTTGTGTGTGTGTATTGGGGATGGGAGTGAATATTTAATGAATTGATGCTACTGGGCCCATGTACCACCAGCCGCACAATGCAAATTAATAAGGGTTCTGTGCTACACCAACAGGCGTTCAGTATAGTAACAGCACACAAGACTTGAACCTGATCATCATTATTATTATTATTATTATTATTATTTTACAATGTCATTTAATCCTTTGATACACTGTTTGTGTAAACGTTTCCTTTGTTTGTATGTTCAGCATACAGTGAACATAAAAAGATGAATACCCTCCTAAGTAAAACGAAACACTTTCCTCACCAGTTTATCAATATCAAACAAGGGTCCCATCCCATGTTCTATAGGCCGCCTCTTTTAACTTCTTGCTAAGACTGTTTGCTGAGGAATAACAAGGGATTTAGGACTTGTCTTTTCTAGGCTGCATAATATGTAATCGAGTGTTGTGGGATTTACTTTGTAACCTGGTTTAAATGATACATCTAAAATCACTTTTAATTGTTTTAACTAAAACCAATGATTAGTTCACGTGTATCGAATATCTGCACAATGAACCCAGTGCTTTGTAAGTACTAAAGAACTAGATATTGCTATTATTCTTATTATTATTATTATTGAAATGTTGAATACACTTGAATTGTCTTCTGACCATGGGACTCTTCAGGATGCTGCTGTTTGCTGTGTCTGTGTCACAAAGTAAGATCCCAGTTTTAAAAGTAAGCGAACCAACTCCATTCCTTGATTTACTTGTGGATTTGTATGTTATCAGGTTGGACCGACTGTTAACAGAGTCGTTTAGAAATACTGTTGTGTAATGGAGTGAATACAAAGTGTTGAAGGCCCTGGCAGTGTACTTGAAAAGGGCTGAGTTTAAATTCCACAAGCATGTGAAAGATTTCTAACTGGCATTCCCTTCCTCTTACATTAGTCACTGAGTGCGTCATTGCTGGCTTATTAGTTGTCTTTATGAGCTGCACTCTTGGTGCCTGTTGAGTTATGTGTACAGATGTGGTATGGCAGAAATATTGGACATAAAGGTGGTTAAACAGTTTTAATATAACCTGTTTACATTTTCCTTCCACCGGACCAGGCTAGGTAAACTGATGTTGGTGTGCTTTGTGATGGCTATTGGACTGCCTCCTCACCCATCTCCATCTGGTTACTGTTTAGAATGATTGTTTATCAGATGGTGTAGTAATTTGTCAGTGTTACAAGATTGTTCATGTGTAGAACAAGAAATACTTTTGCTTATTTCATTTGAGAACATTTCCCTTGATATCTGTTCAATTACTAAGTAGTCTAGATTTAAATAAATCTAGGCTGCTTGTTAGTTATTTTCATATTTCCCACTATCCACTACGTCTAATGTATTTTGCAACAAATTAAGTTGTGAATAATGTTTCCAGTAGTCTGCTAATACCAGTGATTCCACATTTACAAAACTCCATGTTTTATTCTGAAACATTCTGTACCATGAGTGGTATTTGTTCAGATTTATGTAGTTTAGACTTTAATTTTACAGAGAAACTTGACATGAACAGCTTGTATTTCAATGTTCAGAAGGGTTCATGGTGTCCTTTTCTTTTGGTTAAGACTATGAGAAGACAGCGGAATGAAGTTGTCGTGGAACTTCGAAAGGTAAGAATCACAGAGTTATGTTTATTTTACTTTCCTGTTCTGTGTAGTGTGGGAGCTTTGCTTGCTATGAATCCCTGCTAGCATTGCTGCAGTCTCCAGAAACATGCAACACACTTTACACAATCTAAATGTATGAAAGATCTAGACAATGTGTAGTTTTGTAATACTAATCACTTGTTTTAATAGACCAGTGACTTCCTTTTCATTTTTTTGCTTTCTGTATAAAGATTCTAGTATGGAACCAGTTTTTCCCCGCTTTTCTTTTGTAGAAATATTTATTTTCAGGATGACTAGGATTAAACCGTTTGTGCTGTTTTAAAGCTATATGCGGATAATTTTAATTGACTAATATCTGACTGTCTTACTGTATGTACTCGAGTGGATACTGAAATGTATTATGACAGACCCATAGGCCAAGTAAGTATCTGTTTGATAGTGTAAATGGCAAAATTTAAAGTTTATGAAACCGAAAATGCTTTCAATTGTGTTTTACAGAACAAAAGAGATGAACACCTGTTAAAAAGAAGAAATGTCCCAAATGAAGATATTTGCGAAGACTCTGATGTTGATGGTGATTTCAGAGTGGTAAGAGATGTAAAAAAAAATATATATATATGTATTACTTTATGTATGGTCTTGTCTGTATTGCGAAAGAGAATCTTTTTTTAAGCAGTCTTCTCATGTGGCTTATCTGTGTTAAAAAATATTTCCTTTTCATTGATGGAAAGCCTTTTGCAATTCCAGATAGTGGTTTGTCAGTTTAAAAAAAAAACAAAAAAAAACTAGTTTGTCTCAAGTCAAATAAGAATTGTCTTCTGTAGAAAGCTAACCATCTGATGGTTTAAATACCAGTGTAACAAAATAAGTTAATTTGCTTTCTTGTGTGTTTCAGCAAAATACTTCATTAGAAGCAATAGTACAAGTAAGTTTGTTTTCTGAATTGTCTAATTTGATTTTTATTGTCAATATACTATTTAATGCAGGCAGGAGTCAACTTTTTTTTTTATTTGCTTTTGATCTAGAATGCTACCAGTGACAACCAGAGTATTCAGTTAAGTGCGGTGCAGGCTGCAAGGTGAGCATATATTACCATAGATGGGGGGAGTGTTTTTTTCTATTGTACATCCTTAGCTACATTGAATACTTCACTCTTTACAGAATAAAGGTGTAAATTGAACTTGTGATTTAGCCTTGTAATGTGTCATTTAAAACTAACATTTGTTTGTGATGGACTCTGAAATTGTAGATGCACAGAAAATTCAGTAGTTTTACATACACAATAGACCCCAAACTGTAATTTGAATTTTGTATGTCCTTGTTGTACCTTGGTTTTTTTATATTTTTATTTTAAGTTTAGGTAACTTGGTTTTGTGTCCTTTTATTTCATTTTGCAGAAAGCTGTTATCAAGTGACCGTAATCCTCCAATTGATGATTTGATAAAATCTGGCATTTTGCCTATTTTGGTTCATTGTCTGGACAGAGATGACAAGTAAGTGTGTTCAATGTGACAAATAAAAACATTTTTTTAATTGCCTGGAATCAGTTGATGGTATTTCAGGTTGAAATGCATCTACCATCATTTTAATGTAGTATCCTGAGGATCAATATTTATTATCGTAAAGTAGAATTTCTTAGGACTTTGCAAATGCGCTCGTAAAATCTTCTAGATTTTATTCTTCCTTTGTGCTCTTTCTCTTCAATACAGAGTACTCGGTTATGTAATAGCATAATCATTAACCATATTTAGTAGGGAAATGTATACTTTAGCAACTTCCTCATTTAAGCACTACATAACTGACAGTCTTAAACCATTTTCACACAGAAATGCAGCTAAGTTGCCGTCTCTGAATCGTTTTAATGAATGTGTAAAATACCCTTTCACACAGCATGAAATTGCAAAACCTATGCCGGTGTAATACCGTCATAACCCTTTCACACTGCCAAAGAGATTGTGTGAGTACACCTTTCAAACCTGTCAATCAACAGATTGTTCTCATGCAATCTGAAACACTGACAAGACCTAACACATGCACGCAGTGCTTAATTTGTAAAGAAAGAGGTGCCAGGGCGCAAGCAATGACAATAATACCGACCCTAAGAAGAGCATATTCAAAATCATAACACGTTTATTTGAAAGAGTATTGTACGTATTTGTGTTAGATGTTTACAATCACGTATTCCACATCATATACAAAGTAGTAGTGCGTGCAGAGAAATTAATTAAAGGCAACCGCAGGACAAGTAATTAAAAATAAAAAAAGCCTATATACATGTTTTGTTATGGTTTCGCATTAAATGGTTTCAAAAACAAATTAAAAGGCATTCATAGGCACTCTAGAAAGACGACGTTTTTATTCTCTATTAATTAAATTATATTCATTAAAAAAGTCGAGAACCAGATTATTAATTTTATTGTCTTGGTTTAATGTAATATAGTAGGCTAATGTTCCTATTAAAGTAGGCTACAATATATATATATTTTTCATTAAAGTTGCCATTGTTCTTTGTTGAAATTAATGTTGAGCTTTCATATTTTGTTGTATACTACTAATTTAATCAAACCAAGTAGTGTAAGAAGTTGCTTGTATCGTTCATGACGTTTTTCAAATCAAGTAAGCTTATTTGTGTATATAAAACGACAATAGAGTTGCAGCCAGTGTCATCTTACTTAAAGACACTCAAGCTGAAATCATAATGTAAAGTAGACTACAAACGTGGCAGCGCACTATCTCTCTTTAGTGCATGCATGCAAGAGCTTGCAGACTTAATGCAACTTAATGAGATTTTAAAAAAAAAACATTTTGTGAGATTTTTAATTAGAGATACTGGCGCTATGACTCTACACACCCAGAGGTTCCAGGGCTGTGCCCCGGCACAAATTAAGCACTGCATGTACGACCCTTACTTACCTACGCTGAGTGACGTGGCATGTTGACTTTGAAACCACACCCACTATAACGCTTCAGTGGCGGTATAGCCTTTCACACAGGCAGTTATGACGGATCAGTGCCGTCTCGCGAGGTGGTTCAGAGACGGCATAACATAACGGTTCTGTGGCGGTATAGGCAATTAACACAGACTTATAAGCTGCTTCAGTGGTGGTTCTGAACAGTCATAAAGTTATGTCTTTCAGATTAACTGTACAATTCATTATGCTTAAACTGAACATGATTCCTTTTTTTTACAGCCCTTCATTACAATTTGAAGCAGCCTGGGCTTTAACAAACATTGCCTCCGGAACCTCTGAACAGACGCAAGCAGTTGTTCAGTCAAGTATGTATATCTGTATCTTAAGGTACCATTTGGGGTTGGTAGATACGCTTTCATTGCATAGTAACATTCTTGCTTGAGTGTTGTATTTTATGTTGATTATTTTGAGCCATGTGTTTTCGGGTATACTTCGTTGGGACCATTCCATGAAAGTGGTACTTTTTACACTGGTAAGTCATTAGTACCAGATTAATGGCATGCCCAAGTTTTTTTTGTGGTGATGGGTCTATCCTAATAGTTATAAAAAGTCTTGAGCTTGACTCGTCTGATACTGATGACTTATCAGCATTTTCACGTAATGTCCCATCTGTATTAAATGAATACCAGATGTCATCTTGTTCAGTTTAGTTAAGTGATCTGTGAATCTGAACGGTTCTGACCACTCAAACTGTGCCGCATAACACCAATTTAATAACCTATTATACATCTTTAAAATGCAAGTATATCTTTTAAATTTTTTAACTTTTCAGGAACGTTCAGCAATGGTATAAAATAATTACATTTACTTCGATAGTCAACATTTATACTAGGGGTTTTAATCTTGGCATTTTCTTTTAATCGATTAATCACCCCATCTGGACGATTAATTATTTGATTAATCACACCCGTTTGCTATAATATGCAATTGTAGTGAAAGACAACTAAAAGTAACACTTAGTATTAATGCTATTTTTTGCATGCATTTTATGAGTGACACCTAACATTTTACAGCAACTTTAATTTAACAATTTGACAATAAATGAAAATGTTTACTAGCATGTAATCTGAAGTTAGCCAAAGCAAGTCTTTTTAATATAATACATAAAATACTGTGCCATGTATTAGTGTAAATTGGCAGCTGCACTACAATGAATACTGTGTTGGATATGTTGGGCTGTAATTAAGATTTAGACTTGGGCTATAACTGTAAATGTAATGCCATGGTACAGATTTTAACTAATAGAGAATACATTGTTTAAAAGAAAAATCAACTCATAGTACTGCTGTGAAAGAAACCTTGAAGAGCAAATCTTGCAAGTTTTATACTGTGGTTTTTTTTTTTTATTTTACTTTTTTTATATATTTTATTTTGATATTCACACCCGCCACCACTACACTTTCAAATGGAGTGCTGGGCGATAGAGGCGCTGAGCTACAATAGGTCTGAAACAACACAAGCTCTGCGGATGGGAGTTGGTCAGGTTAAACATGATCCCTGCCTGGATAGTTGACAGTCAATCCTGGAGAATCACTGAGTCTGTCATTTACCGTGGAGCTTTTACAATCGGCAGGAAGTCAGAAAAATGTATTTTACCGCCAGGTCTTGGCACCCCCCTAATAACCCTGAAAAACACTGTTCTAAGACATGGCAAAATGTTGGGTGAATCTCCCTGTAACCTGTTTGCCACCGTCTTTTGAAGTACACTCTTTCTAGATTTCTCAGGCACTGCTTTTTGCTAGAGGGTTGACTAGGTTAATCAAACAATTATTTTTTTAATCGATAAACTCCCACAAGCATGATTAATCGATTAATCTTTAATAGATTAAAACCCCTAATTTGTACTATTTCCACACACTTCCATGTCATGCCTGATTTTTCAGAATGTATTTCTTACAGCATACTGATCCTAAAGTATTGTACTCATTCCTTTTCTTCTAGATGCTGTTCCACTCTTCTTAAGATTGCTGCATTCCCCTCATCAAAATGTTTGTGAACAGGCAGTGTGGGCCCTAGGAAACATCATTGGTGTGTTATTTATCCCTATGTCTTCACTAATGTCCTTTAACTTAATTCTGCAGTAGTAGTTATGTTGTATGTTAATCAACATTTTAAAAGCGCTGTGCACATGAAATTGCAAACTTTACATTTTATGATTCTGTATTCAAAATGTCCATGTACTTGCTAAAATTATTATTATTATTATTATTATTATTTATCCAGGACGACCTTACAATTGTTACAAGATATCACATTATTTTTTTACACACAATTACCCATTTATACAGTTGGGTTTTTACTGGAGCAATCTAGGTAAAGTAGCAGTGTCCCCACCTGGAATTGAACCCACGACCTGGTTAAGAGTCCAGAGCCCTAACCACTACTCCACACTGCTGCCCAAAATTGAGCTTGAACTACTTTGTATGTCTTGGAATATTTGCTCATTTTCCTCCCTCCCTTTCAAGGTGATGGACCTCAGTGCAGAGATTATGTCATCGGCCTTGGAGTAGTGAAACCACTACTTTCATTCATCAGCCCATCTATCCCCATCACTTTCCTACGAAATGTAACTTGGGTAATGGTTAATCTGTGCCGTCACAAGGATCCTCCGCCACCGATGGAAACCATTCAGGAGGTACTTTAACAACACATATTTACATTAACCCAGTCCACTACTGTGGGAGCTCAGTATATTCAAACTCTCGTCCATGTCCGGGTACCTTTTGCTTCTATATAGTAGTCAAAAATGCAAAACCCCCCATGAGCTCAACACTTTTCTGTAGAGGATTAGCTGTTTTAGACTTCTAAATATATTTCAATCCTGCTTTTTTATGTAATCTATTTATTTCTCTTGCAGATTCTTCCAGCACTATGTGTCCTGATTCACCACACAGATGTAAATGTAAGTAATAGAATTGTCTTGCTTTTTAGCCAGTTTCAGAGTGTATAGACTTGGCCAATTTGAAATTGAGAACCAGAAAATCATGCTATTAAAGCAGTAAAATTGCATATGTATAGAATATTTATGTAAAGGTTTGGGAAAATCATGTCTGGTTTCCCTTTAATTTTAAAGCAGTAGATTTCAGAGTTTTGCAGCTCCTGGCAATACAGTAAGTTGGTTCATATGCTGTTTAAGTACGGGGTAATCTTACAAGTTATTTTTCTTTTAGATTTTAGTGGACACAGTCTGGGCTCTGTCCTACCTAACAGATGCTGGCAATGAGCAGATTCAGATGGTTATAGATTCAGGAATAGTTCCACATTTGGTGCCTCTCCTCAGCCATCAGGAAGTCAAAGTCCAGGTATGTACCAATTAATTTACAATAGGAAATGCAGGAATGGATTACTTGTTGTGAGTGTTTTGTAGCCAAGCAGCCCTTGTTTTGTTTGGCAGTTAAAGCTACATTTAGAGATTTTTCAATTTTTATTTAAACAAAAAAGCAGACATATTCTTTACCTGGTGCTTGGGTTTGCTAGCCCCTGCTAGATAATCGTATGAAATGGCAGGTAACTATCTTTGCATTGGGTAATTAAGCAATCTAGCCTGACAGGGTACGTGTCGTTGTGGGATATCGCCACGCTTCGGGTGTGTTGTGCAGCACAAGTGTTTATAACCAACCAACCAATAAGTGGCGATATACCACCACGAAACATACCCTGGTGTGGCATATTGTGATTATACAATGGATTAGGTTTAGAAAGAGCCATGGAAATGTCTGGGAGTATTGCCATGGCACTGACGTAGCCATTGAAATATCCTTATCCTTTTTCTCCCTTGTATCCTATGGAAGCTTAACACCTTTTTTTTTTTCGTTTCAGACAGCAGCTCTGAGAGCAGTGGGGAATATCGTGACTGGTACAGATGAGCAGACGCAGGTGGTTCTCAACTGTGATGCTCTCTCCCACTTCCCAGCTCTTCTCACACATCCAAAAGAGAAGATCAATAAGGTAAGCAGCAAGAAAGTGAGCTCTACAGATTGACCTGCATTCATTGACTTTTTTTCAAACATTACATTTGTTTTTAAACTCTGTTCATTCACATTGAACCTTTTTTTTTTTTTAATACAAATATTTATAGTTGGAAGTGATGAAATAGAGATCAGTTTGGTGCCAGCATGCATGTTGTGAATGAAGTGTTTATTTTGATATATTTTGTATTTAATTTTTGTGTGTGTAAAATACTTCTTGCTGTAGTAAGCATTAGGGATAGTGTTCTGGTGGGATGGAACAGGTGAGAGTGTATGTGTGATTCAAATAGGCTGGGAAAAAGGGGGCACTGAAGATTGAGTATCTCTGCTGACTTTGGAGTGCATCTGAGGCCAATTCTGTGTAATCTAGAGGCTTTCATTGTGAATTGGCTGATGATTGGAGCCTCATAGCAGCTCACCTTATCAGCCTTGGCATCCTGCAATCTCTAGGACATGCATTTTTGCAGTGTTCCTGTAATCTGATCCAACATGCTTAAGTACCTATTTATTATCAAGGTCGTTCAGAAACATGTAGCTATCTCCCAGATTAAGTACAATATATTGTAAGTGAATACCATCCACATCAATCCTGCAGGAGGCGGTATGGTTCTTGTCAAACATCACTGCAGGAAATCAGCAGCAAGTTCAAGCTGTCATTGATGCTAACCTCGTTCCAATGATCATACATCTTTTGGACAAGGTAAGGTTTTTTATTATGGTTTAAACATAGTTGAGCTAAAAAGCAATGTACCATGGAAGCAAAGTAGTACATGTTAGTGTTGCTACACCAGTTTTTTGTTTTTGGTCAACATGCATTCATTCTGCTCATTTTAATTATAATTTTTAGTAGCATTGCATCTAACAGTAAGATATCTTCATATTTTCTTGTTCAAGGGTGATTTTGGTACTCAGAAGGAAGCTGCGTGGGCTATAAGTAACCTTACTATCAGTGGAAGAAAGGATCAGGTAAATACAAATATGCACCTTTTTTAATGTTTCTAACTGCAGTAGTTTGATTCCATTTGGCCTGTCGTAGTACTGAAGATATTTAGAATTTCATTAGGTTACTTGCCAAATTTAATTTAAATGAGTGCTTCTATCTCTGTATAGGAAACTAGTAAAAATGTCTGCATGTACTACATTATCATTTTAATTTGTTTCCACTAGGTGGCGTACCTTATCCAGCAGAATGTTATTCCACCGTTTTGCAACCTGCTTATAGTGAAGGATGCACAGGTCGTACAAGTGGTCTTGGATGGGCTCAGCAATATTTTGAAAATGGCAGATGAGGAGGCAGAGGCAATTGCTAACCTGATTGAAGAATGTGGAGGTATTTAGCTTATTTAGTTTTGTGCGGCAAGTTTATTCATGGATTATTGAGTTCAATTTTTTGAACTTGCTGATTTCGTATATAATGGAAAATTTAAGATTTCTAATTCCCAGTCTGGTGACTTCTTTGTAATAAAAATGCTGATTTTACTTTTTCATTCCAGTAACTTGGACCCAATTTTTCCCCTTGTAAACTTTATATAAATGTAACTTTCTGGGTTAGTCCAGTTTATATATATATACACACATACATATATACATACAATATTCTTTTATCCCAGGTTTGGAGAAGATTGAACAGTTGCAGAATCATGAAAATGAGGACATCTATAAACTGGCATATGAAATTATTGATCAGTTCTTCTCCTCTGATGACGTAAGTATAGTACTGTCAGTAGGCTCCAAAAGGCAAAAAAAAAATATATATATATATATATGATAGAAAATCCGGAACCGGGCACACGCCGTGAAATACCTGGATACCCGGGTCTTTTTTGGGTAATTAAAAAAAATAAAAAAGTTGCATATTAATGTTTAAGTGCATGGTACATATTTAAATACTTTATAGTATACACATATATAGGCCCTTAGAATCTGGAAATGTCTATTTATAATCATAATAATCATCTCAGTTTGAATAGAGTTATTAATGTTAAATACGCTTAATGCTGCGGGATTCTTCGCAACATCTAGTGGCCATATTCCACTGTTTTTAAAACCTGGCATCCAAGCAAAGGAGCTTATTTTCATACTTTAGGCTACGTTAAAGTGTTGATTTTTATGTGTCATTTTAAAGCATGGTTCTTAATTTTTTTTTTCTCTTGTCACATCAGTTTAGCTTGTACTGTAGTGTGTTTTATCTACATGATTGAGAGACATTACTAGCACTTTGTGTTCCACAAATATTTATTTAACCCAAAATAAAATAGATCAACGTTGCGTAAATGTGAGTAATGTTTGTCATACAGATTTCATTTTGTACTTTGCACCTTACACATTTTGGTGTGTGTATGCTTTTTTTTCTTTGTTAATCTACTTCATTAGTATGTTTACGGTTTTGTCTGTTTTTTCTGGGGTACACTGCTCCCAATACTTTTATTTCTGTATGTTTATTTTTTAAATTAAGGCTACGTATTTCATATTATGGTAAACTATCTGCACGAAACTATATTTTTATTATATATATATATATATATATAAAAATATAAAATAAAAAATCACACACACACTGGGGGAGTTCAGTAGCAATATAAATTGATATAAATCCTGTAAAGAATTGTTATACAACACTGTTTTTTATATCCCGATGTTTATTGAACTTGGTCTCTACTCCCTTGCTCCCTCCCCTCCCAGTCATTCGTATTCCCTGCAATTTCTGTTTCTACTTTTCAGATTGATGAAGATCCCAGCCTGGTTCCAGAGGCAATCCAGGGTGGAACCTTTGGTTTTAACTCATCGGCTAACGTACCAACAGAAGGGTTCCAGTTCTAGAAAGTACCCGAAGCGGAGTTGACTACATTATGCAGCCCTGTAAAATGAAATTTGATCCATTGTGCTTGGCTCATGGGAACCACTGCTGCATTAAAACGGAGAGAAAATGTGTGGATTTCGTTTGGCATCTGAGGAAAGCCCAAATGAAGTTGTGTTGGCGAGTGGGTGCGAGTGAGAGTGAGTGGCAAAATGTTGCAAAATCTACACTGAATGCTTTGAGGATGTTTCAAGAAACTGCAAGTTATTGAAAGTCAACGACAAAGAAGGATCTGAAAACCAAGAAATAAATTCGAAAATTGGACAAAAGTACCATATCATAGCTTGTGGACTTGTAGCCGAAAAAGCAGAAAATTTTGGTCAACTTTTGTCAGTCCAGAGAGCCAGAACCAAGGCCTTGCTATGAAGCACTGTGTGAATGGATCTATGTATGAATGTCTGGACTCAATGCTCTGGAGCCAGGGCTCTTCGTTCGCGAAGCAGGCTCGCAAGTCCAGGAGTGTAGCGTGTGTACGAGAGTATGGGTGTGATGTTGTATGTGAACGCATGCAAAACTTGATTCGCCTGTGAGGGGCACATTTAATAAATCCCAGAAGGTAAACGAATAAAATTAACAGAAAAACATCAGTTTTGTTATATATTAATTTACACTGGACAATAAAATTGACTGGTTGGGCAGCAGGGCATTGTATGATATACATTCAACAGATTTGGTTGACTCTCTTGCTTCCAGTGTGTGTGTATTATTTAGGATTTGTTTTCTTTTTTTCTTTACAGCTTTTATTTTAGATGCTTGTATAAAACAGAAAATTGTTGGAAGGCTCCCCTGTGCATTTGTACCACATATTGATTTGATGCTGTGAATATCTTTCCATATCATCCATCGCCTATTTAAAAATCACATAATGTACGTGTGTAAATTAGATTCCTGCATGGATAAGGGTAAAGTTTCCCTTGAAGCAAAAGTAACTGCTTGGCAGTGAAGATTTGCCATAACAATGTGCTGAAACATTAAACGATAGTAATAAACTGGGCAATTTACTTGTGACATGATGAGTAACCTTTGCATGTACTAAACTACAGCATAGTTTTTTTTTTAGCTAAGTTTTGTTAGGCTGTGAATACAGTGTAATTATTTTTTTAGAATACTGTGCTGTTTTAAAGGGGGTTTTTTTTCTGACAATTTTTAAATTTAAGATATGGACATTTCTAAACAATTTGCACATGTTCTGCTAAATAAGGACTGATTTGAAAAGGAGTGTGTAGATGTATAAATTGGTTGTTTTAACACCTTTAACAACATTATCTGTTTAGTATTTTCTTTCTTTTTTTAATAGATAGACAGCCATGAACAATCTATCTTGAGCCACTTTAGGAAAGTGTTTTGTATTTTTTAAGACTTGCATCACAAACATGCAGGAAGTGTAACTTTTTTAGCAATTGGAAATTAAGTGATTAAAGGTGAAGTCAAGCCTGTTCTCTTTAAGGTGGCTCATTGTAGGAAATGCTGTGCCTTCCCCCTTGAGCACAAGTGATGCATGAACAAGTTTGCTGTATTTAAGTTCATCAGAGGTTAGCCACCATTAGCTTGTGTCAATTTGTGTAAAGTAACTTCAGAAAACTAGAATGGATTCCATTTTGTGGTCTTAACCTTTTGTTGAACTCAGATATTTTTTGCAGCATTCCTTGCCAGCAAAGCTGTGGTTTCAAAAATTAAAGCAAAAGATAACTTCTCTGCTTAACCTGTTATCATAATACTATGCTACAGAGGCGATGTTGCCTGAGAAAAATAAAGATTGAAACCCAGATGTGTGGTCTGATCATTTCTCAACAAATAGGTTAATTTTCTATGAACGTATTTAAATCCTTAGGTTCCGTAATAAATAATCCTTTTGGGATATGGGATCTTGTTGGAGCAATCTGCAAATAAATCAAATTTCTGGATTGGCCTTGGTACTGTATTCAGACATGTCTGACCCATTGTATTGGCAATTGCTGCGTTCCAGGTGCAGATGTATGGTTTGTATACCAAACTACCCTGTACGTGATAAGTTGCTTTTTTGCTAGTGCTGTATAAACGAAATTGAGATCACATTATGGTGAACTGAAGATGAATATTTATGATCTTTGCACCCTTATCCAGGATCATAATATTGCTGCTAATCTAATCGCTCATTCAAGTTGGTAGCAGTTTGATATATGCAGTACATCGATGTTCTAGTACTGTGTGTACTCCGCATTGACCTTGACAATACGTGGAGATCAGGTAAGAATGGGATTAATGTTTTGTTTCAAATTTCCTTCATACTTTGAAGTCCATAGCGTCACGTGATCTAAAGAAATTTCATTAAAATCCTAAGTAATTTAGCCGACTCAAAACACGTTTTATGTTGCTCTATTTTTTTCCAATCCGTCATGACTGTTTCGATTTGAAAATTCAGAGAAGTGTTCTCTGATTGGTAGAATACAGTGCAACATGAGTACGCATGCGTTTAAGGATTGTTAACCAGTTTAAAAAAAAACATGTAACTGGTTGCTGGTTTGTGTCAGGACTGTACGCACTGCAATTGAATTTGGTGAGTGATTTAAAACAAACCAAAACATAATATGCATTCATTGTAGGACGAAGAAAGTAATACACGAGTGTTTGAGAGAGTTATAGCAGAACTTGAATAGAAAGTAAGAACATATCTGACCACAGGATTGATTTCAAAGTAAATGTCCTGTGGATTAGAAAACGCTTCTTCGCTATAGAGCTCAATAAAACAAGTTTGATTGAATGCCTTGCAAAATCAGGTAATACCACACGTTTCTGCACCGCGTAGACTAAACAAAAGTAACTAGCAACGAGACAAATAAACACAAAAGAGTAGACACAATTCTACACTTTAATGCGCATCGATGGTCTATTTATCAAAGTGGCGTAACTAAATAATGCGGTGCTAAATTAATTTGAAATTACGTCAGTAACTACTAAAACCCTTTCAACTACTGTACCGCGAAAGAGACTAAGAGAGGTGGCAAGATATGGGCAGCATTTTGACAATGTATATGCCGAAGGAAACAAAGTGGGGATATGTACAAGTAAGCGAGCTACGAGAAAATGTGTGTCCTTGACCAGTTGTTACATGTTTTCCAGCTTCAACACTTGAAATTATTTTTTAACACTGTTTTTTACTAGCCCACGGAGACAGCATCAAACTAAAAGTTATGTGTGTGTGTCTACATTTCAAACAATTGTGGGTTTATTGTTATTGTTATTATTTATTTCTTAGCAGACGCCCTTATCCACTTGCTACATTCCAATTGTAACGTTTTTGATAAAGCTTCACTGTTACCACCGATTCCCTGAACTTTAACTATTATGGAATTTCATTTGTATTGCTATTATCTTGGAATAATAATAATAATAATTAATAATGAATAATAATTAAAAATAATAATAAAAATAATTAATAATAATCTCTCTAACTCATTTTACTGAATGCATATTATTATATATTTTGTTTTACATTCGGATAGCGTCAATATATGAATTGATTTTAATTAATTAATTAATTAATTAATATTTTATTTTTTTACAGTGGGATGTATAATAATACCAATATGTGCACCAGATAAACACGGTGCTATTAGAATGATGCCTCTAATTGCATTTCTGCATCGTTTTTCTTTGTCATTCTTCTTTCATTCGTTGCATTGTAGTGTAGAATACTTGATTATCATTTCTAACCCTGCAAGGAGCTAATTTTAAGATCCACGTATTTATCTACATTAATAACACACTTATCAGTAGCGGAGGAAGAGAAAGATAGGTCCCGGTGCAGGACCTTATTGTGGGCCCTGGCCTTTATATAATACGTTTATAAACATAAATCATGCCAAGTCAAGTGTTCAGTATTTTATTCTCAGAATGTTTGCATGTATGAAACAGTGTACGACAACTAGTAAACCGTTTTTCTACTCGCCTACTTGAATTGCATTTTGCGTGCATATTTACTTCCAATACTACACTCTTTTTAATCACCAGTCCTCCAGGATTCCGCAGAAATGCACAGAAATATATATATATATATATATATATATATATATATATATATATATATATTATTCCCCAATCAGACATACTTTAAGGCATGTTGGTTTGCTTTCGTTTATCTTGGTACCCAGCAGCACTCGTTAACAGTTTCTGCCTAAACTACAGGATAAATCGTGCCGCACACGGAATATAACTGCAAAAGACTGCTGAACAGCACCCCAAAACCTTCCATGAAGACAGTAGGAAACGTTTGCAACATTGAGAGACCACCCGGCTAAAGTACAAGTGGTCGCGGAGTTAAAAAAAAATAGAGAGGCCAATAAAACATACCAGTGTCTCATGCCAACCTACTACATGCACAGAGTTACGAGTGAAAGAAACAAAAATAAGTTAAAAACTTGATCTGCTTTCATGAAAGCCATACAAACGTTGTCAGGTGTTTCATGCACTTAGATGCGGTTTAGTATTTAGCACCTGTCTGTTTATTTTGAAGCACACTGCTGTTGAGATTTATAGTTAGTGCTGTGACAGTTATTCAGTAACCTTGCAGCCAAAATACTGTTGGGAAGGCTCTGTGCAAATATCTTACATTTGTATCAATAAGATATCTTGATATTAAGTTATAACTCGGGTATGGATGGGTTATTTTAAGGATTGGTTTCTTAGAACCCATTTCTATACCTTACTGTTGTGTGGTGTATTGTGTAAGGCTGAGCCTGAATTGCGATTTTAAAAAGTATATTATTATTATTATTATTATTATTATTATTATTATTATTATTATTATTATTATTATTATTTATTTCTTAGCAGACGAGACTTACAATCGTAAGCAAATACATTTCAAGTGTTACAATACAAGTAATACAATAAGTGCAAGATACTGGATTTCATTGAATGTGTGGCCGTTTATGCAGATCAATCTGAATACAGTACTATAAAGCTGACAAAGGGAAGAGAGTGACATGTTCTTGCCTGTTCTGTTTTTTTTATTGCTGTTTATGCAGCTCAGCTGAAACTTCTAGACCAGGGCTACTCAACCCTGGTCCTGGAGGGCCGCTGTCCCTCCTGATTTTTGTTCCAACTGTACTTTAAATTACTTAATTGGACTAATGAATTGCTTATTAGAAGCTTAATTGGTCCAATTAATCAATTTAGTGTACAATTAGAACAAAAACCAGGAGGGACAGAAGCCCTCCAGACCAGTGTTGAGTAGCCCTGTTCTAAAGGATATCTTTGTGGCTGTGATGCAGAGGGTATTCAAAGGGAATTGGGAGTATTATGCTATGATTCGGATCGTAGCTTACTTGCATGAATGCTTTCTAAACAATATGTCAGTGACCATGGCTGGCAAATGCAAAATCAGATCAGTAATGACCATCACCCACATATACATTTCAACAGGGACAGATGGACAGGATGCCTCCATGTGCCCCCAGGGTCTGATAAATTGCAGTAATCAAATCCAGAGGACACCCAAACAATTAGCATTTCCATAGTAGAATAGTTCTTTATTACTGATAGACAGCCTCGGTCTCCCCAAACAATGGCTTGTGCTATAGCGTCCTTAGCAACTTTCATAACAATTACCAGATTAATACAGGTATTGTTTTTAAATCTATTTTGAGAAAAAAAAAAAAATTGGTTTAAAGTGTCACATTTGAAGGAATATGGTAATTGTTACTACTTGTTTAAATTGTTTATAAAACCAAGACACTTTTTTTTTTTTGTTTATAAACTTGTAAGTGAAAGACATGAACTGTCTTAACCTGGCAATAGAACTCTTGTCACCAAGTTTCTGATAAAACTCCATGACAAATATAGTTGTAACAAAGTACTGTGAATTATCCAATTCAATTTACAGAGCTCGATTTATATAGCTACCTAATGTTCTACAGCACATAGACCGCACCTTACCAGGGCTCACACTGTGATGCCAGTTAACAGTTTCATAGCGAAACTAATTAAACTATAAGATAGCTGTAAGTGGCTTTGGATACATTTAGTATCATTTGAATGAAACTTTATAATATTTTTGAACAGGAAGTTTAGTCTGAAATGAAACTATATCTGTCAGATAAGTAATTTTGAGTGACAAAGGCAATAAAATATGAAAATATTACATACCACAGCAATTTTTCTGTTTTATAACGGAAAAAGACCTTGGGTTTGATCTTAACATTTTAGTTATTAGGTGCAGCTCAGTAGTCTGTCTGCATGGACTGATCGACAATTAAAATACTGTACTGTTAGTAAATGTTTTTTGGTTTGTTTGAAGTTTCACTAATTTATAGTGTTTGTTTTCCAGGCAAATATGAATAACCTGGAAGAAGATCTTACATGTTCAGTGTGCTACTCGCTGTTCGATGACCCCCGCGTGCTGCCGTGTTCCCACACTTTCTGCAAAGGTTGCTTGGAAAATGTTCTTCATGTATCTGTCAACTTCTCAATATGGAGGCCCCTAAGAATTCCACTCAAGTGTCCGAACTGCAGAAACATTGTGGAGCTCCCTCCAACAGGAATTGATTCCTTGCCAGTAAATGTGTCCCTGAGGGCCATCGTAGAAAAATATCAAAGAAACGATCAACCAAAATCGGCTTTGTGTCTGGAACACCAAGGACAGCCATTGAACGTCTATTGTCTGCGGGATCGTCAACTGATTTGTGGATTGTGCTTGACTGTAGGCCAGCACCAGGGGCACCCTATAGATGACCTGCATACTGCCTATATCAAAGAAAGGGAGACTCCAGGGAAGCTTGTGGAGCAGTTGACTGATAAACGCTGGGCTGAAGTGTGCCTTCTGGTGGAAAGGCTGGAGGAACAAAAAGTCAAATGTGAGAACACAATAAAGCATGACAAGGAAGCTGTTGTGCAGTACTTTGAAAAGATTCATCAGATTCTGGAAAGCAAGAAACAGGCTTTCCTAGCTGTACTGGAGGAAGCCAGCGCTGAAGTTTTGAGTGAGTATGACCCAGTTATTGAAAAGCTCAAAGATATCAGGGAAGAACAGCTGGATCTCATTTCATATAGCACAGCTGTTGAAGAAGAGGAGTCCCCTCTGGTGTTTCTTGAGAAGATTCATACCTTTCGAGGAAGAGTTGCTGCCCTGACAAAATCATGTCTGCCTAATGTGGTACCTTTGGAGATCTATCCAAGGGCAGAGGACTTTCTAAAACAGACGTGGTCAGGAATTACCATTGGGAAGCTTGACAAAGTGCCAATACCCAATATCAACTGCTGTTCTGTGTGGTGCACAAGAAGAATTGTTGATAAGAATTTAAACAGACTGTGGGGTTCCTTTATTAATTTGTGGAATCCATTTGTGCTCTTAATATTTTTTCTGCTACTAAGCCTATTCTCATTTGAAGTGTTATTTAGCGAAGATTTTTTTGTTATTCAGTTCAACAACTTTTCAGTCCTTCCTCAAATTAATCTGATGGTTAAAAGTTGTGTATACGAAACGACTGCTGCTGCTGTATACCCTGTGCAAGAGGGAGCCGTTTACCTGTGCTCGCTTACGGTGGACTTTCTCATTTACCTTGAGGAAACAGTAAAACTTCATATTGCCTCTATCTGTAAGATTTTTTCTAATTAATTGAACACAATCAATACTATGTAAAATGTTCTATTAACATTTGTATGCAAATAATTCCACAAAGATAACCCTTCTTCATTTAGGAAATTAGCATATTGAGTTTCGCTCAAAGGCATTAGGTAGAAGTCCATACTATTATATTGGGTTATGCTTATGACAAGCTTGAAAAACAAAACTGGAGGCACAACAGATCATTTCAAATGTATTAAAATTGTAAATATCCCATTTGTATTAGACAAACTGTTAAAGCATTGTAATTGATAATTGCTTTATGTCCCACCTTACTGTTTTTAAAATGTGCATCAATCCTATCTGGTTTTGTAGCATTTATACCAATGTATGTTTTGATTTTTAGAAATGTGAATTAAGTCACAAGGAAATACTGTTAAATCTTTACATTTTACATACTCCATATATGATTAATAGCATTTTTTTTTGTAAACCACCTAAATAAAGTTTCAATTTCTACAATACCAAATGTTAAAGTTATAGGTATGTCCATTTTTAACAGCCAATTATACCAGCATTATTTATTTTATTTTTTAAATGTATTTATTTTTTTTAAAACCTTTCTGCTGCAGTGCTGATTAAATTAAGTTCTCAAATAGTGGCTGAAAAAGCATGAAACCTCAGTGCAATTATCTAGGCTACCAGGTCATGTACCCAAGTGTTTTTATTTTTGTGCCAGGTTCCCGTTTCTAAACCCATTTCTAGTATTTATAAATTATGCATAGGGAAGTACTCTGACTGATAACGCGATCATTGTTGAAAATGAGACCAAGACATAAAATGATAAATTAGATTTCATTATTCCTGTTGATGTATTATAAAACAGCTTATTTGACAGGTGCACATAATTATATACTTCCTGGTAATCTATTATTGTAAAATTAATTGATGAAAATAAACTGGAAGTTCACAAACGCCATGCATTTCTCTTCCATGTAAACATTGAAGGACATACCTATGCAAGCTCAAAATGCCCAAAACCAAACTGTACATTAAATGGGACAGTTTCTGTTTACATGTTAATAAAATATGTTAGTCATCCATTCTGTAAACCAGAAAACATAGTGATCTTGGCGAGGTTAACTGCTGGCCTTTTGATCGAATGAGATGTTCTGTGGATACACAGCAATTGCTGTGAATAACATTAGCAGAAAAAGTTAAATTCTATACACTGGGTGTCACACAAATTATGTAAATTGAAGATTAAAAAAGTTAATATTTTTATTGCTGAAACATAAAAAAAGATTTGTAGATGGAAAGGAAAAGCAGCATTGCCAGAAAAAAATACAGGTTTGAGGAATACAAACATTAACAGACAACATATACAATACAAATACAAAAGGGTAAGTGGCAGTCAAACAAAATCCCTTCCAAATTCTAACATACATTACTGTTCTGAGAAATCCAACATTTTTATATTTCTTCCAGTATTGGCTTCTTCATTCAGATGGCAATTCTGTAAGTTCTTTTGAAGCAATAATTTTTGGATTTATTCCAACGCTCTTTGTTGTATTGTGAGTTTTGTATATCCCAATAAGTCTGTCAGCAATCTCAAACATGTTGTTTCGCAAAGAAATAATGATGAATTGGGCATTCTTTGTTTGTTCCTGCAATTGAAAAGCAAAACACTCAAATGTATTACTTTCACAGATAAAATATTTTAAATCCAGGAATACAGAACAGAATAAATGAAATATGCATCATATCTTAAACATTAACCAGGGCAGTATACTACTGATTTCGCATTGTACTCTACCTGGCTAACTTTAGGGTATAAAGTATATTTAAATAACAGTACAGTAGAGTCAAGTATCTGAACTAATTGGGACCAATACTAGTTCGCATAATTGATATGTATGGATAATTGACTAGGTATTAACAATTACTGTACCTTTAATAAATGTATAGAATAAAGTACACACACACACACACACACGTACTTAGTACACAAGTACCTACTGATGATGATATATAAGAGAGTAACCTATTCTAACACATTAAGCATACAAAATTACAAAGCTTTACAAATCATTATGCAAATTAATGCAATTCAGTAAAACTAACACCTATAGTTAGGGTAATGAAATACTGTAATTAAACCGTACCACATACCAAACTTTGACACATTACAGAACTTTAGGAACCATTAAACTTCAAAAATTCAGTAAAATGTTTCTATACTTTGATACTTGCTGTTAAGGCATTAATACATGCAATTGAAATTAATAAAATAAAAGTTCTTAGCTGCTCAATAACAGACATGATCGGCAGCCCTTACTGACGAAATAGAAGAAAAATCAAGAACGAGGCAACTGTTTTAAATTTGCTTAACTGCAACAATTTAAAGCCCGGCATGCTAATGTGTGAAAAAATAAAATGAAAATGCGCGGACAGATGAGATACTGGTAAAACTTTTAGCATTTACAAAAACAGCATTGTTTAAAACTGTTTTGTTACCTTTAACACCTGAATTAAGTTTTTTTTTTTTCCCCGTTAGTCACCATCACACGGCAGGCAAATGAACATAAAACAACTGAAAACGATGCTTCCGTCTATTCAGTTTTCATAAAACAAACACATTCCAGAGCTAAAGGTATATACTGAATGTCTCCTTTGTCAGTCATTAAGTGTCTTTTTTTCATTTGTCTCTGCCATGTTGAGCCGAGTAGCTGCAGACAGTGGTTTTTATTAAAGCGAATTTTAAATCTCGTAATTTAAAAATTTAGCGCAGGGGTTGGTTGCCTAGTTACTAAGTGCAGCAGAGTAGCACACATAACAAAACAATGAAAAATCATGAGTAAAAACAGAAATCAGAGTTTAATACAATACCAAAATCAGGATTAGGGAGCTGAATTTACTATACGGGATTCCAACCACTAAATACACCACACGTATTTCATCACGTGATTATAGGTGCGTTCAGTTGATTAAACAGTACGGTTGATCAAAGATCGGACAATTGACTCTCTACTGTATTAACTTACAATGTAAACTCCTGACAATGTCTCTGCTATGAATCTTCAGTTACTGGATTCATTTTCTTAGAACAAAACAAACCAAATAAAACTGTATTTTTTGATAATGCACTATTTAAGTGGCAAGAATTGTAAAACTATACTTACATAAATGTAAAATGCAACAATGGAAACATTTTTGAAGTCCAGTGCAGCATCAATCTCATCCATAAAGTACAAAGGAGTTGGTTTAAAATGATGAAGTGCAAAAACCAAAGCGAGAGAGCTAAGAGTTTTCTCACCACCTGAAAGATTGAAGATTTTCTTCCAACTTTTCTTGGGAGGTCTGACACTAAAACAATAGGAAAGGCTTGTGTTAAAAACATTTTCATCATGTGGTCAGTTTTTGAAATTAAAATTTAGTGTTAGCGTATATGTTGTATGGTTTCAAACATATTCAACCATAGCACTTCTCTTACACTGTCTTATACACTAGGTATTCAGTATATATTTTACTGAAGCACTACAACTGCTATAGGTACCCCCCTGTGCTTTGGCAAACTATACCCTGCTCCACACATGGCAGCGGCACCATATAGAGTTGCTGCGTATAACGATTTGGTAGTGGATTTTAATATAACAACTTGTGTTCAAGTAAAATGCATTATACAAAATCAAAAGATCAAATTTTGCTTGTGAGTGACATTTAATGTGTGATTTATAATATTCACACGTTGTCAAATACTTTTAGGAAAATAAAAATAATAATAAAAAAAAAAAAGTGCGTGAATGCCACCTGATGACCCTTTGAAGTTTTAAAACTGCTTTCAAATTCCTGGCTAGCGAACAAACCTTCGAACACAGCCCTACCAAAATGTAATGTACAGGCAATTATATTATAGTTATAAGATTATACAAACAGGCAACACATGTCAGATAATAGTGTACATCACAATTGTTACTGTCAGACAGCCAGTAGCAAAAATGCCCTAGCATCCAATCTGTGCAAAGCTGTGGATACTTATTTTTAATTGGGTCTCCTAGCACCAAAAACAAAATGGTAAGCAGACATGAAAACTAGACATGAAAACAAGTCTTACCTAAACATTATTCCTTCCGAGAATGGGTCCAGGCTGTCTACCAATTCCAGCTCAGCATCCCCACCTAGTGTCAGCATCTGGTAATTTTCTTTAAGTTTATTTGTGATTACATTGAATCCAGCCATAAACTCATTCAGCCTCTGCTTTCTTAGATCTTCATAAGCCCTTCTGAAGTTGTCACGTTCATTGGTAATTTCATCCAGTTCAGCCACACGCTGCAGGTACAGTTCCTCCTAAAAGAACAATGCCAACAATTAAAAGCTCTTAATTCAATACAGAATCTTTAATGCAAATGGAAAATATTTACCTTCTTCTTATATTCGGCAATGGCACCTAGATTAGGTTTAATTTCCAAACACTTTGCTTCCAATAATGCTATCTGATTATTTAACAGACCAGGATCCTTTGTTGCTTCAAGATCCTCTTGTGTCAGTGTCTGTAGTTCTTCAGCAGTCTTATCATCAATTGCATGTAGGGAAATCCTAGAAATCTAGCAGAGGCACAAAAATCATACAAAGTCAAATTATATATATAATAAAAAAGGAATGGTTCATTGCATTTTAATTAATAAGTAACATTAAGCCAACGGTAATGATGCTACAATTGCCACCAAAATATTACCTGAAAAGAGGTATTTTTAAATTCTTACACATCCAGTAAATAATTAAAATCTTACCTCTTTTTGCCAATGTTTAATCTTCGACTGATGCTCTGCAATATGACTTTCAATTTGCTCAATCTTAAGACGTATATTCAGAGACTCTTTCTGGAGTGCATGATCTTCTTCTTGAATTGCTTTAATCTCTAGGAGCACAGCTCTATGTTCTTCCTGTACCTCAGGCAATGTCTCCTATACAAGACAAAAATAAAACACATGCTTACAAATATTAATCTCAAACAGAATGATATAGCATTTACATTTGTATGTCATGTAACACATACTAGACTAAGTACTGTTCTTGGTTTTCAGCAGGTTTCTATGTGTCACCATTCTTATTAAGTACTGTATCTGATTCTCTCTGGCATGTGAAGTAAACAAACCAAAAATAGTTTACAGTATTACCAATAGTCAGGACTGGAAGTTTTTACCAATATTGTAAGAGTGCCTCAAATATTTAAATATTTTATTTAGTTATATAAATGTGTAATCATTTTTATTTTCATATATTTATTCTGTTTTTCTTCATATTTGGTGTTGATTGTATCCCCCTGGGCTCTAAATGGTTGTGACCTTGTTTTGCTCATTGATTTGCAGAGTTTCTCCTGCCATGAACGCAGACTGCATCCAACTGCAAAGTTAACATGTAGTGAAAAATTAATTAAATATTGTAAAATGCCTCGTAAAAGTAAGATGGCAGAAGATTACACCCATGAATTCCCAGGCTTTTTAGCAGAGGAAATTTCGGGATCCAAGGTGCTGATGTGCATATATTGCAGACTTACAATCCACATTGTAAAAGGTAAGGCAGCCACACGCATCATGGAACATATAAACTCACTTCAAATATGAGTTTATTTCCTATACATATCTACCACATATTCTCTTATATTATTGTCTCTTCTATATGACATCAAGGGGGGAGTCTTGAAAATAGGTGCTGTAGATGGGTCTTGTAAAATTTAAGTTTCTTTGCACAATTGTCTGCATGTTTCTGTTGGTAGGGTTGTAAGTGAGGATCAGAAGGATTCTATCATCTGTGTGTTGTATATTGTTATTATATAAAGCATTTTTTCTATTTATATTTGAAATGCGGGAGTTAGCTTTAGTGATGATCTTGTCTGGAAAGCCACAATTTCCAAAAAACACACACATTTCCTCACTTTTGGCGAAGAAATCTTGATCGTCGCTGCAAATACGTCCGAGTCAAAAGGGAGGAACTGTGTGTTTTTTGGAAATTGTAGCTTGATTCCCCCCTTGATGTCATATAGAAGAGACAAGAATATAAGAGCATATATGGTACACAGTGCTAGTCGTCCTTCTGGGGAACCTTTGAAAGGCACATATTCATGTAATAGACCCCACACACGGGGCAATCTTTGTGGGCCGCGAATTATAACAGGCGACTTCTCGCATTCTATTCATCACCATACACGAGGCGATTTTTTCTTGACTTCATAATGGCCGATGAAGAGGTTTCAACTATGTTATGCGTTTCCGCAGCTGTTTTATTAATAAATAAAAGGACAAAAACATTGTAAAAGAAAAAGGAGGAACCGCAAAATATGGGTAAGGAAGTGGATTAACAAGAGGGATGAGATGGGAGCTTACAACAATTTACTATTGGAATTGCGTAATCAGGACGTGTCCAGTTACACAAATTTTGTAAGAACGGATCCTGACACTTTTGAGGAGTTATTGAACTTCTTGAAAACGAGATCCTCTGAACCTGCATAACAGATTTTTTTTATTTTTATCAACTTTACACGCATCACATTCTTTTACATATTTGCAGCTAATGCATGATCGCTTAACATAGCTACACATATTTGAACCGTGACATGTTTGGTGTCTGTATAGTAGCAAATGAACTAACTATATTTACAATTTTGTACTTTGTATTTTGATATTTAACAACACGTACAATGGTGCTACAAAAATAAATAAAGAACAATTTTATTTGGAATACAACATTACATTATTTTATTAAAGTAGGCTACTTCTAAGGAGACTTATCTATGTCTGTAGTCTAGGAAGATAAGGCAAAGGGTGGTCACACCAAATATGGATTTGATTTAGATTTTTCTTCTGTTCACTCACTTTGCATTTAGTTAATTGATAAATATAATCTATTAACATGTCTATTTTTGAAAGCATTCTTACTTTACAGCATTTTTTCACACCTGCTTAAAACTTTTGCACAGTACTGTGTATATATATATATATATATATATATATATATATATATATATATATATATATATATATATATATATATATATGCACACACACATATATAAAACTACTTATGGCTAATCATTGTGACTGGGGAAATAAAATCCTTTTTTCTGGAGCCATGTGTAAATATCAGCACTATTTTAAATGTAACCATGGAAGGGAGTTTGGATTACTGTATTTCATACTAGAGATTACAATCTTGCCTCAGCTTCTTTGCATTCCTTCATGACAACAGTAGCCTCCTCTTCAAGTTTTTTCAGCTCCCCTGTAAGATCTTCCACAGCCTTATCATTCTCCACAATTTCCTGCTCTGTACGAGTAACTGTATCTTCAGATTTCTTCAGATTTCTATAAAACAATTGGATAAAAAAAAAAAAAAAAACAGCCTCAGGAAACACTTGAATACCAAAAAGTAAACACTTAAATTAATTTATGAAATAAACCAGTTCCCTTTTACTCTCTTAAAATTAAATTATATTCAATAGAAAGGCAGCCAGTTTATGATTAGGCCACATTCACTTTTTAAAGCAATTTCATTGTTTCATTCTCTTCAAATATAGACCTTCAGAGGCCTCAACTAAAATGAATGCTCATTAATGTCTAAAATAAAGACACAGTAAAGGCAATTGTGTTCCAGAATTTTCTTCTAACATTTAGGAAAGAGTATTCCAATCAACCACTTTAACCTTAAATTGGGTTCAGGTTGGGGGTTGTGGAGGTGTATAAAATGGTTATTTGACTCTATAGAAAATGATTGTTCTGTATACCTTCCAGCAGTCTTGATGGCAACCTGAGCTTTAGTTATTGCAGAAGCACAATCATCGATTTCCTTGTTAATTTTATCCAGTTTATCTTGTTGAGCTTTTAGTTTGTGGTTATTAATGTCGATAATTAGATTATGCAGCCTTTTTACTTCTGCTTCAACTTTACCAGCTTTTCCAGCAGCACTTTCATATTCTGAAAAGAAAACAAACATTTAAATTCAAACTGAAGTATACTAATATGAACCCCCCTTTCCCCACACACACCAAAAATGCACGACAAGTAATATCCAAATGTTGACATAACAGGTCAATAATGGTATATCAATTTGCAGTACTAAACCCCCCTTTGTACAGTAGTTTGTTTGGAAACTGGTTGTCAATATTGCAGGCCAGAGAATATTACCTTTTTTGAATGTCTCCAATGTCTTTTCCAGTTGCTTCTGTTTAATCTTATCTGGAGCAGCTGCAACAACATTTGCCTGAAGCTCCTTCATCTGTACCTTGAGGTGAACTTCTTGCTCAGACAGACTCTGCACAGAAGAAATATACAGGAAGGTCATCCACATGCAATTAAAACTGTTAGATTGTAACAAACACAATTACCACCCTTTAAACTGTATAATAAATAATCTAGGAATTCACTATACCAATAGTAAACAAAACTCAAGTTGACAATTCTGGCTTGTATGGCTTGTATTCCTTGTACCAATTCCGATATTCAAACTTTTCTAACATTTGGATAAGAAACAGAAACCAAATCTTCTTAAACATTCTAAAATTATGCACACAATTATACTTATATTTAAAAAGCCTCCACCTTAATGCTAGCAATATACTTCTCCAAGGTGTTTTTCATTTCCCGGATAGTCTGTCGCATCGTATGCACTTTCTCTTCAAGCTTCCCTTTTCCTTCTTGGTAGGTTTGTGCCAAGACAACATCTTTTTTAAGTTTACTTTCCATTGCGTCTAACTATTTAGGAAAAAAGACAAACTCAAGCTATATTATCAAAACAAAACAAATATAAAAAAAAAAAAAAAAACAGATTAAGGAAAAGGTTCATAAAGTTTATTATATCTAACCTCTTCCTGAGAAACTTCCTGGGCCAAAGAAGATCCCATTCTTCCTTTCATGACCCTTCCACCACCACCAGTCATTGTGCCTGTAAAATATCAGATCAATATGTACCTTATAATTTACAAGCCTGTGTAGCATATCCCTAAAAGTAGTATTTATAAATAAATAAAACAGGCTCAGAATAAATCAATAACAACCAAATAAACTCAAAAGTCATTGGTGTTAGACACTTACCAGACTGTTCTATGATCTGTCCTTGCAGTGTCACCACTCTCCAACGCTTGTCCTTCTGAAAGGCTAATCGAGTAGCCTGTTCTAGATGGTCTGCTACAAGAGTATTACGCAAGGCAAAATAAAAAGCTGGAAGAATGGCCTCATCTTGAACCTTCACCATATCAAAGAGCCTCGGAATGTTCTCAGGAGTCTGAATCTTTGCCATTTTATTTTCCCAAACTTTCATCTAAAATCAAGAGGAAAAACAAAACAAAAACATAACTTAATAATCTGTTGCAGGTTTATTTGCACATTACATAAGTTAGTATTGCCGCCACCCGCTGGTAGAATGAATTACAAATTATGTGAAGACTGCAACAGGATCTAAGGAACATTTGATAAACACTACAGGAATTACAAAAATAAATAAATAAATAAACTAATTTAAACGTAATCTCCTTTAGCAAATACAATATGACACTCAGTGAAAATATTAGACCTACCTTATCTAGCCCAATGAAAGTTGCAACACCGACATTTTGTTTCTTAAGGAAATTAACACACTCTTGAGCTGTATCAATGGTATCTACAAGTATGTTGTCCAGAGATCCACAGCTGGAAGAAATGGCTACATCATACTTCTCATCAATTGCTCCAAGGTCTCCCTGTTTAAATAATTTTAAAAAAATTAAAACAGCATTTAGTAAGTCACAAATGAAATAAGAAAAAAAAAACACATCAGTTACAATTCCCAAACTTTGTGATAGCGTACCTCTTGTGGGTAAGGAGAAAAACCCTAACACACTTCATAATGGATTCAAAAGCAGGGGACTTCATGTAAATGTTATCTAAAATGCATGGCCATGCTGGATACATTGTTTTTTAGGGGGTTTCCTTTCTACAGATGAGAACAAAATCTCTTTCCACGCTGACAAATAGTAACAGTCAATTGAAAATGTACCAATCTCCCAAGGATTCCTGGTATTTTTCCAGACTTCTTTTGTTGCATTAGTGCATCCAGCACTTTTCCCCGACTACGATTTGATGAAAGGGAACTCTTTGCTTCTTCCACCTTCTGGCGGAGTCCTCTAACGACTTCTCTTATTTCCCCGTCAGCTTTTACAATTTTTATGAGTTGTTGTTCATCCTACTCCACAGAAAGAATAAGAAAACACTTAATGACCTTTAAAGTGGTACAAAATCAAAGTGAAGTTTCAATAGACCTTAGATTCAGGACATGTATGTACTTGAACAATTCTATCTTTGTAGGTTGGCAATTACATTTACATGCAAATCTAGGCTTAATTATTAATGAAAATAATCTTGCATGCCAGTACCTTTTGTAGTTCCTCCTCACATTTGGGAATTTTTGTCTCCAACTCTTTAATAGCTGTTTTTCTTTCCTTAAGAGTCTCAGTCGTAGTTTGTAAGGCCTCTTTTGCGTTGTTAAGTTGGGTTAATGCAGTATTATGGCAACTGAGATATATATCAATTTCCGATTGGGCAACATCCATTGTGGAACGAGTTGCATTTACTGCTTTACTCAGCTCCATTAGCTCCTTCTCCTTCACCTGTCAAAGGGAAGTAATTTTTAGTATTTATTTATTTTTTTGCGCAATTGTAGGAACAAAACATAATCTGTTTGTATACTGGAGGGAAAAAAAACAAACCTCCTTTTCTTGTTGTAGTCCCTGAGTTTCCAGCTTCAGGCTTTCCATAACTTTCTTTAATTTTTCTTCTTCAACTGCCTTTTGCTTCTCCTGCTCTTCTTTTTTTGCAGTTGCTTCGGAAATTGTTTTTTCACTGTTGGCAGGAACATTATTCAGTTCTTCTGCCTACATAAATTAAAATCACACTTTATACAAATAATTATTGAAGAGGATTAAATTGTGCATTCTGGAATCCTCTGGTAATTGGACAAAAATTGAGGAACTGTGTGGTTTCATAGAGTAACTTATCTATTTAAAGAAATGCAGGTCCTCTTGTGTAGGACATACACACTTCGATTGTCAAGGGATCAGTTTATAAACTGCTATACAGATCATTTTTATTTCTAGATTGAAAGTAAAGCCTGTGAACGCAAGACAACTTGTCAGCTAGCTGTAGGGGGATACTTTTCAACAATGTGTGTGAATTCAATAAAAGCAAACTTCCGAAAAACAAATGACAATCTCTTATTTAATTAGAGGCTTTGACAGTTTCCTGAATATTGCCTCTTGTTTTATGGCAAGTAACATTTGATCAATTTACATTTAAAAAGTCTCCACCTTAATGCTAGCAATATACCTATAATTTTACCTTTTCTTTATCCTTTTGCAGTTGTTTTTGGAGCTTCTTTACTTTGCTTTTGGAATGCTTCAACTTTTCTCTGACTTCAACATCTTGCAGGTCCAGTTGAGTGAATTTCTCCTTTCTTTCCTCAATAAACTTTGTGATTTTACCCAATTTCCTGTTAAAGGTTATAAAGCATAATCATAAACATCAAAGTACTCAATTCTCTCAAGAAAGAATGTACTTTATTAAAAGTTTTATTTTAAGTGCAAGTTGGAATGCTAAACATCTAAAACCCATTCGTATATATAGTTTCAAGCTCCAATTAAAATAGAAAGCCACATCTTTGTACCTGTCTTGTCTAAAAATCATAGGATGTTAAGTTTGAAACTATACCAAATTCAATTTCAGTTTGTGTTTATGTTGGTAAAGAAAATTGATTTATGAAAATGGGTGAGGATGAACAGAAAGTTACATAACATTGCAAGTACTGAACTAAAGAACTGTTTAACCAATGAAGATATTAAATATGTATTACTTTTCAACATCTTTTAAAGCCTTGTTCTTTACTTTCAACTGTTCAGAAAGGTTTCTACTTTTTTCGTTGACGTCTTTAGTGTCATCAAGGATTGTTTGCTTTTGTGCTTCCATACCGGTCACTCTCCTCTGCAGATCATGGCTAAATTGTAATGGAAAACAAATTAGATTACTGAAAAATACAATACTGCAAAAGTAATATCTTAACAAAATAGCTGTTATTCACCCAATAAAGGAATCAGAACAAAGTGGTATTTTAAAAAGGCAAGACAAACAAATCCTGCTAATTTTTTTTTTTTTTTTGTGTAAATTTTAATAAATATCAATTTTTCAAGTGCACTGCAAAATATTAATACAATAGCATCTTCTTAATAATCACTTCCTGTGTGGTTGGTCACATGAACGGACAGCAGCGATATCATTGGAATGAAAAGGAGCTACAACACAGGATGACTTAGCAGGAAGTAGCAGTAAATATTACTCTCTTTGAATGATCTTATATAAAAAAGATAAATAACTAAGATAATAAATTACCAATTAATTCTAGAAGAGTAGGGTCAGTAATAATAAATAAATAAAAAGTAACTTACATGTAATACTGACAAACATGATTCCTTTTTTTAAAGATCTCATTCTCCATAGTAAGAAATTCAATTGCACAATTCTTCTCTCCTTCCAGTGCATCTTTTTCTTTTTCCACCATCTTAACCCTGTTTAACTTGAATACAATTAATTTCAGATTTTTTAAAATCTAAAATTACATGACAACCCCTATAAAAATGAAATTAGTCTCAAATAGTTATCTTGTATTTAAAATAGTGTAATAAATATTACTATATGGGATACAACTGTGTAATTTATAACCCAATATATTCTCTATTTAGTACAGTGTACATGATCATACCTTTTCTCCTCTCTGTTCATTTAGAGATTCAACGCTGCGACAAAGAACCTGAATGGGCTCTTTAAGTCTTGCAGAGCCTATGATATCCTCAAGGTATTCCAACATCCCTTCATCATGTTCAGTTTGGCCTTTTGGTTTCATCATGGCAATTTGTTCTACTTCCCCCTGGACAAAAGCAAAAATCAGCTCAATCTGATAGAATAGACAACACACTTACATCAGACATGTTTGAACAAAGTTTCTTCCCTGGAAACTGTTGGTTAAAGAGATCTCTTCAACCATCAACATTATTTGAAGACTGGACTGACCTAAAACTGGGATATTCCCAAAGTTGTATATATTTCAGTATACCTATTTATATTAGTTGGGATAATTTTCCACATAGCATATTGCAAATTCTAAAACTTTTCCTAGCAGACCATATCATTCTCTTACCTGTTAGATTCAACATTATTGGAAATAAAAATCACCAGTGAAGTCCAAAATAGACAGACTTAAAAAATATTCAGTTGCAGTATAGGTCAGGACCCGTATTCATAAAAGTTCTTATTTTAAGTCCACTCAAGTACTTTAGTACCCCACTAAGATAAAATCTTAATTTTAAATTCATAAATGTTCTTAAGTGCCCCGCTTAACTTAGTGGAGAACTAAGAAGCCCGCCTTTGTTCATTGCGACACAAACTGCACTGTATTCTGATCCGTGTTTTTTTTTTTTTTTAAACCTGTTAACCGCTATGGAACCCGAGAAGAAAAAGAGAAAGTCAAATTTCTCAGAAATAGATCAAATAAAATTGAAGAATGCAAAAAAAGAAAACTACATACTTTGTCAGAAACTTTCAAATAAAGTGACTTTAAGGATGGAGCATAATGCTTGGGTGAAAATTAATACTTTTAAATAGTAAAAACCCAGCCGTGCACAGAAGTGTCGGAAATTCAAAAGAAGTGGCAGAATATGTGCAGCACCATGAAGGAGGAGTACTGCAATTATAAGGAGTCAACAAAAACAGGCAATTTAATAGTACTAAGCATTTAATAGTAAAACAATCACACACACACAACAACATACAGTAATTGAATTAACCTGTATATTAAAGTTAAGTCAGCCTCTGCTATTTTTACTTTCACAAATATCTATTAAAACGCAAACATTTACCTCTTCAAAGCACAGTAAATCTCACTATAAACTGTTTTATAAGTTTTTTCTGTCTTTCCATGGATCACTAGGGATTCCGCCCCTAATGTTGGTTTCTAGCAATCAGTCTCGGAATCAGACAGGCACTAGGCAACGAAAACAAATTCCACATGTATTGGATATATTGACTGCATATATTAATTTGCTTACACCTTACTTTTGTTTTGTAGGAGGGGGGTCCTCCACCAGGTGAGCTGTCACAGATCTAACAGAAACTATGTGATCTGTTTGGAGAGGATTCCCCTACAGTATGTGGCATTATCGGGGGAATCGACAGTTTGGATGGTCATACTAGTACAAGAAGTCATCATATCCTCCCACAAGTCAGCAGTAGAAGGTATGCTTACTGTATCTCCCCAGAACTAATTGTGTCAGCAATAAAGACATCATTTGAACTACTACATTATTTAAAATTTAACAAATCACAGAAACGTAATCAAAATGATGTACACTGTTTACAACAAAACATGCGATCAAAATGAAGAAATGTATTTTAAATAGATTTATATATATATATTTTTTAAAGTTACTGCTCTACTCCACTGATAGCTCCAGACACAGCAGGTGAAACTAGACGAAAAACACACTCAAGTGTAAAAGCAGGGAAGGAAACAAATGACATCGTCACCATGCAAAAGAAACTGCTGCTCTTGGAAAAAGAAAGATCAAAATCAGAAATAAAAAAATCCAAATGGAAAAACAAAAAATGTCATTAGAAATGGAAGTGCTTTTACTTCAAAAGAATACCCTACTATTATAGTACGCGCAACTTAAGGCACAAACAGGCCAATATGAAAAACTTTGAACTGGCAGAATTGTAGAAACAGTATTTGCAATACAACTCATAGCACACATTTCTCCATGTATTGCATTGTATGTTTCATTATTAAATTATATGATTATTATATTATTTCAAAAGTCATGTAGTGTTTCTCATGTTTTATTAGGCTACTCAATATAAAACTCACAGCACTTATTTATTAGGTGGACGCCTTTATCCAAGTGACATGTGTTATGGGGCAAATAAAGCATATAGACCAAATAATTGACAAAGATGATTAACATATATAACATTTATGATTTAAAAACAATAAAAATTACAAATGTTAGTGTTTAACACATATATAAATATATACACACACACACACAGAATTACTGGAAACACATCGGAACAATGCGGTTTCGAGTTAAGTCTCCACCAGTAGTGCGGTTTTCAGCTGTATCGTCATCTGGCTGTGGAGGAGTCTTGTACCGCCTCAAAATCTGGGAGTCCTCCGCTTTTGACAATGTTATTAATGTTACACATAGTAGTGATTTGACCACTACTATGAACATGAAACGGTACTTCAGTGTGGACGCTAAAGTTTGAGTTGGATTAATTAAAACGTTTATGAGTACGGTTCTCGAGATTGGTTATGTAGGAGTGGACAGGGTCTGAAAGTAAATATCCTTAATATTGCTGGCAAAGCGAAATATGAGGCTTATTGCTGCCATCTACAGGACTGGAGTGCACCTTAATCAATGCTGTTATATTGCAGAATTTTTTATTTTTATTTAAACAAGCAAGTATTTTACGGTCATTGCTGCAGTGTAATAGATTACCACGAATATGCATGTCTGCATTCCCTTTCCATTCTGTGCGTCCAGTGAATGCAAGAAAAAATATTTTTCAGTCCAATTTATTTATATTGCATCTAGGACGCAAAATTTTGCGTTCACGCGACCTCTGTTGACTTATGCCTCGCTCAACCACATTGCGTGTTTTCTTGTGAGCAATGTTGTACTTCTGCTGAGCATCACTTTGATTCAGGAAAAGGTGTCTTAAGCCAAGGTTTCAGCGGATACCCAGTCTCCAAGTAAACAGCCTGTGTACTGTCCGGCTTCAAACTTCCCCTGTAGGGAGCTTTCCCGTAAGATACGTGCATCAGGAGTACTCCCCGGGCCACCTAGCTACAATGTTTAAGATTTTACAATTAGCGGCCATGACAACTTGAGTATTGATCAAGTGGTAATTTTTTCAGTTTACATACTGTTCTTCGTGGTCATAGGGCGCTTGAATCCTGATGAGAGTTTCATCAACAGCACCGATTACACCTGGGAAAGAAGCGATTTCATAAAAATCTTCTTGTACAGCAGCAACACATTCCATAGTTGGAAACTTTATAACGTCTGTCAGTCTTCCTACAAGAGAAGATGACACCCAAGTAATTATTCTCGACACCGACGGCTGTGAAATATTAACTGTGTCACCTGTCACTTTCTGAAACGCTCCACAGGAACAAAACCTCAGCGCTACCATCACTTTCAGAGCAGGTAGGATGGCGTGATTTCTCTGTAGCAGATGAAAGGTCGCCATGTAAGAGATTGCTTTGTTTGTCTGCCAGTCGATATCTTTGATATATCTCGCTGTCATTGTAAAAATCAAGAGGATTAAAGCAATCGCGAAAAACTCTCTCTCCTTATAGCCCTCCTTTCCGTGTCCAAAATCATCTGCACACCTATCATTAACGAAGCCATGACAATGGATCTTCAGCTGTAAGCTACTTAAGATAATGTTAATACACCGAAAGAGGTAAGTGGAGAATTAAGAACTCTGCTTAAATTAATGAATTCCATATTATTTAAGTGCCTCACTTAAGTGTCCTAAATAAGTACCCCACTTAAATTGTTGTCAATTAAGAATTTTTGAATACGGGCCCAGATCTGCAAAATACTAAATGTTTCCATAAAAAGTTTGAATTAAATAAATGAACTAAAGTTAATAAAATCAACAAGTAACTTACATTAGGACAATATATCCACACAAAGTTCAAACTAGGGCTGCTATAATTAAATCAAACTGATTTTTCAATCGATTCCATTCCTCATTATATACATTGATATAAATACTGGATAATCGATTAAATAATTACATTTTTGTAACACTCAGTTAATAACATTATTTAAGTTCATCAACAAAACTGCAGTGAAAGCCCTGCCGTGCTATTTACAGTATTTCTGCCAAAAACAAGCAGTGGGCATGCTCTTCTTTTTCTGCTTAAGTGTTAACTAGCATCTGATTCGCTGGTCCCATCCCGACTACCAGCAAATCAGTTTTGAAAATGCTTTAAAGTACGCGGCCTCTGTGTATTCGATGTAAACAAAAAGAGCGTTGCCTTGGATCCACAGCAAGACAACAGGCTTGTATTCCTGGCAAACACCATGTAATTAAATTGTGCACATTGAAGAAAACTGACTGTATAGTTTGCGCTTTTTTTGGAGTTTCAAAATGAACTGTTAAACTTGGGAATAATACTGTTGAACAATATATTTTTCAAACTGGGCTGCATGCTCCATCTGTGTCTCCTGATTTATAACCACATCTAGTCTATGCAAGTACAATTAGTGCCGCCCACAGCTGATAGAACTAATGATGTGCATTTGAGGAGATTTTTTGTTCCCAAATTATTTAAAAAAACATGTCTGTATGTCAATGTGTGAGCAGAAGGGGGGGGGGGGGGGGTGGCATCTTATATACATAAGACTATAGGTTACAGTACATTATATACTACAGTTCTACATCAGCATAAAAAACATTAGAAAGACCTCAACAATCACAGAGCAAAAAATAAGTCAAACAAAACTCATCACAGCAGCGATCAGACAGTAGTCTAAAACGAGGACAACAAAAAAAGTATGCATGTATCCATGTGTCCATCAAATGTATTTGACAGAAATTAAATGTCTTACATCATTAAAAAAACATAAAACAATTAACGATCAGTTTTATTAAGACATAATAGTGCTCACTGGAACCGGATCCTTGATAGCTGTATCTGGTTCGTCGGTTCCAAAGGAGGAACTGGGTACCCGGTTTCAAAGGAACCAGTTCTAGATAACATTTTTATGCTGGGACTCCTACAATACCATGCGGAGAGCTACGTTACAGTCAATTCACTCTCATATTCTGTAGTTGTGCACAAGCTTTTACTGAACAGTAATGATATTAAAATAATCACGTCAGCGGGGGAGATGTATGTGGGTGGTACAATCGTTGATATTTATTCAAACGATTATATTTTATATTTTGTGTGTCCAATTAATCAATTGCTATTTGGAGGCTTGACTGACAACCCTAGTTCAAACCTAACACAAAACAATAATACATTTCACATGCTTAAAGGAAACAGTGTAAAAACTCCCAAGTTGCCCATTTAAACAAGTTATACATTTTCAACAAAATCCTACTAGTCACCAAAGAAGATCTAGATACAATTTTTTTTTTTTTTTTAACAGGACATCCGGTTACTCCACCGAAAGCAGTACAAAGCAAAAAGAAATTCCAGCCAAGGTAATATACTATACTACACTATATATATATATATATATATATATATATATATATATATATATATATATATATATATATATATATATATATATATATATATATATATAAAATGTATTAACAGTACTTTATTAAGTTAACAGCAGTTCTACTGTAAACACATTGTATGAAGCAGTAACTATTGTTTTCTAAATTATTTAGCAAATTGGTAATAATGTTTAAGACAAAGCAACTTCTATTTAAAAGAAACATTTACAGACAGTTTTGTTTAAATATATATTACACATTTTATTGAATACCCCCCCCCAAAAAAAAAAAAAACTACTTCTATTAATGCTTGGAAGAACACAGGATTTTCATGTTTGAATATTCGCTCATAACTTAAATATTCGTTTGGATATTCATTTGTTTCAAAAAGTAATAAAATCCATTATACTGCTCAGAACGCAAGCAGAGACAGCATAGCAGCAGGGGGGCGTGGCCCGTGTGTGTGCCTTTCTTTTACAGCAAGACATTAGAATCATTAGAATATGTATGCAACATGTTAAAGTAGAAAAATATCCCGGGAGTAAAGAATAATGTGTTGTGTAGGCCTTAATTTACCCCAGTGAATTAACTACAAAACAAAGGATGCCAAATAGCGGTTCAAGTGAAACGCTGTTTTGTTTATTCCCGAAATAGTACATTAAGTTGACACCACATTTTATTTATTTTTTTCCACTTTTGTTTCATTCCTTGCCATTTACTTGCAGTACAGTGGCCAGCCACGTTTTCATCAAGTAATAACATGGTTTACTTGTGCCTTTTTGTAGCTGAACAAGCAAACAAACTGAAATTTAACTTTAAACACATATATAAATTAATCTCACATATCACACTGAGTTATTTTTCATTTGCTATTTTTTAAACTGTCGTGAAACTTCTGGTGAGCTGGTAAATAAGTGCAGGTATTTTTGTCATTTCTAGCGAATACGAACTACTGATTTTTATATCTGAATACATATCAAAAAATATCTGTTTGAATATTCAGATATTTGTTCTAGCACTAATACACATATAAAAAGGAATTGTCTTTGTAGGCTGTTCTTGAAACATAAAATTTGCTGCTGGGGATGACCTCATAATCATCCTTCCTGTTAGTGGAGGAAATATACCAACACTAAATAAAACAAATGTTCAATACAGTAAAGTGACCTTTTTTCCTTAATTGCTTTACAAAATGTTTTAGATTAAAAAAAGTAGACAATGCACTGGGGACGGATAGTTTTAAAACTCACTTTTATCCATATACAATGCAATTTATCAACATGTGCAGAACCCGAATAACCATACCCATACTTCTCATTAAAAAGCACTGGAAAAATATCAAATGTCTTTCAAGTGTTATGGAAAAGTAGATTTGAAAGGAACAGGTGTCAACCCATACTCTTTAGAATAGCTGAATAAAAAAAGTAGCATTTTGATTTCATATTTTATGCAAGTAAAAAAAACAACAAAAAAAGCAGCTTTCGCTTTAAAAAAACAGACAGTGGCACACCCACCATGCAGGCCTATCACAAAGACAACCTAAAAAAATGTACTTCCACTGTTTTAGTCCAGTTAACAGTATACTCAGGAAAACATCATTCATATATATATATATAAAAATGCTATATGAAAGCACTGAGTACAGTAACCCCCCACCCCCACCATGTCCATGGACAGATGCACAACATGTAGGCCTACACCATGTTTTGTTTCTGGAATATATTAGGGCTAAAGAAAGCTTAGAAGTAACAGTTTATAGTAAGAGAATAAGTTAAATAAATAACATTTACACAAGCACAAAGTCTGAAATCAGTAAAATAAATAAATAAATAAACACAGATCCAAATCACTGAAAAAAAAAAAGTGGTGTTACATTAGCCATATCCTCTACTATCGAACTATTTTATCTGCAAAGACAACACCAAATTATTATATATATATATATATATATATATATATATATATATATATATATATATACATATACACACACACACACACACACACACATTATTCCAAACACAAGTAATATCTCATCACACAAGCTCTAATTTTAAGTCATAATTTTTTTTGTATTCATAACGCAGTTCAACCCTGCCACACTGAGGCAGCACAAGTAATATTGGGGTTTTGGCCTTATTCTCCCACACCAATATTTACGTGCTGCTAAAGCGGAGCAGGTATAAAAAGAAAAAACCTCATTCCATTATCGTACAATTACAAATGCTGCAGGCAGTGCTGCCCATTTAAAATACCAGTTTTTAGTCTGAATACTTCAAGAAACTTCTGCTTTTTCCTTAAAATTCTAAAGCAGCAAATAATGGTTCGCATCTTGACTATAGTGTTGCAAACCATGATGTGCTGCTACAGCACTTTAAGGCTTTCAATAGTCATTCTTGATATTTAAATACAAATATAATCCGCTGGCCTTTTCAACAACTAAAGCATGAAAAAAATCAAAACTAAAATTATTTAGCAAATCAATTATAAGAGTGAACATGTATTACCTGTAAAATCAAAAACCTGTTATGGTCCAGGTCTATTCCATGACTACGAAGCAAAGCTCCAACATCTTTGAAGGTTGCTTTCTTTCCATTGATATTGTATACTGAGGAATTGTCTTTGTAGGCTGTTCTTGAAACATAAAATTTGCTGCTGGGGATGACCTCATAATCATCGCCTTCCTGTTAGTGGAGAAAATATACCAACACTAAATAAAACAAATGTTCAATACAGTAAAGTGACCTTTTTCTTTAACTAATTTACAAAATGTGTTAGATTAAAAAAAGTAGACAAATCACTGGGAATGGGTCGGGTAGTGTTAAAACTCACACTTTTATCCATATACAAAGCAATTTATCAATATGCACAGAACCCAAATAACAGTACCCACATTTCTCATTAGAAAGCACTGTAAATATATAAAATGTCCTTACATCTACACTTCAAATGTTATAGAAACAGATTTGAAAGTGACAGGTGCCAATCCATAATCTTTAGAATAGCTTAATAAAAAAAGTAGCATTTTGATTTAATATTTTATGCAACTAAATTAAAAAAAAAAAAAAAAGAAAAAAAGCTTTAGATTTAAAAAACACAAATAGTGGCACACCCACCATGCAGGCCTATCAGAAAGACAACCTACAAAAAATTATTTCCACCTTTTCATAGTCCAGTTAACAGTATTCAGGAAATAAACATCGGAAACTAATATATATATATACACACACACACATTATATGAGAGAGAGGAGATAGGAAATAGAGATCCACCTATTTCCCTGGCCACACCAAGATATAATCATCTTACTTTCTCTGAGAAGTAGTTTGTATCTTAAGACTCAAATTGAAATAGGCACTTTAACCACTGAAGAAAGCACTCCACTGGACAGAATTTTCTCAAAAGGTTTTAAAAATGTACAAGAGAAGAATGAAAGAAACACCAATTTCAACAGTAAAGTTTAACTGAAGTAGCTTGTCCTTGAACAATGCATTCTGAAAATTTCCACAAAACACGACAGTTATGGAGTTTAGGTACAAAAAAACAAAACACACACAATCTAAAACGAGATTTAATCTAAAAGAAAACATTTGAATTGGTGATTCTCTCAAATTGTGTTCCTTATTAAGATGGCATTATTCATTTACATCTAGAGGTAAAGAACCTTGGGCCAGTTCCTGCCAAATTAAGCTTCAATTTCACTTTTTTTGTTTATGATCAACCTTACTATTATGTATTTTTTATAACAACAACAACAAAAAAAAAACACAACACACACAAAGAAGTTAAGTATCACTTGCTGGACAACATTTGCCAAATAAATAAATAACTATGAGGCTCTTGAGACCGCACAATGAATTAATTATAAATGGGCACACTAACAAGGAGAATGACAACTATTTATACAACAAATATTTTCTGTAAATTTGAGATTTTAAATGTCATAACCCATTTTGCAGTCCCGTATATTATACCGATTCTTTCAATGATACACAAACATGTAGTTCTAGAAAATGTACCTTGTCAATGATTTTTTGAAAGTGGACTTCCACAGTACAGCTCTGTACATCACTGTGCTCATCAGAACTGTGTATAAGGACAGACAGTTTTTTAGATCTTATCTTTTGGGCCCTGTATCCAAAGACAAAAAGCATTGAGTCTATCACGTTGGATTTCCCACTGCCATTTGGTCCAATAATGCAGGAAAAGCGCTGTAGGAAGAAAAAAAAAACACAAAGTAAACATGAAACACTCAGAATAATATCCCAATAATAATTTTGTAGATGAAAAGTAAAAAAAGGAAAATCAGATTTCTTAATATAAAAAAATTAAGTGTAAATAATTAAATTACAGTAAACATATAATTCAAGCAGATTCGTGTTGTGTATGCAATGTTTCCAATCTCAACCATTAAAGTAATAAAAAATGCACTACCATTTTAGAAATATATATATTTATATTTATATATATATATATATATATATATATATATATATATATATTTATTTATATATATATACACACACACACACACAGAGTTTAAGACCATACACAATTATATTTGAAAAGTATAAAAAGATGTTTGTATTGGGTAATGGAGTTAAATATACCATAGCAAGTAATGTAGAAATAAAGAAATATCAAAACTAAATAAATAAATAACCATGTTACATGCCTCAAAACAATTTTACTTTGCATAGGGACAAGCACACAAAATAATCACTGGTCTGTCATTCAACATTTACACAAGGTAAATGTACAAGTTTTAAAAAAAAAAAAATGTATACACATTTAGGAAAATGATATCATATTTCCACTTTACCTTGTGAAAGGGCCCCAAAACCTGTTCATCCGCATATGATTTGAAGTTCTGGTTTACAATATGAGTTATCATCAGACGAGGTGCACCCGGTTCATTGGTCATTGCTGGGGGTGGGGGAGGAGGGATGCTATTCAAAATCTCCTCTAAACTTCGATTATCTACAGCTTCGTCTGTCACATCTGGAGCAGCATCTAAGTTCAAAATGAAATGTGTTCACGTCATTAACAAAGAAAAAAAAGACATTTGGAGTTATGGGGGGGGGGGGGGGGGGGATTTGGAGGGGAGGGGTCAGACCTGTGCAAAAACTTTGGACAATAATGATGTTGACATGTTGAAAATAACCTAGACTGGATGTATAATAACGCTACAATATTTTACAACAGAAACCGTTTTGTAAAGTTGCTTCTTTACCACGGCACTGAACTTCGCAAACCCATAACGACTTCTCGATTCTCATTAGAAAAAAAAAATAAAAAATCCATGCGCAATAACTACGAACATCGGTTTATAACACAACACGTTTTATAAACGAACAGAAAAAAAATACCAGTGTCGGTTATGGTTTTAATAATAACTTAAATGATAATTAGATTGGTGAATTATTTCCAGTTTTCATCTTTTGTTATGTCTATTTATTTGAGGAATAAAACCAGAAAAAAAAATATTAGTTTCGCGATTAAAATTATTAACGGATTAAAACGAAATTTTGTTAAAAACATATAGCCTTCCATCAACTGTTTGCACTACAAGAATTACACAACATCAAGACAATGATTCATATTAGTCTGATTGAAAGCGGACGAACTTTACAACGAAGATGTGTTAATAAACCACCATTCACATTTGTCAGTAAAACATACCTTTACTTCGTCCTGCTTCTTTCCCATTTGCGTTGATTTTTTGATGGGGTATTTCCTCCTCATCTGAGGACTCATCCAGAGACTGAACTCCTTTTCGCTTTGGCTTCGCTGCAGTTGAGCTTTTAGTCGTTTTAGAAGGCATGATTTAATCTAAAACAAAAAGCAAGCAGCTCAACATAATGTCTAAATCCAAGGAAAAAAGGACTCGCAGTCTTGTAAATTTTCAATCAGGTCCAGTCAGTATCAAAGTGAACTTTTTTAAGTAAATCCAATTTTAAAAGATCAGAGAACCGTCATCATACGGCGAAAGTGACAAACGCTCATCCATCAGAATGTAATAATTTTAAATCTCAAACCGCTCAATTTAACAAATGCATTTTTCGCTTTCCCATTAATGTACATAAACTAAATTATGCGCACACACTGTGTTATCATATATGTTGCATGATTTAAATAAAGTACATCTAATGTATTTGTGAGATCGCATGTATTCAGCCACAGCGTCGTTACATTAAAACTCGGTGACATCTTTAAATAGTCTGTAAGTTACCGAATACTGAACAGTTAGAAAAGTTTATCTTTGCAAACAAAATGCAAGTCCCATAGGTTTCGAAGCAGCCAATCACAGGTTTTCTCAAGGACACATTGAAAAGTAAGTTTTGATTGGCTGATTTTAAACGTAGTATAAAAAAAAAAAAAAAAAAAAAAAAAAGTTTCCCCACTCAGTAACAAAAAATAAAGCAAAAGTAAACGTAGTATATTCATGGACTATTTCATGATTTAGATTACAATTACAAATCAAAAATCTGTAAAGACGTCACAGAAAGCCAGTCTAAACACACAGTGACAAATAAAATGACATTTATTAACATTAGAAAAAAAAAGTTCAATAAGCAATAATTATTAAACTGCGTATACAATTACATTTAAAAAAATGACACAATTGTACTACTTAGGTTTCAAAGTTAGTTCTATGGGTTTCTAAATACAAAACAACAATATAAATGTTATTACAAGCAGTACAAATTAAAAATAAATCATTCTTTAAAAACGAATTTATATAGATCAAACACAATGCTTTATATTCAATTGTGCACAAGCCTACGAAACGTGTAGGTTACCACTATTGTAGTCGCAGTAAAAACTCGGAAAACATAAAATGCTTAATAGATTATAAAAATACAAAAACTCAGAATTACGTACTTTTCTTTAAAAAAGAATAAAAATAAAAACTGAATTTCTCGATCATATAAATGTTATAAATATACAGCTTATTTATTTACCTTACAGTAATGAGACTTCTTTTAAAATCTGTTTACAAAATAACCCCGTCTGTCATGCCTCTCTAAAAATCCCCGTCCCGCTAAAAAAAACATGATCTATCTTATTTTTACCTTAAGAATTCGTCAGTTCCCAATTGTACTCCGACAGTTCAGTTGCTGATTTTTAATTGTATTTTTCGTGTGTACTGTAAGGCGCTCAGGGACAGTCTGTCCATATAGAAATGTAAAATGTTGTAAATTTTCGCTTCTGAATATCCCCACTCTGTCTCCTAGCTCGCCTACTTCACTCGAAAATGGCGCCGAAACACTAAAGTCGAACCGAAATTCGTTACAAACCAGCGAAAGGAATTCTGGGAAACATCAGCCAGAAAAAAGGACAAATTTGAAAAAGGGTCCGCTGCCAAGTTTCTTTTTAAAGATCAGCAGTTGTCTAAATCGCAAATGTGAGAATATATTTCCAATTAAATCCTGCTCCTAAATGATACACTATAAATTATTCTGATTTATTTGTGTTATTAATAATAATATTACGTTAGTGACTCGGTTGCCTAGAAACGATGTGCTACATGGGAGGAGTCATTTGAAGAATATACCGTTATGTTAAAAAATATTTGAGTTATTTTTTTTGTATGGAAGAAAGTATAGAACGTTGTATCGATAAAGAGTCACTTATAATTATATGTATTTATGTATTTATGTATTTTTCTTTTCTGTGGTCGTTGCTGGGTCTGGTGCAAAGAAACATCGGGTGAGGGGAGATCTCGCGAGACGGTCTGGGGAGAAGACACATCAACCTGCCCGAATATCGCCCGGTAAGTGTTCCATAAACAAAACAAATTAAACAGTCAGAAATACTGTACGGTTACTGGAATAAAAATGACCAGGATGTGACACACTTTTTGTTTCTCAGGTTAGAAAAACTATTGCCAGAAGAAAATATACAAGATTTGAGGCCGAGAGGTATGGGTTGCCATGCCTACTAGCCAAAGTACTATACTTTATGTTTATTATCACGTTTTATTTTTTATAAAACAGTAACTTTTTGGTTGGAAGCTATAATTGCTTAAACTGAGACTTCATAACTATTGTATTTTGAGTTTGTTTTATTTTCTCTTTAAATTTGCCAGAATGTTCACTGTCTCGATCAAACTGCCGTTATTTATTTCAATATACTTACTGTATACATCATGTACAGTCGATAAGTTTACACAAGCTGAATTTATTTGCTGGCCTGTATTATTTAGCTTATTTTTATTTTTCAAATGCAACTGCAAACCTAAAGTCATTAGAAAGAATGTTCACTAAACAAATAACTATATTGTCTTCTATCAATATGGTAATCATTTATAAGTTTTCTAACCAGCAGATGTCATACGCTAGGCCTGCCTCCAGATGTAAAAGTAGCAAGTCCCGTGAAATAACTGCTTCAATTTTTTTGCTTATTTGTTAGTTTATGTTTTCATATATATCAGTGCCTTGCAAAAGTATTCAGACCCCTGACCAATTCTATCATATTACTGAATTACAAATGGTACATTGAAATTTCGTTCTGTTTGATATTTTATTTTAAAACACTAAAACTCAAAATCAATTATTGTAAGGTGACATTGATTTTATGTTGGGAAATATTTTTAAGAAAAATAAAAAACTGAAATATCTTGCTTGCATAAGTATTCAACCCCCACACATTAATATTTGGTAGAGCCACCTTTCGCTGCAATAACAGCTTTAAGTCTTTTGGGGTAAGTATGTACCAGCTTTGCACACAGTGTCTGATTGATTTTGGCCCATTCTTCTTGGCAGATTTGCTCCAGGTTGTTCAGTGTTATGCAGAGCTCTTGATATGGTTGACTGGTGCACCATTACTTCACTCCCAGCCACTGAACTCTGTAGCTCCTTCAAAGTGATTGTTGGCCTCTCTGTGGCTTCTCTCACAAGTCTCCTTCTTGTTTGAGCGCTGAGTTTTGAGGGACGGCCTTTTCTTGGCAGTGCCTGGGTGGTGTGATGCAGCTTCCACTTCCTGATTATTGATCCAACTGTGCTCACTGGGATATCCAAACACTTGGATATTATTTTGTACCCTTTCCCTAATCTGTGCATTTGTATTACTTTATCTCTAACTTCTGTAGAATGCTCTTTGGTCTTCAGATTCACAGCCTGACCAGTGATCCTTCAACAGTGGGGTTTTTATCCAGAAAATGTGACAGCAACTTTAATGGTTCACAGGTGGAGGAGGCCAATGGTAAGGTAATTGTGTCCTCGTTAGGGCAATTTCTTTCATCGGTCTTTCATCGGTGTAAACTGGGGTCTTTCATCGGTGTAAACTGGGAGCTTCCACAGCACAGGAGTTGAATACTTATGCAAGCAAGATATTTCAGTTTTTTATTTTTCTTAAAAATATTTCCCAACATAAAACCAATGTCACCTTACAATAATTGATTTTGAGTTTCAGTGTTTTAAAATAAAATATCAAACAGAACGAAATTTCAGTGTACCATTTGTAATTCAGTAATATGAGAGAATTGGTCAGGGGTCTGAATACTTTTTGCAAGGCACAGTGTATATATATATATATATATATATATATATATATATATATATATATATATATATATATATGTATATATATATATATATGTGTGTGTATATATATATATATATATATGTATATGTGTGTGTGTTTTATTTCACCATTAGAGTTTAGAAATTAGGAGATTCATTGAACATGGGGCAAGTTGCTTTTTATATGCAGTGTCAAATGACAGAAATATACTTTCTTTTTTGGAAACTAAACGTAACTGTACAGACTGTAAGACAAACAACCAGAATACCCTGAAATGCACACACTTGTAAATGTCTGTTACTTGACTGAATAATTTATTGAATGATTGAAATTCCTGATATGTACTGCGCTACTTTTTAAAACTGCATCTCCCTGTTACAGGTAACAGTTTCAGTCACAATGAGTTGGACAGCAGATGTGATAAAATAGATTAGAAGAGGTGCTTGGTTGGCAGATGCTTCAGTATTCAAGGTTCTGAACTACTGAAGACTTGCACACTTATTGCTTCTAAAATGAAACTGGAGACGTCACTTTTGAAGGAACCAAAACATATCCTTTCTTTAAAGGCACAGTCACCATACAGTGTAAAAAAAACCCCTCCCATTTCACCATTTGAAAGGTGTCATTAGGGTTTTTTTTAAAATGTTTTATTGAGAGTTAGGCTAGCTCATAATCACTGTCTGTATACCCTGTTTTGTAACCCCAGCTGTGTGGGGTCTACATTTTAATATATTTTTGTGATTTTCTACCACAGAACATAGTCATATTGAGTAAATGTAACTTAGATCTTGGAAAATAGGTTTATTTTATTTAAAAACATATTGACCTACTTTTATAATTATGCATTTTGGATTAATTGCTTTTTTAGAAGTAGCAAGAAAGAGATAATCAGATAGAGTCATTCTTCTTGGCTCTCGTAACAATTTGGTTGAAATCTTTGGTTTGGCTTTTATCTAAGGACTAATCTGACTTTTTTTCAACTGTGAAGTCTACAAACATGCTTCAGTGACCAGAAATGAATTCAGTGACAGATTTTAAAGCCTAGTTGTGCAATGAAGTATACGTTGAACCTTACAGGTACAGTATTAATTAAGCAATAAGGCACAAGAGGGCATGGGTTGTGCTGGATGGTGGCACTTCATGATGCGTTGTTAGGCACGAGACGCAGCAAATGAAATACCAAAACAGTGTTTAAAATAGTAAACTGGTTTGTAGTGCATATTAATTTAAACTGGAAGATATGACAATACATCTTGATGTCTTCAGTATTTTCCATGACAGCAGGTATTTTGACAGGTGTGTTATTTGATTTTGGTGGCGCAGTGATTTGCCTTTGTTCCTAAGTAGTTCCTAATCGTGACATTGTGCTGGATATTGTAACGGCTTGGAGCACTGATGGACCAATCAGCATGCAGCATTCTAACAATCAGTTTTATATTTATATATTAAGACCACCCCCATTGTGCTCACAGGTGGTGTTAAGATGTAAAAGCTTAGAACTGTAAAGTATGTAACATTAATATGAAAAATTTACAGGCAAGGGGAAAAATTATACATTTTAAATCTACCACGGTGAAACAAAAATAATAATGTAATATAAAACCTAGTGATAATGTGGTGCTATTTAATTTGCAAAACCTTCAAACAGCAGTTTTAAAATGAGACAACTGAATAATGTAAAGGGCTATATATTGTAAATGACTAGCCCTCTCCGCGGTTCTAGCCCCTTTAAAAACACGACCCAACACACTGGAATGGATTTTAAGCGCTGGTGCGCTACATTTAATAAACATAAAAACAAACAAAATAAACACCTAGCTCTTCTACGAGCACTAACTAACACACAGGAACACCCTGACTACAAGTGGGACAGCTAGGCTGTTTCCCCACCAAACAGTAAACAAAACTACACAGGTTTAATACAACACACTTTACCTCATGACTGCTGGGAAGCAGAGTACCTCTTTCTGCCTCCTTCTACTCAGCAGCCCAGAGCAGCCTGACTGCTCTCCTTATAAACCCTGCACCTGGCTCTAATTTACAATCATAGCCAGGTGCAGGTGATAATTAACAATAAAACAATTAACAGAAAAACAATTAAACAATAAGCAAATTAACAAAATGTGCATACGCACATGTTTTCTGCAGGGAGGATATTAACCCCCTCCCTGCTGTTTTACACATCCTCCCCCTCAAGTGTGCAACACTGATCGGCCATTCCAAGGCCACCCCCTCCCCTAAAACACAACCACCCACCCTCGAGTATGCTTTTCGCCTCCTCCCCTCTGGGCTCCGGAAGCGGCGGCTCCTCCCCTCTGGGCTCCGGAAGCGGCGGCTCCTCCCCTCTGGGCTCCGGAAGCGGCGGCTCCTCCCCTCTGGGCTCCGGAAGCAGCGGCTCCTCCCCTCTGGGCTCCGGAAGCGGTGGCTCCTCCCCTCTGGGCTCCAGAAGCGGCGGCAGCTCCTCCCCCTCTGGCTCGGGTGGCGGCAGCTCCTCCCCCTCTGGCTCGCGGGACGGCAGCTCCTACTTTTGTAGCAGCTCCTGTGTCTGCCTCTCCATTTTCTTTGTCTGCTCCTCCTGACCAGCGATGTTCTTATTAATCATTTCTATTAATTCTTTAAAATCCATTTTTGGGTCTCTAGGGGCGCCCACACTCGCTGCCACCATATGTAAATGACTAGCCCTCACCGCGGTTCTAGCCCCTTTAAAAACATGACCCAACACACTGGAAAGGATTTTAAGCGCTGGTGCACTACGTTTAATAAACACAAAAACAATATATTGTGTTACAATATATATATATATATATATATATATATATATATATATATATATATATATATATATATATATATATATATATAAATTGTTCATGTGCTCAAATATATTTGTGAAAATAAAGATGTATTCTTAATAGTAATGAGTTTTAACAAATTGCATCCACATGTTGGTGCATGACATTGAACTGAAAGTGAACGGACTTGCCAAGGTTTCAACTAGCATTGCATGGTTTTCCTTTTTTTTATTTTTATTTTTTTTTATACCAAGTTTGAGTCACAGCTCATTATGACGTACCAAATATCAATTTCATTATAAATGTTAACAGAACATTTGTCACTTTATGAATGACACTGTCAATAACTATCTGCAGTGTTCACTTTTCAATGCTGCTTGTTAGTTAGTCTAGTTTCTTTTCCAATTAAATAATTCCGAACATGGACAAGTAACAAAGACAGTAATATTTATGTTACAGTTACTTGCTTGTTTACAAAAGTAAGATTTTCAGTAATAAATAAGCACAGTTCAGCAAATGTATGCTAACAAGACATTCGTTATGAAATGCTGTATCTCTCTTGACAATTTTTTTTCTAAAAGGTTTTTTTTTTTTTTTAAATACCTTAGTTTGGTTAGAGTTTTTTGGGGGGCAGCTTTTTATGTGTTTTCTTAAAAACATATTCTGCATGTTGCAAGTGTTATAATTATTCAGTAAGGAACAAGCCAAAGAACAGTGTCAAGAAAGTCTCTATTTTGATACTAAATTACTAGAAATGAACTAGGTCTCATTAATGCAATATTACGTTGAATGAAAATCTGTTACATTTTATTTTTCTCATAAGTATTTTTCTTGTGGTGTTTTCCTTAACCCCACTGCACATAAAGAGTTAGTCAGCTGTGTAGGCTGGACCACAGCAGATGAACTATACTTATGTAGTGAAGATCACCTGGTCCTGAAGTGGAATCTACAAGGTGACATTTACCCCATTGATCTACACTGGTTTTCTAAAACAGTAGGTGGCAAGAAGCAGACTCAGGCAGAAATCTTTGTACTTACCAGTACTGATGGTAAGATATTTTATTTGGTTTTGATTTGTCATGGCATGACAACATCTATATATAATTATTTTGTGCATGCTGGTCTAATAAAGCAAATTATTGTCTTTGCCCTAACAAAAACTGCCACAAGCTACAAATATAATCATTGTTCTACATTCTGCAACATGTATCCTTCTTGGTTTAAGTAGTTAAACTTGTTTACATTTAAATTAATAATAAAAAATAAATAGTAATAGGGGAGAGGGGTTCACGAAGCATGTTTGAAAAATGGGGGTGGAGTGAAGGATAAATAATTACTCATTTTTTATGCTATTTAAGTGTCTTTGTGAACAAGAAACAATTTGCAACAGTATAAAAGTAACAAAACACTACACAGATAATTTGTATGCTGAAAAATTGCACTGTTGAACCAACCCAAACATTTCAAAACAATTTATCAGAACCAGTCACATTCCTTTAAAATCTCCACAACCTGACCTGATACTGGTCGCTTTAACTGTATGTGACTCAAGCCTTAAACCAATTTAAAACTACAGTAATTGTCATTCAGAGAGCTAAGTGGTATCTCTGGAGGTTTAAATTCTATTTCACGACTGAAATAAGTTCATAAAAAGGATAAGTAAATATGTACAGAGTTAAGCTTATAAATACTTTATAAGAACCTGTTTGAAACTTAAAAAAAAAAAGTTAAACCTACCATATTCCTTCGAATTTAAGATGCCAAATTTACCAACCTCAATTTCAGAAAAAAATAAAACATCAAATAAATACACATTTACAATTGTGTGACCTTACCTCTGGGATGGTCGCTTGCTGATAGCGCTCCTGTCGCCACTTCGCTATTTCACTTATAATTGAACAACTTACGCTTTTTATTTTATTTTTGATTTTTTTTTTTTATATAAAAATAGTTTACTTACCATTTTTGGATGGCTGCTTCACTTAAGGGATCCGTTGCTTCCCCTCAATCCACACAGGTAGGAAAGTGTATGAAGAGGTCACTAGTCCCTGATGATTGGAACGTCCGCTTGGCAGTGAATCAGTTCAGGAAGCAATTGATGCAGTTTTGCGGCCTGTGATTCGAAACGTAACCGAAACAGCTACTATCCTCAACACTCCTAAACAGGAGGTTTTTAATATTGCTTCCTCTTTGAAACAGCTAACTTCCAGGCAGGACATCACCAAAGCTGATCTTCGACAACAGAAAGATGAGCTCAATCAGTACAACGCTCACATTGATGCTATGCAGGATAAGATGGCGGTCCTTGAGGACAGAAATCGTCGCTGTAACGTCGGACTGGTGGGGCTTTCCGAAGTGGCTGAAGGCAATGACCCCATCCACTTTCTTCACCAGAAAATTCCAAATTGGTATCCGACCCTGAAGTCCTCTGATGATCACCCTTTTCTGGAGTTAAACAGAGCGCATCGCATATACACAGGTGGCCCTCGGGATTCCAATAAACCACGCACCATGATATTTCAATGTCTTCATTACACTGATCGATAACGACTCCTCCAGGCAACTTTCATTCAGTTGGTTGTGGTATATACCTTCTTTTAATATTTTGGTTTTGGTGTATCTTGTTGTAATGTTCTTGTTTTTGTCTTGATATTATGTTGTATTTCTGTATTGTTATGATATCTTTTTTGATCTGTGTTGTCTCCACCATTTCCCTCTTCCCAGGGGGCAGGGAAAATTAATAAAAATAATTGTTCACAAGAAAATGCAGTTACAAAGATACAACCTCAATTACGCTGTTGTATCGTACGAAACTGATACGAAACAGTGTTGTTGTCGATTAACCACGGAGCTTGTTACGTACAGTATAATTTAAGATGGCGACTCTGTCGTACATATACCACTCACTCACTGATCAGCATTTCCGATCTCTCCAAGCTAGTACTGTTTGTTAGAAACGCTGAAATTGTAAAACTTCTCTTGGGATTCCTCAAGAAGCTAATGACGCTTCTTTGAAAATGGCTGCCTGTATGTCATGGATGATTCGAGATCAGGCAGTAACATTTTGGTTCATCTTTTCTCAGCAGATTGTCACATTGCTACTTGTATATTAGGGCAGACGTCTTGTATTTTATCAGCAGTCAGTCATGGTGCTGTTTTTGTACTCGGGTAGTCACATCTTTTGTTGGCAATTTTAATATACGCATCACTATACTGTACTCAAATTTAAGATGCAGGCTATTTTTGAGAAGCAAAAAATTGTTCACAATGTGCATCTTAAATTCGAAGGAATACGGTAATAAAGATTTCTTGTATCAAAGTCTGTAGGAGGGTTAAGTGGGTGGGGGGAATTACATGTTAACTTTTTTGTGGGTTCATCAACCCTCATCTTTTCTACCTAATACTCAAAGCTATTAAATGTTATATTTTGCTCAAAATGACTGGTGGTATGTGTCTAAATACATTTGTGCACATTTTTATATTCATATATTTTCTATTTCACACTACCTGCACCCTGTTCCCTGGCACAGCATCTACTTTTATGGGAAGTACAAATATAGAAATGGAGCTAAACAGCATACTAATTTGCAGTTTTAGGCAACCAAAAATTACATAGAACACTCTGAATTTAATATACACAACCACAAAGTATATAGTAACTTAGTGTCTTTGATAACTGTCTCCATGCCTGATTGCTTTCTGTCTCTCACAGGCGATAGAAGAAAGTTTTTTATTTAAACCAGCAAAGATTTTGCATTAACTGTTCCATGTAAAAAATAATATATAAATTAACATTATATGTGCCAATAATGATTATCCCTCTTTGGACACGAGCTTAACAATGAGAAATCTGTATTTTGACATTGGGGAAGCGTTATGTGTCCATTGATATAAGCATTACACATTGGAAGGTTTGTTGTTTGCTGTTGTTTATTGCACATGTGTACGTAATGGGTGTTTCGTAATTTAGCTGCAAATGTTATGTTATGTAATTGTATGACTAAAATGAACATGAAAAACCAAGAGGTCGGAAAGATTATCACAATTTAAAAAAAGGGCTTGTTGCAGGCAAGTTTCGCCTGATTACAAAGAATGGATGAATAGAGAAGAGCGTGAAGGCACACTGTGGAGCAGTGCTGGCTGCAAGATGGAATTATGTGTGGAGTAGTGGTTAGGGCTCTGGACTCTTGACCGGAGGGTCGTGGGTTCAATCCCTGGTAGGGGACACTGCTGCTGTACCCTTGAGCAAGGTACTTTACCTAGATTGCTCCAGTAAAAACCCAACTGTATAAATGGGTAATTGTATGTAAAAAATAATGTGATATCTTGTAACAATTGTAAGTCAGCCTGGATAAGGGTGTCTGCTAAGAAATAAATAATAATAATAATTATGACATAACTGCCTTCAGTTAAGGTGAGGTTTAAGTAATGTTTGACATCCAGAATAGAAATTATACAAGTGGTACATCACACTAACATTTTTAGCTTAATCTTCAGAAATGCCCATCCATTTCTATTTTTTTTAATTTCCAAGTAACCGATTTAATTGAATAATTGATCTCTTCGATCCCCCCCCCCCCCTCCCCCTCCCCCCTTACTGGTTTTGTGTTGAAATGTTACATATTGGACTCACTTTTTAATTTTTTTATTTATTTTTTCAGCTGGTGAAGACGGGCAGATTAAAATATGGTCAAAAAGTGGAATGTTGCGATCCACTCTGGCCCAACACGGTAGGTATCCTTTATATTATGATAATTAATTAAAAAGCAAAATTTAACACATGCACCTAAAAAATAAAGCATGTACAATTTTGCAAAATTGTTTTTTTCTATGTCAAATAATTACTTTATGCTTAATAAATTTATGATCAACCAGTTAAAACACATATGCCATTTGGCTTCTGACTCCATCCCTGTAAATGCTTGTAGCCAGGTGAGTTACAATTAAAAAATGTAGTTTATTAATTACATTTTTAAATATTTTATAACATGTCTTTGTTATACCCCCCCCCCCCCACATACACTTCTCCCCACCATCCAGATGAGTATCTGCCTGTTTCCTGCCTTTAAGACTTACTGTTAGACAGTGTTGTGTGTGACTACCAAAAGACCACAAAATACAGTTAATTGTTGTTTGGTTGAAAAGACCTTTTTAAAATCTATGCCAACCAGATGCTTTTATATAAAAATATCCAACAACAAATTTCCCTTCTGGCATTAGCAAAAAGTGCAACATTTGTATTTCATTCTATTACAGATGGATCTAAAACAACTTTTTAGGGAACAGTAACTTGCCGAAGCACGTTATACTAAAATTGTTATACACTTTCTAAGGATTAATGGTTACATTTTTATGAAAGCTATAAAAAGTATAGCAGAAAATAATGTGACTAAGCCTGTGTGTTAGTTCTAAAAATAAGAGTATATAAACAAAAAAGGCATATTATGTTAGTTTTGTTGAATAATTAAATAGATTGACATTGTTGTAACATTTAGATACAATTTCAGCATGTTCAAAGTCATGGTTACAGTAAACGAAAAAAACAGCTCTGCTCTAAAAAAAAGCATGAAAACATTTCTAAGTGAGTATTAAGAACACATTTTACTTGATAAATGATCCTGATTCCATTGTAATAAACATATCTTATTGGTCTATGATCCATACATTACGTACATAATATTAAACATTCTAATAAGTACAGCAAAATGATGTTCTAGTGTTTAGTGAAAAATATTATGCATGATGATAATATAGCCCCACACTCCGCCTGTTAACTAGCATTTTGGGTTTTTTTCAGGTATGTAAAATAAATAAAATGCTACCATGTATAATTCAATAGAGTCCAGGGTTTACTTATTTTTTGACTACTTAAAAAACTAAAAATGTAATTTCTCAGTTAGGCTAGCTTAGTGAATTTTGTAGTGATTTAAAAAAAAAAAAATGTTTTAATCTTTTAGAAGAACTGAGTTGCTCTAAAGATATTTTTCTTGACTTTCTTTCAAAGAGGATGTGTAAATGTGACTTATTTAAATCCGTAGTAAAGGAAAGAGCGTTTAGACGACTTAGCCCTGTTTTGTTCTCTCTTTGTTAGCTCTGTCATGTGACCTTTGACATTTCTGAAAACCACAAGCACCTGGAGCTGGGTTAAATGTCAAACCCTTATCTGTGTCTGAAGCAAACCTTCTGTGCTGAGGCATACACTTTTTCAGCCTTTTGTAACCACAATATTGTTTATATTTTCAAGACACTTCTGATTTTTTTTTTTTGACAATATGTTGTGAGATACAGTAGTTTTAGTGTGTACTCCTAAAGTGTTTCACAAAAGTTGAATCAGATTATTTTCACCCATTTGTTCTGTAGTGTGCGGTACAATTATTTTATTTGCAGTGCATCATCTGCCTACAACGAGATAAATGTTTGACCCTGGAGTTATATCAGGTGAATTACAGTACACTGATGCAGCTGCAAGAACAAAAGTATTGTTGTCCATTCTGTAAAATGAAAAGGGAATTCACCTTAAATTACTGTACTGCATAACTCAATCAATAAACGGAACACATTTGGATCAGTTTCTATTTTGATTGAATAAATACAAAATCAGTGATGTAGTGAAATGAAAACCGATCCACACTCACTCTGTATTTTTCAAGAATATGTATTATCCTAAAACCCCTATTTTCCAAGCTAAATGTTAATTGATTTGGGTCCTTTGTTATGCTATTTTCATAGGCACACTTAAACCCCCTTTTTTTATGACCCAGATGCATCTAAATGGGCCCTTCCTAATTTTATAAATATCATCATGAGAAATAGCAAGTGCAATGGGAAAATCCCATACTAAATTTGAATATACAAACCCTTTTAATCATACTAAAATAATGAGTAAACTGAGTAATCTTACCACTGTTAAAGGTAAACCTCACTGGTTTTGAAAAATATCTTTATTCCTGTACTTTATGTCCAGATTTATTTTTAATATTTTTCTTTTTTTTTTTACTGGATTTTAAGGTTTGGGACAGTTATGGACGTATTTACAGTTCCCCCTCACATGACTATCCGATTACTTCTGTGGCTTGGGAACCTGATGGAGAATTATTTGCAGTGGGGTCTTCCAACACTTTGTGTCTGTGTGACAGAACCGAGTAAGTAAGTGTGTTTTACTGAAAATAAAATGCATTATGTTTGAAATCATTACCACCTCCAAATGTGGATCAGTTTGCAAATTGTAGTTGGTCTTTAGCACCTTTTAAGATCTACTAGACTACATTTGCCATTTTTAAAGTCTTTAAAAAATGAAATTATAAAACAAATCTGTGTAATTGCTAGGTTTAAAAGATGTGCCTGCACTTTTAAAGATTTAACAAATTATTTTAGAGTATGTACTACTGAACATTTTGTGGTTGCCTGTATCCTGGCTGGAAAGAGATCTTGACCCTGATTTCAACTAGGATAAAAATCTGATTCCCCTTATGCTTTTTCATAACCTTGAGCTGCAGTACAATACTGTATTTTTCATTTAGGTTCAATTACGATAAAATGTTATTTTTTCAAGTTCTAATAAGTGAGCCAATGCAGATGTCTTAGACAGCTAAAGTAAAAAATTATGGAGTTGAATTATTTTTTTTTGGAAAATATAAAACCCTTGTACTTAATCAGGCTCAATATAACACATTATAATCGGTTTCTTACTGGGTTTTTCCCCCTTCCATCACATGAGCCATTATCATTGCACACATTTTGGGCCTGATTTATCAAGCTGTTTGAGTCCTTTTGAAGTTGTTACTAAGAGCATTGATGCTCTTTTATGGATATTTGCAATTTATCAAAACTAATTTAATTTTGTCTTCGCTGCAATTTGTCTGCTGCGCTGCCTGTCATACTCTTTAGAGGACTGTAGCATGCATAACACATGGAAGACACATTTTTATTAAAATATGTCCGTAGCAACAAGTGGCAATTATACTGTATTTTCCAGACTTTATATGTGAAAATGATGTAATATTATTTGGTAAAGAAAGATGACTAGTACTTTTGTTGTACTCTTCACAAACTGTAGATGACTTTGGCTGTTATGCATAACAAAAACCTTAGAGAGAAAAGTGTTCCCCTTAACTTTTCACCCTTCCTTACTTTGGTCAGGGGATATTTATATAAAAGTAGCACATTTTCCTCATGGCTTTAATCATACATGTTGCTCGACGGCATCAATTTACATATCCAGATGTGCACTTGACATTTACAGAAATGAAGCAAGCTACTTATGTTGCAACTCTCTAAATGAAAACCTTGTGTATGCTTACTAATGAATGTTAAAAACCTAACCCATGAACTCTGCGTAGTTCCCTTGCCAATTGCCACCAACCCTGACCTCTCTAATAAACATCTTGTTACACCTGTGCCATATAGTCATATATTTATTTTCCTTTTTCCATGCACTGTGTATGGTTCCTGTCATGTCTGTTTTATATTTGATTTCTGAATGCAACACTGAAAAGCATTACTAACACTTATTTTTTTATTAATAATTTTTTTTTTTTTATATATATATATATGATTTTTGCACCTCAGTAGCCCTCAGGAGGATCATCAAACCCCTGTTTGAGACAGTGTCTCTGAAATGCCTGTCAGTTACATGAGCCTAATATTATAATTTAATATGCCATGTGAAGGGTTTCTCTTATCGTGTAAGAGATATCATCTCGCGCAGTTTGGCTGTGTTTTCAGGCTAGTTAAGCATGACAAAACTATTATTAAAAACAAATGTACATCCAGTAAAGTGTGCACCATTAGCATGTAAGTGTCCTGAAGCGTCGTTAGTACCTGAAGAGTTGAAACAGTTTCTGTGATTTGCTGTAATAAAGGTATTACAAGGCATTGTTGTCGCAGCAGGGGGGACTTGTTCCTAAAGACTTGCATGAAGAAATGTATTTATTTCCTTTTTTTGCATTTCATCCATGTTTGTCGCGTAAAGCTTGAGACTGAGTTTGCTCTTGTGTGCAGAAACTGAAATAATATGCCTGTCTTCAACTCCAGCATCACTTAAAACTTGGCAACAAGTGGAACGAACACAGTGGTTGGTGTATATTGTAGAGAGAGCAGCTTCTACGGAGATTTTTTCATCAAACTGGCAATAAAACGTTCACCGAGGGAATGCTTCCCGTACCAGGTGTCATCCGATTATTTTTATTTATTTTTTTCCCAGTTGAATTTGAAAAAGCCTTGGCTGTTCTGGGTGAAGTTTGGAAACGTACAATGTAAAGCTTTTTTCAGGACAATTTTCAAAATCTGTGAGGACATTCGTATATCAGTGATCTGGTCTGTAATGCTGATGTGTGAGTGACATATTCACATTCAGTGCCATCGGTAAGTAATATGTCCCAATTACTTATCCAAATTAAAACAAAGGTCGAAGTTAATAACAGTATTTTCCATTTTGCTATGTTTTTATTTAGAGCGTTTTATTTTTAAAATACCGATCATTCTATGCACGCGATGACATTTATACACAAGATAAGAGGTATTGGAATGTTTGGAAATGCTGCTCTGTGATTGGCCCATGTGATTTATAATAATCTTACCAGTGTTAAGAGATAGGAAGCTCTAGGCTCTCTAACAAACTGTGCCTTTTTAAAACATGTACCATGGTTCAAATGAGCAGGTCCCCCGTCCCCCCCCCAGCACATAGCATTTGATGGACAGTCCTGTTGGCTGCTTCTGGTACACCTGACTCGTCAGAAAAGACATTCCACCTACAGCTGGTCATGAACTTGCTATGAGGTGTTTTCCCTTGTGATCCCTGTAGCTTGGTTTAGCTACATCTCTTTTTTACACTGAAGAAACTGCGTGCACAGCCTTTGGCTACTAACAGATGTGCATGATATGGAGTATGAAAGTAAGGCAGGCTCAATAACATGCATAAGGGGATAAACACAAGTTGTGAATTCAGTTTCAATGGGTAATACATACTAAGGAACATAACCCAATAATTGCATACCTGTGCATTGGTGCATATATATATATATATATATATATATATATATATATATATATATATATATATATATATATATATATATATATATATATATATATATATATATATATATATAATTATTATATATATATATATATAGGTAATGGCACAGCCACTGCATTTTTAACACCTTAAAAAATATATTTGAGTTATAGGTCCCTTTATCTAAAATATACAATATATCTATATCTCAAATCCTAGAGTCATGTTGAACTGCCATTGATTGCACCATTCTCCTGTGTTCTTTATGTGGTGATGGTTTGAATTAAATTACTTAATCACACAAAACTATAGTGTGATTTAATATAGATATTGGATGCATACCAAATATTGACTTTTTGCACAGTAAAGGGCCAGGAAGTGTCTAGATGACAACATGTAAAACACTATATTTAAGAACACCCATGAATCATAGTACATCAGTCAGAACATACAGTGTAAATGTACAGCATGGCTGAAAAAAAATCTTTCATAAACTTGGATGTTGTTCCGTTGTATTCTGAGTGTCCCAAGAGAGTTTGTCTTGCGTACGTCATGACTTCCTTTTTGACACATAAAGTAAATAATCAAATGCAAGATGAAGTCAGATATACGAAGAATGCAACTATCACAATATTAGGTTAACTGGGTCAAAATACATGTTTTTCGGTTCTTATTATGGAAGTAGCTTTGACCGCTTTCAAGTTTATTAAAGTGAACCAGCTTTCCCCAAATGTAATATATTCCTTAAATATTTAGTAAAGTGAATACAAATGCTTTTAGATAACACCATTTGATTATGAATACATTATTAAATAATATTACAAATTACAAATACTAGTTTGTGTCCTTTTTTGCTTGTAAGTAAACTGTATTATTTTCTAAGATTATCAATTGATTTAATCTACTTGTTGTCAGTTAGTGTTTAATGGTTCTGCAGGTTGAACACCTGGAAAGAAACATTTGTTTTCAGCCTATTTTCCTAACTTTGAATGACTTCTACATAAACAATAGTATTCAGTATTTATAATTAATATTATTAATGTAATTTTATAAGGTGTTTATCTTAAGTCCTGAAACAAAGAGGTGTAACACCTGAATCGTGCTATTATCAAATAAGTGACTAAAAGGCAAGCATCAGGTTTTGCTTCAAACTTGCGTTAATGCCACAACACATGGATGCAGTCACAAATACAAAGCAGCAGGTCACAGAAAGTCCTTCACTGAACTAGATGGGTTCCAGATGAGAACAGTCTGAAATCTAATCAGTGATGAAGGTTTTTGATAATGTTTTGACTTTCTAACTCTGTGTGTGTGTGTGTGTGTGTGTGTGTTTACTTAATTAACCAATGGTTATATTATTATATGGTGGCAAATCTGGCAGTCAAATGGTCTGTAACGTATGAGACTAAGAAACAATGGTGTTAAAGTGACTGATTTCTCCAACTTCTAAATAAAATGTAACACATTTTAACTCGCAATGAAACGCTCTATATACTGCTCGTTCAAAAGTTGAAAAAACAGCACAGTTTGATTTATAAACACTCGGTTCTAGGAAGTATTCAGTAAAACTGGCAAGCTTGCAGCGTTAAAATAAAAAACTACACCAGTGCCTCTTGTACCCATCAGTAAAAGACTTGGTGTGGTTCTTTATGCTGTGTGTGTAATATTTTGTTTTATATACACTGACTTTTTTTTCCATCAGTCAGCATTCCCACATTCCAGAGTCTTCAGTAAGAAGCATTGGAAAATTATTTTACACAGAAAAAAATTAGCCTTTTGGAACGGACACGAAATTGGCTTTACATAGAAAATGTTCTTAGTATTTTAGAAACTATCTTTGAACTAAAGAAGCACATAAGGAGTTAATGACTTTAAGGCATCTGGGGATTACTACCGTGACTAATCTCCAGGAGTTTCATTCTGTATCTTGTACAATGAAACCTTGCACTTTAGAGACTGCTTGCTCAGCAGGAAAACCAAGAACTAATTTAACCCTTAACCTACCCCAGGACTGTAAGACCCTGTTCACACTACTGGGCTGGCCCAGGGCTGCCTCAGATTTAGGTGTGCAACCCCATTCACATTTGCGTTTAAGGCGCCTTTGCGCATTCACATATGTGACTGAAAAGCAAGCCTAAAATGTGGCGAACTACTTGTTTTTTGTTTTTTTTAATGGAACGATAGCCTGCACTCAGAATGGAAGAGCTACCGGAATATACAGTAATCCTTGATTTGTAGCCGATTTTTCTTATTAATATATATTTTCTCAATGAAGCACAGTAGCAATTGTATAGTATATTTACCCCCCCCCCCCCCCCCCCAAAAAAAAAACATATATTGACTTTTTTGACTTAATGTTATGATGTGTAATAACAAGAACATGGAGGTATTTAGAACGCAGGGAACAGGTATAAATATTTATTTTCGTAATGGATACTTCATTCAGATTGCAAATGACTATCAGGTTGTACATACAACTGACATTCACAAGACAAGCTCACGACTGACCACCTAATAATACTACTAAGGAAAGACATGGCATTAAATACATTACACATGTTTCTTCTCATTTATATGTATTTGTTTAACCTGCGCGAATACCGTCCTGTTTACAAACACGATGGTTAAACTATTCTATAGTTTACTCATTATTATCATTGTCATTATTATTCTTTAGGCCCTAACCATTACCACTTTATTAAGGAAAACGCCCTAATCTAAATACAGCAATATAGAGTCCTGCAGCGGGTCGGGTGCCCGCGGGTGACCCGCAAAAGCGGGTCGGGTTCGGGTCAGAATGTGAACTTTTGGTTTGCAGTTCAGGTGCGTGTCAAAAGAATGTAATTTACTGAATTTGAATTGCCAAAAATGTTTTCTGTTGATATAAAAAATGTTTGTGAACGAGGTGAAACAAAAGATAGTGCAGTGTTTATATCATGTAGTGGATAATAGTTCAAGAGGTAAATCAGTGTGGAATTCTTATGTAATCGTAGCGAGTGAAAATAATGAACATGTGACTGGATTCGTTGCTTGTAAATGGTAGAGATATCTGTGTGTGAATGCGAGAGTGTCAGTTGATGCAGGCAGTAGGTAAAGGACAAACACTTGCAGGTTTGGTTCAGGTTGCAGATCTTATTAAAACTGGTCGGTTCGGGTTGCGGGTAAGAAGACGGTGTTGCAGTGGGTTGTGGGTTCGGATCAGGCCCTGTCGTAGTAGGGCCGCGTCTGAAGCGTGTCGTAAAAATCGGACCCGCGCTGGACTCTACAGCAATACACCGTAATATATCAAATACACTTTGCTCAACAACATGCACACTCTATAATAAACCACTGCTCTATAGCCAGTAGAATAACATTAACAAAAATAACCACAATAACAGGCATTGAAATATTACAGTGAGTGTCTCCCCCTCACATGGTGCATCAACAATCTTAATATTTGTGGATGAGAACAGTATTTTTTTTTGTGTGTGTAAAAACAAGCAGCTAAAGAAATGATCAGCATTTTAATGTAAAGACACACATTTCTGTAGCCATGTATATCGTTGTGTGCAAAATAAACAATGGTAGCTGAATATGCCAAGTCGCCACATTATTAATCATTATTGAGATCCACAATCCTGCAGTTTTTATATTTATCATGTAGTTACTAAATAACGGGAAGAAAAGGTAATTGTGACAAGTTAAGCTTAATTATGAATGCACTGCAGATCGTATATTATGTGAAAGAAACAACCTGAACGTCAACCTGTTAGATTTTTATTTAATATTTTTATAATTTAAGTTGTGTGATTTAGAAATAATTACCATCCAATATTGACCCACTGCCGTGTTGGCTAGCAAAGCATTCAGCTTTCTATTTACCTTTCACGTGCGTGGGAGTATCTACTGAGCTATGCAACTACGTTGGTCATGTGATACAAAAAGGCCAGTCCTAAATCTGCTTTGCATTCATACATTTGGTGTCATTCGCAAGTTGAAGTTTAAAAAAAAAAAAATTATATTATGTTTGTAGTAGTTTGGCAAGATAAACCATTTTTATTGCTGTATTTTTTTAAATATATAGTTTTAAAAGTGATTAATATTAGTTGGCAGTATGTTATATTTGTATTTTAAAGTGTCATTTAAAATATGAACATGGGCAGCTACACTGATTTTAGCACACTATCAGAGAAGTACAGTTGAAATACATTCACTACTTTTTGTATTATTATTTTTTTATGTAAGTCCCAGCTGTATTGGTTACATTGGATATATTTTTCACATGTTTAAGCTTTGTACAAGAGAAGAAAAGATAAGTCATTTATTTAGTAAGAATAAGATACTAATTCATTCCATTCTTGATATTAGAAAGGTTTACTTACATACAAATACTTGGAATATTTTAATAGGGATTTTTGAAAACAAATGTATTTTCTAATTTTAATTTTAAAGTACATAAAGTAATCAAGTGTATTAGCTGAAAGAACTAACAATATGTATACAGATTTGGCAGAAAACTATAATGAGGTTGTTGATATGTTGACATTTTATTTTAACTTGATGCATATTTTTGCATATATTATTGGATATATTTTGCATGACTTCTCTAAAAATGTAAGTAACTCATAAATAGACAATACATAAATATGTAGTAGCTCAGTAATAGATAGATAGATAGATAGATAGATATAAAAAATCGAATGACTTCTTACATTTCTGCCCTCCTCTGGTCAACAGTCTTATTTACACAAGTAGTTTTTATAAGCCTGCTTGGTTCTGTATGAATATTTAATGTTCTCCTAGATAGTCTTAGACAAGCTTATTGTGTGGAGAGACCAAACAACTTGAGCTCTTATCTGTAAGTTAAGCAACACCATATATATATATATCTATATATATATATATATATATATATATATATATATATATATATATATATATATATATATATATATATATATATATATGGTGTTGCTATATATATATATATAACTCTGATAATCTGTTTTTCGATAATCCGATAATCCGTGGGGTTTAATACAGTACATTATCAAAATCTATTAGTGCAGAAGTCATCTGATCTATGCGGAAGCGGGTATTCGCTTGCGTTATTAGTGTGGAAATCAGTGTATCTGTGCGGAAGTGGACGGTCATCATTTAATTTAATTTGATTAAATTGAGTACAGTATAGTGCAAGCCAACGGACAGTACTGTATTGTAGTTACTGAAACCAGCGACAAGCGAGCAGAAAGCAGATTTAAGACTCTTAGCTTGGCAGTCTGAATATGAAGAGCAGTTCTGACAATTAAACACTCGGGGAAGATCAGTGACTTTTGTAAACCAGCTCTCTCTACCTCTGAACAATGCTGATTATGCACAGTATGTATTTTGACCGTTGTTGGGACATTATATTTGTATTATTGCATTCATTTTCAATTAATAGCACAGGGATTTACCAAACAGTAAACTCAATTTCGGCTAATCCGTGTTTTTCACTGATTCGAGCTCAAGACGGTCCCAATCTGCATGGATTAACAGGGGTCTAACATTACACACCTTTCTTTTTATTAAAAAATAAATAAAATAAATAGTTTTAAGTGTATAGTGTAAAATATACAAAGAGCTAGTGTTTCTTTTTTAATTATTTTATTTAAAAAATAATAGAATCGATATTAAACATGATCCATCTTATTACAAAGTTTGTTTTGAAAACAAACAGTCTTTAGTTTTAAAACCACCTGGAACATAACAAGTTAAAGATTGTTGGATGAAAATGTCACTGGTGTAAGTTTTGACTAGAAAAATTAAATGTGTGGAAAAATAGCAGATGTGGAGGGGGCTGGACAGGACTGCAGTGAAACAAAGAGAGCCCTGAGTCAGCAGTAGCAGTTAAGTTTACTCCCCAGGCATTAGGGCTGGGTTTTCTTTGCAATAGTGCTTTAAGATTAGATCTTGGGTTGCTAGAGTTCTTGAAGTACTTAGAAGTGCTAACTTATAGTTTACTTTTAATACTGATGCACATTTGTATACTTCATTTTATTAGTTATGTGTTTATTTACTGGTTATTATTTTCAAGTTGTTTAAATCAATTTTACAAAGCATGCTTTTAATTTAGCTTTCTGTCCTGGCTTACACAACCTTTTTTTCTTCTTCCCTAAGAATCAATTTCTATTGGTGACCGAGTGTGCCTTTTACAAATTATGCAGTAAAAACTGCTATGTAAAGTAAAGCATGTCATATAAAACAATATAACAAAAAGAATACATACAAATCTATTTTAAAGTTCAATGGAGTGAAACATGTTTTTCCTAATGTTTGTCTGTATTTGTATTACCCATAGTGTTATGCATTTACTTGTATGCTTTGTTGCTGCTTTATACAAGTATAACAAAAAAAAAAATTTAAAATCCAGAAAACAATTAGCTTTTTCCCAGGTTAGAATGTAACTTGCAGTACATAAAGGGCTCCTACATTACTAAAGTACATATTTGTGCGGTAATAAGAAAAGTAATTTTGTGGATCCTTGAAACCAGTTTGTTTTTTGCACATATGTCTTCCGGTAACAATCTGGACAATAATTAAAGAACCTTGGTTACTGTGCAAAGCGCTTTGGCAGAGTCTTTGGAAAAAGTTTGTTGTATGCAAAAATATGCTTTTAAAATTCAGTTTAGTCAGCATATTGAACATATTTTAGCTCAAAATGAACAATACTTGTTGATGTGATGATATTTTACACCTCTCCCAAGCTTGGTTTCTGTTTTGTCATGTTTAAAGAAAAAGTCCAATATTCCACATAACTTGGCTTTAGAAATAGCCTGGGTGGATTTCTTTTACTATAAATACCTGTGGTTTCCCTTCCCCCACTATTCCCTAGCCACCAAGAACATGGAGAAGAGATAAATGACAGCCTCAGACACAACGGGGCCCAGCCAGGCCCTCTGGCAGAGTCATTAGTTTCTAGGCCATTAAATCATTACCTTCACAGACAAGGCAAACATGCTTCTGAGAGTACAGCCCATCTTCTGTGCCAGATTCCTTGTCTGACAGCAGATATTCTGCCTGATAATGCCAGCCACATGTGACACAGAAAAGCACTGCCAGACATTAACCCGTAGTTATTGTACAAGAGTGTGTAATATATACTGCCACTTTACGTAGCCTGGTTCATTTTTGGATTTGTCTTTGCATCACTGATGCATTGTCTTTGCATCACTGATGCATTGCAAATTAAATTGTACTAAAACATACCTTTGCAAATGCTACAACCATAACTATTGTTCATTGTCTTGTAATGTGTAAAATATGTAGCGAGTGTGTGGATCTTGTAATGTAGTAGGTAGTTAATCCATAACTTTAAAGACTCAATAAGATATATGGTGAATGTGATACTAAGAATAACAGTAATCTTGACAAACTTTTCCACCAGAAAAAAAACTCTAATTATGAAGCATTCCTTAAAAACTGGTTTATGAAGCAGAGTTCCATGCATTGTTAAATGTAAGCCTGCAATGCAGTAGGTGGCTAGATCTTATTTTGTTTTAGTTTGCATAACCACAAAAGTTCTGTAATGTGATATAGGCATAACACTTCTGCCTATTTATTATTTAAATAGATATTGATTTTTATTAATGCACCTAACATTGGTATTAATGTTTTGTTGACAAACAAAAGTTGCATTTTATTTTATTTTGGGAGCATTACTAAGCTAAGTAGCTATTCTGATTTTAATTTGTTCCTACAGCACATTTCAAATCTGGTCCCTGGGCCTTAACATGATCCAGTTTAGATCAATGTTTCATAATTCAACATCTTCCCTCCAGATATTGAAAAGACAGCACATTGCATCTTGGCTTTCTTTCATCTGCTTACTTCCAGCTGATATACATCCCTTGCATGTTAAATTCACCCTCTTCCTCCAATAATTATTCATTGTTTTTTATTTTAGTCCAGTCGGTCCAAAATCATGTGAAGCCAAAACGATGTTGCATGCAGAATTCCAATACAAGCTTTCATCTGGTGGAGTTGTGCCATAATGAAGCTTTGCCTTGGCGAGGCCATCTGGTGATAGTGCTGCACTAAGTCTCTAAGCAACTGACATTTCACAAATATCATGCATATATATAATGTATTTTTATCAGCACTTTAGGCTATTTAAAATATATATATAGGGCAGTTGGCTCTTTGAGCTAATATATATATATATATATATATATATATATATATATATATATATATATATATATATATATATATATATATATATATATGATTTTTCACTCAAGAAAAAGCAATGATAGCTTCATTTTAAAAGTTGTTGAAAAATTTTGAGCCATAAGCTTTTTTAAAAAAATTTCATTTTGGTGTTTCTATTTACTTTTGAACTGTTGATCTTTAATGTCAACATGCACATCACAAGGTTGGTGTAGAAATCTAGAAGACTCATCAACTCATCCTAGTAAAATTGCCCGTTCTTGTTGGTACAGTAATTTTGCCTTCTCCATGATCAGCACGCTGCTTAAAGGAGTGCCTATCTGGTTGCATTGCACTCATGGTTGAGTGATTGCATACTTCCGGTTGAAAGTGGGGAGTTCAGTTGACCGGTCAATTCTTTGTTTGGTGTTCGTACCTCTGGGGTTCTACTGTACTCCGTTTTAAGCCGTTAAGACTGTTTGTTTTAATCAAACTTATGCAGTCTTAGTGGCCTGGTGTGAGGTTTCTGTTGCGCATTGTAGATCTTATTTTGTGTGGTATTCCTGCAGGCCTGAGAGTAAGTCCTTCTGTACCCTGTTATATTTTGCTCATAAAAGTAAAAAAAATGTAACACTCGGCTCCTCGCACTCTTTAAAAAGTGTTTTTGTTATAGTAGTGGAAAAATTAAATCAACTAATGCACGTTCATTTTAAGAAATTTTAATTTCTTACTAAATAAAATAATGGCAAATTAATTACCTTGCAGACAACATTAATGTATTTTCCTTTCACACCACTCAATAAATAACAAATATTTATATTGGTTCTTGGATAAAGACACTGCTCATTTTATTTTTCCTTTTTTAGCAAAAGTATTCATTGTTCCAATTCCACAGATCAGATCACAGCTGCATCAGCTGTTGAGTCCAGAAAAGGCCAAACATGTGTCTATATGGTTATTCTGCTGAGCTGGTATGACTCAGGTTTTTCGAAGGCCATAGTTTAACACTTGAGCGTGTAGATTGGATGGATCACTAATGGGAGAAAGGTGCATATTAGCCCATTCCTTTGTTCCAAAAGTTTGCCTGTGCCATCCGAGAGAAAGCAATGTGGTTGTTTTTAAGGTAGCACATTTATTTTTGTTTTGAGAATTTCAGGGTATCATGCTTCATAATAAGAGTTAAACAACTACTGCAAACCCCATTAGCAGTTTTTAATGCCATTTGATTAAAGGGATTGAAATAAAGACCAAGAACACCATAAAATGCAAACTAAATTCTCCAACCTTCTTTAAACATTGCAGTTATTGAACTTCGGTGACGTTACATTATTTTTTAAAGTAAGTGAGAAATATGAATGAAACTTGATAACATTTGTTCAAGACAAGATGTCAAAGAAAAACTTGAGAACTAACTGTCCCTGGAGGTTGGAGCAACCTTTTTGCCCTAAATTTATAATAAAGGGCTGAGTATTGTCCCTGAACAGTTCAGTTGTTGTTGATTTTAGCTTAGCTCCAAACCAATCTGATGTGCAGATGTGTACTCTTAACTTTGTCTAACCTGCCAAATGTAGTGCTGTTATTGCTATTATTCAATGGATGGAAATCCTTACTCCACTCATCCAGTTCCAGCCTTAACTGGGGTTACAGCAAAGTGCCTTTTACAACAAGTCTTAGTTTACTGGTTAGATTAATAGCCTGTGAGAACAAGCTGCTTGTTTTTGCTCATATTCCTTTCTTGGATGCATTTCAGTTTCTGCAGAACATTTCAAGGAAGTTAACCTTTTGTATCATTTAAAATTATCTGGAAAAATGTAAAGATGGCATAAATGGTTTATAAATGATGGTGTTAAATTATGATTTTTATTATGTGTGTGTGTGAGTGTGTGTGTGTGTGTGAGTGTGTGTGAGTGTGTGTGTGTAGATCGGCCGGGCATGGGTAGAAAATCCGGAATCGGGTACTCATCGTGAAAAGTACCCAGATCTTTTTTGGGTAATGGTAAAAAAAAAATATATCATCTATATTAATGTTTTAAGTGCATGATACATATTTAAATACTATTTAGTACACATACATTTAGTTATTTCAGAGCTGTAGACTTGTCTAACCTTTTTCAGTACTGGAAACATCGAAATAATAATATTAATAATCATTTAAAAAAAAAAATCTCCCGTTTTTAAATACAGTTATTTATGTTAAATGCGCATCATGTTGTGGGGTTCTTTGCGACATGTATTAGCCATATTCTGTTGTTGTTGTTGTTGTTGTTGTTGTTGTTGTTGTTGTTGTTGTTGTTGTTGTTAACATGACCGGTATGTTCAGTTTTAAAACTAATGCAGTTGTACAGCACCGCTATTACATTATGGACTGTCGCAATAGCTACCATAAATTGAGCAGTCGCAAAAGAGTTAGCGGGACATGTGTGTGTTTGGTTGTAACAATAAAGTGTCGTTCCTGTCAGTAAATTCTGTCTTGTGAATACATAAGAATGGCATCCGAGCAAACCATTGGGTGGAATTTCTTTACCAAGCAGGAGAAAGTGGAATTTGCAAACTCTGCCAAGGAAATACTTCATTCAAAGGAGGAAGTACGAGCACACTTATTTAATGTGCTCCACATTATTTTATTTTTATTTATTTGCTTATTTATTTTTAAATAAAGGCTACTTATTTTATCTTTTTGGTAAGAAACTATATCTGTGCAATAACTAGATAAAGCATTCCATATTGGTAGCCACACGGTTATTATTAATGGATCACAGAGTTATCACTGACATAACGCTGCAGTTATTATTATTGAGGTGTACTTGCTGCTCGCTGTGTTATTGTTTTCTGTAAAACATTGATATCCTGTCAGTTTAGAAAAGGCTTAATGCAAAAGCTTGTTTTAACGTTATCTATATTACGCTGGCCAGAGACCCGCACTTACAACTGTATTGTCATATTTTCTAAATTCTTTAAATTCTCAAATTAATAAATCGATACCCGGGTAGCGTTGGGTAAGGTAATTGAAAATAATATCCATTGTTACTGTACGAGGAGTATCAGAATCTGGGTATTTATGAGGAACCTGTTCTTCTCTATGCCCATATATGTACACATAGTAGATGGTGATTTTAATTTTGTATTCATACAGTGAAGGAGAGGACATCCAGTACCTGTTTTTTTAAATGGCCTAAACCGTATTTTACTTATATTTAACATTTACTCAAAACTACTACTAAATAAATACATACAGACGTGCTCAAATTTGTTGGTACCCCTCCACAAAAAACGAAGAATGCACAATTTTCTCTGAAATAACTTGAAACTGACAAAAGTAATTGGCATCCGCCATTGTTTATTCCATATTTAATAGCAATCAGACTTTGCTTTTGATTTTTTATTCAACATAATATTGTAAATAAGAAAACAAATGAAAATGACATGGACAAAAATGATGGGACCACTAACCTAATATTTTGTTGCACAACCTTTAGAGGCAATCACTGCAATCAAACGTTTTCTGTAGCTCTCAATGAGACTTCTGCACCTGTTAACAGGTAGTTTGGCCCACTCTTCTTGAGCAAACTGCTCCAGCTGTCTCAGGTTTGATGGGTGCCTTGTCCAGACTGCAAGTTTCAGCTCTTTCCATAGATGTTCGATAGGCTTCAGATCAGGACTCATAGAAGGCCAACTTCAGAATAGTCCAATGTTTTGTTCTTATCCATTCTTGGGTGCTTTTAGCTGTGTGTTTTGGGTCATTATCCTGTTGGAGGACCCATGACCTGCGACTGAGACAGAGCTTTCTGACACTGGGCAGTACATTCCGCTCCAGAATGCCTTGATAGTCTTGAGATTTCGTTGTGCCCTGCACAGATTCAAGGCACCCTGTGCCAGCCGCAGCAAAGCAGCCCCAAAACATAACCGAGCCTCCTACATGTTTCACTGTAGGTATGGTGTTCTTTTCTTTGAAAGCTTCATTTTTTCGTCTGTGAACATAGAGCTGATGTGACTTGCCAAAAAGCTCCAGTTTTGACTCATCTGTCTAGAGGACATTCTCCCAGAAGGATTGTGGCTTGTCAATATGCATTTTAGCAAATTCCAGTCTGGCTTTTTTATGTTTTTCTGTCAAAAGTGGAGTCCTCCTGAGTCTTCTTCCATGGAGCCCACTTTCGCTCAAAAAGCGACGGATGGTGCGATCAGAAACTGACGTACCTTCACCTTGGAGTTCAGCTTGTATCTCTTTGGCAGTTATCCTTGGTTCTTTTTCTACCATTCGCACTATCCTTCTGTTCACTCTGGGGTCGATTTTCCTCTTGCGGCCGCGCCCAGGGAGGTTGGCTACAGTTCCATGGACCTTAACCTTCTTAATAATATTTGCAACTGTTGTCACAGGAACATCAAGCTGCTTGGAGATGGTCTTGTAGCCTTTACCTTTACCATGCTCATCTATTATTTTCTTTCTGATCTCCTCAGACAACTCTCTCCTTTGCTTTCTCTGGTCCATGTTCAGTGTGGTGCACACAATGGTACCAAATAGCACAGTGACTACTTTTCACCATTTAAATAGGCTGAATGACTGATTACAAGATTGGAGACATGTGTGATACTAATTAAAGAAACTAATTAGTTTGAAATATCACTATAATCCAATTATTTATTATCTTTTCTAAGGGGTACCAACAAATGTGTCCAGGCCATTTTAGAATATCTTTGTAGAATAAGCAATAATTCATCTCTTTTCACAGCTTCTTTGCTTTATTCTATGACATACCAAAGGCATGCAAGTATACATGATAAAATAGCTTTTAATTTCATCACTTTTCAGGAGGAATGAAGCATTATTTCAATGAGCTGTAAGGGTACCAACAAATTTGAGCACGTCTGTACATACATAAAATCATCTTTGATGCCAGGTAGGAGTGCTGGCACAAAAGTATTTGATAATATGTTTTCTTTTATTGCTAAATAAGGTAAATAAATGTACATTATGGCTTACAGAGCATAATAATTTCCATTGTGTCTACCTTAATAAACTTAATATGCTTGATTGAATGAAACAAATAAAATGGATGCTTTAAAAATAATACTCTGTTGGCCAGCCTTACTGCTTGCAAGAAGAAATGTCCCCTAATCATTTTTTATGCATGTTTTTATTAAGTTTTGCTCGAAAAACTGGAAGATGATGACGACCCAGGAAAGTGCCAAGAAAACCCAGTATTAAACAGGTTGATGTTCTCACAGGGGAAAACAAATCTTTTCAAAATCATTCATCACATTTCCCTTGCCAGTGATCACTGTGTGTTTATGGCTTTGAAAAGTTCGGCAATAGTGTGTGTGGAGACATCAGTACTTTATTACCCTTTATACTGCAGTAAGAGAATTCTCGCTTTGTTTTTCTGATGTAGCCAGTGGATAATGGCATTTTTAATTGTTCTGTGCAGTTTGTATATTGTTATGAATGACTCAGAACTGCTATCAGTTTTAAAAAAATCTACATGTTGCCCATATATTTTAAAAACTGAATTGTAGTTTGGTAGTCTCCGGCTAAGAGAACACCCCTCGGGAAGCAAGCAAAGATGTTCTCTTAGCCGAAGTGTTCTCTAAGACGGAGTTGACCACCAGACACAATATCAATCAATAAATTAAATAAATATGTATTACTTGTCATGACGCACATGCATCAAAATATGAAATGAACAGAATAAGTAAGAGAAAAGCAATAGACAATTGTATGTTAATAAACTATAATAAAGTGACAAACTAATAAACTAACTGTCAAACTAAATTAACACACTACCCCTACACACATAAAAAAATGCAGCAGCAGCTCTAGATAAATTATGAATACATGTACAGGAGCAATATTCAAGACATGCACAACATTATTTAACAGAATGGTGAAGCAGCTCACTAGAATGAGAAACACCAAATTGCTCAGCGACTTGTGTTTGATTCAGGTTTTTTTCAAGCGCTCGAACAATTTCAAACTTTGTAGCAAGAGAAACAGTGACACGCTTCGCCGTTTGTTTGTAATGATAAATGAAGGCAGTTCTGGAAAGATTGAATAAGCCAGTCACGATGGCAAGTCACGTTTGAAAAGATTGAATAAACCATTTGAATTTAAGTTTGATGATGATGAGTTATCGGGCTACAAAACAGTTTTGAACGAGTTGCTATTGGTGCCAAAAAGGTGTTATTGTAAGTGAAGTTCCTGTTCCTTTAGGCGGAGCATTATCAATGAGAAAAATCTGTCTCACCACAAGGTTGTTCTCTTAGCCGAAGTGTTCTCTTAAGAGGTGTTCCTATACACGGAGACTACTGTAGTTAAATTTTAAAAAGTGCTGAGGAAATTGTAGTTTAAACTCCACTAATTAACATATGATCGAGCCTGACATTGGTTTGTTTTCATTCAATTCCCATTCCAGTATCAAAGTGCACAATATTTAAACCAGAATAAATGTATGCTGCTAAACTATTACTGCCATAAGAAGAAAGGAGTTAATGTGTCTGTTTTTTTTTTCTTTTGGCTGTTTACACTTCAGTGTATTGAATTTGGCTTTTATTCAAGACACAATGAAATGAACTAGCCAGTTTTAAAATGAAAATTTTAGAATTAAATCTACTTTGCAAAAACCTTGGTTTTACTTTTCTACTCAAATCTTCAAATAGGACGTGTGAAACAAAGAGCATTACACTTCTCAAGCTGCACTGGAAGTAGTCGACAATAACTGTCATTATTAAAAATAAATATTTTAAAGTTAATAGTTCTTTGCCTGCATTTTCTGACCTCAATTCTGTGTCAACATGGTAACACATTTTAGTCTTGTGATGCTGAGGATTTACACTGTACCTGGTTTGCCAGGCAGTTCAGTCTAAGGAATAAAGAAGCTAACTGGAGCCAGCTGGTGTCCTTTGTGCAGCAGCCAGCAGCTCTGATTTATAAGGTTAGTCTGCACAAGCCTCACTTCATCCCTTGAGCCTTCTTTCCTGACACTGTATGTAAACAGTGACTGAAGGAATAGGCACACTAGGACTTGAAGGGAGGAGGATCTGGAGTGAGCAAAAGTGAGTCACATGCCACCAGAGTGATTAGTGTTTGAAGAGAACCAGACCTGGCTTACCGGTCAGCACAGACATTTTTAATGTGTCTGATGTAATAGGGCTGAATCAGCAGATTGTTCCACTGGGAGCCATTAGCTGATACACGTATCATTAACCCTTTCCCACCACATGCATCTTGTTAAGTGGCTTAATGTAATCTTGGTCTTTTTATTGTTTGTTTTTAATAAAAAAATAAGTTTTACTTGAGATAAGATAACGCAGATTACACATATTGAACATTTGTTGTTATTCACATCAAAGTTGTGGTTATTGTTTTGTTTGACTGTATTCCATTTCTTTATTTATTTGTATTTATTTACAAAAAGTACAATTCAAATAGTACAAGTCTGTTTGGTGCAGTTCACTGGTCATCTTATGCCCCTCTCTGTCACCTTGGAATATGCAGATGGAATGAAGTGGTTTTAATATTCCATAAACTAAGCACATAAATAAACTATGAACATAAATTCATGTTGACATTTTCTTTCTTCAAGCTTTAACATAACATGGAAGATAATATGGGTTTCTCCATTTTGATTTCCATATTCCCTAGCTATCCAAAATGAAAATACTAAATATTTGAATATTCTAAAATGGCTTGGATAAATTAAGTGCTGTGATTGGCTGAAAAGGATCACATGATCGTGCGGTAATAATTGCCTTGCCGCATGGCTATGACATCACAGACCAACTCACTTACCTGATCTATTAATATTATGCCTTAATAATAATAATTAAAATTAGTGACTTTCCACAAGTTAACAATTTCTTAATGAGTGTAGCAGAACAAAATGTCTCTCAACCTCCACAGAAAAAAATAAAATACTGAGTCTGTAAGTAGACACCTTAATATTTGTAACAGACAACTAGATGAAATTGAGGCGAGCAAAACTGAAAAGAACACTAGGAAAAACAACTTCTTGGGCAATAAATGTTTTTAATGACTGGTTGAAACAAAAAAACATCAGCTTGGACTGTAAAACTGTATCAAGTGTTCAACTGAACAACGTCCCAAGGCAATTTTATGCAACAGTTAGAAACGCTGAAGGAATACAGCATCTGAAGTTTTCTGGATCCAAGAGCTGGCATAAATCGCTATCTAAACAGTGTTTCTGTAGGTAGAAATGTCAACATAATAACTGAAACGGAGTTCAAATCATCCAACAATGTTTTCATCTCTGTCACTAAGAATTACAGAAATCTGGCACATCGTGTATTAACATTTTATATAGTTACTTACATTTTGATTTATGCGAGAAGAATAAAAAAATATGGAGTATTGGTTAGGTTATCTTTCTAATCCCACCATGAACACGTTTCATTACAGTTGAAAGTCAATTTCATAATTTTGAATGAAGTGCTTGTACGTTTATTGGAGACAATGGCATTGAGTAAACCCTCCACGAGTAATAAACTCATGTATGAGGACGACAACTGAGGCTTTAAGTCAGAATGGGAGGAAGAGTTTGCTTTCACTGAAAACAGTGTCTCATCTGCAACAAATCGCTTACACATTACAAGGCGATGTGATGTAACGACACAAGCGAGTTTTGTATGGCATGGAATATCGCTCGTGGCAAATGGCCTTATAAGATGAATTCATCTTTTTATAAAATTGAAGTGTTGGCGCTAGGCTAGAGAATGCATGTTTAAATGTTTTATCGTAGGTCTAAAATTAATGTTCTATTTACATATCTACTGTCTCAACCCTTTAAAAATAAATGCAGTGCATTTGTCATCCACAAAGCTCTCAAAAGTACTTGATACACAGAGCAGTCATACAAAAAAAAAGTTTTTTTTTTTTTTTTTAAACAAGCATTCCAATCTTTAAGGGAAGAGCTTGTCAAAAATAATCATTACAAAAATGTTTTTTTTTTTTTATGTGGTGTTTTTGGTGAAATCTGGGCAGTTGGCGTGTAACTGAATATGTTTTATTTAAAGTACGTAATACATACAGTATACACAGAAATAATGGAAAAACACCATAGAGTTACATTTAAAGTTTAATACACTGTAAAGTACTCTACACTCTACAGTCTACAGTACAATAAAAAAATTACACAGAAACAGTAAGGCTCTGCAATGTTCTATCCCTTGTTCTTGTGTATTTTGCTGCCATCAAGAGATAACAACTACTGCACAGAGTAAGTGCAAGATTCCGTTATAATGTTGGAGAGAATTAAAAAAAGTTTAAAACAATGCTAGTATTTAAAATACTAGCATTGTTTGTGTCTTTGTCTTGCGCTCTTGGCCAAATGAAAATATTGGTATGTGGCTCCTAGGGTCAGGAAGTTTGGCCACCCCTGCACTATTGCAACAGCATTTCTCAGCACAGGATCATGTATCTAGGTTCATTTGAATCCGGTGTGTAGTATACATTTAACTTTAGGCAGATTTTTTTTTTCTGACTCCTTCAGTTTGAAAATAGAGGTTGAAAATAGACTTGGTTTAAGTTTTTTCAGAAGAATAGTATTTTAAATGGATATGTTTTAAAACAGTGGAACCAATCCAAGTATAGATATGAAATATAGGTCATGGTTGTATACTGATTATTTACTTATTGCCATGTGGTATACACTATAGCCTCAGTCAAACAAGGACTTACATAGTGCAAAACCTGTCCCTCTAAGTTACACATCAATAAGTAAAGTTAAACAAGGTTTTAAAGAAAACTAGGGCTGCACTGTTTTAAGTTTTTAGATTAAAGATACTATATAAACAGGACAACATTCAGTTAGTAAGCATCACAGAAATAAATGGTGCTGACAACTTTAGTTTTAAAAAATAACAGAATACAGTTTGTTTCTGTTTTTTTTCCCTCTACATGATTGGTTCCTTTTATGCCATAAATGTTATTTATATACTGTACAAAGCAACGAAAAAGTTAACTGTGGAAGGGCAGGACAATTGAGGTTTTCTTACAAATTATAGAACAAGCTTTGTGGCAACAATACAGTTAAATTTGCAATCTTTTAGACAGCTTAGTAACTGCCAGCCACCTGCACTTATAAAAGCGCTGATTCCATGGGTCAGAGGTCATCAGATAGATGTCAGCTGTATTTGTGGTGAGGGAACACATGGGGGAATGCTGCAATCCAGACAACAGAAAGTGATTGTTTCAGTTCCTCGGAGCGTATTGCAAATCAGCCTTAAGGAGCTCCATTTGTTCCAGTTATCCCGCCTCTCAGTTTGGAAACATTGAGTTTGCCCATTATAAGGGTCAAAGATGACTATTGATTGCTAGGACACACTGTAAAAATACAATGGTCCTTTGTTAAAGGGTGCAAGGCAATGCTACAGACAGTGAATTAGGTATTTTTTCTAGTTAAAGTTACTGACTTAATTAGACATGGTGAATGTTGTGAATCGGTCTGCTGAGGAGATTTTACAGCAGGGGGTAGGGCACTTTTGAATTACTTGTGTGGCTAATCCCTTTTCTTTCTGTTTGTCCTACAAGATTGATTAAAAAGAGTGAATTTTAAAAACTGGAATGATTTTTTTTATATGTAATGGTGCCCACTAATACTACTCTTAAATAACATGAAAGTAGTGTCTGAAGATCCTTTAATTTATTTTTGCAACTGCTTTAAAAAAATTCTTATTGCCTCGTTCTCTGTACATTTTACACAGAAAATGTTTAAATGTTTTGATAATGATTGTTTATCGTTGGTTCTAATAGAATAAAAATACATTATTAACAGTGATTTAATTGTGAAATTGAGTCATTAAAAAATTCAGTAGTTTGGCAAGATATACTGTATTTTACAGATTTGTGGCCATTATTGCAGCTTGCAAGAGTCCCACATTTCTAAAACCGTTGTAACAAACATCTGGCTTTGTATTCTACTAAAGATCTCAATTTCTTTCCCTAAAATTGGAATACAGCTCTGAATCAGACCAAATATTAGACTTCTTAATTCAGCCTTGGCAGGCTCTCAGCTATCTTTCATGATAACATTCTGGCAAACCAAACTGATCAAATTCGAGTTATCACAGGTCTGGTTGCCTGCCTGCTTAACTCTGCATGAAACATGACATATTTAAAAGGAACATTAAAACATTTGGCACTATAAGTTAAACTAAACATGTTTTTTTACCTTGTGTTTATTTAGAGGTCATATGCATTGGAGAACTGCGATGGACTGGCATCCCGTCCAGGGTGTGGTCTCGCCTTGCGCCCTGTGTGTGCCTGGTTAGGCTCCGGCTCACCGCGACCCTGTAAAGGAGTAAGCGGTTAATGGTAATGGATGGATGGATGGATACATTGGAAAAGCAAAACCACTGGATTTTCAACATCAGGTGGTCTCTGGATGGAACTCCAGTAGTCGGTGCCTGTGGAAATGGACAAGTGGTGTCTGATGGTTGAGTTGGGAGTGGAAAAACTTAGAGATAACACTGGCCAAAAGAAGGACCAGGCTGGTATAGTTTTATTAAGATTAGTTGGAAACGTAATATTTGTTTTTGTATTAATTTCAAGTTACACAGTGGTGCCCATAGGTATTTATAAATTATAAATAGGTATTTATAAATAGGTATTTATTTTTTTGACTGGACATGCAAGCAAAACTATTTGTCCACATTCAAGGTTTCGTCCTGTGAAGAGTATATTTAGTTCCTTTTTTATTTTTATTTTTATTACAGTATTTACGTCAAACAAATACCTAATCTTTCTTTCAAATTCATGATTATAAACATACAGAATGTTAACAAAAAACTTATTTACAGATTTAGTAATTAACAATAATAAAATATGTACATTTTAAGCTAATTTATTTTGATGCTCAATTAAAATCCATTGTAAAAAAACAAAACAAAAAAAGTGAATGTAGTAGCGAAGTGATAAACTATTTACAGGTAGAAAATTCCCAAGACATCAGCACTTCTAACTATACATTATATTATACGGCTTCTACTGTACCTACATGACAATAGCCTTCTTGTCTTCAAACCTCAGCAGCACTACATGTTTAAATTAGTAAAACCACAAGGTACAGTTTACATGGTGTAAGCTGGTGTACAAGGTCAGCTGAGACATTTTACAGAATACTGTTTGCACAAACTAAACAAGCCAATGTCTTAACCTATTTATTTTTAGCTGAGTTAGATTTTTTTGTGTGCACATCTGCCAATGGTTTGTGATTTAGGCAGCTAAATTTATTGCTTTGTGGTTATATGTTGATTTCTTTCATTTCTAACAATATGATGTTGGAAAGCTTTCAGTGTCCTAAAATACCCCTTAATCTTTAGTTGCATTTTTCTTCTGTGATATATGTAGTGTATTATTTGCAGTATGTGTGTTGTCCATTTAAGATGTACAATATTCATAGTTGTAATATGTAATCTGGGAATACACATGTAATCCAAGATGGGCATGAATGGAAGGAAATGTTTTTAAACATCAATGTCTGATCATGTTGATTCAGTGGAAATCCTAGAATGATAATAAAAAATACAAGTTTCTTTCTTTTTTTTTTTTTTTTTTTTTAAATTAAACATGTTCCATACAGTATGTGGTCCCATTAATTAGAGGACCAATTTGTTGTATTTTGTGAGTTTAATATATATATATATATATATATATATATATATATATATATATATATATATATATATATATATACAGACGTGCTCAGATTTGTTGGTACCCTTACAGCTCATTGAAATAATGCTTCATTCCTCCTGAAAAGTGATGAAATTAAAAGCTATTTTATCATGTATACTTGCATGCCTTTGGTATGTCATAGAATAAAGCAAAGAAGCTGTGAAAAGAGATGAATTATTGCTTATTCTACAAAGATATTCTAAAATGGCCTGGACACATTTGTTGGTACCCCTTAGAAAAGATAATAAATAATTGGATTATAGTGATATTTCAAACTAATTTGTTTCTTTAATTAGTATCACACATGTCTCCAATCTTGTAATCAGTCATTCAGCCTATTTAAATGGAGAAAAGTAGTCACTGTGCTGTTTGGTATCATTGTGTGCACCACACTGAACATGGACCAGAGAAAGCAAAGGAGAGAGTTGTCTGAGGAGATCAGAAAGAAAATAATAGACAGGCATGGTAAAGGTAAAGGCTACAAGACCATCTCCAAGCAGCTTGATGTTCCTGTGACAACAGTTGCAAATATTATTAAGAAGGTTAAGGTCCATGGAACTGTAGCCAACCTCCCTGGGCGCGGCCGCAAGAGGAAAATCGACCCCAGAGTGAAGAGAAGGATAGTGCGAATGGTAGAAAAAGAACCAAGGATAACTGCCAAAGAGATACAAGCTGAACTCCAAGGTGAAGGTACGTCAGTTTCTGATCGCACCATTCGTCGCTTTTTGAGCGAAAGTGGGCTCCATGGAAGAAGACCCAGGAGGACTCCACTTTTGACAGAAAAACATAAAAAAGCCAGACTGGAATTTGCTAAAATGCATATTGACAAACCACAATCCTTCTGGGAGAATGTCCTTTGGACAGATGAGTCAAAACTGGAGTTTTTTGGCAAGTCACATCAGCTCTATGTTCACAGACGAAAAAATGAAGCTTTCAAAGAAAAGAACACCATACCTACAGTAAAACATGGAGGAGGCTCGGTTATGTTTTGGGGCTGCTTTGCTGCGCCTGGCACAGGGTGCTTTGAATCTGTGCAGGGCACAATGAAATCTCAAGACTATCAAGGTATTCTGGAGCGAAACGTACTGCCCAGTGTCAGAAAGCTCTATTTCAGTTGCAGGTCATGGGTCCTCCAACAGGATAATGACCCAAAACACACAGCTAAAAGCACCCAAGAATGGATAAGAACAAAACACTGGACTATTCTGAAGTGGCCTTCTATGAGTCCTGATCTGAATCCTATCGAACATCTATGGAAAGAGCTGAAACTTGCAGTCTGGACAAGGCACCCATCAAACCTGAGACAGCTGGAGCAGTTTGCTCAGGAAGAGTGGGCCAAACTACCTGTTAACAGGTGCAGAAGTCTCATTGAGAGCTACAGAAAATGTTTGATTGCAGTGATTGCCTCTAAAGGCTGTGCAACAAAATATTAGGTTAGCGGTCCCATCATTTTTGTCCATGTCATTTTCATTTGTTTTATTATTTACAATATTATGTTGAATAAAAAATCAAAAGCAAAGTCTGATTTCTATTAAATATGGAATAAACAATGGCGGATGCTAATTACTTTTGTCAGTTTCAAGTTATTTCAGAGAAAATTGTGCATTCTTCGTTTTTTGTGGAGGGGTACCAACAAATTTGAGCAAGGCACTGTATATGTGTATATGTGTATATATATATATATATACAGTACTGTGCAAAAGTTTTAGGCAGGTGTGAAAAAATGCTGTAAAGTAAGAATGCTTTCAAAAATAGACATGTTAATAGATTATATTTATCAATTAACTAAATGCAAAGTGAGTGAACAGAAGAAAAATCTAAATCAAATCCATATTTGGTGTGACCACCCTTTGCCTTCAAAACAGCATCAATTCTTCTAGGTACACTTGCACAAAGTCAGGGATTTTGTAGGCATATTGTCAGGTGTATGATTAAACAATTATACCAAACAGGTGCTAATGATCATCAATTCAATATGTAGGTTGAAACACAATCATTAACTGAAACAGAAACAGCTTTGTAGGAGGAATAAAACTGGGTGAGGAACAGCCAAACTCAGCTAACAAGGTGAGGTTGCTGAAGACAGTTTACTGTCAAAAGTCATACACCATGGCAAGACTGAGCACAGCAACAAGACACAAGGTATTTATACTGCATCAGCAAGGTCTCTCCCAGGCAGAAATTTCAAGGCAGACGGGTTTCCAGATGTGCTGTCCAAGCTCTTTTGAAGAAGCACAAAGAAACGGGCAACGTTGAGGACCGTAGACGCAGTGGTCGGCCAAGGAAACTTACTGCAGCAGATGAAAGACACATCATGCTTACTTCCCTTCGCAATCGGAAGATTTCCAGCAGTGCCATCAGCTCAGAATTGGCAGAAAACAGTGGGACCCTGGTACACCCATCTACTGTCCGGAGAAGTCTGGTCAGAAGTGGCCTTCATGGAAGACTTGCAGCCAAAAAGCCATACCTCCGACGTGGAAACAAGGCCAAGCGACTCAACTATGCACGAAAACACAGGAACTGGGGTGCAGAAAAATGGCAGCAGGTGCTCTGGACTGATGAGTCAAAATTTGAAATATTTGGCTGTAGCAGAAGGCAGTTTGTTCGCCGAAGGGCTGGAGAGCAGTACACGAATGAGTGTCTGCAGGCAACAGTGAAGCATGGTGGAGGTTCCTTGCAAGTTTGGGGCTGCATTTCTGCAAATGGAGTTGGGGATTTGGTCAGAATTAATGGTCTCCTCAATGCTGAGAAGTACAGGCAGATACTTATCCATCATGCAATACCATCAGGGAGGCATGTGATTGGCCCCAAATTTATTCTGCAGCATGACAACGACCCCAAACATACAGCGAAAGTCATTAAGAACTATCTTCAGCATAAAGAAGAACAAGGAATCCTGGAAGTGATGGTATGGCTCCCACAGAGCCCTGATCTCAACATCATCGAGTCTGTCTGGGATTACATGAAGAGAGAGAAGCAACTGAGGCTGCCTAAATCCACAGAAGAACTGTGGTTAGTTCTCCAAGATGTTTGGGCCAACCTACCTGCTGAGTTCCTTCAAAAACTGTGTGCAAGTGTACCTAGAAGAATTGATACTGTTTTGAAGGCAAAGGGTGGTCACACCAAATATTGATTTGATGTAGATTTTTCTTCTGTTCACTCACTTTGCATTTTGTTAATTGATAAATATAAACTATTAACATGTCTATTTTTGAAAGCATTCTTACTTTACAGCATTTTTTCACACCTGCCTAAAACTTTTGCACAGTACTGTATGTATGTGTATAAATATATATATATATATATATATATATATATATATATATATACAGTGCCTTGCAAAAGTATTCAGACCCCTGACCAATTCTCTCATATTACTGAATTACAAATGGTACATTGAAATTTTGTTCTGTTTGATATTTTATTTTAAAACACTGAAACTCAAAATCAATTATTGTAAGGTGACATTGGTGTTATGTTGGGAAATATTTGTAAGAAAAATTAAAAACTGAAATATCTTGCTTGCATAAATATTCAACCCCCACACATTAATATTTGGTAGAGCCACCTTTCGCTGCAATAACAGCTTTAAGTCTTTTGGGGTAAGTATGTACCAGCTTTGCACACAGTGTTGGAGTGATTTTGGCCCATTCTTCTTGGCAGATTTGCTCCAGGTTGTTCAGGTTGGTTGGACCTCAATTTTCAAATAGTGCCACAGATTCTCAATGGGATTGAGATCAGGACTTTGACTGGGCCACTGTAGGACATTCACCTTTTTGTTATTGAGCCACTCCAATGTTGCTTTGGCCTTGAGCTTGGGATCATTGTCCTGCTGAAAGGTGAATTTCCTCCCAAGCTTCAGTTTTTTTAGCGGACTGAAGCAGGTTCTCTTGCAGTATTTCCCTGTATTTTGCTCCATCCATTCTTCCTTCAATTTTAACAAGGTGCCCAGTCCTTGCTGATGAGAAGCATCCCCACAGTATGATGCTGCCACCACCATACTTCACTGTAGGGATGGTGTGTCTTGAGGCATGGGCAGTGTTAGGTTTGCGCCACACATAGCGCTTTGAGTTTTGGCCAAAAAGCTCTATCTTGGTCTCATCTGACCACAAAACCTTTTCCCACATCGCAGCTGGGTCACTCTCATGCTTTCTGGCAAACTCCAGACGTGCTTTCAGATGGTACTTTTTGAGTAACGGCTTCTTTCGTGCCACCCTCCCATACAGACCAGTGTTATGCAGAGCTCTTGATATGGTTGACTGGTGCACCATTACTCCACTCCCAGCCACTGAACTCTGTAGCTCCTTCAAAGTGATTGTTGGCCTCTCTGTGGCTTCTCTCACAAGTCTCCTTCTTGTTTGAGCGCTGAGTTTTGAGGGACGACCTTTTTCTTGGCAGTGCCTGGGTGGTGTGATGCAGCTTCCACTTCCTGATTATTGATCCAACTGTGCTCACTGGGATATCCAAACACTTGGATATTATTTTGTACCCTTTCCCTAATCTGTGCATTTGTATTACTTTATCTCTAACTTCTGTAGAATGCTCTTTGGTCTTCATTTTCCTTCAGATTCACAGCCTGACCAATGATCCTTCAACAGTGGGGTTTTTATTTTTCTATCCAGAAAATGTGACAGCAACTTTAATGGTTCACAGGTGGAGGCCAATGGTAAGGTAATTGTGTCCTCGTTAGGGCAATTTCTTTCATCAGTGTAAACTGGGAGCTTCCACAGCACAGGGGTTGAATACTTATGCAAGCAAGATATTTCATTTTTTAATTTTCTTAAAAATATTTCCCAACATAACACCAATGTCACCTTACAATAATTGATTTTGAGTTTCAGTGTTTTAAAATAAAATACCAAACAGAACAAAATTTCAATGTACCATTTGTAATTCAGTAATATGAGAGAATTGGTCAGGTGTCTGAATACTTTTGCAAGGCACTGTGTGTATAAATATATATATAAATTGTGTGCATGTGTACGTAAATGTCACTGTTTTCATTGTATATTGTTGGAGGGTAGTGTTTATTTAATAGTTTTTATTTTTTATTTGGCCCTATTAGGTGCGGAATGTGATTTAAGGCTTCGTTGTCCCACAGCCATCTGGTAGTTGCAGCCTCACTGCAATGCTATTGTATACAGGTAAGAAAATTATACATTACACAGCTAATACAAGAAATGTATTATACCATACTTTTTATTATTATTTTTCTATTTATGTTTGACGTTAGTTATTACATTATAAAGAGTTTTCCTTCACATTTGTTTGTATCATTTCTTATTTTTAGTGATGATATTTTGAATGTCTATTCACACATTCTGTGGCTTATCTAGCCTACATAGAGTCCTGAATTTTACTTGTGGCACAAGCCATGGGAAACACAATGACCCAATTAAACAAAATTGCCTATACCACATGGTTAATAAACTGTGATTGTTGACATCTTGAGTGAATGATCTGAGACCTCAAACACTTAACTATGTTATATGTATATATGGGCTTTGTATTCTTACTTCTTATTAGCTTGACCAAATTTGGTTTTAAATATTGATATACATCTTTACTTTTTTCAGAAACACTACAGTATTTTGTACTTTAAAACTTTCTTTATTACAGTGCTAAGAACTGGAACAATCCAATGATTTTTGATCTGAAAGAGGGAACTGTTAGCTTGATCCTGCAAGCAGAAAGGTAAAATAAGCTCATTGTGCCAGTTTTCATATACTATTTAGCCTTGCCTGTCTAGAGTGACTTTTTTTCTCCTACATGGCCAAGTTTTGTGACACTTCCTGTAATAAGCAGCAAAATCTTTGGACGCCTGATTAACATATGGAAAAGTGATCATATCTAGGTTTCTTTCCTATTCAGCAAATATCATAAGTTTATAGTGTTGAAAGATTTAAAGATCTAGAGTTGGATATCTTTTTCTTATGCAAAGCTAGAGTGAGTACCCTTTTTTCCATTATTTTTTTTTTTTAAAACTGGATCTCATTTGCAAATCCAATGGCGTAATGACTGGACGGATTATACTTTTTCAAATTGTGCTTTGTTGCTGAACAAATGCAGTGCTTTGCATAAGGAAAGTAACTCCTTGATTCAGACGTGTAATTTACACCTTTACAATTCAATTCAATGCCCGTTTTTGGACTATAAATAATTCACGCAGAGCACATTGCATGCTATATATTAGAAAATCAATTGAACAGAATTGTATGTTTTTATTGTAAATGAGGTGATAAACCTCAGATTAATCCCTAGTCCTTGTGGGCCTTTATGGGTTGTGTTCACGGTATCCAGTGTTCATCTGTGTGCGCTTGATCATATAATATAGCCATAATACTTTTCTCGGTATGAAAGTCCAAATTGCTAATTTGCTTGTGATTTCTAATTTTCCCAGACACTTTCTGCTAGTAGACTGAGCAGGCATCTATTTGTTTTCATGTGAAGGACGCCTCATTTCCACTCCCAAGTTTCCAGGAATGAGAACCGATATTATGAATGCCCAGACTGTCTCTCTTAGCAATGATACTGTTGCAATTCGAGATAAAGCTGATGAGAAAGGTAATTTGAAAATCATGATCTGGCATTTCTCTGTCTGTTTTTGGTTGATAGTAATACAATTCAATTCCAGTGTCAGTTTACACATCATTTTATAAGGTAGACATACTCATTTGGAATCTGTATTTTTCAACAGGAAGCTGAACAAGGAGGGGAGGGCATCTTTGTACTGGTGCTGTTTTTAAACAGACAGTATTATAAGAAAATAGGAAACATAAAGACTGTTTTCTTTAAAATGTTTACTTCAAACCCAAAGCGTTGAGCAGAAACCCTTGTCTATGAAACATCCACAGCTCTTGGTTTAGATAGTCTCTGAATTCGTTTTACTTTTTATTTGAGAATTCTACTTAAAAAAAAAGAAAAAACACCAGCACACTGGAAATACAAACGTGTACTGCTTCTGTGAGTTGCATATTTTTCTTCATTGAAGTATATGGCTGTGGTATTTTGCCAGATTTTTGCTCTCTGTTCTATTTTATGTAAGTTTTTTTCCACATTAAATACAGCATGGTGCAAAATAAACTAAAACTAAAGATTAAACATACCCTTTTGTGTAAGCTGCACTTAAGCCTTTTCTGTAATTTGACCCCAAACTTTGTTTGCAGCCTGCCTGCTCACTCCTGTTCTGACAATAACAGCCTCTTAAGCTGGTAAACCAGACTAATAAGAATATTGAGTAACTTGACTAGCTGCTGCAGACACACTTCTTTAACTCTGTCATTTTGAATTGCAAGAGAAGCAAGCCATAGCTGTTTGGTAATCAAAGTGCTCATTGACTTAACCTTTAAAAACATTTCATTCACGCTAAATAAACAATAAGGTCGTCAAATCACTGTTGGAAGCATAATTAACAGTTTTTAACCTAGACTAAATTGAATAACAGCTTTTCGTGTTATTCTGCACGTTTAATGAAGGTTATTCGAGGAAAAAAAAAAGATTGTGTATAGGCTTGTTGTATTGATTAAGTATATTTCTACTGCAGTGGTAAATTTCTTAACTGTTTTCCCCATGATTAGCATTCTGTGCAATAGTGTAAACATATGCTAAGAAAGCATCATTCTTTTTAATGTACATGACATTCTTGTGTATTACTCATCCATCCTTTTCCTAATACACAATTTAATAATAAAATAACTGTGACTTGTACTTCCATCCATTACAATACACTCTGTCCCTTTACTCTGGATGGTAATGTGTTTCAACTGAAGACTCTTTTAAAGGTTGGTTTTAACACCTATATTCAAATCTGGTTTTTATACACACTGGGGATGCATGACCCCAGTAACAGGCATATATTCAAGACAGTCAAATTCATAGCACCTGGTTATTTCAATTGTATACATAAACAAGGGGAGTTCTGAACTCTGAAAACCAGGACTCCTCTTAAAACATTCTATGAGCATAACCAATCACATGTATGCATTGTTGTAATGGGAGAAGTCCTATGAATGTCTTCACTAAATACTTGTATCATTGTAGATGGAGTAAATGGAAGTTGCTTTGGACCAATCATTGATAAAAATCGAGACTGTACATCACCTCAGTAAGATTATTTGGAAAGGAGCCAAAGATCATCAAAATTGGTAAGATTATTTAGCTCATTTTATTTTAATTTCTGAAATATTATTGTATGTATTATGTCGGTTAAGCATTAAGAAAAGGCGGGGGGGGGGGGGGGGGGGAGCTCTCAGCCTTTATAATCTGCATGGGGTTTATTTCCAAAGTGCTTTAATATGTGGGAAATGCCAGCTTTTCTTTCCAAGAATATTGTTTTTTTCCTAAATTACCTTGAATCTCATGGGGCAACAAAATAAGACTTTAATTGTGTGATAAATGTAATTCTATTGCTGCTGGGTTTCTCTTGTGTTTGAAAAGGATTCGCTTTTTATCCAATGCTTATATATAATTAGTTTCATTTTGGAAAACAGGTAAAAAGTAGATCACTTTTTAGAACCTAAAAGGGGCAACCTACAAGTCAGTTTTATCTAGGTCTTTACACCAAAATGTGTGAGGTTATTTAAAATTGCCTTTAGAATATTGTGGCAAAGTGGTTCGCAGGGTACAGGTGTAGGAGTGATGCGGTGCGCAAGGAGGAGACTGACAGTGATAATCCAATCAGAAAATAGATTTAATTTATAATCCAGGTCTGGTGACCAAAACAATAATCCCAGGCAATACACAGCAATTTTGCTCGTGGGGCAAATACAGTTTATCGTGATACAGGTGCAGTGATGTCCAGGTTAGTGCTGGCCTCTGGCAACAGCTCCGGAACGTGTTAGCCATCTACTAATAATAACAAATAGCAACAATTAGTGACACAATACGGGTCCTTCCGGGTCATTTCTTAACCATAAACAAAGGAACAAATTACTTCGCTTTGTCCCCTATTTGTACCGCGGATTGGAGGAGCAGCTGCAATAGTTTACCAAGGGGTCATGCATGTAAAATGAAAGCAGGCTCCACATAGGCAGCAGCTTTGTGCTTGAATTCAGCAGTTTATTAGCACAGGTCAAATAAACAATTAAGAATCACGCCAAAGCAAAACAAAATAATAAAAACCTCTCTGTCCTAAATTCCAGTCTACCTCTCGCTCTCACCGAGACAGCCTCTGTCACTCACTCGCTCTCTAACTGCGCTCAAGCATGCCCTCCTGTTTATCTCTTTGCATTAAACCATGCCCTCCATCTGCCTTCACCAATTCCGGGCATGCCATTGAGACTCCAGTCTCCCAGCAGCATTTAGGGCTACAAATGCATGTCCAAGATTGGTGAACACGGACAGACTGGCAACCAACACAACCCCCCTGCTAGCTAGTGGTGGGACACAGCAAAACATTATGAAATACAGAAACATAAAAGTTATTCAATTCCACATTTAAGTGGGAAAGTAAGGACATGGATGATTTAAAAGCCAATTTAATTGTTTCACAGCCAACCCTTGTAAATTAAACTGATTGTACTATTATTATTACACTATTGTTATTACAGTATACCTTTTTTGTTTATGTCACGGTCTGGTTTTACTAGTAGTAGTGCCCTTAGTGCTTTTAATCTATGGTCATTGAAATTTCTATTTGGTTTTGTTTGCAAAATAAAAGGTATACTCCGCGTCGTAACCCGAGCTGACATTCTACCAAGGTCAAACTTAGGTTTCAAGCTATAGCTGGCAGTATTTATATGACTGCTTGGTTTTTACTATTCAACCTCCAAATCTATGTTACACGGCAAACCAATAGAGAAAATTGAGTCTTTTGTGCTTCACCAGAATTTTTACTTGAGCATCAGCATTGATAATGCAAAAAAACAACCGAGGAGGACACGACCTCGGTGACCTCGGTGTCCTCATAGCTAGTTACGGCCATGGGTATACTGTTAACAATACTACAATAATAATAGTAATAAAATAATTTTAATTTACTGTGAAACAACTAAATGAGCTTTTAAATCCCCAAAGTCCTTACTTTCACATTTAAAAGTGGAATAAAGAACGAGAGAACGAGGGCGCAACATTTTAATAAGTGACTAGTCCTTATTAATGTTAATGCAATTACGAATAGTAATCTTTTCATAAAAGATTGAAATGTTGTACCCTCGTTTGTGTTTTCTACATTCTACACAAAGCAAACCCCGTAAATTAAACAAAAAGCTAAGACCCCCTTCAATTATAAACTGCAGGTGTATTTAAATCCTAGTTATTTTTTTTTATTTGATTTTATTTGTGAACAAAATGTATTTGATATTAAAACACGCCGCCGCTGCACTTTCAAATGGAGGGCTGGGCGATAGTCGCTGAGCTACGGTAGGTCTGAAACGACACAACCTCTGTGGGTGGGGATTGGTCAGATTAAACATGATCCCTGCTTGGGTAGTTTATTGAGTCAATCACCCTGGGAGGCCCACCAAGTCTGCCATTTACCGCAGAGCTTTTACAATCGCCAGGAAGTCGGAAAAATGTGTTTTCCAGTCAGGTATTGGCGCCCCCCTAATAACCTTGTTGCTCAACAGTTTGAAAACCTCTGCTCTAGGGGCAGAGTGTTGCAGGGGGATGGATTCATGGTTGCAAACTGTCGTTTCAGATGTATTTAGAGATTAGACATGTTTCAAAGAGCGCTGTTGAGACCGCAGGGGTGATTTTGAAACTTCTGAGTTTTAAAAAGTCAACCGGATGTGATGAACTAAAATAGAAAAGTGTGTGTGTGTAGTCGTTATATATATATATGTGTGTGTATATATCTATATATATATATATATATATATATATATATATATATATATATATATATGTGTGTGTGTGTGTGTGTGTGTGTGTGTGTGTGTGTGTGTGTGTGTATATATATATATATATATATATATATATATATATATATATATATATATATATATATACAGACGTGCTAAAATTTGTTGGTACCCCTCCACAAAAAACGAAGAATGCACAATTTTCTCTGAAATAACTTGAACTGACAAAAGTAATTGGCATCCACCATTGTTTATTCCATATTTAATAGAAATCAGACTTTGCTTTTGATTTTTTATTCAACATAATATTGTAAATAATAAAACAAATGAAAATGGCATGGACAAAAATGATGGGACCGCAAACCTAATATTTTGTTGCACAACCTTTAGAGGCAATCACTGCAATCAAACGTTTTCTGTAGCTCTCAATGAGACTTCTGCACCTGTTAACAGGTAGTTTGGCCCACTCTTCCTGAGCAAACTGCTCCAGCTGTCTCAGGTTTGATGGGTGCCTTGTCCAGCTGCTTGGAGATGGTCTTGTAGCCTTTACCTTTACCATGCTTGTCTATTATTTTATTCTGATCTCCTCAGACAACTCTCTCCTTTGCTTTCTCTGGTCCATGTTCAGTGTGGTGCACACAATGATACCAAACAGCACAGTGACTACTTTTCTCCATTTAAATAGGCTGAATGACTGATTACAAGATTGGAGACATGTGTGATACTAATTAAAGAAACTAATTAGTTTGAAATATCACTATAATCCAATTATTTATTATCTTTTCTAAGGGGTACCAACAAATGTGTCCAGGCCATTTTAGAATATATTTGTAGAATAAGCAATTCACAGCTTCTTTGCTTTATTCTATGACATACCAAAGGCATGCAAGTATACATGATAAAATAGCTTTTAATTTAATCACTTTTCAGTAGGAATGAAGCATTATTTCAATGAGCTGTAAGGGTACCAACAAATTTGAGCACGTCTGTGTATATATATATATATATATATATATATATATATATATATATATATATATATATATATATATATATAAAATAAAAGACTATGGATTATGGAAATAATGGGGTAGAAACTGGAAGAAATTATGACATTTTTACATTTGTCTTTAAACGATGTGTCACTTGCAACAATGTGTTTTTACATTCAGCAATAAACCTAAAGGAATTTAGGTTAATATTATACCATATTCCCCTTAATTTAGGGTTTACAACTTATGATATAAAAAGTAAAACAAGGAAGCTTCAGTTTGAATCCAGCTTGGGTCATATGTGAAGTATGGACAGAAGTACATAACACTAAACCACATAGAAGCCAGGCATTATTGGTAAAGGACTCCTTCTGCAGACAGGTCCTGGATGTCCTGGATATTAAAGTCCTCTGTCCACTAAAGGTTTGAGACATAGCTGTTGACAATCACAATTCATTTGAGCTTGCTAAGAATTTAAATCATATGATTTTAGTATATTTTTTATACAGACTAAAAAATTGAAAAACAACATTTTAAGAATGCCTAAATGTGTAAAATGTCACAAATGGATAAATCAACATTTAATATGTATATAAGACCACACTGGCAATGCTTTAATAGAAGAAAAATAAAAACTGTTCACCCAACACTTCATATACAAATTCTGCAATAAAAAGGCCAAGTCATTTCAGAGGCTGTGCTAAAATGTATTTTAACTTTTGAAAAAAAAAGTTTCTGTTGAGGTTTAATAAATCATTAACGAGAAATCTGTATCAGTCACCATTTTCCGTAAATGACCCCTCTATTTCTGGTAAATGCCCTGCCCATGTCTAAACATACAGGAACATAAATTTATGTGTGGTGACTAAGCCAGTTTTAAATGTGTGTCATGAGAAAATTATGACAAACCTGTTTATTGCAAAAATCTGTCAGTAATTACTGTAGCATGTACACAAGAGTTGTGTGACTAAATGTTGAAGCATGTTACCTTTTACAGTGTGCCAGAGGTCATGACTCGCATTGTATTTACTGATTACATCAATATTTTGGTTGTATGTGTCATTTGGGGTTAAAAATAAATCACTGTTTATGTAAAATGATGAAACCTTGAGCAGGCACATTTATTTATTTATTTATTTATTTATTTGTTTATTTATTTATGCATGCCAAGGGTCATAGTCTGCTCTTAATTAATGTACTGTTTAATACAAGTTCCCGTCTCCTTCAATCACACTTTGTTTTGTGGATTTGTAATAAGGAATCCAAGATGCTCCAGCTGTTTTGCATATGTTAGAGCATCATTGCTTCTAATTTGGAGCACTGTGTGCCCTTAAGTGAGACACTAATAATTCCAAACTACAACATTCAGACGGAGTAATAGACCCCCATCTGACAGACGCCAGTGTAATGATGGTCTTGTCCCTTTTAATAATGTTTTTATGAGTGTAAATGTTAATGGTATCTATATTACTTGGGCATAGCTGCTGGACTGGATGTGTCGTGTAAATGGATTTTATGTAACAATAAGTACCAGTAGTTTGTAAAGAAGTTTGTGTGACAGACTATTAAAATTCTTCTCCTCCTCAGCTGTTGCGAATATAAGTACATAATGGTTTGTTTATGTAATCAAGATTTCCATTACACGAGAGTAGATGTTAAAACTTCATGCTGATTTGAACTCGGCTCTCGCCAGGGATCAGTTTATTTTGCCTCCCTAGCGCATCAGCACACACAGCGGCTGTGATGCTGGCTCCGGGGATCAACCACAGTGCAGTCTCCCCAGCGCATCAGCATGACAACCGCCTGGATTGAGCTATATGATTCTGCAGTGAAGTTTCCTGTTGGAATATATAGAGCTATATATTTTTTATAGTTGTGTGTTTTTAGAATTCCTCCATGTTTTTTTTATTGTGGTAGAATGTAAACAAAACAGTGGCATTTGTCCAATTTTCCACTGAGTTACAAACAATATTGATAAAACAAACCATTAAATGAAATGCCTAATGACAACATAAACGCAAACATGTAAGTCACTCATGCCGTTATTGTATTTTATTTAATCTCCTCCTTAATAAAACAACTCCTTTAGATTTGTTTTTTAAACATGATATGTTTTTGTGGGTTGTTTTGAATTGTTGGTCACATGTCCTATTAACAGAGGAGCTTCTTATAGAGTAAAACTGTTCAGTCAATATGGATTAGTTTGTTTTTTGTAACTGGTAATTGATTGATTTTTTTGTATTCTGTTTCTTTCTTTGCAGGAACAAACATTGTGGGCCCGCCTTTCTGCAATGGCAATAGCCAATAAAGAACTGACAACTGCAGAGGTTGCTTATACAGTAATTGGAGAGGTATGAAAACACTTTTAATTATTGATCTTCTGATTTGTGTTCTTTGCTGCCCCTAGTGTTAATATTGCAGTGCAGTGGTTTGTGTCACAGGTTGATAATTGTGTTTCTCTAACAAATCACGATTCAATGCACCCTGTACAAGGGCCTAAATGCAACATGGTGTTCTTTTAATGTGTTTCCACTTTCAGGATGTACAGTACGCATGGGTGTAAAAGTCAAAATGGCCTCACCCAGTTCCATTCCTATGATTCGTGTAGAAATGCCAAAAAATAAAAATGGGGGCAAGTACACATTGAACATTTTATGCTGAAACACCTGCCCAGTTTTGTAGGTTTGCAATTTACTAAAACTGTTTGCTTGGTTTCTTAGAGCTTCTTATTTTGTAAAAGATAAATAAATAAATAAATAAATAAATAAATGCATTTGCCTCACTATGCTCGGCAGTTAGTCCTTCCGTTTGCCGCCCACTTTTTAACAAAGTTAGGCACCTATGATTGAGACACAAAATTCTTGGACAATTGCTTCTGACATTGATTAAAACGCTGAACTGTTGTACTGCTTTTAGAATGAAACAGGTATAGGTACCAAAACTGACTCAGTGTTCTTGAATAAGAAAGTTTATTAGTCTACATTCAAAGTGAGTAGAATTTTTAGATTTTTGTTATTATATCGTTAAATAAAATAATTCAAAAGCTTTATTTTTACAATTGGTTATTAATTATCAACATTGAAAATTGTCTCCTTTTATTATTTATTTCTTAGCAGACGCCCTTACCCAGGGCGACCTTACAGTTGTATATAAAATAAAATACATATCAAGAATTGCAGTACAATTAAGAGCAAGATACAAAATACAATGACTTCAGTCCTAATAAGAGCAAATACAAAACACAGTACGATTTAGCATCGGGGCAATTCAAGAGCAATAACAGTGTTGATAGTTATGTCAGGGTTAGATACTAGTGCAAGTGAAATACAAAATACTACAGATTTGATTAAGTGCAGGATTAAATACAGGAAAATATGGAGCAGATAAGTGCAAGTGCATTAAACGCAGAGTGCTATATTGTCCAGAAGAGAAGAGTTGAGTTTTACAGGTGTTGTTTGTAGAGGCATGTCCTTGAGGAGGTGCCGGAAGGTGGTCAGTGACTGGGCAGTCCTGACATCCGTAGGAAGGTCGTTCCACCACTGCGGGGCAAGGGCGGAGAAGGAGTGGGCTCTGGAGGCAGGGGAGCGTAGAGGAGGTACAGCTAATCTTCTACTGCAGGCAGAGCGGAGAGGTCGGGTGGGGGTGTAGGGAGAGATGAGGGTCTGGAGGTAGCTGGGTGCAGTCTGGTCATCAGTAGGCGAGTACAAGAGTCTTGAACTGGATGCGAGCGGTGATCGGGAGCCAGTGGAGTGAGCGGAGCAGTGGAGTAGCATGGGAGAAGCAAGGCAGAGAGAACACCAGGCGAGCAGTGGAGTTCAGGATGAGCTGGAGAGGACAGGTGGCGGACGCAAGGAGGCGAGCCAGGAGGGAGTTGCAGTAGTCTAGGCAGGAGAGTACCAGGGCCTGGACGAGGAGTTGCGTGGAGTAGTTGGTGAGGAAGTGTCAGATTCTTCGTATGTTGCTCAGGAAGAATCGGCAGGTGCGTGCTAGCATTAGAACCACTGTATTTTCAAATAACATAGAACCGCCACGTGGATCACTTTGACCCATACATTTTTAAACTCCTTCGTTATGAAAATGAAAGACATACTATCAGATACAACTGAAAAGTTTTATTCATGAACATCATATCTAACATTTGCATCGCAGAAACACCGTATTGAGCGCATATGCAGCACGACTACAAACAGTGAAAAAATATAATAAACATTTCCAAAGAAACGGGTATGTACATATACCCATGTACAGGTGTAAATGTGTACATATACCCGTGTACCTAAATCATTGTTTCTAATACTACATAAAAAGAAAATGTTACACTACTTCCGGTATGACGGCTGCATTGTACTCTGTGGAGGAGCGTACGCGTCTGCCAGCTGACTGTGCCTGCATCCAGGAGCTGGGTTGTAAACATAGACGCAGTTCGATTGAACATTATTGTGTAAACTGGTACATACAAACCTGTAAAACCGAAATGTTTTTTTTTTGTTTCTAAAAGTAACATAAAAAAAGAATATATAACATACGTTTCATATTAGGCACATAAGTTGTTATCCTATCTGTCATTTCAGTTTGCTGTATGCATCTTAGTGCAGCTTGCCATATTCCAATCAAAATGACTACTTTCAAGATTAAATATTTCCTTCTGATATATTCCCAGTTGCATTAGTGGAACTAAACTGAGGATTGTTGTCTCCCAGGTACATTGAAAAATAAAGCAACTAGGCTTTCACTGAGTTGGCATCTTGACAAATCCACAATCATAGCAATCTCTGTCTCGTAGTCAGTCTACAAACAAAGAAAGGCTTGAAATAAAGAAAAAACCGTGTGCTAGGAGGAGGAGGCGTGTCTTACGTTATATTAAAAAAAAAAGACACATTGACCCACGTGGCGGTTCTAGGTAGAACTGTTTATAACTTAATCATTTTTGTGATTCTGGCTGTCAAACGCCATCAGGATATTTAATTCATAAATTTAGGAAAAGTCAAAAACGGACATACACATATGATTTACAGTGGAAGAGTAATTAACATTTTAAATCCAAAATGGGTCAAACTGACACGCATGGCGGTTCTAGTACTAGAGTGGAGATGTGCTGGTAGTAGGAGAGGCAGGGGTCCAGGGTTACTCCAAGGTACTTGGCTGAGGAGGAGGGAGAGAGCGTGGTAGATTCCAGAGGAATGGAGATAGAGAGATCAGAGGAGGGGGAAGAAAAGGAGGTCAGATTTAGAGAGGTTGAGTTTGAGGTGATGCGAGTGCATCCAGGAGGAGATGGCGTCTGCTAAGAAATAAAAAAAAAAAAAAAGATAGCAGACAGACAGGTAGAGATACGGGAGGGGATGGTGAGGTCAGAAGGGGGGGAGGAGAGGAAGATCTGTGCATCATCGGCATAGAAATGGTATGAAAAACCATAGGATGCGATGAGGAGGCACAGGAGAGGACCCAAGACAGATCCTTGGGAGCCTTCTGTTGAGAGAGGATGAGGTGTGGAGGTTGAGCCGCGCCAGGTTACCTGGTAGGTGTGGTCGGAGAGGTAGGAGGAGAACCAGGTCAGAGCAGTGCCAGAGATTCCCAGGTCAGCAAGAGAGGATAGGAGAATAGAGTGATCGACAGTGTCAATGGCAGCAGAGAGATCAAGGAGAATTAGGACAGAGAAGAGAGAGGCAGCACGGGCAGAGTTTAGCAAGTTAGTGTCAGACAGGAGAGCAGTTTCAGTGGATTGAGCAGAACGGAAACCAGATTGGAGAGGGTCGAGCAGAGAGTGGTTAGACAGGAAAGCAGAGAGCTGGCGGTGTACTGCCTGCTTGAGGGTTTTAGAGAGGAATGCTAAGAGGGAGACAGGACGGTAGTTCTGGAGGGAGGTGGGGTCGAGGTTAGGTTTTTTGAGGAGGGGGGAGAGATAGGCTTGTTTGAAGCCAGAGGGAAAGAGGCCATAGAGGAGAGAGGCGTTGAGAAGGGAGGAGATGAAGGGGAGTAGAGCAGGAGCAGCAGCTTGAAAGTGTGAGTTGGGAGGGGGTCCAGAGCGCAAATGATGGGTTTGTGGCCCTGGAGGAGAGAGAAGAGGTCAGAGTCTGGGAGGGGAGAGAAGGAGGAGAAGGAAGGTGAGTTAGTAGGGGAGACAGAGGGTGTTGGTGTTGGGGTTGGAGCGGGAGGGGGTGGGAGGGAGGAAGAGGTATTAAAGAGTATCAGAGATACTAAATATCAGAGATTTTAGAGAAGAAGAGGCAAATTCGTCGGAGGAGATAGAGGAGGGAGGAGAAGGTAGAAGAAGGTAGAGAATAGTTTCCGGGGGTTATTAGTGGAGGATTGGAAATAGGAGCGTTTTGCAGAGGAGAGAGTATAGACAATGTCAACCCAGGAGACTTTTTCGACCTGAAAAAAGAAACAATGACCAGGGGTCATAAATGGAGATTAGATAAAGGGGCATTCAGAACAGAAAATAGGAGGCACTTTTTTACACAGAGAATTGTGAGGGTCTGGAACCAACTCCCAAGTCATGTTGTTGAAGCTGACACCCTGGGATCCTTCAAGAAGCTGCTTGATGAGATTCTGGGATCAACAACCAAACGAGCAAGATGGGCCGAATGGCCTCCTCTCGTTTGTAAACTTTCTTATGTTCTTATATTCTTATGTTCTTAAGAGAAGGGAGAGAGGAGGGAGTGGTAGAGGTCTAGGGCAGCAGGGAGTTTGGTTCTCTTCCATTTCTTTTCAGCAGAGCGCTGTTTGGTTCTTGCCGAGTGGAGCACAGAGGAGAGCCAGGGTTGGGGGACAGAGAGAGTCGAGGGAGGAGAAGAGAGTGGAGGTAGCAGAGTCTACAGAGAGTTGGGAGAAGGAGTCGATAGGGGGGAGGTGAGAGAGAGCAGTGGAGGCAAGGAAAGAGGGGGGGAGAGAGCGGAGGTTACAGCAAGAGGTGACAGTGGTGATGGGTGGAGTAAGGAGCAAGGGGAGAGACAGAAAAAGATGAAATAGTGATCAGAGGGGTGACAGAGAGGGTGGAGGGGCAGCAGGCTCTGGAGAAGGTGAGGTCCAGTTGATGGCCAGCTTTGTGGGTAGGAGGGGCTGGTGAGAGACAGAAGTTGGAGTGAATGAGAGGAAGGAATCCGACAGAGTGGGTGAGGTTGGAGAAATGGATATTGAAATCACCTAACAGGACAGTTGGGTTAGACAGAGAGGGGAGGAAGGAGAGGAGATAGTCGAGTTCATCGAGAAAGTGAGCGAGAGGTCCAGGGGGACTGTACAGTACAATTAGGGAGAGGTTAGTTGGACAGTGTGAAATTCAAAGGTGTTCACAGAGAGTGAGGAGAGGTCAGAGGTGACAGAAAAGAGTAAGGAGGGAGAGAGGCGAAGACCTGTCCCATCTCCCTGTCCAGTGAGATGCGAAGTATTTGACAGGACTTGGAGAGAGGACAGGGCATCAGGAGTTACAGTGTTATCAGGAGAGAGTCAGGTTTCAGTGAGAGCAAGGAAATCGAGAGAGGTGGGAGGCAAAGGCAGAGATAAAATCAGCTTTGTTAGCAGAAGAGTGGCAGTTCCAGAGGGCACTAGAGAGAGTGCGGGAGGGGAGAGAGCGGGAGGGGGGGGAGAGGCAGAGGGATGAGGTTAGAGGGGTTAGGAGAGCAGCGGGGGAGAGAGGACAGAGGACGGGAGCAAGAGGATAGAACAGGGATGTGAGAGTCAGTCGTAGCCGGACATGTGAGACAGAGAGGTGCAGTAGTAGTGGGAGGGTACAGATCGGTCTAGTAGTTGGCGTCTTCCAGAGCGTTGCTAGGTTTGGATTTTCTCCAACAGCCTCTCCTTGCACCCTCACTTTGCAAGGGAACTGGTTAACAGCTGCTAAACTGCGCTAAGACAATACTTCAGCAATACAATAGTTTCAATGCACTTCAATGGGAGCACACAACTACAAAAGCTGTGTGGAAACCAATCAAATTGCAAACCTCTGTTCAATTTAACCACACTCACCTGGTACTAATCACAACAGTGGATCACCCAGTTAAAACACCACCTTAATAATATTACTTAAACATAGATAATGTAAAGAGTTGGAATGAGGCCTCCAGTAGCCACTGGGAGGGATTTGGTAGAACAGCTGGCGTTCTAAGACATTGATTCATTTTCTTTATTCATCCATTATTTATGTTATTACATGCCACTCATTTTTAAAACTTTTAAAAATGAGTGGCATGTAACAACATAGGTGTGAAAAACTAAATGATTAAATAACGGATGAATAAAGAAAAACAAATTATTAAGGACTACTGTAGCTGTTAAACATCTCATTACAAAAATGCAAAAAACAAAGTTTTGAAAGCTTTGAGCCATGCTTAAGATACAGTATTTGAAAGTATATATTAATGCTATTGCAACCAGTATTGTTTATAGTGGTGTATAAAATAAATGTGGCATTCAACCTTTTTAAAATGAGTGGAATTTCATGGAATTAAATTCTATTTCCTTTCATTCCAATTCTGTATCCTGAAGATCTTTTCAATTCAATTCAAATTCAAATTCTTGAATTGAATTGGAGTTTACCAACATATTCAGAATTGACCCCAACCCTGGTATGTTTAGAATCGTTTTTTATATACCACACAAGCCCTGCAATAAAGTGTCCTTTAGTTTTGAGAAAAGAAATGGGCAACAAAATTGTGTAAATGAGTAATGATCAGTGTTTTACTAATTGCAGAAATGCAATTTTCTTCCTCAGATTGACAAAGTTCAGTACATCAATTCTGTAAAGGATCTCCCATCCAAAGAATCATCAATGGCTCATATGATGCTGTTTAGTGGAAATGTACAAGGGGTTCTGCAAGCAGGTCTTGTATACCAAGCAATCCAGGTTCATATAAACCTTTACAACTGCGACAGGTAATAATATTTGTTTTATTTATGCTATGTGTCCACATGCAATGTTGTACTATGCAGAGGGATGGCCAGATATCAAACAGGTAGTAAAACAGTAGTCTTTCTTTTTTCTTTTACAGTTCTATTTGTTCAATACTGAATGAGCTATTTCAAAATGTTTGATACTTTTAAAAGGCTAAGAATTAAGGAATTGTGCAATGCACACATTCATTAGTACTATATGTTGTTAATAAACCACAAAGTAGCTTTTTTATTCATTTTTAATTCAGTAATGTTTTTTTTTTGGTCTTGTACATTTTTTAATAATTAGGGAAAGTAAATATTTTTGTGGCAAGGAAGTGGTGTGTTTGATTGAAACTATTTGCAGGCCTAGTTATAGCTTACATCTTTTCCTCTCCTAGGGCGCTGGAACTGGCAGTAAAACACAAGACACATGTTGACACTGTTCTAGTTCACAGGCAGAAATATTTAGAGGATTTCAGCAAAAAAGAAACCAACAGAAGATTCTTGCAGTACTCGGGGGAAGTAAGTAACTCAATTTAAAAACAGGTTTAATCCATTAATACATATCCAACTGCAATGAATGTCCTGCATTTTAAACTGTTATTAACTGGTCAAATACATATTGTTTCGGAATTAGGATAATCTTTTTATTCATTCATTTATTTGTTTGTTTATTTATTTATTTATTTATTTAATTTTGTTTTGTTTTTGTCTGACAGGAACACCATAATATAATTCTGACGTCACATGAGTTATAAAAGTGAATGATTTGTTTCAGCTATTTGGAATCAGAATCTTAACACTCCTGTAGATCATCTGGTTTTCAGAAATATCGTCTTGATTTGAAATCCATTCATTAGCAGCAGAAATATTTATTTTTTAGTATTATGTATTAACAACCAATGCAATGCAATAATTAAGTTCATTGAATTACCGTAGTAATTCTTAATTCATCTGTATTCAGCATGTATTAAAGTATATCAAGGTTCTGTTTTTTTTTTTTTTTTTTTTTTTTTTTTTTAATGTTTTAATGTGTTTTACTGTATTACAGAATATTCACGCTTTGCCTTGTTGTTCCTTTAGGTGGAAGTAGACCACTCCAGCAGCTTCAACAGTGAGAAGCAGCATATTCAGAAGATGTTAACCTGTGATGGAGTTACTCCTCGTTTCATGATATAGTGCACTTCTTCATTTCACACACTACTTGGAATTACACTTCCATTCAATTTAAAATGCCAGTATAACAATCTTAATACCAGTGTGGTCTATATTTCCCCTGTGGGCAAATCACAGACAATTTGCAATAGAATGCCAATTTCCCCACAGTGGAAAACCAAACCTATGTATACATGTGTATGTATTTCAGATTAGAACTAATTGAGGTTGAGAACACTATGTTAAAATGTTGCAATCTTACATATATATATATATATATATATATATATATATATATATATATATATATATATATATATATATATATATATATATATATATAATTTCCAAGATGTAAATTATTTAATTTGCAGTTATGTAGGATTATACTATGTATCTTTTTTATATAATATGTATTTGTATTATTGTGTATAAAACCCCATTTTGCTGTGTTACAATACATTAAATATCTTAATACAAATTTAATGCAAGTTTCTACAATAATCGGTTTTTATTTGCTCTAAAATGCATTGTGGGTGAAAAAAAAAACCCGTAATCACAAGCAGTAGTTCCACGTCTGCACATTTCAAGGTCAAAATCATTACAGAATGCCCATTTCTGTCTACTTATGCAAGCGGTACGGATGAAAGGTGAGGCAAACTCCTCCCTTTTCATTTTCTACCTGTTGGACCACAGATGTTCAAAAATGGCTAAAATCAGGTTGTTTGTTTTGGTGGCTCAAGCCAGAATATTCAGAGGTAATTTTATTTTTTTCAACTTTTTTTTAAAATAAATAAATAAAATAAACAACCTTCTTTTAAAAACGATGTTTACACTTTGATAGTAACAACAAAAACTTCTGAAGCAGAAACTTCTTCATCAGGACACTTCTGGAAATTTCTAAAACTGACAGTAAGTAGCCTACATGGCAACATGCTTTTATTAAAGAAAAAAACAAGATATTGGCACTGGTGTTTTCACTACAACTTTTCCATTCAGCTGGCAAAGGTAATAATGCAAGTTCAAGGCCCTTTTCAATTGATCTAATGGTTTAAAACAACCATGGTTATAAAAACAGTATCTACAACAGTAATATGTGATTTAGTGACTGGTATTTTTGACTGAAAAATACGGTTGAATGCAATAGATGGTCGTATTTAAATGGTGGCTGTATATAAAAACAGAAGTTTCAATCTGTTGAATAATTCCCAGAATAGTATTTATCACATTGCATTTCTGGGGTAGGACACAATCTTGGTATGCAGTTATGTCAATGATCAGCGCTTGTGTTTACACAGTGTAAAACAATATCAATTATTACAATTAGTTTTTAGTGTTAAACCTATTTTAACTGTAAGCTGTAATTGATTTTGATAACCTTCTTAACCATGCTCATTCTGAGGCAATGTTGTTTCTGGAGCATTTAGCCTTTGCTAGCAAAATGTTTAAAAAATAAAAATCGAATTCTAAATGGACTAATATTAGAGTAAGCTGTAGCATTTAAATAGTGAAATATGTTTCCAGCTTATTGTGAGAGGACTGGCAGGAATGCCATCTTCTTTAAATATTCCCAGACCTATGTCACTTACTGTACAATAATTTATCTTTAGGTTATACTAATACTATAGGCTATGCATTTAAGTTAGCAGATTTCTATTTTTATTCAGTGGATATAAATCTACAGTAAGCCAAGCTTTTAGCAGATCTTAAATTATGTGTTTGATTGTTTTGTTTTTTAAATATGTTCATATGCAATTGATGCCTAAAAATTCTAATAAATACTAGCTCTATAGATGTCACTGTAGCCAGGCTCTGGCTGAATAACTGCAGCTGATAAGCAGAGCTGTCCCGCAATCTAGAAACCAAAAATCTATACCAGTACTCTACTAGAAATGTCAGTGCAGCGTGCAGTACTCCAGATCTATTATTGAATTACACCCTTTTTTCATTTTTGTATATAAATCATTTTTTTAAATCCATTGAACGAGTGTTTAACAATGTCAGACAGCATTGGCAAATAGAAATTGTGAGGATAGCATGCATCTGATAAAATGTTTATAGTAAGAGCTTTTCCGCACACGTGGCTACAGCAGATAACCTTAGAGATATTTACTGGACACACAGAAAGCGGTAATTAGTTCCTATATAGATGCAAGTTGTATTTTATTTAATATATATATATATATATTATTGAATTTATATATATATATATATATATATATATATATATATATATATATATATATATATATATATACCCACGACAAAACGTTAAAATAAAATTCGTACTGAATCATTTTTAGCAGTCAGACTAAAAGAATAAATGATTATGTGCAGAAGATCAATGCACATTACGGCATTCAATAATTTATTTGATATTGTTTACCTGCACATAAGAAGATGCCTGTTATGCACTGAAATAAATGATACAGAACCGATCAAAGTCTTTATAAACATCAGCTGTAAACAGGTTTGCCGCAGTATCTCTTAAACAAGTGTCCATTACATATTGCATAACTGCACTTTTTTTATGTAAGTGCTTTAAATTATGTTTTTTTTTTTTTAAAATGTCACTTAAACTGTGCTCCAGGAAGTTCTGATGGCATTGTCAGTGTTCGAGCTTTCTTCCCTTCTCTCTACCGGTACCGGCACATTAAGCTCTGCAGAAACTAACAAATCGTCGTCCGAGCGGTCTCTGTCCACCTGCATGGTTTCCTCGTATGTTGGAAGATATTTCACTTCTTCATACGCCGGTAGTTGCAGGACAGGAGAAATGAAATATCCCGCATCGAGCTCTGGGAATCGGTCGATCAGAAAATCCTGTGAAGCAGTGGTGTGACCGTTTAATAAAGATGGGTCCTCTGGACTATCCTGGTGTCTTTGGGGTCTTGGGCAAATTATCCTCTGCACGAAATAACCCATAGCAAATAAAAGCAACAGGATTAAAATCCCGGATAATTTCCTCGTTATCCAGGCAACGCTGTCAATGAAAGTGTGTAAAGGCTGTTTGCAGCATCTGATCTGTGGGCTGGTGGTATTCCCAAACACACAGCATCCCTGGTTTTCTTCACATGTTATATCCCCGCAGGTCCTCAATGCTTGGCAAGTCTGATAGTACAGAATTAGAAAAGTACAATGCAGTGATACATGTGTTGAGAAATGAACCATTCTCCGGTTTTAGGTTTTTTGATGTTGTTTTCTCGGTGATCCTGAGTAGTACAGTAGCAAACCAGCACACAGTCAGATCGTTTACATCAGAATACCGTATTTGGTAATGCGCTGAAAGAAGTAGGGCCGAGTAGAAGCTGTTTTCCTCGTTTTATTGCAGCGTGTTAATTGGAGCTCGCTCTGATATCTGGGTTCTTACATCACAATGGTGCAAACGTTCTCTAAAATAACACAACACCTTTGGCGGGTTACGCTGCTGCTTTGAATCTGGGTTATAAAGCGTGAACGATATAAAATAATAAACCTTCTAATGCAGCCAAGCTCTCCTTTTCTTAAATCCCAGCACTTTAAACTAAGATTTAGTTACTATCCAATTTAAAATTCCTAGTTAAGCTACCGATTTAGTTTAAGTGATAGTCTAGTTATCTGCTGTATCTGATCCTAAATGAACGCTATAGCTGAACAGAATGCAAGCGACAGTAGTGTATTTTTCTAATTTAAAATGTATAGTGCCTGCTTGGTGGGTTTTAATGCATTTTCTAATGCGTCGCCTTGTCCATTAGGGCTCCAGACTCATAAACGTGTCAAAGAATCCTGCAGAATTTCTCAGCTCCAACATGTCTACAACAGTACGCTGTCACGCTGTGGCCAGTTCTGCTTGTTGATGATAAGCAACGGTGTCTAGAGAACATTAAGTAGGTCTGCTATTCCACACGTGATATACAGCATTTATAGCTATTGTGTTAGATAAAGGGCACACAAACAATAATTCATGAATTAATAATAGTAACCTTTAGTATTCCATTTATGTTGAAGGTCATTTTAGTTCAATAAATGTCCATGTCAGATATCTGCTTATACGGTTCTAACCTCTTTGCCTCTTTATGCTATATTGATATTGTTGCCCTGCCATCAGTTAATATGGGAATGCCTCGACGATTTATTCCATAAAAGCTGCACCGTTGTGTTTTTCAGCCAGTGCAGTGCTATTTTATGGAAAGCAGTAACAAGCATCCTAATTCTCAAATCCAGATTCTCGGTCACTATTGAGATCTAACGGCTTTGTGGTAAGTTCTCATATGATATTCAATAAGCCCGAACACTTAAGCAAAATACTACTGATTTCTGTACTAGTTAACCCTGAGTACTGATGACAACTAGGAAACTATAAAGGCTATCGGGGCTGTTTTCGAAAGCAGTTTATGGATGTTAAATTGAAGCTACTATCCTTGGTGCTGAAATGTACTGCGCACGCCCAACTGGACTAGCATAACTAAACAATGCTAGTACTGTAATACACACTCCCTAACAGCTGCTGTGGCAGAACATGTCCTTTCGAGAAACATCCAGTAGCATTAACTACGGGATGACATGCAGCTCTATTGTAATTGACTACCTACCTGCCAGCGCCCTCTCTGGGAACTGTGCTTTATTTCAATATATCTGGCAGACTTATCTTTGGTCCTCTCTCAGTAGGCCTACAGTGCGTATTGAATTGCTCTTCTACGTCTCCGTTTTTTTTTTCTTTCTGTGAGCTTATAAGGCTGATAAGGTCTGACCGCTCCATTTAATTTTTGGTTATTTTAATAACAAACCTTTTCCCCCAAAACATCCTTACAAACTCCACCCACTGTTAATTATAAATAGCCAGAATCATTTATGAGACCGTGTGTGTGTGTGTTTATATATCGGACAAGCTACACTATGATACTTTCTAGTTTAAACTCACCCTGGGATCGTTTTGTTGTTGCTTTTTCGGTAACACTTTAGTTTAAAGATCGGTTATAAGTGGTTCTAAACCATAGCAAAAACAAAACAATGTCAAAAGTGTATAATAACTATATTGCAAAAAGGAAGCAACCCCATACAATTGGTGCGACAGACAAATAAAGACAGACAGACAGACAGACAGACAGACAGGCAGGCAGGCAGGTATAGAAAGACAAACAGACCTGAAAAGACAGACAGACTACGTCCATTACAAGCGATTATAAACAATAGTGCAAAAACAATGACAAACGTGTGTAATAATACTCTTATTATTTCTATTCATATTCTATAATTGTTAACAGCATAATTAATAACAGGTTTATAGATTGTTTATAACCACTTATATTGGATCCCGGAAAAAATAAATAAATATGCAGAAATTGCATATTCTTCCTGGCTTTTTTAAGTTTCCGGAATCAGGGCTTTGTAGCTGTATCTTGGACTTGTTTATGCATTTTGTGACGTGAACAAATGCATTAAGACAGATAATAGTATTATTAAATAACTTTACCCATCAGTTATAATTTTAAGCATTTTTGCTTAGCAATCTGTATATATGAAAAAAAGAAATGAAATATTTTGGCACACAGTTTTCATTGCAATGTGTCTGGACATTATAAGGCTAATGGCATTTTACAATATTTACAAACCACAAAACCATTAACACTATTTAAGTGTAATGGGCCATAAAAATTGTGTCATTGCCACTTAGTATTTACTGGCTTTGAGAAACATGAACATGAAACAATTAGTTTCCAAAAGAAAACAACATATGAATTGTGTATAGTATTACTGTGACAGGTTCTTTAAATTGTAGCTTTGGTAATAGTTATCATCAAGAATCAAGTGACATCATACCAAGGCACAAGCAGGCAATGGGACTAGGCCTCCACTGTTTACATAAATCAGGCAGGGCCCTTGGATTACCAAGGTTACGAAAATCAAAAATCTCAAAGTGCATGTGAGCCTCTTTAGGGTAGTTCTGTGTGTAAAATAGGACCCTACTCCAGTGATTGGAATGATACTGGTATTAAGTCCCATAGCTGGTGAGATATTTTTTTTTTCCTAACCGATACAAAATAAAAATATAATGATATGAATTATATAACTGTGAGCAACTGATGCATATCCATTTCTAAAAGCATTACACATGTTTAAACTATCTCCAATCAGATTATGAATGAATTATTATTAGGTTGGGGAGCAATAAAGGGGAACAAATCTGGAGAAGTGGCCTTTTCACAGCTGAATGAGGTCTTTTATCTGTTTGTGCATAGCTAGTTTGAGTAATTGGGCACACATGCTCTGAAGCCATGCATACAATGTAAATTTGTGAACACTGCGTTAATCCACTGCACCACCAATAAAACGTTTGCTGTATGTCAAACCCAAATGTCTAGTTAGTACTGTTAGAAGTAGACCCACTGTTCATTATGTGAACGAACCGTTTGCAGTGTTTCCATCCAAGGCTGAGGGCTCTTTTCTTACAGATGCATGTTTGTTTGTTTTTGTTTTTAAAGGGCTTATCAGAAGAGCCGATACCAGAGACATATTATGCTTCCTGGGATGGTTAGACATGTTTTTTCTAAATTCACCACAAAGCTGCCAGACTGATAAATGACTAAAGAGTTGTTTATTCCAGATGGTTTGTGATGTAGGAACCGAAAAGTATAAGCTTCCTGGAAAAAACAGCTCTATCTATCTTTGTGGTAAAAAAATATATAAAACAAATCAAATAGTGTTCATTATGGCATCATATAAAGCCTGCTGTGGAGAAACAGTGGGATAGGGAACCACCTTGCTGGATTGGTAATGTCCTTTAAGGGTTTAAAGTACTTCAGGCGGTCAAAAGCAGAACCAAAGCTAAGCAAGAACCTTTTACTGTGTGGTTGGTTTAATAATGTGAGTGACTCGATCAATTTCACTGTGCCGAGAAACAAAAGAAATGCTTCCGATTCTGATTTCTGTAGATAATGCGTCTTTCATAAATAATATATTCTATGGTAATAAAACTCAGCAGTGTAAAGCACCTGAAACCTGTCTTCTGCGGAAGAACAGCTGGCACACAAGAGTGTAACCATTAACCTGACCCCCTGCAACACTCTGCCCCCAGTCATAGATACCACATTTGCTCTGTGGTATGTGGTATTTCTTATTGATGCATTTATTACATCCACTAGGGAAAGAGCATTGTGGGCCTCTTATTAATCAGGGCTATTTAATCAAACACAAAAACACAGGAAAACATGCAATATACTTGACACGTTGACAAAAGCAATAGTAACATGTGATAAGCTCTTAATTTAATTTAATTTAATTTAACAATTATCTCAGGAGTCATAGAGATCATGTGAAACATATTAAAATAGTGAGTAATGTAGGAATGATGTAACTTCTCTTGTGAAAAGAAAATTCCTGTTAGGAAAAAAAACGATAATGATCTATGAAAAAGTAAATTCTGTGATTGGAAAACTCCCAGACCACTAGTATTTTACACCCACTTGCATTCATTCCTCTTATCTGAGGATTTGGTCTTTGCATTCCTGCTGAGTGCAGTCGCTGGCAACAGATGTGTTGCGTGCTTCTACTTAAAAGTTTCCACCACATTCTTATCAGTTTGTAACTGTTTAAACGAGTCATGCCTAGCAAACCTTTACCAGAATGGCTGTGCTTGTTGAATTTTTGATTGATCGAATTTAAGTGTATATGTTACAACTAAATGCAATCCGGAATGACAGTATTTTTGTGGCCCTTGTGAAGCTGTGCCACAAGAATATTACCGATTAATCAACCTGCAACACATGTGACCCCAGCATCCGATCACACTGAAATCATGTGGCCTGCTTTTAAAAGGATGCCAAAAGGAATGTGTGGTTTACACAATTGAAGAACACTCTGGAATCAAGTGAGAAACAAGGAGTGTGCAGATGGGAATACATACCACTGTATACTGGAATGCCCCTAGACTTTTTTTGTTAAGCCTTCACCCCCTGTTAAGCACATCCAGTTTATAAGCTGCCCTTTAATTTCCCTCATTATCGAATAGATTGTCTTCCCATGCAACAGCCTCTGAAGCCATAACCACCTGTTTACTCCTTTATAAAGTCACCACATACATCTGGTCCTTGAGCTCAGTACTGTGGTTACTATTTCTTCTAGAAAAACATGTTCATCTTTCAAGTCTACTGCAGTTTTCCGGTCAATAGAGATCATAAAGGTCCCCCTGTGGAGCTTTCTTATGTACACCAGGTTTTTACCCCTAAGGAACACTGCTTAATATGGGCATGAAATACTAGGGCTGTCTAAATTAATGCAACCCTCTCGCCATTTAGATTTACTTTGTATTACTGACTGTTCGGCTTTTTCAAAAACTTTAAAGCACCCCTGTAGCATCAGTGGAGCTATCAGAATCATGTTTAACTTCTGAGTACATCTGGTATATCATAGTGTAACCCATTAACCTGCCCCTCTGCTAGCCTGCCCCTAGTGGATCTAGTGGAAATATATCAGTAAGAAGTACTACAAAGAACAAATGTGGTGTTTCTTGCATCTGCCGGAGCCGCGCCGAGCCAGCCAGGAGGAGCTGGTTGTTTTTCCACTGCAGAACCCGAGCCATGCAACTGATGTCACTTGCAATGAATGTGTTGAGTCACATGTAGATGATGTGGTATTAACAGGCGCTGTATGTGAGTTGAGAATGGCAGATCAAGAGCTTATGGTTGTGTTTTTCTGCTGTAATTTTCTCTTCTCTGACTTGCTGCACGCCATGTTGTAACGTCTTCATTGAGTGTACTGACTGACACAACATAGTGATGAAAATCATTAACCCTGCCCCTGGCCCTGCTCGGCTCTGAGACAGATTCAGATGTGTTGTGAGCCCAGAGTTTCGCGGTTTGGTTCTCTCTTGGCTTGACAAATAGCCTGTACTGTGAGAGTCTGGGACCCTCATGGCACGAATGTGCCAGTGGAAAAGCCGTATAAGACATAGTACTCAGAATCATATCAATCCACCTTTGACCTTTTCGTTGAGTAAGGCTGACACCTTAGGACCAAACTGAGTCAGCTTGTCTTATTACGAAAAAAGACTTGTCGATCACCCATTTCTTACTGTATGGACCTGTTTCTATCTACATCCAATTGCATAGTGTAAACCCCCATCCTTCTTTTCTGCTTCATGCATGGCTGTGCAGTACAGTTCATCTGAGATTGTTCTGGGATAAACAGCTCATTACAAATGAGTATTAACAGTTAAGTATTTTCCCATAGATGCGTTTACTTTAGAAGAAACTAATAATAATAATAAAAAAACATGTTGAAATCTTAAAGGTATAGTCAATTTAACAAGGAAAGCTATTAAGACAAATTTAGTAAGCACAGAAGACTTCCTTCACATTAAATATTTCTTACACTAACAACGACCATAAAAGACAATAAGATACCTAATTTTTTCAGTTACTAGCAGATAAAATCTAAGGCAAATAAGTATCACAATAATTTACTGTACACTGAATGAATGTAACATATGAAAGACAGATGTAGGGAATAATTATACGAAGCATAATGGTCATGAGGTGTCTTAATTCCAATTTGAAGATTTAAACAACAAGTAGTCCTTTGATAATTGAAAAATAGCTGATGTTTTAAATAGCGAAATGCTCCAAACCACAATGCCATTGGACCGTGAACGTTCTCATCAGGCAGTAATTGTCTTGAAATAACCATCAGACTTGAAAAGATGATTTAACTCTTTAGGATTTACAGCCAACCTCAAACTCTGACCTTTCTGGTTACCTACTGGTTAAATTTAGAAACAGCTCTGCTTTCCCACTGAATTTCTCAGGAATATTTTTTCTATCTACCCACAGAGAGGGGATGAATCACAGAGCAGAGGGGGGAGAGGGTCTCCCAGCCAGACCTGATGCAGTGTCTGTGTGCTACCACCCACCAGTCATTGTTCACTGCGGTTGGCTGGCCACTTTCAACTGCCAAATATCAAACAGTCTTTTGCAAGTGGAAAAATTCCCTTCGGGCTTAGCCTTTCAAAGGATAGAAATATGCAGCAGATTTCTTTTTTTTAATATATATATATATATATTTTTTTTTATTTAAAGCATGTCATTTTCCAGAAAATACAGTCAAATTAGTTAAATGCAGGAAAGGTATTCTTAAACAAAAGCATCTGAATGTTACAGTAATGTACACCAACTAATAAAATACAGGAGACATGTGATTAGCATATATATATATATATATATATATACTGTATATATGGAAATAACCAAATGGTATTTTTGTAGGTATAATGTCCCAGTTAGATCTTAATAGCCTAAATGTAATTTTATATACCATTAAGTGCAACACCTGATACTGTATACACAACAATACAAAAAACAGTAGTCTTGCATAAATCAAAGTTTAATTTGGTGTAATATTTGCTCAAATACCCAGTGTGTGTTAACGATGGAGCACACTTAATTTCTTGTCAGGTGGAGAGTTGATTGGACTGCTATCCCTATTTATTTTTTTATTTTTTTTAATACACTTGGTTAGAACAATAATAAAACATAAAGACACCCAGAAGTAGGCTGTTGATTTGATACCAGGTCATTAAAACAAATTGTAACTACTGTGCCAGCGATTATAAGCTCTGCGTATATGCTCTGATCTTAAAGGTATCTGATCAGTGCTTGCTTGGACATTGTAAATATTAGGAGACTCTCTATGAATTAAAAAGAAGAGCCTCCTTCTTGATTTCAATAACCCTTAATTAAAGTGAAAACATTGAGGTGCATTCAAAGGAACACCAGCATGTTTATTATAAAACAAGCAGTGAACATGTGACCCAGGGGAGTGTTCTGTGACCCCATGCAGTGCTCACTTCTACCTTTGACCTGCATCTTTAAGCATTGTCAAGCATTTTCAATCATCATTATATTCCACTGCTGACCTCAGGAACTTGCTGATTATTCTATAGCACCGTAAGCACATTTGGAATTATAAATGAACTAATTGCACATTAAGTACGGTTCTGGATCATGGCTGCAGTGTGTTTCCATGATCAAGCATTCATTTAAAAAAAATAAAAACTGTAGACCTTGCTAACCAAGTAAATGGTGCAGTGCTTAGAACACTCCCTTTAACCACTGGGACAGGATCTGAACACCCTTGTGACATGAAGTATGGGGGTCTCAGCCTACCTCGTGGTGTAAAAATGTGCACCCCGTTTACCACACCACTACAGTATGTAGACATTTACACTGTGTTCTAATGCATACTTGCCAAGGTGGTAGTGTATACTCAGACAGAAGTGCCCATCTATTCCAGCAGTCTGTCGGGGACAGCAGTCACAGCCTGCACATCCAGAAGTCACATTTGTGTTGTCAGTTCAACCTTACACCTAAATACTGCAGAGTGCTACTGGTGAGAGAGTTAAAGTCCCTGCTAAGCAGCGACTGGTGAAACTGTACCAACCCATACTCTGTTTGATGCAGTTTTTTTATTATTATTATTTTATTTAAAAGACCGATTGACTCAGAAGCAGGTGCCTCAGCAATGTGTTACTGATTTATTTTACTTTATTCACGGTGCCTGATAGAGCTTACTGCTGTTTTAATGCGTCTTAACAAATCTCTTGCCATCGATAATCAATTAGGTGAAAACAGGCTTATAAAAAAAAAAAAAAACGTTTTATTCTTTAGAAAAATTCCCATGAGTACAAAACAGCTGCGTTTTTTCAGAGCAACTTTAAACACTTGGGGAAAAAAACGTTTTTGAACTATCAGCAGTACTTTGCTCACATCCGTTCCACTCTCTTGAGACCCCTGGTGCCTATGGTAGGCATTTTGTATTGTCCAATGTACTGGGATGGGGGGTAGGTATTTTACACTGGAATGGAAACACATTATGAATGAAAGCCTTCTGTCTGTCCTACATGTGTTTAAACAGCTTTCCAGAAACATTCAGCAAGGCAACAAGGCACTTTTAAAGCTGAAAGTCAAGTCATGCAAGCCTAATATCCCTTATTAAAGTACCATGGTAATTTAGCAGTTTTCCCATGCTGGCCCTGCAGGCACTCAGTGAATAAACTAAACTAAACTTTGCTATGCTTTTACTGTGGCAAACTTTTATAAAGTGCAACATCTTTGATGTCTGATGAAATGCCTGATAAAAAAAAGATACTGTAGCAGTATGTACCATAACAACACACCGAACACATTGACAAAGGCTAGCTGTTTGAAACAGCAGTATCCTGTACCAAAATCATTATCTTATTAAGTACGAATGGCAATTGCTAAATGAAACAACTTAATAGCCACATATACATACACTGCAAAGTGTGTCAACTCGAATGTCAATAGTTTTACTTTTAAATTGGTTTGCATTATTGTGTTTCACGGTTTATTCAGATACATTTGTTTTAAATTTTAATCTGAAACGCAAACTCTCATGACCAAACGCTTTAGATCTAAAAATGGATGTGGGTTACAAAAAGTAATGTGGAAGTGTTTATTTTGACAGACGATAGCTTTCCACCAACTGTTATGTCATACACTTATTGTTTGGGTATGAGCTAGCAGATCTTTGTGCAGTGGTGCGTTTCCATTCAAATGGGCTTTGAATGACTGAATCGATCAGCTGACTGTTGAGATCAGGCAATAAAAACAGACATTACAATATGGGTACTATTCGTTTTATTGCTAATGGGTATTGTCCAGTAATTGATTTTTACATCTACAAACTCATTTGGATCTAACTGGAGCCTGGCTTAATGACCCTAGAAAATAGCATAGCAAAGCAATAGCTCGAAAGCTGATGAAATTAAACAACAAAGGATGACACGTACAGTTTAACTACAGTATTGTACTCTGAAAACTGGATCAGGCGGAGCTGCTTTCTAGCACATCTGTATTTGAAAAAAATAAATAAATAAAAATAACCAGGTATCCTTCTAGAAATTGTATTGATGTGGGCCACCTTTGTGCTTTCCCTCGATTCCCTTTTTTGGTTCAGAATGGTAATTATTAAGAGCTATTAATACAGGGCAGGCTTTTGTACATTCAGGCTTATTTACCAAGGGATTTTGTCCCCATGCTGAGGTGGGAAAACATTTCTGCATGAGGGAATGAGGGCAGAATGTATGGGTCAGCAGCCCAGCTCTTATCTGACATGCGCTCTATCAATTCCACTGATGCCATCTAAAGGCAGGCAGGCAGGATACAGTATAGCTTAACACATAACTTGAACCAAGAGATGCTTTGAAATGGACCTCCCACAGGCTTGGTGGGCCCCTTCATGTGTGTCTCAATTCAGGTTGAGCAGTATAATATAGGACCCTACTCGTAGAGCTTTAAGGGTTTTGTTTGTGAAAAGAAAGCAAAGGACAGTTTAATTACTATAGTTGTGTGGACATTGGTATTTTTCTTTTTTAAAAGGTTTTGTGGTCTAGCGATTAACATGTGAACATAGACTGCAGTGCAATCTCTGCGGCTGCGCAGTGTTTAACGTATCAGAGGCAATCTGTAAGAGCTGTCTTAAGTGCACTGGAAAACAATGCACGTTTAAAACTAAGTTTGGTTCCTGTTTGAAGCAAAAACATGAGCAGTCCGGGTGCTAGAGGATTAAGGTTGAAAACCGCTAGTCTAAAAAACGTGCAAAGTGAGACATCTTTTGGCCAATAGAGGTAATTACATGTGTGCAGAGGGGAGGTGGGGAGGTGGGGAGGTGGGGAGGTGGGGAGGTGGGGGGAGCTAACTAAACAGGGATTTAGATTAACAAACTGTCAGATGCCTAATTTAATAGATCAGATTTGTACAGGCATTACTGATCACACTGATACCTACATTACTTTAATGATGATGTTACTCACTGAGTGATTTCAATCACTGCACTAATTGAGTTGAAATTACATTAGCAGATTTAGCATGTCATAGTTTTATTTAATCCCATGCCTTCAGAAGTGAAAGGCTAGTGTATTAACCCACAGCATCACCTATATATTTTAGGGGAGTGATATAACCAAAGCTTTAAAATCAACTGCCTTACCTCCTATCCTAGAATTGGCAACATTTATCACTGGTCCTCTAATTGTATCAATTCAGTCGCAGAAATAATATTTATTCAATAGTTAAATCATAACAGACTTGTCTCCTAGTTTTAGTACAGCAGTCAACTGCATTGCAACAACTGTCAATATATTGCTGACCATTCAGATACATAATTGCTTTTAATCTCTTATTGACATAGTAATAGCCATCTCCAAATCTTAGTACAGTAGTTATATATTTACTGACAACAACACACTCGTCAGTGTAGCCTCTACAAATACAAATACAGTTCAGTCTTGAGCAGTGTGTCTAGAGTCAAGACCCACTGTGTTCCAAAGTGAAGGATTATTGATCACTAATGCTTGTAAGTGAAAGGCACATAAATAATGAGGAAACTGATCTCTCAAATGTTTACCATGAGTCCTGGGAGATTGCTGATTGCAATTTGAGTTTATATCTAAGTTTAGCATACCTACAGGATAACAACTTGAAGCCCCAGGCGGCAGTCTTTACAGGAAGATCAGAAGAGGGGAATAAACAACACAACAACTAAAGATAATGGATCAGTGGTATAACGCTTTCATTTACTTTCAGGGTTCATGGAATTCAGTGTTTTTGCTTGTGGTGTTTTAGACACTGATTTTCGGGAGGATAGTCTCAGGGACGTCAGTGGGGTGGGGCAGTTGAGAGTGAAACACCATTATCAATATTGCAGATACAGCAGCAAGAGCCCTTGTTTGAAATTCAAATGACCAAAAGCGTGCTGGGCTAAACTGGCATAGTTGTTTCAAGACACTATAATACTGACTCGTGAAAAAAATATAGCCCCCTTCACAGTACAATTCCGAATGATTTCATTAATGCACGGGTATTATACACGCACATGCTGGCTATCCAGTAAGAAAACAGCAGTACCGTAGCTGGAATTATCAGCAAGGGGGTTATAACGCAGTTAAAAATGTGCCCAAAAACATACATGGTAACCAATTACATCCAGATCAATATGCTGTTGTTCAGAGGCCAGTATTATTCCACGTGCATTATATACTCATTTAAATGCAACAGAGAACAGGGGTAGTATGCTTGCCCTGTACGGTGAATCATTTTGTTTCTGAAATATGATCTAGGGATGAGCGACACCATCTACTGGGTGTGCAAGATGACGTAAACGCCGTTGATTATAAACAGGTCACAAATCAACAATTATACATATACATCGTAACAGTTCCTCGTGCTTTCTATTCTGGAATGGAACGATATTTTGTACAATGCCATGCATAGATAGTCAGGATAGCCTTGTTACTCTTCCTGCTTTTGCGAAAGCGAAAGACATGTTACTATTTTTTTTATTTTAAAAAAAGAAGAAAGTAAAGGGGTTTGGGCGGGATTTCTACTACAATATTATCCCACCCAAAGTGGGCCGGCTTACTGTCCACGAAATATGAGAAAGATTTATTTATTTATTTATTTAAATCAATTTCAGTTAAATTAATTTGCCACCCTGCAAGATTTGGGATTTTGCACAAGCTATTCTATATATTATTTATTGCACCTGAAAGGATGCTCATATATACATGTATATTGTTGTGTGGAGGAACACGGTAATAGACCTCTGACTGTTTGCTCATTATATTACAATGTTGGAAGTGCTGCTCTGCCGAGTGACGTTGTCTTCCGCAGGTGTGCGATATTGCAGCAGCATGCAGAGTTTATACAGCAAGCTTCACGATTAAAACACGAGAAAAAACAAACAAACAACACACAGAAGTGAGTTACACAAAATGGTTGCAGACATGACCAGCTTTGAGGATATGAAACAACTTGAAGCAAGGTAAGTTTCGCACAATATCTTATATATATATATATATATATATATATATATATATATATATATATATATATATATATATATATATATATATATATATATATATATAGTAACGCTTCTAGGAAATAAAAAGGGTATATACTGTAACGTTATACCATGAACGGTGATCATCAATTTGCTCTGCATGTACACCTGGTAGTTTTGTGAAGCAGAAAGACCACATTAAACAATTATAAAACTTATGACGCGTTTTGTTTGCTTAGAGAAGCGCGAATTTGAAACCTATTAAAGGCGCCATGTTTCCATTGTATTCTTTGCTATATGCTAGTCGGCCATTACCATTCTATGTAGATGTAAGGCTTTGTTTAACTATCTCAACCATGTTATAGCTACATACGCTCAATCTTACAGCATCGTTTCTTATGTTACATTTGACAATGTGTCGCCTGTAATACGGTGACTCAATATTTCTAGCCCAGGCATTGATTCAATGATGCCCGGCAGTCTTTGCCACAATGTGACACATTTTAAACGATTCGATTATTTCAGACAGTACACACACACACACACATTAATGTACACAAGCGTGCCTTTGTGATAAATAAAGATAATTTATTTTTCAGTAATTAGCACACATCTGAAAAATATCACGAACTTGGATGCGAGTGAGCGCTTTATGTCTTTCAGGAAGTTAGTATGCTGATCTAGGCAGGAATCCCAACTGCATTTGGTTGTTAGTGTTGCTGTTTTTCAGAAAGAGATTTCCTGTTGTGTTCACCACACTCAGCCTGCAGCTCAAATCAAGTTTTCACTTGCAAATAAAGGCCTGTGCCAGCAGCAGCTGTATTTCTGTAAAGGACCCAGAGATAAAGTTACCTTAGCAACAGGGATCATGATGCAAATAGTGCAATGTGTATTTAAAGACAAATAAAGAAGAGAAAAATAAACATAACCATGAAATTGCTGTTCAACGTGTTGCTTATGTTTTGTATAGATAAGTAGTTATGAAACAAAAACAGAAATGTTATGCATTTGGTAAGGAAAATAAGGGTAAAGAAAACAGTGAAAGATAATGAATCGTTGATATAGAAAGTCACAAAGGTGACTTTTTTTTGTGTGTGTCTGTTTTCAATACCTATTTTTAGAGGGTTGAGTGGACTGTGCCATTTAATTCTACAGGGTTTCATAATCGGAATATGTTGTGATAAACCAGATGCCATAAAGGCTAACACTTGTTTTAAACCTCAGCAAAAGCTCAGACCAGCCTCCACTGAATAACACTGACAAACCTGCACTTTCAAAGTTACCTGATTATATCTAGATACTGTACTTAGATTTGACATTCATTCTGGTGTGATGCATGAGTATAGAAAAAATAACATCTCCTTTTCTGGTATAAACAGGCCTTTGCTGAGGTCTTCAGTTTTTAGCAGGGGTCATTATTTCCTTGTACTGTCTGAATTCTAGCAGACAAAGCTGTATCAAAGACCACCACTATAGAAGGACCAGCTGTTTAAAGTGACACATCCCTGTAATTGTATTGTATTCTGCACGCTCCAGGGTCTATTGAATGGAGTCTGGAGCCTTGCCAGTTCTCTACAGGTTTGGAATACTGTGTTTTAAACCAGTTTGACTGGTTCGGTCCATGAAAGCAGAATATTAAACATAAACATTATAGTCCTATAAAAAGATTCAGACGAGGAAATAATAAAGCACATTTCAACACACTGTCATGTTTAATGAGGAATAGAAACTATATAGATGCAGCACACATTGACCTAAATATATGGGAACACGGTGGGGGTGTTGGCCTGGATTTTCGGGGGGGGGGGGGGGGGGGGTGCTTGTGATGAATCGGATTTTTCCACATGGCTGATGTTTTTTATTGTGCCACGTAGTTGAATAATTAATTTCGGGGGGGGTCTGAACCCCCAAAACCACCCCCTTAGCTACGACACTGCTCATGTTTACATGTCAGCTCAATTTGTTTACTGAAGGCTTTGAATGGCTTTTATATACATACAATACATTTCCTGTTAACAGTTCTGCAAGTTAAGAGTTTTACAAATAACCGAAACCCAGAATGCGTTAATGTGTGTCTGTGAAAGATTTTCTGACCCATAGGTACAAGTGAATCGAGTCATGAACTAACTTTATACATGTACTCTACTTCAGAGCTATTCAGCATCAAAGGCAGTAGAATAGACCTGGCTTCACTGTGAACGCAATTCAAGCACGTCCAGCAGTACATTTCAAAGAACTTCACTAGAACGTATCTCTTTTCACATTGCCCCTTCAGTCTTCCGCAGGGTGTACTTGTTGTCAAGTCGTTTGATCTGTCAGTTTCATTAGGCCTGCCAGTGAGGTGTAATTTAGTGCACAGTGTAGGAACTACTGGATAGACTTTCCCCACTTAGCTATGTAATGTAGTAGTAGTACTGTATGTGACAGGCCAAGACCTCAATCGCTCATTTCAGTTTTTATGCATATTTTATTTTCTAATTTATTGTGATGAATGGCATTTGCTTTTTTTAAAAAAAATTCTACATATTTAATTTAGCAGTACTTAAGAGGAGAAAGGTTTATTATTGTACTGTAGAACTGTTATACAATCCTCATTGAAGTTCTACAGCACAACCGAACATGGGCCAAGGAAGACCTTAATAGAAAGATTTCAATTGGCTTAAAAATAACTATTGCTGGTACAGTAGTGACTTGACCACCACTTAGATTTAGCTTCTAGATACAGCATTGTTTCTATTGATCACAGTCGTCACACATGCAACCCTTTCTCTATATAAGAACATAGCTCGATAACTATGAACAATGTGAAAAAAACTACAATATGTACAACATGTAAAATGCATGCAGTCTTACAGCATCAGCAGTCATGTTGTATATAATCTGAAGCACTGACAATAGCCTGAGAGTATATTGATGCAATATTAACCAAAGTTAAACAAAGTTATGAAACTCAAAGACGGCTGTCAACTGATTTAAGAGAATATATAATCTGTCAAATTATTCAGATGCTTATCTTTCAGCATTATTTGAAGAGTTGCCTTTTTATGGAAAATTCTGTCAGTTTAAAAAGCTTGTGAGTTGCACATGATTTATTTGAAAACGTGCTTTCTCTTTTAACTGGGCCCTGTATGCGCTGGTTTACAGTAAAATACTTGAGCTATATATGAATATTAGGATTAAATCACTCTTCAGTTTCACTATATTGTGGTGAGCCATGTTTCTACAGTGAATGCCCTTTACATTACGTTTGAGCAAGTAATACTATAACAAGACGCTGAAGTTAAAATATACTTCCCAAACCAAATCCTCGAATCTTGACACCTGAATCTACGTGGTTTTCAAGACCTTTATGCATAAACCACGTTATTTTCCTTTGTATTTAATTTAAGGTCTCTCGACTTGAGTGATTGATCATAATCAGAATCTGATATTCATTGCTGTTTGTCAATCTTGTTATTCTTTACACTTTGTAGAGTGAAAGCTGGATATGTTTTTGCACATACACATAAAGTAGTGAAAATTTCCCAATGTACCTTCCTCGCAATTTCAAATAACTCAGAGCAACACAAAAGGCCATCTGCCACCCTGGGAAGGTTCACACTGTGGTTTAGTGGTGATGTGTGTGGCTTATGCATAGAAACTGGTCACTTTAACAACCATTAGTTGATGCAGGGCTTTTGGGAGGGGGAATTAAGCCCCTTGCCCAAATAGTATGCTAAGTGCTGAAAATGAATTACATTACATTTGAAACTGTGGAGGACAAGACAAGGCTGGGTAGCTTTTCACTTCCTGTTCTTCACTGTGGGCCAGTCTGCGATGATGTTTACCGGAGTGATTGCTCACAGGAAGCAAGCAAATGTTACAGGCGGGAAAAAAAAGCTGTTATTTTTGGATATATATCAAATTCTAATTGAATGAATTTCCGTACATCTGCAGGGAACTCTTCCTTGTTGATTTGGTCCATAGGTGGTTTAAATGCAATGTTTACATCTGAAGTCACGGGACACTGCATGCAAGATAACATGCTTAACCTTTGTGAAATATTCTTTCGTAGATGATTGTGTTCCCAAACACGGAAACATTGCTGTGATCATTTGCATAAAGATGCACATTATGTTACTTTCAATTGCAAAACTGTGTTTTTTATTTTTTAGTGGCGACGTCTCACCATCGGAGCAAAAAGGTAAGATTAACGAAAGTATTTCTGTCTTAAAACACAGAGACGGAGATTGATTATATGTTTACCTGGCTGATAGGGTCATATAACGTCTTGAATCTTGTTATCCTGTGATAAAATATACAGTAACACAATGGAGTTATATTAGCACAGGATAATAAATAAAAAGGTTCTTAGGAGTCTGCAACCCACTCCAGGTACTTGAACTCCATGGTCTGAACTGTCCCACTGTGTCCACTAGATGTCAGTGTGTGAACATTTTTTTTCATGTTCCCAGATCTCTTACAGGCAGTACCAAAAACAGGGAACTTATTTATGACATCACATCAGAGAAGGGCAGTTTATTTTATGAAATACGCAGAAAATACACTTCATGAAAATACACCCCACATGAAAAAATCTCCCAATGAAAAAAAAAAAAAGCTTAGGCTTTCTAGGACTGACTAAAATACAATTATAAAATGTATTGTATTACCACATTCACATACAATGTAATACGTTTTCCTAAAAAAAAAACCAAAAAACTAAAATAAAATATTCCAAGATAAATGGGAATAAAGAAAGAATCTTCTTATATAAGTCACAAAATATCATGCTTATACTGGTGTGTGTCTGTATATAACAAATATTATTTATTTTAAATTTCTCCCAAACAGACAACCAGACATTTTTTTCCAACAGGAATGTGATTATGTTATTTGACTGTAGTATTTGCTAATAATAAATAGATTATTCTTTAATTATTATTTACAGATCCTAACCCTAATGTAGAGGCCTTGTACTATATACACTGGGAATTTGGGTCTAACAAACCAGAACTTAGTTAAAAAAAAAGGATCTCCCATAGCCAAGACATGACAGTGAAGACCAAGGGCCTAATTCTGCATCAAAGATATTCCTTTTAACTGTGCAAAGACCCCATTCCTTTGGGAACCAAAGCAGAAAAGTTACACATGAGCTATGAAATTGGCGTAGATTAAATCAATGAGACAGAGAGGCCCCTGAGAGACAAACTAAAGGAGCAGCAAGGATGTGTCAGGACAGAAAAAATACTGCAATCCTCTTAAACCTTCCCCTCCTCTGAAACGAACAGCAGAACCACTGCCCAGCTGACATAACAAGAGCAGCTCTTTCTGATACAAATTAGCAACAGTATTGCATGTCCGTACTGCATTGGACGTATTGCACAGAACAGCGTTGCTCTGAATGTACAGGAGCACTACAGAAACTAAAAGTGAACCTCTGCAGTTAGAAGAAACCAAAAGAAAAGCCTCAACGAAAAGCGTGAGTAACGAGAGAGTCCTTCGAAAGCAGAAATAGAAATCCACATCTGAAATCTGGACAGTGGATTTCCTTGAATTATACTTGGTTTTCAATGTACTGGTGTCGGTGTACTCCTTTTACTGGCAGAGCCGCCTCCTACACTCCTTTCCAATACCTTTCAGACAGTTTCCACCAAATACATGGGTAACCACACTTCTACATTCGACTTTGGCAACACATGTCCATATAAAGGTGATTTTAGTTGGTATTTCAAGAGTATCACTGGCTGACATTAGATTTTCTAGTTGACCTTTTAAACTATTCTTCCTTGCATTTTGGAGCTGGATTCCAGTTATGTTCATGCTTGTGTAAAATAACAATTTTTAAGGCATCCTCAAGTACTCAAGTATCGCTCATCAAGAACAATATCATCATCTTCCATCAGGGAGATGCGTCTTCGATAAGTCGTAGATGGATTTTGCATAACAAGTTATTCAGTCATGTGATGGTCATCCATTTGCAGAAAAGTGTTACGATATAGACATTTAACAGCCAACATTACTATCCATTGATTTTTTCCTTCTCTGTAGCCCACGTAGAGAGTGAAGCTTCCACAGAAGAGAGCTCAGAAGATGAAGATTCTGGTAAGGGCATACACACATTTAGATGTTGTGCCAAAGCCTTGTACAGCTTATGTTCCAATCTGCACTCTGCAATCCCATTATACCTTTTTCCAAAGCTTCCTGCAGTCTGCTTGTCTGCTGGTAGCTTAAGTAATTATTATTTCCTGAGACTGTGTTGCCCTGTAAAGGATCAGAGATACTAGACCTGTGTCTGCTGTTAAATCTTAATTAAAAACCTGTTTGCTTGAACTGGATTTTTTTATAATCAGTATATTTTTGGTTAGATCCTTGTACTTTATCACTCTGCAATGGTTTTGCTATGAAGAGGACTGTGTAGAATTAATGATCTTGTAATTGTTATGAAATGTTTTAGGAGGCACTAATCAGCTGTCATCTAATCACACAATTTTTATATCATTATACAGATGAAAGTGCAACTGAGAATGAATCGGGTAAATATATATATATTTTATTTTTTATGCCTTTCTAAATTTTTTAAATATGTTTTTGATATCCTGTAGTGCCACTGCTTGAATTTCTTTTCCCCAGTGGGCAGCAGTGTGGAGTAGTGGTTAGGGCTCTGGACTCTTGACCGGAGGGTCGTGGGTTCAATCCCCAGTGGAGGACACTGCTGTTGTACCCTTGAGCAAGGTACTTTTCCTAGATTGCTCCAGTAAAAACCCAACTAAATGGGTATAAATGGGTAATTGTATGTTAAAAATAATGTGATATCTTGTAACAATTGTAAGTCACCCTGGATAAGGGCGTCTGCTAAGAAATAAATAATAATAATAACTTATTTTTGTCATTTGCAAATTTCACACAGTAACCAAATATTTCAAATGCATTTTCTGAACTCAGTAATGCTGACGATGTTATCACCCATCCCACTTTGTTGGTTCCCTTCTTGTTTATAGATTTATTTAAATATAGCACTATTGCTTCTTGTTACCTTCCTAAAGTACACAACAGAAGATACTCTGAAAGCATTGGTTAGCACTCCTTTAATGTCACGCGATAACAGATAGAGTGAATCCCTGCTCGCTGCATACTGGGAGAAGTGCATAACATACTGCCCTTTCTTTTAATAGAAAAAGAAGAACCAAACGTAGGAAGTTTCAATTCTGGTAAGAAACCATTATAAAAATTAAATCATACACTTGAACACACAATTGAACTTTATAGACCTGAAAATGTGATCATTTAAAGAACATGTTGTGGCAATATTTTGTTTTGCAGAGCACAGTGCTGATGGAGAAAGTGAGTTATCTACTCCAAAATCAGGTACATGTATAACACTGGGGCACAGACCAGAGCCCGATTCTCAAATTAACTTTCAGCTGTGAGTTAGGAAAATACAAAGCCATGCACTAGACAGAGCAAATGTGTATCCATTTTAATTTTGATTCATTATGGATAATGTGCTTATGAAATCAAACTATCGACTTTGTACATTGCATTTATTTCTGTTTGTCTGTGTTTCTTTCTCAAAGCTGAAAGTAAATTGGATTGGGCCCTTAGTCGTGCTTATATGAACTCCTTCAGCACTAAGTAATGCTACTGTAAGATAACAATTATGCTGTGATGGGTTTTGCTGTGATGGTGATCTGTCTATCTATACTGTAAATAATGTATGCACTTTTTCTTTTGCAGACTTTTATATTAAGCCTACCTGTGAAAAATGCAAGGCCAGGCAGGTAATATATTTACCATGATCAAATCAGCTTACCAAAGTGAATTATTTCTTCAGTTTAACACTGTTCTATTAATATTCTGCACAATATTGTGGAAGTAATAACAGACGCCACTACAGTCTTTACCTAGTATTGAGTTCTTTCTCATACCCAGACAGTTAAAATGGTATATTCGGTCACAATTATTAGTTATGACAATTGAAAAAAAGGTACTATTGTGTAATAAAAATGAAAGAAAAACATGATGTTTAGGAAAGCATGAGTGTAATTGGGCCTTTTTATGAAAAATTCCTCAGAATCAATCCTACGAACAAGTAACTCCAAGAAATATATCAAAGGGACGATTACTGTGAGTACAGATGCATGACTTCTTGGTATTCAATCACTATTACCAATAGTGCAAAACTTCAGATCGATTTCAATTTTCCTTTCTGTTTCTTACTTTAGCTTAATACTGGATAGTGAAGGCTCCTACCAGTGTTCAGTCACAGGTTTGATGTTTGAAGTTTCAGACAAGGTTAAAATCACGTATGCAACGCTGTCCTGGAGCAAGTATGGAACGTATTTAAAAGAACCATGGAAGTTTATTGGTCCAATATTTGACGTGAAGTGTGACCCCAACATTCTCAAAGCCATCCACTTTCCCCATTCACTCTGCTTGGGTGGTAAGGACGGATGATACACTTTTTGTGATGTTGCGCTTTGAAACCAATAGAAAATGTACTCCTAGTTCTAACAGTGTGAGGATATCCCGATCATTAGTCTATTTAATTAAAGAAGCAGTCAAAACTAAGACTAGCATTCAGAACTAGGTATTAAAGCTGTTAATATAATTGAGATGGTACGTTTATATAATGTTCATTAAACTATACTAGTTGTTACGTTTAATAATGCCATTTTCTTATGCCATACATTGTTTTGTAATTTAACTACGGGAGGCCTTAACTACCACATGGAGAGTATTTTGTTTATTACGTATCTATTCATTGTTGCTTGTAACCCTTCTACTATTTAATCATCAGTGCTCTGTTTCTTTTGATTGATTTGCTGATATGGTGATGGCGGGTCTTTTCTTTACAGATCATGAAAGTGACATGAAGTTTGGAGTTCTGCACATTAAGGACAATGCCCCTGTAATAGAATCCTCCTCTGATCACTCCACTTCCCATATTAAATGGAATGTCACCTCTCTGTCACCAGTGGGCCCCATTGTTCAGACATCACAACACATAGAACATCATGGCGTGGTTCTTGTATACAAAGTGTTAGACAGTCATCCCTCTGCATCATTTCGTGTATATTTAGCTACAAACAACAACTCGGATATCAAGGTAAGCAATGATCATTAGCAGAAGTTGAAAAGTTGCTCAAGTTTCTCAAGCCAATACTGTGCAGTGTTCAGTAAAAACTAATTATTCACCATAGCAGGAAAGATTAAACTGTATAAGTTTACTGGAACCCGGATCAAACCGAAAGAACATTCCAGCTAAACTTTAAATCCTTGTGACATATTCATATGTAAACTCTTCATGATACAACCAGTCGGTTCTTGTAAAATGTCAAATAACTTGTGCAGAAAAAGTATAACTCTGTAAAATCCTGATCAAATGATTGTCTACAGCTATTCAAAACATTAACGTACGGCAATATGTACATACGTGTATATGTACACCTGTCTCCAGTAGATCCCCAGGCAGGGATCTATCTCTTGGGGGATTAACCTCCTTGGTCATTGAAACCATAGCAGCCATGATTTCACTTTGTGTCATATCTACAAGAGAAGAGCATGCAGTTTTAAAGGCTATCAATGGTGTTGGTTCTTTCCTGTTTACAGTTACAGTAAAAGCTCACAACGGGAAGTTTGTGACCACAGAAACAACACAGTGCCTATAAATGATACTTCATAGAACCTCATGTTTTATTAATGACAGCATTTGGGAACATTAGCATTTAAGAATATACATATTCAGTACAGACAGCCACTGTGTTGATCATTGCTATCTGAAAAACTTGAACCAGCCCTGAATTCAAGGTGTATCCAGGACAGTCTCGCTCCAGAAAATCGTTTCTGAGTATAATCCTTTTGTCTTGCCTTTTAGGATATATATAAAGATGTCAGGCAGTCAAATAAAAAATACATCAAAATTGATAAGCCTCCTACCTGTCAGAAACTACTGGAGGAAAAAAAGAAATACAGACTAATCAGTGAGCCAGAAGCCGACATCACGCCCGAGGTATGGTTTTCACAGCGTATCAGAAACGCAACGTTCCTTTATTTATCCGGGTCATTGCAATTCAGGGGATCACAATTTTTTGCATTTATTAAATTAATCAATTAATGTATTTATTTATTTCATTAAAACCTCTGTCTGTTTGTTTTCTGTTTTTTGTTTTTTGATTTATTGTTAATTTAATTACCGGTAAATGAATGACAGTACTAGAATGCAGCAGCCACTCATGTTCCAGTTTTTGTCTTTGCAGGAAATACAGTTCACATTAGATGCAGTCAAATTTAAAGGCTACTTTGAGGTTTATTTTGAACAGCCAGTCTCGTTTAAACTGTCACTGGTAGAAGCTGACTCTGATCTCACTGTCTGGACTACAACACTACGAGAATGTATGTTTAATTTTATTTATTTAAAGACTAAAGTAGACAAACTATGGCTAGTGTTTTCTTCAGGGTACACATAACATTTGTCTGCTTGACTTAGTGTTTTATTGAGTGTTTTAAAGTTATGGCTGATGTAAGTAAATCTCATTTGAGTTGTGCCAATTTAAACTTTGTAACTATGCTTTATTCCTGACAGGTGATTGGAATACAAGCAATTTTAAAGAACCAGCTGTCAAGAGAGCAGAAAATGGTGAGTCTGTTTTAAAAACAGATACAGTGCCTATAGAAAGTCCATACCCCCTTTCAAAATTGTCACCTTTTGTTGCCTTATAGCCTGGAATTAAAATGCATTAAAATAGTTTTTTTTTCATTTATCTACACATTCTACCCCACAACGTCCAAGTGAAAAAAATATTCTAGAAATTTGTAGAAAATTAATTAAAAATAAAAACTGAAATAGCTTGGTTGGATAAGTGTCCACCCCCCTTGTAATAGCAATCCTAAATTAACTCAGGTGTAACCAATCGCCTTCAAAATCACACACCAAGTTAAGTGGCCTCCACCTGTGTTAAATTGTAGTGATTCACATGATTTCAGGATAAATTCAGCAGTTCCTGTAGGTTCCCTCTGCTGGGTAGTGCATTTCAAAGCGAAGACTCAACCATGAGCACCAAGGCACTTTCAAAAGAACTCCGGGACAAAGTTGTTGAAAGGCACAGATCAGGGGATGGGTTTAAAAAAATATCAAAGGCCTTGAATATCCCTTGAAGCATGGTCAAGATGATTATTAAGAAGTGGAAGGTGTATGGCACCACCAAGACCCTGCCTAGATCAGGCTGTCCCTACCAAGAGGCCAATGGCAACTTTGCAAGAGCTATAGGCTTTTATTGCCAAGACTGGTCAAAGTGTGCATGTGACAACAATATCTCAAGCTACCCACACATCTGGCCTGTATGGTAGGGTGGCAAGAAGGAAGCCGTTACTCAAGAAAGCCCACCTTGAATCCCATTTGAAGTATGCAAAAAAAACACTCAGGAGATTCTGTAGCCATGTGGCAAAAAGTGGTCTGACGAAACTAAAATTGAACTTTTTGGCCCAAATGCAAAGCGTTATGTTTGGCGCAAACCCAACACAGCGCATCCCCAAAGAACACCATCCCTACTGTGAAGCATGGTGGTGTCCGCATCATGTTATGGGGATGTTTCTCATCGGCAGTGACTGGAGCACTTGTCAGGATAGAAAGGAAAATGAATGGAGCTAAGTGCAGAGAAGTCCTTGAGAAAAACCTGCTGCCCTCTGCAAGAAAGCTGAAACTAGGACGGAAGTTCACCTTTCAGCATGACAACGACACAAAGCACACAGCCAAAGCTACACTGGAGTTGCTAAGGAACAAAAAGGTAAATGTCCTTGAGTGGCCCAGTCAGAGCCCTGACCTAAATACAATCGAAAATTTGTGGCATGACTTGAAGATTGCTGTCCATCAACGCTCCCCAAGGAACTTGACAGAGCTTGAACAGTTTTGTAAAGAAGAATGGTCAAATATTGCCAAATCTAGGTGTGCAAAGTTGGTAGAGACATATCCCAACAGACTCACAGTTGTAATTGCTGCCAAAGGTGTTTCTACCAAGTATTAACTGGAGATGGAGACTTATCCAATTATGATCTTTCAGTTTTTTATTTTTAATATATATATTTTTTCTCAATAAAAACTTTTTTCCCCTTAACAGTGTGGAGTATGGTGTGTAGATAAGTAGAAAAAAAATCATCATTTAAATGCATGAAACTTAGACACAACAAAATGTGAAAAAAGTTCAAGGGGGATTAGGCTTTCTATAGGCACTGTACTGTAAAACTTAGTCAGTTGGAAATGCATTAGTAAGGTGCTGTTATAGATGAAAGTGCAAAGGTGTGTTTTCTAACAGGAATTTAAAAAAAAAATTAACAGTATAATATTAACAACAAACTAATTGACATTTTAATTGCAAAGATTTGGAACGGTCTGAGATCTGTAATGTAAATCTTTTTTCTTGCACAGGGATTAAGAGAAATAGATCAAGCAGCAGTGAAGAGGAAAATGACAATAAGAAATTCAGAGGTGCTGACACAACAGGTATTACCGCTTTTTGTCTCGACTGACTGTATTGCAATTCAGGATTATGGTTCTTTTTAAATGATTAAATATTGTGTTCACCTCTGATAAAGGGAATCACATTCAGAATTGTCCACTCACTTTAAATGTTGATAGACCCAGAAAGGAGATTTGAGGTTAGGGTGTCTTCATCCCTGTATGTAGTCAGTAACCTGGGGCAACAGGGATGCTCTGATAGCATGTGCTCCATACCATGATGTATAAGGGGGATTGCACCCTATACAGTGGGCTAAGAGGACTGTACATGGAACAAAATGGAAAAATCTGTGCATTGAGTAGCAGGTTGTTCGGGCGCATGCCTAAACAAACGGTCAGAGTGAAAACAGGACAAGAATCTTCTTTATCTCAAACACTTTTAATAATGTATTTTGTTCCAGATGGATCAAGGTCCAGCAAGAACTGTCAAGAACCACTGAGCATCACTATCACTGAGCAACAGCTTATGAGAATTGCAAAGGTTTTTGGTAAAGAGTGGAAACAGCTTGGCATCAGCTACCTGAATATCTCAAAGAACGATATCGATCAGATTCAAGAAGAAGACAAAGAGGACCTAGCAATGCAAAAGTTTAACATGCTTCTGGAATGGAAAAAGAAGGCAAAAGACAATGCAACAATAAAAGACCTCTACTATAGCCTCCATGATCCAGATGTTCCATATGTGGTAAAGAAGCTCCTTCAAGGTACAATGCTTCAAACATACAATGTTTCGGTAACTAGTGCTTTTATCATGTTTTTGATTCCGAGATTAATACAAATAAAAATTCACAGCTTTGTGTAAGAGAGTTACATATCAGTTTAGTCATCAATAAAATACCTATTAATAGTGCTTCAGATACAATTATACATGCAGAACATCTGTGCCAGACATTTTACAACATTAAAACAATCAAAATGAGACAAAATGAGCACTGTAGCACCATGGTTGCAGATCTTAACTGTTTGAAGACAGATACATACATGATGGCTGTTTAGAGAGCTGAAGGCACTGTAATAATCAGTAAATGGCACAGCAGGCATTTTAAATGTGTTTAGTAACTACATTTCACATATTTTACAGACATGATGAATGAAGTGGAAGTGGAGCCAGTAACATTCTCAGGGGCATTATGAGCACACGAGAGAAGAATCAAGCTGTACATCATGTATTCATTTTGATTGGAAATGTGAACTGCTTTTACACTTTAACTGGGTCTTTTTTTGTAGGTCTTTATTCAGTTTAGGCATAGTTGTCTTCTTGCAATATATACTTTACACTAGCTCCTAAAGGGAGTTGCTAATATTTAGTGCTTAAATAATGCAGTGTAGTAGCGTAAGAATGAAGTGCACCAGGACTGCCAGAAAGAGAACCACTGTGAGCTGTGAACTATCCCCACACTTATAGAGGGATAGAAGTGAAAACATCCATCATGACAAAAACATTTCTTTTTGATGGCAACAAACCAATTTCTTGGACGGGGAAGTTTTCTGAAGTTTGGAATTTTGCTATTTTCCAAGGGGATGATCTACAGGAGAGTTGAGAGGGTACAGGAGGTGTTGTCATTTATGACTGGTGAATAATCAAAACATGGCTGGTAACTGACAATCAAAGGACTGATTTCAGCAAAAGTTTGTTAGCAATTTCTTATTAATGGTCTTCTAGCCACTAAGTGACTACGTTTGTATTGATAGAATGCACTGTTTACCTATTTTCAGGTAGCATACAAACTGTATGCAGCTTTGTGAAGAACGCAGCTATTAACATAGAGGAATGCAGGATATTTTTGTCTTTTTTATGCAGGTAAAAAAAAAATGTATACATTTCAAAATAATAATGTACTGTATTTCAATAAGCTGGCTTTCTCCTCCCTCATGATCACCAGTAGCAAGTCCATTCCTGGAATGAAACTCTCCTGTGGCATATGGGAAGGTTCATTCTCCTTAAAAGCTCAAGAGTGTGAGATGTTGATGCTGTGAAGACAGTTCATCACATAGAGGTGTGGTTGTTGGACAAGCCAAGGTCATGTGCCGATGGTGTATAGCTGAGTAAACCACTATGTTGCCACTGTAGGTTTATGACCTAATACAGCTAAATGCTTGTGTTCTATGAATGGATAGAAACCATGTCATTTGGCAGATATAATGGCTCATGTACAGTTGGTGTGGGTACTACTGCATGTGTCCCATCTGTGGGGTCGAGGGCTAGTTAAAAACACTAAGCAGAGGTTTGACACTCCTATATGCCTTGCTAGTTCACCTCCTTCCAGTTTTGGCCCTATAGAATGAACCTGACCAACTCCAGACAGGGCAGCAGTATGTTCTTAATCAAGATTCAGTGAATCGATTTATGGATGACATTCTTCCTTGTTGATAATAAACAATTCTGTATGAAACTTTTTTTGTTATTCTTTTTTTTGTTACTGTCTGAAATAGTTAGTTTGCATTTAAACCTGTTTTTGTTATATTGGTTTCCTGCCAGTTTTAATGTTTTGTAAATGGATTATTTTATATTGCACCTTGTGGAGATATTTTTACACAGATAAAAGGTTATGTTCTTTTTAAGTGAACCCTCCTGCTGTTTAATAACTAATCTAATTAAGCATAAACACATCAAATAGTAAAACAACATATTCCCAGTGATTACTACATTACATATTGTTCATTCAAAATCTTTCAATATGGTAACAAGACATGCTAGATCCTCAAATCTATTTACCCCAAATGGCCATTAAGCTCATTTTTGTAGCAGGGAAAGTACACCCAACAATGGTCCCAAACCAGCAATTAAAAAGTCTAACCTTTTATAGGGGCTTTTAAGAGCTGATTTAGAGTTTTTTTTTAAATAATCAATTATAATCTGTTCTTTACACCACATAGGTGAAGATAAATTGCATTTCAGTATCTGTAATCTAACAGCTGTTGTAAAACATCAATACATGTGTTAATAAATGTCCTGACAATAAACCAGTTATGGTAATAAATGGAAAACACTAGTTAATGCTTAACAAGGAATAACAGTTATATTTTGAGCCGATTCACTTTCTTAATCAAACCCTAATTACCAAAGGAAGTTGTTTCTTTTTACCCTCATATCTTGATTGCGTTAACAAACAACGTGCATTGATCTCACCTGATTCTATTTGAACCTGCATTTCGTTGTGGCTCTAATTGCCGAATTCAGCTTTTTAATTTCCACTGCGTTAGTTTCTAGTAGTGCATGGCTAATTTAAATAATCTGGTATTCAGTTAAGGCTTAACAACCATTAATTAAGGTTTAAAGGGAGGGAGAGAGATGAAAAATAAAACCTGGAAACTAGAAACCCTAGGTATGTTTGTGGTTTGCATGACTGGCTGAAGCTCATTTCCAGGCCATGCAATGCAATTGCTATTTCTGTATCCCTGGTTCAATGGCACCCACACAATGTAGTTTCAGGAAGTTTCTGATGGGGGTGGAATTTTTAACCAGTCAGTTAGAAATCAACGTTTAGCAGCTAAGAAACTACTCAAGTAACATGTCAAAAAAGCCTAAGTACAGAATATGGAAAATGAATGCACGATATCTTTCCCCAAGGTGCTCACAGCAGCTGAGAAAACTAAACATTTGAGTTCTGATCTAGCTAAACAGTGGAGTTCTGATCTAGCTAAACATTGGGCCAGCCAGAAAAATGATTTGAATTTGTGGTCTGTATATGTTGTATGGGAAGCTTGGGGAATTCTAAATGGTTTAATTGATTTAGTTGTGTGGGCTACCACCTGAATGATGTTGGGGTGCTGGGAAGTGAACAGAATTAGCTAAATGTAGTAACACACTATCTTGTACACCTCGGACTGCTCTTTTGAAGTTGAATTGGCTGGTGTGTATTGGCAGGGAGGCATACTTCGAATTACCCCAGAATTTTGGGTGGTGGGTTTAATCCACACAAGTGTTGTGGGGCAGTTCCAAACAAACCTACAGTAGATGACATTGAACAAAATTAAACCATACAACTCAAATAATACTGTATTGATGTTTCTGATCAATAAGAAACACATGATAAAAATGATCATGAAGAAATTAATGTGGGTAAAAATTGGATTTTCTTTTTAAGATGGGTTGATTTTAAATGTCTTGTAAATGCTATATGGTTCAAAAGTCACATCCTCAGTAGATACCTTCGGGGTATTTGTGTTAAACCTATGCAACCTTCTTGGATAGATCTCTAAAATCTTTGGGGGCAATATCCTTACATAGAAATGATAGATTTGTTGACCATATCATTTTGGAATACACAAAACATTCAAAGATAGATGCATATTTGATATATTTAATCAAGTATCCATAAATAAGTTACATAAATAAGTAACATTTGTGTTATATCAAGGTGCCAGTATAAATAGCTATTATGTCCTTTCTGTATAATAATATTTTCTTTAAAATAAAATAAAGATAAAAGGCACAGTGTTGCCTAAAATTACCCCCAAAAACATTTGAGCAATACTAAATGAATAAATAATAAACATAGTAATAATAAATAAAATCCTATGATTTGTTTTCTGACTGAAGCCACCTGCTTTTGTTGTTGTGTGTTAGTATTACACTGTCTGTTAGATATATTCTTGCATTTTCCCCAGCATTTTACAGCACGTTTTAACAGTAGGCTACAGACTACAAAAACATCCTACATTATATTGTATAAACATAACACATAAATATCTTAATAAATAATATAAAAAATATCTCTGCCTAGACACAGATTTATGTTTCTAGCTTATACGTGACGGTCTGGCACATAACAATTAAAATACAATAAAAGTCATACTCTTGATCAGGCATCCTTGAAAAATGTAACACGCTCCAAAGACTGTTCACTAGCGGGATACGCGGGATTTAATATAATTCATGACCCGGTTGATGGTTACAGTGCGCACTCTGAAAGCCTGCAGGATCTCGCAGAGTTTCATCCGGGCTGGAAAGGTGAGCTCCGCCTTTTGGCGAAAGGTTGCTTTTCTATCTGGTGACGATAAAACCTAGAAAAAATAATAACAATAATTAATGTAGAGTAAGGTTGGCACGTAGCCGAACTAAACTGTACACGTGCCATTTAAACATATGTGTTTGACTACCATGAATCAAGCATTCAATCGAGCCAGTAGTACATACATTATTTCTTTCTTATTTACAGTAATCTACACGGGAATCGCAGACATAGGCTTGGCGGTGCAGTTAAAAAAAAAAAAAAAAACTTTAGTTCATGTGTCTTGTAATTTTTTGTTTGATCAAGAAGGACCCTGTTCAGACAAGACTGGGAGCTGCTTGAGATTTAAATATAATTGAACCTACAAGTACGGATATTAAAACGTATCATCCTCCATAGTTTTGGTAACACTGCATATTCGGCTTACTTTTTGTACAATCCTCAGTTGTCCCGTCGCGTTGCTTTTTTGTTTGTTTTTGTTTTTTGTATTTTTTTATGTAATGTATGTTATGTTTCGTGTTTAATTCCACAAACTGGTGACTGAACCCGTGTTACCAAGAATAATGACTGGAATACATAAGATTCAAACCTTTACCTAATTAGACACATATTTATTGAAAATGGAATTCCTGCAAATATAATAGTGTTTGACGCCCTCTTTTTTTCCTGGTTAATGTTAATTTATTGGATAGGCCAGTTAATTTGTTGGATAGGCCCGTTTACCAAAGAAAACACAAATGCACTTAGAGGTGTAACAGGATCTCCTTACCTCGATAAGAGCATCTATTGTAGACAGGGTCTTGTCCAGGTGTTCCGATAACTGGTATTTTGAAAATTCGGCTTTGTATTGCAATAAATCCTCCGTGATATTTCTTAAGCAGGTATCCTATGGGAAAGCATCGGCAGTTAAGACAGGGTTTTTTTTTAAATAGAGTCAAAAGTACATATATAATATAGAAGTCTACATATAAACCTACCTGGTCAAATGCAGTTTCCCGTTGCCTCGTGCATCCCGTCATCTGTTAATTTAAAATAATAATAATAATAATAATAATAATAATAATAATAATAATAATAATAATAATCAGAACTTAAGTAGAGTACTTCGGTACAAACGAGAAGTTAAGAAAAGTTTTTTTTTTTTTTTTTTTAAGGCATAATTAGTTTTGACAAGAACAAAGTGTTAAGCTGTAGCTCAATACATTGGTATATCTCAGCATTTCAAACACTATATATTTCTACATACCTTAGATGAATAATCCGGCTCACAAGCGGTTACCGTCGTAGCCTTTGTAATATCATTCATTAATTCAGATGTGCAGTTAAATCCTTCATTTATTTCTTCCTATAAATGAAATACACATTATTACATTAACTTTAATTTTGTCAATATAAAACATTTGAATTTAAGCGTTTGCCCACTAAACGTGGTGTTGTACATGCTATATTTACTGGTTTAAAATGAATACGTTCTTACCGAGCTGAGAGTTGCGTTTAAACTGTCCAGTAGTTCTTTTGAGAAGTTTATACACTTGTCAAGATCAACTTTGAAAATAGGATTTCCGACACATCCTAACACCAACCACGAAGCCACAACTGTAGGAGAATAAATTGACATGTGTTACATGAAGTGTAGCTTGCAAAGATGTATTTCATCTTGTTTTTATTCTATCAATATATCATATATCTTCATATATCAGAACAATAGCTGTTCTTCAATAGTGGACTTCACAAAGTATTATATAGGCATAACACACAATAACGTGTAGTCAAATATACGTTTTGTATTTTCTAGCTCTGTCTAGATCATGTATGAGTATGTAAAACACTAAGTAAGTGGTTGTCACACTTGAGAATTATTGTATTTCTTGTTCTTATTGTATGACTTATATTGTAACACTTGAATGTATTTGTATTTGCTTGCGATTGTAAGTCGCCCTGGATAAGGGCGTCTGCTAAGAAATAAATAATAATAATAATAATAATAATAATAAGACAAATTAAAATATATTCCAAAAATAGATTCCAAAATACTTACAAAGTTTAACGCAACGTAGGGCCATGTTTTAGACTTCTGTGTTTGGTCGTTTCCAGCTCTTGGTTTAGAAACTTTTGTTACTGCAACCAATATATACTGGGTCAGTGCCCAGCATAAGGATATGTTTTTATTAGGGGTTTTCCCAAAAGACTTAATCCTAAAAAATATAACAACAGCAAAGACCACGCTTTAGTTTCGAGACTCTCACCAGACGTAATTTCCTGAATTTATTAGAAAGCTGATCATTAAATGAGACTGTGGAAGCCACTGAAACTGAAATAAACCCAAAATGAAATTGATAGAATGACGAGTTTTTCTTTAGGCCTACATTCAAAACTAAGAACCCTATATCCTTAGATGAAGGCCTATTATCCAGATGGCCTATTATCCAGATAAAGGTTTTTCGGAGATTAAACAGATCAAAAACAGTATGATATGTTTAATCTCCTAAAAAAAAAAAATTTGGGATTTAGTCAACAAAATCGATTTAACGTTACAGTCTGAAATGTTTTAATTTGTATTAGCTTTTGTATGTTGATTTTCTGGCTCTATGAAAGACCGTTCATAAAAACGTGTTTATTCTTGGAGCATTATATTATTGTGGTCTTGCAATATGACCACTAATAAAGCTACCACTTCCTGTAATTACTTGCCTTTTTCACAGATTCACGAGATGAAATTATATACACACACATATATATATATATATATATATATATATATATATATATATATAATTAAAAATGCACTTGGCCGTTTATATTATAAGCAACATATAAAGTTTACCTTTGCAAAACCAGTTTCGTAATACACAATACTGTTTATCTTAATTTCACGCACGTCTTGTGTTTGTAAGCAAAGCCAAAAGGTTTTTGTCCGCATTTAAAACGTCTATTTAAAACATGTATGTATTTATTTATTTATTTGATTATTTTTAGTGTACAGTGCAATATTTAGAAACGTGCTGCATTATTTATTTATTTTTTTTCCTGCATTTCTCGGTAATAGAAAGTATAGAGAGTATGACTTGCTCAATGAAAAGATTCAGTTTGAGTCGAAGGAATAAATGGCACATATTCATTGTGTTACAGACTCTGTCTGAAATAAATGGGGATTAATAATAGCCTACTAATTTAGTCTGAGAGATAATAAAATCAATACTGAAACTCGTAATAATGTTAATACTCTTCAAACAGAAACTGCGAATTGCTTAGTAATTTTTGTTTAGTTTTATTTAATTCTTTTTTTTCTGGGATTTTTTCATTTTCACACATACAGACTCCTACATAAAACAATGGGTGGACTCTATAGGGTTACCTAATGTGGAGCAAGGATGCACGTTTTCCTAAATTCCCCAGGGTCCCTGGGGATTTTTTCACATTTACAGTTCCAGTGCAGTCAATTTTACACCTAAAAAGATAAAGAAATCCATATATGAAAAATCATACTTTTAGTTGGAATAGAAAAATGTTTATTTGCACGTTTATAATTATATTATGTGAAGTTTGGAACTAGGTTTTCGGCTACTAGTAATCAGTATAATTAATAGTAGAACATGCTGAACTGGAAAATGCTGCCAATCTCTCTGTTGGGTAGATTTTCTATGGAAGGTTACCGTTCCAGAATAAAGCACAGGAGACTCTCACTCTTTAAGCTAGGAGGACCTTGCCTTTTCTTGAGAAATATTATTTGGCTGCAAGACTATAAGTCCTCAAAATGACCACAATATAGCCTACACACTAACATACCACAATATAGCACTACACACTAGCATACATCCAATTGAAGAAATATTATTGCTGCTTGCTAAACCGTAAAAAGAAAGACAAGGCCACTGCAGGTTGCAAATATAAACTAAAGCATAAGAAATCGGACAATATTAGCCAAACACGTGTGCCCTTTTTACTTACAGTATCCCAAGGCGCTTTTACAATAAAAACTATAAAGACCATACAAACATCACAGATCACAGAAATACGAAACAAGCAAACAGAATGCATAACATTTAAAAAAACAAAACAGACATAAAAAAAAATCGGACAAAATAGCAGGTCACATAAACACAACATGACACAATGTCTGCATTTAAAGAACGGAAGGTTTATGTTACAGCCTAGTAAAAACAGGTGTGCAGTGTCTTTGTTACGGTGGCTTGAGGACATGAAAAAAAAGCGTCTCTCGTTATCTCGTGATCACGAGCCACCATACTTTGTAAACACCGATATAATATTAAATAACTTTTGCTTTGTATTATAAGCTTTCACAATTATCTTCAGCAAATCGAGAGATCTTAACGCAGGATCGATGAGGGAGGCAGAGCCTGTTGCGGAGCAAATGTTGTTTTTCATCGTCTGCCGGATATTGTTTGGTTTATCATTTTGGAAGGAAAAAATAAAAAAATAAAGAAATAAAATAAAAAAAAAACAACAACAAATGTCTTAACTGAATATGTGGTGTGTGAACTATGTATAAAAATACCCATTCCAATTTCGTATATGCACTGTACCAAAATGTGATGTTTTTACACTGCTGCATTTTGTGTAATCTATACAGAATGCTTTATTATATTGGGTTTCAAGTTACATGCACTGCATCGGAGGAGAGGCTCAGTAAATCTAGCATGAACTAACACAAGACCTCGTGATTTTTCTAACCAGGGTATAGTTCCTTACACGTTCAGTAAAACTGGGGAGTCTGTGCTCTCTGTTTCCTCAGTCATACAGAGATTACTGTAGCTGTACATGAGGGAATCTCAGCTGAAGAGACAGACACCCTTCTAAAACAGAGTAGCGGTAGCGAGTGGTTTCAAATGGAAGACAGTTTTATTCCTAGCTGTAGGCTACTAATCGAGGGATTGTAGAGCGGAACCACTGTGCAGTTGTTTACTGTTCTACTTCAAAATCATCGTCAGCCAATGACAGAGGGATTTGCTGTTTAATGAGGGTAGGCAACGTTTTGATCACGTGTGTGTCTTTGACTCTTCTGTCCAGTAACAAGTCACTTGGTAGTGGGCAAGGAGGTAATGCGAGTGTAATTCAAGATGTTGACTAACACAGCGCACACACGTGTTTTATGTGAAGCGATTAGCTGCACCATTTTTGGGCGTGGCTTCTATACAAGGTAGACATTTGGAATGGAAAGGCAGTGTTTTTACCTTGAAAAGTGAAACTGCAGCTCAAGGCCTAGTGATCCCCTTAGTGCAAGACTTCCAAAACTCAAGATGAGTACTTGCACAGGGGGCTTCAACTATTACTCACAACCAAAAAATACCTCACCTAATGAAACTTGTAAAAGAAACAAAAACCCATGTACACAGAATTAGGATTTCTTATAACAAGGGGGTGTTTTTGGATTATACACTGTAATTAAATAAGCCTATGAGGGAAATAAAATATTTCTGTCAATTTATGCCTTCTAGATATTGCTGTGGTTGAACTGTATACACTTCAAAATGCAGGTACATTTACTACAGTGAACTTGCATTATTTAATGCTGTACCTAAAACAAAGCCGTATGTATTATTGGACATGGGTAGGGGTGGAGTCACTTTACCTGCTTCCCAGTGGCACTAGAACAGTTTTTAAAGCAGGGGTGCTGAAAGCCATTGAACAAAACTGTAACCCCTGTATATAAGAACATAAAAACATAAGAAAGTTTACAAACGAGAGGAGGCCATTCAGCCCATCTTGCTCGGTTGGTTGTAAGTAGCTTATTGATCCCAGAATCTCATCAAGCAGCTTCTTGAAGGATCTCAGGGTGTCAGCTTCAACAACATTACTGGGGAGTTGGTTCCATACCCTCACAATTCTCTGTGTAAAAAAGTGCCTCCTATTTTCTGTTCTGAATGCCCCTTTATCTAATCTCCATTTGTGAACCCTGGTCCTTGTTTCTTTTTTCAGGTCAAAAAAGTCCCCTGGGTCGACATTGTCTATACCTTTTAGGATTTTGAATGCTTGAATCAGATCACCGCGTAGTCTTCTTTGTTCAAGACTGAATAGATTCAATTCTTTTAGCCGGTCTGCATACGACATGCCTTTTAAACCCGGGATAATTCTGGTTGCTCTTCTTTGCACTCATTCTAGAGCAGCAATATCCTTTTTGTAACGAGGTGACCAGAGCTGAACACAATATTCTAGGTGATGTCTTACTAATGCATTGTAAAGTTTTAACATTACTTCTCTTGATAGACAGTACTTCAATCCCCCCCCCCCCCCCCCCAGCACCCCTAGTTCCAGCGCCCCTGCTGCTACCTGTTGTTAATGTATTGAGTACATGTAAATATTAGTAAATTACAGTGCAACTACATGTCAATGAATGAACCTGTTTAACTGTCGACTTCCAAGTTTCATTACTTTACAGTGAATTGGAACATGTCAAGTATATGAAGTGGGGAAGATTAAGTAACCACCTATGGTTTAGAAGGAATTTGTCAGCAGTTCTAAATTAATTCATTTTCTTAGCGGGAAAGTTTAGATTAGGCATCTTGAAAAAGAGGAATTAGACATTCAAATTCGATCGTATCTCTATGGAATTCACTGGTTACATCAACAGAAACTGTTTATTTGTATTTATTAAAATGTTTTCTCTAATGAGATGCATTACAGACACACACAATTTAAAACATTTGATAAACTATATTGTTTATGCTTCCTCATCTCTGTTTGTCACAGTTAGCATTGCAGAGTCTTTTCAGAAGCATGCTTTGCTGGAATAGTTTGTATCAGTTTGTAACTTTTAGTATTTATAAATGTACCACTCACTTTAATGACAAACCTTTTCTTCTTAGTGTCTTTCTCAATTAATAGGTGGCAAGCATGACAAACAGGAATCCAAGCAGGAACTCGATAGGGAACCATGCAGATCACACCTAGCAGGACGTTAAACTTGCAAGAAATTGAATTCAAAATAATCATTATATCATTGAAATAGTAAAGAACATAATATACAGGTAGTGGACAAAAAATGGAAACACCTGGGTAAATGAGGGACACCAAGTATATTGAAAGCAAGGGCTTCCACACAGGTGTGGCTCATATGTTAATGAAGCAAATAACATCCCAGCATGCTTAGGGTCATGTATAAAAATGCTGGACAGGCTTGGTTGCCTATAATTATGGCTAGCATGGCTGCAAGAGGAGACCTCAGTGACTTGGTGATTGTTGGGTTGCGTTTGGCAGGAGCTTCAGTGACAAATATAGCTCAACTTGCTGATGTTTCACAAGCAGCGGTGTCTAAAGTGATGTCGGCATGGAACTCCGAGGGAAAGACATCATCAGCAAAGGGCAACAGTGGGTGGAAGCGCATACTCCAGGATTGTGATATCCGTGCATTAATTCGAAGTGCAAGGCAAAACAGGCAAGCAACTGCAGATCAATTGACTATAAATTTCAACCTGGGGCACGAGCAGCCAGTTTCATCAAAAATGGTCCACCGAGAACTCCACAGAGCGGGATACCATAGTGGCCCAATGCCCTATTAAGTGACTTTACATTGGTGTGGATTTTTCTGTTCACTACCTGTATATATATATATGGTGTATTTTACCTGTTTTTAAAGGTGGATGTGTTTTGGTTGCTACTAACAAGTCATATGTTAAAACGTGTGATCAGCACTGTAAAATAATATCTCTGGTAAATTATTGCTGAATTTTATTTAGTCATTAACATGACATGACAAACTGATCTATTGGCCCCTATTTGTCAATGTTTAAAGGACTGTTTTGAATAAATCAAGTTTATTCATCCATCCATTATCATTAACCGCTTACTCCTGTACAGGGTCGCGGTGAGCCGGAGCCTAACCCGGCATACACAGGGCGCAAAGCGAGACTACACCCTGGACGGGACGCCAGTCCATTGCAGGGCACCACACACACAGAGGACCATTTAGAGTGACCAATTAACCTAGACAGCATGTCTTTGGACTGTGGGAGAAAACTGGAGTACGTGGAAAAAACCCATGCGAACACGGGGAGAATATGCAAACTCTACACAGACAGTACCCTAGGCCGGATTCAAACCTAGGACCCTGGTGCTGTGAGGTAGCAGCGCTAACCACTACACCACCGTGCTGCCCCTTCAAGTTTATTCAGATTTTTTAAAAGCACTGTTTACATACCAATATATCTAAAAGACCTCAATGATCACAAAAGTAATTATTTGAACTTATTTTTTCATAACCCGGCTGAAACAGCTATGATCAAAAAACAGAATAATTTACAGTAATCCAGATTCTTCTTTACCACATTCTCTTAATTCTTAAGACAGTTTACAGATGTACTAAAAAGTTATAAAATTAGACAAATGTTTCTTTCACTGAAAACATATTCTAGGATTTTAGGTATGAGTGTTTTTCGCTTCTATATGGTGTTGGGAAACTACGATCTTGTGTAATTACAGAAATCTAAACCTTTCTGTTAACTGTACTTCACAGAAGAGAAGAGCTGTTAACACTGCTGTCATGTCTGAATCCCATTTATACACGAGGTGTGGTTTCCAACTCAAATATCTTCTAGTAAATATTCAAAGTTATCATACACAGTCTGTATGCCACTTAGAACTGCAAAAAAAACAGTCCAAACCAAAACTACAAGTAAAATAGTCATAGTTTTTTAATACATTACATTTTAAAAGTACAAACAATGGGAAAAAAAATCTACTGGTGACATTTTCTAAATGGTGAACATTACATAATGGGATTTTAAAATTATTGCTTTTTACTTTACTTCTGTTGAGTCTAAACTGACACTGTGTGGCTGTAGGACTAAATTACAGGTAAGCAGACAAAGTGAAATACTACAGCAATCAAATCCCTGTATATTGAAGTACTTTTGAAGAGAGTGTATTATAACAATTCATGTGCAGTATGTGCTTTTAGTTTTAGATATATGTATGTATACACTCATTCTTTCTAAATATTTGATGACTGTGTATGCGTTCCATTTTGGGTGGGGGGTTCAGTCTAGTGAATCAACGATGAAGGGCCTGATAAAGGTGTTAAAGAAAAGTTATTTAATCACACCAGCAACCCCCTGCTGATAGGCCCCTCAGTAAATCATCTTAGCCACAGACTCACTGTAAGAGCTGGGTAAGAGGGGAGTCACTTTGAAATGGAAAAGTCCGGCACAATGAGCTACAAACAACAGGTGTGTCAAGAATGTTTTGGAGTAAGGCAGGGTTATTGAAACTGAAACTAAAAGGATTCCTTACATCACTTGTTCTCATGACGATGCCGTGTGTGGGACGCTGCTTCAGATCTTTCCATTACTTCAAGCTGCTATGGTAACAAGGCTGAAGTGTACAGCACGTGTATGCGTGCCTGTGACTGTCTGTCTTTTTCCTGTATGATTGTGTGAGGATGCCCTTCTGCCACAGGTACCTCCACTGCTAGAGGCCTGGTCTATGGTTTTGTTTTTGTCATTCCTATTTTTAGAATATTCTGCGGTAGACAAAAAGGAAGCTGCTAAGTGTGAGAATGAGGCTTTAGCAGAACTCCTACTATATGTAACTACTACCAAACTACAGAAAACCTTATTTATTAATATCATTTATTCTGTAGGGGGATTTTTTTTTTATTATGGTTTGAGTGCATTCTAGTAAAAACTTGTTTGTGAAAATGAGAAAAGAAATGAAATAAAATGGACATGTTACACTAGATGTAATTGAAGAGCCAGTATCACATCCATATAAATTATAACAATACCTGTAAGATGTATTGAACCGTGCAGTAGGGTTTCCTATCTTCCCGGATCACTTGAAATAACTTTCAGTACTTTTTCAGAATTATGAACTGCTGCTCCAATCAAGCTTGGTGGCTTTGTTTACATCTTTGGCTGCAGTCCTGGAATTATCATCTTCATTCTTACTGGTTAGGTAGCAGCACGGTGCACCCTGATGAAAGTCAGAAGGTTCACCTATTCATTATTCTCACTCAAGAGTTCCCCAGAACTAACTTTTACAGACAGTAGCTGTGGCTGCAGTCTGCTTGGCATCAAGTGCAGCAGTGTGTGCTATGGATGTGTTTCCTGATGACACCAGTTGCAATACCAACTCTTGCTGTCATCTGGAATGCAATTGATGAACAAACTCAATGGCCTATCAGTTTTAGACATCTTTTGTTTTTGTATTGTTTTAATACCATTAAAATGCCATTTAAAATGATGGGTAAAATGCCTACTGCACCAGTAGTGTTCATTTGTCATCTCATGCCCTGTTCCTAGAAGGCTGGTCATATCAAACTATCATTCCAGCATTTTCTGTTTAACCTATTTACTCATTTGTTCTTTCTTTATGTTACTGTAATGTAACTGTAATAATAGATAAAAAGACTTACAAACATGTGTTGAAATCAAACATTAACCAGGTCTGATAAAATGTCCCCATGACACTGGATCTTTAGGAGCGTTAAGCTTTCTTGAGCCAGTATAGCAAGGGGTCTTAAGGGCAAGGAAATCATATTTTACATTTAGTGTATTCCATTTTTGTGCTTGGCGTAGGGTAGGCATCTAAACCAGGCTTCGGACAGGTATGAATGGTCAGTCATTCTGATTGAAACCCAGGGGTCAGTGGTGTGAGTCAATAAAACAAACATGCCAGATCATTTCAAGATGTTGATTAAAAGCAACCAATCCCCCTCCACATGCTGGAAATGTGACATTTTACAGTTCTTAAAACACTACTATAGGAATCCTATATGAGAAGCTGGTCAGAAGTGCATTTTCATATAACAGGCTTTATGAATCATGTAGAGAATTGGACAGGGATGGTATTGATATGCTAATGCACTTGTTGAACATGGAAAACCCAGAGTCATAAATGAATATAGAGGTCAAACTAAAATAATATGCAGAAATGGCTTTGAAAAAAAAAAGCGTCAGAGAATATATGGATTTTAACTTTATTGTATTATAAATCCTCCACAGAATACTGTTTAAATAATTACCAGGCTCGGGCAGAGTTTTTTTTAAATGTAACCATATTACTCTTTCTATAAATGATTATGAGCTTCTTGGGATTTGCACACAGGAATTAGTTTAATATGAAAGATATTTTTCTGTATATATTATTGTAAATTTCCATTAGCTCTGATTAACGCAAACTGCACCACAGGGAAAAAAAAACACCAACATGCAATGACGTGTAAAGAGACAAATGTTCAGAAATCAGCGAACATGTCTGTGTACTTGACTTATATATGGACACGTTCATCCAGGTCTTTCTTTGAAGGCAAAACAAAACTGCTTAATGAAAATGTGAAAAAAAATCATTGTTAAGAGTAAAATGAACTAAAACCAAGACACTGAATATGAAACAAAGTTTTAATGTTTTTTATTTTACATATCTGTACATACAATTTCCCCAAATAAGTTTCTGAATACAATTGGATGAAATGATATTAACACACTTATTTAAAATGACTTGTGTCAGAAAATCAACATTCACAAAATGTTGAAAACTGATTAAAGTGAACTCATTACCAAAAGGCTACAACTTTACTACAAGACAGGCATGTATCCTTTGACTCGTTTTAGCACCTTCAAATAAAAGTTTATTTGTTGTAAAACTACCATTTGTACCGAATAAAGAGGCCGACTGTAAAATACTGTTCAACTTAAAATTCCTAAAATTCAGAAGTTAGTTTTTAAACAACCTTGTTTTCTTTTTTCCTTTTATATGTTACTAATATCATATTTTCTCCACCTATATATATATATATATATATATATATATATATATATATATATATATATATATATATATATATACACTTTTATTAAAATGCCCAATATTATTTAGTGGCAAATGTATAAAGTTAAAAGAAAGTATGACGACGCAAGGCCAATCACTGCACAGAAAGCTTCAGACAGTTTTGATGATAACACTGACTTTTTTTTTTCTCTTGAAGTGCACCATCTTAAGCATCAGCATTTTTACAATCACAGAAGCAAATTAAAATCTAGCCTTGTTCTTCATTCCCATAAACTTTTTCATTTGGATGGGGGTTTCTCCGTCATATACTTCTGCTGACTTTCAGCATGCCTAGAAAGACAAAAGGTGGGCTGAAATTCATTGACCTGTCAGGAGTGACAGATGATGAACCTATAAGATGAAGACAATAGCTATACTGTACATTATTAAACAATTAAGAAACCTGATTAGAAACCTGACATTTCGTTGCCCTCTAGATGAAAATACTACAGTCTGTTTTACTTCAGGCAGCAAAGATCAGTGAAGAGTGTGGCTTGCTGTCACTGGCATGGTATGGCATTGCATTGTGTTGTATTGCATTGCATTTCACTGTCATGTTCTGGTCTATGAGGTGGGACACAGTTCCTACCTAGTCAGATCTTCAATGTCCACCAGCATGGCATCCTGCTCCATATGCAACTCATCCCTGATAAGCAGCATCTGCACCAGCTCTTCATTTAAACCTGTGCAAACAGAACAACTTACATCTGACATCTATTTGTCATGAGAGAGAGTTGGGATCGCATCTAGTAGTTCAGGTTTGATTGGGTTTCTCAATTAGGAATTTATTTTACGTGTAAACAGAAAGAGAATTAATTTAATCAAGTCTGTCTGTTTTAAAATATCCTGCAATCTTAAATGTTTTACGTATTATGTGATTCATAAAAAATTAACAAAAAAAAAACACATTGTAATTTAGTCTTTTTCACTTCAGGTTTACCAGTTGACACCTATACAGGAACATGTGGACTCAGAGTTCATTATGATGATGATGATGATGATGATGATGATGATGATGATGATGAATTAGTCAAGGAGGTTAAGTGACTTGCTCAGGGTCACAAACAGTGAGTCAGTGGCTGAGCCAGGATTAAGCCCTTTTCTTTACCACCAAGCCTTGTGGGCAAGTCAGAGCAGAGTGCAGCTAGCCAAAGCCAAGTCACATGACAGTGGCCCGTGGATTTGGGAAGGTTTACCACGTGCCTGGCCAGTGCTTTTTTCTTTTTTTTTTCCATATGGTGTGTCTGTGAATCACTGTTACAAACGTCCAGATGATGAAGGATATTAATGTATTTCTGAGAAAGATGAGTGTGAGGGTCATGTGCTGGATTTGAACCGCAAGGCTCTGTCTCCTCTGCTCTTCTCTAATCCCCCAGTCATGCTGTTTATTCCCAGACCCCCACACTCGGAATCTCCAGTGCCGAATGCATAAGCTTTTCAAAACTGACTGCCAAGCAGAGATAAAAAGATAAACCCTCAACAGATGTGAAGAGCTCTCCTGTACCTTAATATAAAAAAAACAGAAAAATCCTGAAAACACCTTAACAGTATATGAAAGAGAGCCAAGAGCAAGAGAATGTTAAATTTAATGCCAGATTAAATATATTAATAGCTTGTTTTTGATATGGGGATACTGTAAATGTAACAGTATTCTCTCAACCTTACTGTCTTTATTTTCCCGTTACCAGCTAATAATTCAAACAATGCACCACAGACAGTGCTTGAGTTGATCTGTTTCATAACCATGTAACTAGTATTAAGTTATAATTTACTTTGTAATTTCATTTGTGTGTTTTGCACAAACCAGTTTGTTATAAACAGTATGACTATGTGGCTGCCATACACTTTAAGGCATGCTAACCTTACGAGGATAAACTGCATTCGTCTGTATTATACAGTACTGTGAGAGTAGGTAGCCGTCGGAACATCAGGTATCTTTGCAAATCTTAGCCAATTCTATTTTAATGTATTGAGTTACATCACTCAATTGCACTAACATTAGCCCCAGAATGAAATTGGTGACCTCCATCATTGTGACTGCCAGTCAGGCTGCAGTGTCTGGTGGCTGACATTCTGTCAGCTGTGCCTCGGAATTCATCGTTCTCCTTATCAATCCCATGTCTTCAGAAAGCACGTCACCCAGAAATACAATATTCTGCCTCGCAGTTTACTTTGACATCCATATTCCTTCTTTTCACCAGATGGAGATGTCAAGACAGCTAGCTTGATTTGTAACTGATGTTATCAAGCCTTTTGTCTCTCCGTGTGCTTCTCTGGTAAGTACCCTGCTTTTTAGATTGCACACACAGCTGCAAGATTTTCTGCCACCTGTGTCTTTACATTGAGTACATTTTTTATAACACTTTCCAATATGCTTTTTATGCTTTGCACATTTTGGTCCATGGCTTTCTGTAGACTAGTTTATTGATTTGACTCTGCCTTGTTTCCTGCTTGGATAAAGCCTATTAATGTTGCCTTCTGCACACATCCACAACCACCCAGTCCCTGGCTTCTATCCTTATCTATAAAGATGCCAAAACATTGTGTGTGACTAATGTCCAAAAAAGACCACTAAAGAACATAAACTTGTGTCTCCTAGCACCCCCACCTAGCCCCCCGGAATGGTTTGCAAAATAACCCACTTACTTTCAATCTGGGAGTGGAGGTCATTAACTATAACTTGCAGCTGACCAATCGTCATGTCCCTCAGGTCTATGGGCTTCAAGCTTCTCTTCATTAAGCATTCACTTATATGAGGCATGTGAGGCAGCTAGGAGAGGGAGAACAACCTTGTTAATCACAAAGCACTTCTCTTCTTCATTTCAAAGTAATTTAAATGCTGCTCTGAACAGTTAATGCCATTTATCAAGCGAGCAGCGTAACACACTGGAAATTAAGAGCTCCAAGGTCCAGAAACACAATTGCACTTATACAGAAATTATGGAGGTTACTGGTTTGGGAGCACATTTCCAATTGATTCCTGATGAAACTGCTGCTTCAGTACCGGTAGTGAAGTGGTGGTGTTTAAGTCACTGCAGCACAATCACTTCTAAAAGTGCTCTGCAGATTGATATTCTTTGTGAAGGAGGGGCAGCACTGTCAGGTCGCTAAATAAAAGTAACCTCATTTTCACTTTCAATGTGTGTCTGTATAATAATCACTGTTGGTTATACCCGACAGGCAAGGAAGGCTGACAACATCAGCTCCTTTATAATTGAAATCATCTCACGCAAACACACAGGGATGTATTTCTGGTCTGGTTGCAACAAATGGTAGCATTCTGCTAACTTGGCAGCAGGTGGCAGACTTGCAATACTACAATATCCCTTCAGTTATCAAGGATCATTGTCTAAAAAAAAAAAAAAAAAATCATAAATGTGGATGGAGCAATTTATTTCAAATAAATCTTTTCTATTTGTCCATAATTTACAGAGATACATTTTTCATTTATTCAGTAATCTTTTATTTTCAGGGTGTTTCTGGTTACCTCATCTTCAGGTGGTAAACTGCCCCCCCCCCTTCTCCCTTTCCTCTGTCCTCTACTCCCATTTGTTTTGATGCAGGCGACTTTCTAATCTATTTAGATAATTCTGTCTTTCGTGTTTCACTTTTATTTTCTACTGTGCCACGGTTTTCTTACGACCTTTGTATCTCACTCTTTGGGGTATTTTTTTTTTTTTAAGGAGTTCCCGTTTCTGCCGTGAGTAAGACTGCTGGTTCTGTACAGTGAGTGTATGCTTGCATGAATACGTGTCATCCTGTCGTCATGTTTAGTATCTTCCCAGCTCAGCTAGCTACTCTCGCAGAGGTGGTATGGTAGTGCTCAGTGGAATTTTTGTGATACTGTTTGATTACCCCCTGTTTGAAGCAGTTTGCTTTGGAACCCGGTGTGGTTACATTCTTTCCGATTTGGTTATCTCTGTGGTTATTTTCTATGCCTGGTACCGACCAGATAAAAAAAGGGGAACCAAATCTCTTGGGCCAAGTTAAACCAGTTTCACAAGTGTGGTTATGCACTAAAGCATTCACTTACAAGCAAAGGAAATGTGTTGGGGGAGAGGGAGGTGGCAGTAAACTTGGTAAACATACTCAACTGAATTGCACTTCTAGTAATGAACAGTCTGTTGAATTCCAGATGGTGTCTTGCCCCTTTTTAAGTAATTCCTTGCTTAGTCCTATTTGACCTCTTTAGGCCTGCATGGCTTGTTAGAATACTGTAACAGGTCGTCAAAAAAAGTAACTGCATTTAAATATTCAGGGTAATATATCAAATAACATAACAATGCCCTTCTCCAAAGACAAAATAAGTCAAGGATTAATGTTTCTTTATTTTTTAATACAAGAGCTATCACGTAACCCATAAAGGTATGATGTTTTCATCAGGTGTGCTTGCCGTGTAACCCTGCCTGTCTGCTATGTTAAAGCACCATGATCACAGAACTATATCCTTCTGAATTGTAAAAAGATCAGCCTCTTTAAAGTGCACTCATGAGTTTCATTATTTCTGACAGCTGGGCACCACTAGATCTAAAGTAAGTCAGCAAACGACATTGCAGAACATAAATTACTGATCCGTCTTTGTTGAATCAGTAAAGATGGTACCAGGTCAAAAAGATATGAAAATGGAGAGCGAACAAAGAGCATTCCTGAGCAGCGAGGATTAAAAATGAGGTTCAAAAACAACCAGACTCAAAACACACATGGGTTCGATACCAGCCCGTATTTAAACATACACTGCTGTACATTGTTAAAACATAGCGCCAAAATGTAAAAATGCTGGCAAATTCAAACAGCCCGAAGCAGTTAATGTAATATATTTTGATCAAGTATGAGGAATGTGAGTGATTAGACACTTCAGCTGAATTTAATGATCTGCCGTAATTACAGGCACTGAAAAAACAGCCTTTGACCTGCAGTGTCTGAGTTCCACCTTACTGGAAGATCAGACCAGAATGGTTAAGCAGACTGGAGTCATTATATTGAATTAGTATTTTAAGAAGACTATGACTGCAATGCTGTTTCCACACCCAAACAAGCACTTTAACAGTTTGATTGATAATTTATCACACACAACTGGGGTATTGGCTGTGAAGGTTATCTCCTGAGTAAATAATGCCTTTTTTGTTGAATTTAAATAATGAAATGCAGAGCAGTTTTCAATTGATTTTAAACCTGGACAGTGGCACGTCATTATGAAGGTGATTGTGCTCACTGTACAAACAGTACACCTCAGTGTTTATTTATGTTAGTTTCATCTAAATGGGATCATGATTTTGTTAAAAAAAATACTTAAAAGGGACAGCAACACCCAACAGTTTGTAATTTTAATGTGTAAAATACAGAATTTGCAAATGAGAAAAACAAAATGGAAAGGTTAATTTAAGTTGTCTCTCTTGTATTAAGCAAATATGTTTTCTTTGCACACTGGTGTAAATAAGTAAGAGAAAGATTTGTGATATATGTTAACCAAACTATTGAAATGAGTGAAAATATTATCATTGGTTCCCTTTTAATTCTGTTAAAGATACTTTGGTTCCTTGTTTCAGTTTGGAAAAAATCCCACCAATGGTTGAGCTGCAATTGGACCTTGTGATCTACAGCAAAAGTTCCAGAATGCAGCAGGTTGACTATGATGTGTTTTGAAATAGAGTGGCCAAAAAATAAATAAATGTGGGCAAAAAAATATATATGTGAGGGACTAAAAGATTCTCAGCACAGTAAAAGAGGTGGGGAATGGATTAAAAGGAAGAACATGGTTTTTAAAGTGCTGATTAGCCTTTCAAATCCTCCCAGGTGTTATTATAAAGCGACTGTACTCACAAGGTCTGCTACGGGAGACTTCTTTCTGTTCTGCTTCTCTACTTCCACCTGCATTTTAGCCATGGGCTTGGCCATGGCAAGTGCCATCTTAGCTTCGGCCTGTAGCTTCTTCTGCCGGGTGAGGAAGTCCATGTCCTCCAAGGACTCCGAGTCCTCTTCAGTAGTGTCACGGTCAGAGTAGGACAAGCTCTGCTTGCTCTGGAAAAGGGATGACATGCTGTATAAACTGGGGCCAGTCTTGTGCATATATTCATGAACCGTATTGCAAACTCCTAATTACAAACTCAGTTTAATATACATTTTCTATCAGAAGACACTAACTATTCTCTTAATTATTCTTTAATTGTGCTAAAATAACACTATAATTCAGTGAATTAAATTTGACTGGAATGGTTCTTCCAATATTCATTTGAGAATAATATATCAGATATGAGTCAAACAGTGTCAGACATGGTAGATAACATCCGAATGCAATTACTCAATGTACTGTATATTGAGAAATCGAAATTTAATGAGGCAAGATATCACCCTGTCTCGATGTTTTGTGGTTATTTCACAGTCATTTGTTACACAGTTCATTGCAGTTGGTGGATTACTTCATGGATAACCAGAGAGGTATCGCCTTGTACTTGAAATCAGAATTATAACCTCCCCAGAATGGATGCATCAATTTATTTACGTGATTATTTTTGCTGTCAGCACATGTGTGGACTTGAACTTCACAACTGGAACCCAAGGCAATGGGCTTTTAAATGACTTTACAAAACAACTGGTTTCAGCACTTTAGAAAAGCAGTCATGGTGTAAACTAGATACAAAATCATGAAAAGCCTGAAACTGGGTCAAGTGATTGCAGTCTAGTATTCTGTATTGTAAAATCTTACACAAGTGAATGCTCCCTTGCTGTATTCTTATCAGATTAATACATAATCAGTTTGAAAAGCTACCATTGGGGAGAGTGGGGTATCCAGGCTGGTTTCAGTCTTGCTGTCATCGGCATCGCTATCTTTGTCACTGCCGCTGTCATTCACGAAGCAGATCTGCAGGTTCATCCCACTTTGAAGACTGCAAAAACAAATTGAACATATAAATTATGTCTTAGAAATCCCTTAAAATGTTAAACCCTTTTGTAAATACCCAAAATCACACTCAAACCAGCTATTAATGACATTAGACCACCTATAAGGTAGCTAATAGTTATGTACCTATAATTTAACAAAGAAAAAAAAACATTAATATGGAAGTAGCTTCACAGAAGGTTATTTATTGAAGCAATAATTATAGGGCACACCAAGTATACAAGGAGAATTCCACTTGTCATATAAATAAGCACCAACGCCTGATAGAGTGGATGTTACCTGCTAGATAATGTAGTGCAGTGGCAGTTTAATGCCCCGATCCACCTAACAAAAGACCAGAACATTAATACTATAAACTGCTAGGATAGAATAATGATTGTTTCACTCTGTGACAATACACAAGGTTTACAACACACAGGCTTGACAATAATACTTTTTTTTATTAGAAGAAATCTGGTTTTAGGCCATGCAAGTTATGTTCTTTATATGGAAGTTTGCATGATTCGGGGCTGACCCCAACCCAAGCCCTTTCTACTGTGAACCATACTCATGTAAATGGATGGATATTTCTCAGCTGGCTGTGGATTAATGGATGTCCTGTTGTTATGCTAGTTGGTAATTAATCCACAATCTTCTGGGATCAGAGTCTCATGTAAATCGCCATTTCGCCCCTTGCTGGGCTGTCAACATAGACTAAGAACACCAAGGCTCAGAACAATTGCCTTACATTGCTGAATTTGCTTACTTTGATTATTTCTTTCTCATCCTTGTCATGGGTATTGATCTCACAGGGGACTCAAGTTTTGCTGTGATCAAAGTAAAGATTTTAAGTTTAATGTTCTACACATTATTGGTCTCTCCTGTAGGTACCCAGTCAATTAACCTTTTTACAATTAAAAAGAGGGAATGGGGGTTCTATATACAATACAGCTTCGGATTCAAATGTATTTATTTATTTATTTTGTCCAGGGCATTAATGTTATAAACTGCAGTGTTTTGCATGGTTTGACTATTCTACTAGCTGTGAGGGCAGCTGTTAACTAAAACGACTGCAAGTACTCCCTTGCTTGATTTGAAACAGGATTAAAAATACAGTAAAACAATCAAATTGTTAAACTACAATAACTGGAGATGACACCATTTAAGACGCAATATTGTAGATGCCTCACTCTGTTGTAGTACAGAAGCAAATCTAGGCTCACGGTATACAATATACTGTGAGAAAAAAAAAATACAAAATACAAAATAAATAAATATGCTAATGTTATACATTTCTACAACCCGGGGAATTTCCTTTCAGAAACATGGGCTTTTATTTTTAGTAGTAAATAACGTCCCCCAGTTTTTCGATTCCCCAGGAGGCATCGCTAGTTGTTAACTGCTTTATTTCTTAAATATATATCAGCATATACTGTATAAGTATATACTGATCAAAACACATGCAAAAAAAAATAATAATTTTGTACCGAATGCTCAGGAGAATGTTGCCTCACTGGTTCATTTTTAGTGATGTCTGTCTCTGGGATTTTCATATGTTGTGCTGGTTGCTGTCTGTCCCATTACTCAAAGGAGTCTCACCAAAAAACACCACAATTTCCAGCAAACGCTAGATTTTAATGGTTCAAAACCCACGACAACTGACTTCTGTAGGTTCTACACTCCAACTGGAAGCAAAATGTTTCACTGAAGTGGGTTATTTAAACTATTTTGTGGTTCTGTATTATTATTATTTATTTCTTAGCAGACGCTCTTATCCAGGGCAACTTACAATTGTTACAAGATATTGCATTATTTTTACATACAATTACATTATTTTTTACACATTACTTTTACATACAATTACCCATTTATACAGTTGGGTTTTTACTGGAGCAATCTAGGTAAAGTACCTTGCTCAAGGGTACAGCAGCAGTGTCCCCCATCTGGGATTGAACCCATGGCCCTCCGGTCAAGAGTCCACAGCCCTGACCACTACTCCTAAAGGTTACTGTAGACTCCGGAGTCCATCTGAGTTGTTTAATCTAACTTTAACAACAACAAAAAAGTTCCATATTGTGGTTGCATACATATATAGAATGCATTATCTCAAAATTCAGTTTGATCTTAAAATGAAATCTAATGATAAGCTACACTGATAATAACTTTATTTTGGTGCAACCCTTCTAAAAGTTGACCACAGTATTGTTGCACTTTCCTCATGGTTATACTATGCCTTTACCATAGTTTACTCTGGTTTGCTATGTTCTTTTTTTAATATGCTTTATCATACCTCTCTGTGCTTCATTACACTTTACTATGCTTTTACAATGGGAAACTTTTATAGGGATAAGAACATGAAAAATCTAGTCCGACTGTATGACTTGATGTTTTATTGCAAGAAGATCTTAAGTGAACACATTATAATGTGGGAAGGAAACAGCAAAAATAATTGGAAGCAGTTTCTAAAACACAAAAATTGCGTGGCTGTAAACTGTACCCATGAATGTGAAACATGCTCTAGAAATCCTTAGGTTAATAAAATATAAATAAAAGAGAACTCCTCTCATAAATGCAGATTCATAATTGCTGATACAGTATTGTTTTGTGATGGCTATTTTTATGATTTGTATCTGCTATTACCTTGTTCAGTTAACCACAGAACATCATTATTTTAGAAATAAGCATCTTTCAGGACACTGCAGGGAGAATGCTGTTTAAAAGTACATTGTGCATTAACATTAATTATATAACAATAAGCAAAATCCAAGGCAAACTAAACACAAGGAACATGTCATGAATGGATTTCTACTGACAGATTTGAAAAGGTTACTCCAAAAAACAAGCTTTGGGTGGGAGCTAACATGTTTACTTGCTGTATCGTCAGTTGAACAGAAAACCATTAGACTCTGCAATGAAGCAGTTCTCATCTGGGATGAACTGAATAAAAAGCTGCTCTCATTAGTTTGTACTACCACCTACTGGCCACCCTCAGCATGACAGTCAACAGTTCTGTACCGCAATCTCTCTCTTACTTTTTACATTTAATTGTAGGCAAAACTATTTTAAGATGATACGATTCTTGTGATATGTGTCCATTAATTGTGTACTACGAAGATTAAGAACTTATGATGCTGGTATAAACATTAACTTAAACAACAAAATCAACTAAGCCTGTTCTGTGCAGTGTGTTCCTCCCTGTTTTAAAGCAGATCATTCGGCTTGTAGGTGGTTCACTCTTACCGTGAAGACAGACTAGGCTTTCCACTCTTGCTGCAGCTGGTATAAATCCCTGGACCATCATCAAAGAAACTGCCCAGTGCCAGCTTCTGTCGGATCGATTCTCTTTCATTCTTTTGGGCCTAAAAACAAATACATGAAGAATGGCAATGGTTAGGTGGAGGTATAGCATGGGCTTTACTATTGCTTTTCCAGTTCCAGTTTCAGTCACGTTCTTTAACATAGTGGGTCACCGCTAGAAAACAGCAGGCTGTGAATACTGTATGATGCAATATGCAAATGAGCGATGCTGTCATTAAGGCACTCTACTGTGTTGTTGATGGTTTTCATGATGAGGATGGATATACCAAGCTGCAGATTAAATACACTGACACACGTTTGAAGGTGATGGCATTGCTTATTCAAGAAATACAACACTTTTCTCTATGAAAACCAGACCGCAATGTACACTAGGAAACGTACAGGAGAATTGAAATAATGGCAGAACCCTGTGCTGAGATCCAAAGCAGAACATAACAAGAGTCAGTTTGCCTTAACTGACTACTGGTAACAAAAACAAGCATTGACTTGTGACATTTTCAAAGAACAGAAGGTGGGTGTCAGTTTACATGTGCTGGCATGTGGGAATGAAGATCTTTTCAGGAAGACAACCTTGCATTGAGATGGGTCTCTAATGCTACTATTACTTTTAACCTGTGAGGATTACTCAGTCCACCAGGAAAAAAACACAATCCCTCCAAAATGCTTTTTCCAGAAGAAGAAAGACCGAAGCAATGAGTGCTTTTGTGCTTGTTGATTTTTTTCTCTTCACTAATGGACATTGGTCTTTCAATAGCTTTTAACAAGAGGCATCCATTTAGCAGAGGTCAAACTCATTTCAAAGAGTGCGGAATGACCTTCAACCTCTTGCCCTTAGAGCAATTAGGAACAAAAAAAAACAAAAACATATGGTTAATCCTAGAGCAACATTGTTTATTAAATGTTCAGTCACCTCATGACTGATGCATGTCTTACATGTCAGTTAAACAAAGCCTCAAAGCAAAGCTAGAATGCCAGACTTGGTTTTAATGCCAGATCTTGGTTTTAGTTAAAATTCAGCAAGTGTCTGAACAAAACGTATTTTTTTATTTTTATCCTTTGGCTTGTCATTAAATTAACATTTTTTATTTCACATTAGTGAATAAACAAAACCTTAATTATCTAAATAAATAGATGTTACGTTGGTAAATGCACTGGTGATGACAGTTGCTATTAAAATGATGATTTATTTGTCAATTTTACAACATGGGCCTTTTCTCTGGTAAAGCACGACATTATGGAGACATTCAAAGAAACAAGATTGCGAGACAGGGGGCCTCTGGGGAGGGGGAGCAGGGTTGAAGTTCACGCAAACGTAACGTCATGTCACTGTCATATAAACAGCAGCAGGGAAAGTGGTCAGCTAACCACAACTGAATGTAAGGCTTCACATGCTGATAAAACTCCACAGCAATTTCATTAATGACAGTGCAGGTTTCCTTTTGAAACACTGAACTGAGGCCAGGTAAACTCTTTTCAACAACAGAACAGACTCTATTACTCAGTGCAGGAAACCGCCAGCCACATTCCAAACTCTTTCAATCTGCTACCTGCTACTAATGTGTGCCACAGTTCTTGTGCATAGACTGGAGTCATTTCAGCACAAGAAAATAAATGGTAATGCTCAGTAGAGCATGCAACTCCCATACATGAAAAATAATATCAGCTACTGTTTCAGACGAACAGCAGCTAATTACACAAGCTGTCAGGTTGTCAATTTAAAAATATGAATTGCCTGATGCTTCCAGTGGACGGCTTGAATTCAATTTGAAAGCAGATCATTCATTGCCTTGGGATTTGAAGCTGTTTCGATGGGGATGGGATTTACATGAAGCTGCATAGAAGACATAGGCTGTAGACAGAGTTGTAATTTCAAAGTTAATTAGCACAAGAAGGTAGATCACCATGACAAACCTCCACTATATGCACTTGTAAAACTGCGAGTTTGCCATACTCCAAGGTGCACTCATGCTTCATATACAGTAGCCCCAGATTCAGACTCAATTGCTTGTGCTAGAGTATATCCGGACCAAGATTCTCTAGATTGCTACTATATACAGCAGTTGGGATACACCTACCCCAGCAACTATTGTTTGAAGTGGATAAAAGGCATGGTGCCACATCACCACAGCTGGAAACTGTATGAAGAAGCAGAATAGGCAAACTGCCAACTGTTCTTAAGCAAACAGACAACCGGGCAGCAAGTCAAGCAAACGACAGAGGCGATCCTCTGGGAAATACAGAGCTGGCTGCTTTTTACCCTTTAGTTGCACCTGCCTGGCAGACCATTCACAATGACTTCAGTCAAGGATGTCTGCTGTTCAAAATAATCCCTTACAAGCTAGCTTGTGCACATGAACCCCATGGTATCCTCAGACATTATCCATGACATTTCCAATGAATGACACCAGCTCTGTAATTCATCTGCTATTTCAATTCTTTCAATTTGAATAAACATATAACAGACACACGTATTCACCCATTACCTTAAAAGAAACGCCATTCAATTCTGTTATATTTTTTATTATAATTGTGCAATTAAAAAAAAAAAACATTGACGCCACCGTGTCTGTTCTGGGGCAATTAGCATAATCCCTGTTCACAGATGAACAGAGATGGAGCCTGCTTATTGATTCCTGGTGGCATTGTTAATGGTAACAATCAGCAGGGACCAGCAGCTTGGCACAGAGCTCTGCATGGTACACGAACGCAGCACTGTCACAGGCACTCACAACAGAAGCTGCTTCAATCAACAATCACACACATTACCTCACAAACCACTTCAGGGTTACCGCTTCTTTATTTGTTTATTTCACTCGCGTTGCAGATAACGAATTGCTATCAGCTCTTATTAAAATGCCTGTGTCTGTTGACTTGCTATTAAATCACACAGCTATGCCGTACAGTAGATTGTGGTCATTCAGATGTAGATATTTCTTCATTTACCCTCTGGTTTCAAATCTGCTATGCATGCATAACACTAAACTTGGATAAGGAAAACCTTCAGAGTGGAAATTATTTGCTATTTTCTTTTTCTTTCTTTTCTTTTTTTTTTTTTTTATAAATAATTGTCTCAATTCCTAGTTTAATTTCCAGGTCTACGCTGTACAGAAATCGACTGTTGGCAGGCATTGCCCTTTCCATACAAAATTGCCTAAAAAAAAATAAAAGGAAATTTGAATGACACTATTTGGAAGATATTTTGAGAAGCTTGCGAGAAACCACTGATTATGCAGCCTTATGTAAACTGTGCAAAAATGATACGCCCACATAATCGCATTAAACTGTAGGCAATGTTAATAAGTGTTCTTTTAGGGAAGAATTCTGCTTCCCAGCAAAGCAGCAGGAGGGGTTTCTATTGAGGTCCTGCCTTACCAGCTGCTTAGAATTTCTCTAGCCTATGATTGAATCCCAATAGTCTGCAAAATGTGTTTTTTCTATGTTTAAATACACTTCAGTATATGTCTGATTGCTGCTGATTACTTAGTACATGTTTAACAACATTACACATACTTACTCGTTTTGCCTTGTTGTCTGTTTGCTCAATTATTATCTAGGTTTGCCACCTGTCCCTGTTTTCCCTGGGTCATCCCAATTTAGAGGAAGGTGTCCCAGGGAAATCAATAAATGAAGAACTAGTTAGATAAATCAGGATACAATATTACTACAAGAGACGCACAATATGAATTGGTTGTCAATACCATAGTAGTGAGTCAATGTTTCCTATTGGATGAATATAGGATTTCTAAAGGACCTCCTCTACATTCTTTATCTGACCTTGTAAACTCAACAATGGAAGAGACACAGGTTTCTTATCGGCAGTGGAAAGGGAAGGGAGGGTAAAGAGAATACATGCCGTATGTTTCCAGTTCATCTGCATTTCTGTTTCCGACTTTTCAATTGAATTAGCCGAATCTGGTCAAAATGATAGCTTATCCTGCCCAAGTACAGGCAGTGATTTCTACCATTCCTGCAGAACTTTTTGTTTGAATAATTATATACTTTAGAACAAAATACACAAAAAACACAGGCAAACAAAGCTCCACTCATGCAGTACAACACTCCTCCATTTTAATGCTGTTAAGAGGCTATTTGTGTTCACAGAATGCAAGTGCTAGAGGAAAGCCATTATGGGGCAAATATAAGCCATGACTGCCTTATAATGAGGGAACACTGTGTGCAGTTAGTGGTTTGAAAAGATATACACTTTAGTAAGGCTATACAGTCCTTTAGGTGCTTGAAGAGCTTTTTTTCACACAGCCATGCATTTCCTGTTGGTAAAAGCAGTAACCAGCTATGCTTTGTACAAAACAACTGCTGGGTGAACAATTAAGCACATGTGAAAGTGACAGGGCTGACAGCATGTTAAATGCAGGATGGTCTAAAATCACAAACTACTTCAAACCTTGATCAGGGGGCACTTACCAAAAACAACACAACTACCAATGATTCAATGCTAACCCAAGGCAGTGTGTTTGCCAGTGCTTTCACGTCATACAATGTGCCTATGTTTTGACTGCAAGTAAAGTACCAGTATGTACTGCAAGGATCCTGCATTTTGTCTTGAACTGAGTGTATTTACAAGGGTAGTCTAATCCTTAGGTCTAAACTGCATAAGGATTGTAATGTTATTTTTGGTGATTTGTGGAACCACAGATTACTAGAACTGTGGACAGTTTTTCAAAGTGATTTTGCAATCTTATAATTTGTGATCGAGATTACTTTTATTATCTCGATGGCTTTGATCAGTTTTTTCAGAAAATGTCACTGCTGGATTACTTTTATCCAGATTAAAAATAATTACGATTACAATGTTTGTTTGTTTTTTTGTAAAAATGAATCTCGATCACAAACTACAGGATTACAAAATCCAGATCACTGTAAATCCAGATTATGTTTTGAAAAACAGCCCCAGTGTGGTCCAGTGGTTAAAGAAAACGGCTTGTAATCAGGAGGTCCCCGGTTCAAATCCCACCTCAGCCACTGACTCATTGTGTGACCCTGAGCAAGTCACTTCACCTCCTTGTGCTCCGTCTTTCGGGTGAGACATAGTTGTAAGTGACTCTGCAGCTGATGCATAGTTCACACACCCTAGTCTCTGTAAGTCGCCTTGGATAAAGGCATCTGCTAAATAAACAAATAATAATAAATAATAATAGAGTGAGGACCAGGACAGCTGCTGTTCCTTGTCTTATTAGGGATGGCTAAACCAGTTGCTTAAACCTTATCTTGGTAGCATGATTACCTTCCAATAACAATTTATATACTCTCCTTATTGACAGCATTGGCAGTAAAAAAAAAAAAAAAAAAACCTCTGCACTTTTCTATGAACTGATCGCCAACAGGACCCTGCAACACATTGTGAATACAGAGTTTCTGACAGGCTCCAATATCTTAGCAGAATGGTGTGATGTTCTGTCATGACACTGATAAATCAGGACGCCACAGAGTGGACTGCACTGCTGTGAAGAATGCAGGTTACCCTGGCTGCTTCAGTGTGGATACGAGGGTCACTTGTGCTGAGCAAACCATTGGTTCTCAGCACTGTACCAAATCAGTTTAGCTGCTTTTGCTTTTTTTAGTCTCTTCTGTACAATCACTTCCTGTGCTGGGATTTTTTGTTCCATTCAGTTTTCCTGTTTTCTGGCTATGTTTAACAGCACCTTGCTGTTTGGCGACAGGGCTGGGTGGAGGATTGGTTTCCTATTAAGAACACTGACCTTCGATCCCCTGGGTTTAAATAAAGTGCAGAGACAGGAATGCCTGCAAGTCTTGATCTGCTATTTATTTTGGGATGATGTTAACCGGCAGGCCATAAATGGAAAGACTTCACGCTATGAAACAGACAACCTCAAACAGACTCTGTTTCTCTAACACAATACAGTGAAAGGTCTGAGTTTATCTCACTTGGTCAGTCTAAGTCTGTGGGTGGTCTAACCTTAAGCAACCACAAAAGATTTGACTTTTGTGATGAGTCCACCATCCATGTCATTGTTACACAATGCAACGGTCCTTGTATCCCTTAATCTCAGAACAAAGATGTTGTTTCACAAAAGCCTCATAATGAGTAAAAGGCATTATCAGTTTATCACCGCTATATCATTGTTACATTGTCTATCTAGGTTTCTTGTAAGAGCAAAGGACAAATGAAAAAGGGCTAAAAGACATTGCATCTAAATACAAGGTGTAACCATCAATGGAGTGTCAACATGCAATATTAGTTAGAAGCAAACAAGACATCTGAGATAACCTCCAAATGGCATTAAAGGGTTAACGTTAGAGAAGTTTTAAAGCGTCTGTTCCAGCATTACACTGAAATATACACTATTCTGAGACAGCTTGTGATACTGGACACTGGCACATTGGTCACGGTCTGTAACAACAGGGCTAATGCTGTGACCCCTGATCAGGATTCTGACAGAGTCAATCTTCTTAGTGCTGATGAGAAAAAAAGGTGGCCTCCAGATATCTAGTAATTAAAGAAACGGTGAAATCTGGATTATCCCATAGCTGTTCATGTTTCCTCTGGCTTCTCCTCTGTTGTAGCTACATTGTCACTTTACTTTTGTACAGCTTTGATATACACACTGAACTTTTATTCCTTAATGCTAATGGGGAAAAAATAGAAGGAATCAATAGTAATATATGGTTACAATACCATTTTGGGAAAGCAATAGGAATACTTTCTGTCTATTTTTGAGAACACAAATCCTGTCTTGTAAGAGAAAGAGTAGAACACAACAGCTTTAATTCATAACTTTTTTTTTAATAGTGCTGTGCTTGTTCAGAAACTAAACATGAAAATAGTAAGTGGCTCACATTTTCCACAATGTTAGAAAAAGCGGCTCTTACAAATCCTACTGACAGGGTGTATTGTGCCTCCTTAAAAAAACAAAAAAACAAACAAACAACAAAAAAAAGTTTTTTGCATTGTTATATTCTGTTGCTAGGTCTCACTTACCTTTTTGTAATTATCCACCAGATTCAGGCAGGATGCTTTACTGATGACATCATCCATTCCATCACAGTCCATTTTCACAGGGTAGCTCTTTATAATGCCACATGAACACTCAGCCCACACGGAGTATGAGGTAACTCCACTGCTGCCATAAAAACAAGAAGGCTACTTCACATAACTCCCAGGCCTTTTGACTTTTGCTGACAAGCTATGGATTCATCTGCGGTCCGTTGGGGTGGGAGAGCGAGGCTCGTTTCCAGTGTTTGTTCTCTTGATTTTCTCACACCCCAGCGCCAGGACAGCTGCAGCTTTGGGCAGTTAGAAATCAACACCTTTCCTGGTGCTCAGGCCTGTCAGGGACCCTGTCTTTCCACTGTCATCTTACACCTTCCTTACCACAGATTCTGCCCCAATCTCCAGCTCCACACAATGCAGATGGTTCCTATTAAAGGAAAAGACTCACATTGAGCCCGGGCCAGCTGATTACAGCCAGAATTCACAGCTAGACAAGCAGGCAGTGTGGGTTACTGCTGTTACTGGAGGATAAAAATAGCCCAGCAACCAACTAGTAGCAATTGCCAGGGTAGCACAGACCTGTCTCATGTGACCAGTGAAATAATCTATGTCTGGATGACATGGCCAAAGTAAGCAAAAATGTAAGGCACCTGCCCATCCGTCAGAAGCTGCAGCACAAATAAACATTGATATTTTGTAACGCGCATGACTGCTCTGTTCCCCGAGGGCCCTGGAGAAATATAATCAACTCAGGAGTCTAACTGAAGCCTTATCTTATCCAGACCATACCTAATTTCCAAAGCAAAATGACGCAGGCTTTTAGTCTGCACAGATTGATACAGTCTGTATTTCCTGCAGGTTGTAAGGGTTTACTTGAAATGGAGGATGTATCTTATCAGTCATGTTCTTTTGGGATAACTGTAACTGGCACAATGTCTCCTAGTGGAAGATTTATTTCTTTAATAAGTGTCTCTCACATGCATATTTACAACATGCACAACCAGAAATGTTAACAGGGTTACTCCCTGGCAGCGTTGCGCTGAGACTGTCACCACTTTACAATTTAAAATGTTTCGGGCTGTTTCAAAACATTCAATATGCCAGAAAGAAATTAACTATAGCCTTGTGTATTGCTGTATGCTAAATAAACTGTGCTCATGTCAGAAACAGAGCACTGCCATTTACATCACAAACACCTTTGAAATCCCACTTTATTTTATGTCAGATGTACAATAAAATGTAGTGCATATATGCACATAAATGGCTCACTTCTATGTATATTCTGGCAACCAGCAAATGAATACAGTAACAGCGCTGGAAAAACAAAGTGAGATGAGAAGACAGCAAGAGCTTCAGATAAGTGACCCTGCCCTGACCTGTTAGGAATTCTCTGATCTGGGGTGAAAGGGCAGGTCAGTCTCCTGTCTTACTAAAGCTCTATGAGTTTGAATAACAGTCTTTGGAAGTCTGAAAGTTATTTCAAAACTTAGCACAAAGAGGAGCTGAGTTTTTTTTTAAAATAAAAATGTGGAATAGTTTACCAGGGGACATTAATAAAAGCTAAAGGGATGAACATAAAAGAAGAAAAAAAAAAAAACTTTGTGTAGATTGTGCTTGGGACTTTCTGCCCTCAGGGAAAAAGTGTGCTAGCAAGGGACAGCTACCTTTGTTTTGTTTTCTCATTCCTTACATTCTTTGTTTTAGTGAATCATATCAACGATAATACTAAGCATATCTCCGTCAGAGGTCCTGCACTACTTCTGGTGCCCTTATTTATCTTGAAAATAGCTAATCTGTGTACGTAAAAACAACTTTGCACGTGGTAATAAAACATTGGAATGTGATCAATGAACCCTCAGATGTCCTGAAATCTATAACATGATGGACCTCTGTGAGGCACAACTGTTCCAGGCTTAATAGAGCTACAGAATAACAACTTATACCCAGCCTCTTTTCTCAAGACATGTTTCACTTAACTCACTCCAAGTGAAGTACATACACACTCAGCAAGCTGAAAAATGCCATCCTGGAAAGTACAGTAAATCGAAATGGTGGACACATTTTAACAACCTGTTGTAAATGATTTTCATCAGAATTGTAACCTGCTATTCTCCATACCCCAACCAAGAAAATGCTAAAAACATTTTCTTCATTATTGTTAAAAAACACAAACACACTACACAGGAAGTACAGTTGTTTTCACAGCTGATCCAGCTGGATTATTTAGACAGCAGATGGGCTTATCTGTCCATCTACTCCATCAGAAAGCTCTATACAACAGCTGCAGATGAAAGGAGCACAGCAAATCTGACAAGCTAGCGGAATCTGAGCCGATGAGTCACAACAAACTCCAGCTCCGATCATCAGATCAAACCTCAACGGAGCTGTGGTCTGAACGTAAAAGACAAGAGTTCTGGAATTAGATTCGAATTTTGACCCACTTTTTTTTTTTTTGTCTTTTCAGTAATTAATTTAAATCTAGAAGAAGAACTGTTTCCTAAGATCCTTTGAGTTTAGCGCTATGGTGACATCGAAACATGAAAAGTGAGCGAGCAGCTCTCAGTTCCTGTCAGATCGCATTTTACCCTGGCAGGTTGAAGCCCCATTCTCTTCCTTCCAATGGGGACGCTGCATTGGTACTGTATAATGAAGTCTGACTTCATCTAGAGCTGAAATCACTGCTGACTAAATGAGCACTGATGTAGGAGTAAGAGCAACCTGTGAACTACATTAGTCACTCGGAACAAAAAATACTCTCAAGATTTCATCGTTTTGAGTGGGGAAAAGTGGTTACTAACTCTGCTTTGTGCTTTACTGTACTTTTACTGAGTGCCTCCTACCCATTCACAACCTCCCTACAGTCAATTTGACTTTTAATTGAAACATCCAATTCAAGGTATAGATCTATTTCAACAATATACCCTTTGGTTGTTTGTTGCTTACTGAAAAAGACAGAAAAAGCACATATTTAGTTAAATCAAATTCTATACTGTTTACCATGACATTCACTATAGAATACATAACATACAGTCCACAATCATCAGTTACTGCATGCATATTGCCTCTCCAGTCACAAATTAATGAGCACTTATCTTGGCCTCAGTCAAACTGTCACTCACAGTTTATCGAATCCCTATAACAGCACAAGCTTCTCTGTTAAAATTTCGGTTAGATTTTATGTCACTATACTTTCTGTGACAATACAATAAGCAAGCTTTTAAACTACAGCTCTGGGAATTTGATTTCCCAACCTACAGTACAGTTTAAAAAAAAAAAAAAGAATGTTGCATTTTCGAAGGAAGTGCGTTAGCAGTCACGAATATTTAAGATGACGTACTGTAAATTGTTGATGACGTGATCTTCATGGACTAAAACGTGCCAATTTTTTTATTTTTTATTTATAGTAAGAAACACTTTATGGTGCCACATTTTAAGAATCATATCAAATTACCATATTATATCACAGACTCTTCCAAAATAAAATAGAGAATTGCTAAGGGGTTTCTAGCTGCCAAGTGATGTAGTTACAGTCACTCTTTTGCCAAACAGTTTTTGCTGCCAACACTTGATTATACACAACATTTACCTAATAGGATCACTAGATGAAGGCTTTATGTATTAGCTACAAAATGTTGATTCATCCATCATATAGCAGCAATATATCACATATAAACCTTAAAGTCTGTTTAATTTGTTCTGTATTCTCTAACTGGTAAGTGGTTTACCTGTAATTTGAATATAAATGCATCATTTAAATCATTTCAGCAGATGGTATAAATATAGGCACAATGTCACAAAGCAGCATTCAGAGGTTTTGGACGTATACTTGCTGTATAGTTCAAAACACAAAAGTAACAATGAAACATCTGTACTGAGAGAGAATGACTCATTGTACGCTAAAGATAGTAGCTTCCTCTGTAATAAAATATATTCGGCAGCCCCCAAAACCTCTCTTTTTTATTTTTAAGGACCAGCATCAAAATGGGTAGCAAGATTTTCTCCACAGCCTACAATATAATTGTTATTTGTGCTAACACAGACCACCGTGGGGTTATCCACAAAACATGAAGAAAATAAAACAGACTATTTAAATAAACTGTGAAAGTGCTGGATCAACATTGGACAAGACTCACCTGATTCCTCAGAAAACTTTAAATAAAAAGGCACAGCATTTCATTATTATTAATTTTTTTTATGAGCAACAACAAGCCAGTTGTTTTTATAGCCTCTTTTACATAACATGTGCCTTGATAAGGGACTGCCTCACAGCTGCCTGTAGAAAAATGCCCTAAATGTCCTAATTTCGATGCAGGGCTTCTAAGGCTAAGCTAGCCTGAATACACAAACACAGACTTCACAGTAAACACAGGTCTTTGATGAGAAAGCAATCTGACACTTACTGCCGATAGCACATTGTGTATGTAGACCCCACCGCGGTCATTTTAAAGTCTCGCTGTTGTACCATTGATGGAAATATTTGAGGGACCTTGGTAGCATCTGTGCATGCACTGTTCTGCTCTGTATAATCTTGGGTCTATTTTATTGATCTAAATAGCGTCAGGTCTAAATACTGTCTAAAGTTTAGGAAAATGGTATTAAGAACCATGTCTGTTTAGAAGAGTCATTGAAATAAACATCTGTTCTGCCTGGACAATAATTGAGATCAAACTGTCTTGCTGACAAAACAATGCATTTTTTTATCTAAAAAAAAAAAAAAGGTCTTTTAATCTTCCTACACAAGTAACTTTATTATGGTCCTGGGTACGGCTTTACTGTTTACATTTTCACGAGATGTGGTGAGGTGAAAGTGTTTCTTCATTATCCCTGGAGACAGTATTTCTTGTACTCTTTGTACCTTTCAGTTTCGACAGTCAGCAGAGGGCTTAATTGACCACAGAGCAAACATATCCCGTATTGTACAGTAATTGATTTGCTCTATTACACTTATTAAACAGAGCTCCAGTTTCATGCTACTAATGGAACAAAAGGTGATAGATTTCCCATTAACATCCCCCTTTAGGCTCATGAAATATGGGCCAATGTTCAGGCAATCAATTTTCACAGTATCTGGAGACTTGTATTACTGTGTTCAGTATGTTTCTCCTCTGAGTCCTCTGATCTAAGTGATTATTTTTTTTAAAAAGTCTGGGGATTTATCAGTTAGCAGACCTATTCTAATTTAAAGTACAATACAGAGCCTTATGTATTTCAGCGTCTATAACATCTATATTATCTGACTTGCTACAGAAGCTCCATGTACAGTATATGAGGGCTGCTACTGGAAAAACGGTGGTCAGTTTTTTATTATGCTGACAGCACAGCTTGCGACGAACTAGTGTATCAAGCAGACCTATAATAATAAAAAAGAAGCCGGAAAGGTAATAAAGGTTTTATGCGTTTTTATACAGCATGATACCATCTGCAGTTTAAAGACTCTCCTTGGATATTTGTTACTCTTTCTGAACTAATTTGAACATCAACCCTATGGAATTTTTTTTTTTTTTTTTTTCCGTTGCTCGGATACTGGACTAATTTAAGAGTCCCTGGAGAACTATAATTGTCAGGTACACTGGCCTTCCTGAATCTTTTTTTTTTTAATTATTTCTTTGTCTTCCTTGTCAGACGTATTAATTTAAGTAAAAGGAAACGCACCTTGGCAACGCCTTGGTGGAAGATTCCGATAAAGTTATTCATGTAAACTCCAAACACACATTCACATGCACATGCACATGCACACGCACACGCACATGCACATACACATGCACACGCACACACACACACACACACACACACACACACACTCACCCAGCCACTCAGGTAACAGGGTTATTATGTCAGGTTTTCAGTCTAGTCAAGAAAGAAATCATCTCAAATTATCTTTTTTATCTTTTTTATTGTAATGCCATTTGTAAAGCTCATTAAAAGCTATGTCCAGATCACCTTCATTATTTAAAAATAAATCACCAGTGAAAGTAATTTATGTAATTGGAATTTTTCCAAAGAATAATCCCTAACAAAAACGTTACTGCAGAATAATAGTGGAGCTGGTGTTTGACATCTTCTCTATCAGGTTTCCTCCAGACTGCATACCCAAAAAGCAAATACATTAAAAAGGCTGTAGAGTACAGCAACGAAGACAATGCTATGCGGATACAAACAGGGAGGGAACACAGTTCATGCTTTCTATTGATCTTTATTGCGGTTCATTTTCAAGGCTTTCAATGCACATTTTGTTACATAAAACACAGATATTACTGATTTCCTCCTTAATGCATCCCATTGAACACTTGACAACACGTTCATTAGTGTATGTCATCAATCCATAGTGTAATGATCCACAACTATAATTTAAATGTCATATGGCTGGTTGTGTGCAGACATTTATCTAAAGCTCTAGCAATTAAAAGAAAAATACATGTAGCAGGAAAAAGCAGGCGTTACCATAACACCTAAGCAGTATGAAGAAGGAAAATAAATAAACAAATAAAGACTGACTTAAACAAGAGACCAATCAACTCGTCAGAAACAGATATCTTACCTGATATGCACAGCTCTCCTGGTGTACCATCTCAGTGCATCACAGAGAGAGCAGTAGGCTGTCTGGGATGATTAGAGACACTGCTCCCTGTTGCAATTTACTGCATGCAAGAATAAGAACACGCAGCCTGGCTGCAAGGCGAGATTCTGTGCAGATTAAAATGGATCCTGCTCCTGCTGCTTCTGCTGTTTCAACCTGCGCAATGACACTGCCTTTGCTTGCAAGGAATGGAACGCTGAGCAAATTTTCCTCAGGGAACTGAGGAGAGTGCGGGACAGGGAGAGCGGGAGGTTTAATAACGTCTATTTGGCACTCTGATGGAGGAGGGGGAGGCAGCTCATCACAAACACAGTCAGCCAGTTATATAACAGTCAGAGGGAGAGTGCAAAGAGATCAAGACTGAGGCGGGGCTGACCTTCTAGTGTTCAAAAAAGGTGGCTCGGTGACGTAGAAACATCCCAGCGCCTGGGAAGAGAAAGGGAAGGAGGGGGAGGCACAAACAAAAGCAAGTGCTTGCCTCTAGCGAATAGAGAATGAAGAACTGAGCTGTTACTGTGAAATTCAAGGCTAAACTGAATCATTTTCAAATACAATGCAATCATTTCCTATTGAAAATCAAGAGCACTGTTTTGAAAAGCTAAATGGATGCTGTTCTGAAGTTCACACATATATTTTACTTTGATCAACAACAACAACAAAAAAAAGCCTTCATGTTTTACCGGTTCAAAGCAATTAATGTGTGTATTTCACCCTCCCTTCCAATAATGTTCACTTTCCAATAATGTTGACCCCCCACACTGGTAATAGATGTTCCTGTCTTCTTCTCAAAATACTGGTTAAAATGTTTTCTAAGTAGTTTATCTTGTAATCAGTCAGTATTGTAGTAACACGTTTAGCACTTACTTTATGGTTTTGTATTTGTTTTATAGATGTATTTGTTTTTTCTCCCCCTGGGGTTGGATTGAAGTCAACCTGTTTCCAAGAATCATGTGACCTTTTTCCCTAGTCAGCCCCGTCTCGCTGGGAGAGGCTGGGAGTTGGGGAGCTCCTGCAGAGCTGGTGCAGGTCAATGTCTGCCCTTTGGTTAGTGCCAGAAGGCATGCTTCATAGATCTTCACTGAAAAGTGCCAGTTCCAGGCCAGAAAGCAGGGAACAGGACAGGAGGCAGAGGGAAGCCATCATCCTGTACACAGAGCTTGCTTAAGTTCTGTGAAATCACACGCTGGACAAGCAAGCATTCATCATCCCAAGCAGGATGGGGTGCAAAACCTCCTAAACTTACCATCAAAATATTCACGACAGGCCTTGTGATACCAATCACAAACTTTAAAGGATCTTTTTTTATTATCATTAGGTTGTGACGCATGTTGTCCAAATAACTTGAACAAATAAACAAAACAAATGTAAATTTGAATGGATTTTAAGTTATTCTTGCAAGGTGAATCAAAAAAACAATCAATGCTTTTCATGGCACAATGATAGAATACATTTGAGTAACTGTGTACTGTATTCCTATGTGTACTCATTGTATAACTGCAGAGTGAGCCATATACTGCACAGTGCACCTGTTCTGTTATCATGTTAATTTACTGAGCCTGATCTAGTCATATTATAACTAACTGGGAAACACAGTCACTATTATACAGCATTGATGGGAAAATAAGGGAGTTTTCCTCAATGATTAAAACAATATAGTTGAAACCTATCTGCAAGTTTGCCACTTCAAACCCTTCCGTTTGCACTGAGACACAATATGACACTTTATTTGAAGTTGAAGTTCAGACTGCCAGAGTAGGCTGGAATAAGTTAAAATCATTTTTGTCCAGTGAGAAAGCAATTCTCACGCTAGTGATGTAGAGCAATGAGCCCACACAGTTAAGAGTTCAGAATCCGGCGCTTCCTGGGATCATGAGAGAGGTGCAAGTAAATTAAATCAACTACACAGCACCACCAGTACGTTCAGGAACACATTCCGAATACCAACAAACACAAAACATTTTTTTGGATTGAGAAAAGCTGGATCTTACTGAGGTCAGAAAGTTCAGAACCCGCACATCTAAGGTAATCTGTGCAAATCAGAAAGTCCAACGAACCTTGACTTTACAACGACTGCATGTTGAAGGTGATGGATTGTGTTTGTTAAGAATAATATGTATGCAAACAAAATTGCCATTTTGAACTTGATGGGCATCAGCCCTCCATTGTGATATAATTATTTACACACGGACCTAGGAGCCAAACCACTGGTCTAATAATTATTGCAATACATGGCGTCTTTTGACCATAATTGGTTCCAATTTGACCTGGGCACGAGGATTAATACTCAGCATTAATTGATTACCAGGAAATCCCACTTAATTTCTGTACTGCCCACTGAACATTCCTACAATGAACAGGGTGCAGACAGAGTGTGATTGTGCAGTACGTTGTACACTGAGGTGAGTATGCTACTGTATTTAATAAGTGTGAAACACTCATTAATTAACATACAATATATTTGCTCGTTTGGTTTCTGGTGCTTGCCTTTATTATCACATTTATCCAGCCGCAGCCTAGTAATGAAGCCCCATACTGCACCTGGCCTGTGGAAAGGAAACCTGCCTCATTATCTGCTGCCACTGAGGACATCAATCTTTTCACTTTCCTAATGTCACTTTATCATTAATCATTAAAAGTATAAATGAACCTCTTGAAGATGCATCACAGCATGAGCTTTTATCCAGAAATCTGCATTAGACAGTCAATTAACCTTCAGAGCGCGACAAGGTTAGCCGCTATACTGGACCTGGTTCAAAGAAACACCGTGATTTGAAAACTTGAAGTCATTTATTTTTCAACGGACAACATTTAGATATCTACACTACAACAAGGTTTCCTTATTATATATATTTTTTTCTTTATTTTTAGAAAAAAAAAAAAACATGTTTTTCTTTGTATACGTACAACTACTGTATATCCAAAAATATTAAATCAAATCTCTACCACGTATAATACTTTAAACAACCCCTTGCACTCAGAACATTGCTGAAGTTACCTTACTCAAGAAAACCTCTGTTATAAAGTAAAAAAAAATCCAAGTTTTTTTGAAGCTTGTTCCCTTTTGGATGCTCTGGCCTGGTATAAAATCAGAGCTGAATGGGATTAGTGTTAGACTGAGACGGAGAAATGTGCAGCTATGGCAAACTAGCTGTGGCAGCTTTCCAACCACAGGCAGTACAATGAAACGAGGCCTAAGTTTCGTTTGTTTAGAATTCCTGTTGCATTTGTGAAAAAAATAGTGTTAATGCCAATTAAAATTCTCAGATTGTGCTGAACAATTGAAGCCATCAGTGCAAGTACATGTCACTTTGCATTATCAACGTCTTTCCTGACTAACAATAGGTATAGAACTGTTGTCAAATTATCTGTGTCATGCAGTGATGGATTTGACTGCTACAGGTTGTTACAACATTAGGTGCTGTTTTGTGTTGTTTTTCTATTTTATATGCTTCTTTGTCTGTGTATTTTCTTTAACTCTATGTGAAGACAAGCTTATGGAAAACTATGTTAAGGGCATGATATATGGAGGTTGTCGATGTCTTGTAATCTTCCAATCTTGTAATCTTCTGTATCAATATATCTTGTAATATTTTGTAGCAAAATATCGTATTAGCAGGGCGTGTGTGTCGAGTGCATGGATTGTGAGTATGTTTATCTTAGAAAATGTTCAAGAGAGAAAAGGCATGGGAGGATAGCAAGCTGTACTGGACAACCGTTACAAAAAGAAAGAATTGTTGAAGAATGATGGAACTACAAGAGAAGACTGCCACACTATGTGTCGTTGAAATTGGTAATTATGCTCATTACTAACTTTTTCATATTGCATGCTGTTAATGAAGTTTAATAATAATAAACTGACTCGTTGTATTGAGCGAATCACTCTGTGTTAATCCACACAATAAGACACACCAGTGAGCCACTTAGCAAGGTGCATTCTGAGTTTCACAGGTGGACTAGCGACTCCCAACCCCTTCAGGAAATCTGCACTCCTGGGAAAGGGGAGAAGATGGAAGTAGGCAGATTAAAGACTGTACTAAAGTAGACTGGTTTCATGGAACCAGTTTTAAACCTAAAAATACATCTGTTATACCATTTATAATCAACCCCTACTTGGCAGCTTGGATGAGTTGGCATCTAGAATCCACAGCTGGGTCTTAACCAGCTTTTGGACTGTGTGTATGATTCATTTTTTTTGCTGAGAACAAAACAAAAAAAAACAAGGTGGGAGCAATCCACCAGCGAGTTCTTACAGCCTCAAGTAAAGCCAGCATTAGTTAACAGATTTACAAATGCGCCAGATCCCTGGTTAAATCAATCAGCGTCTTCAGCTTCTAACCCTGACATTTTCACAGCTTTTACACTGATATGTTATGAAAAAGTTTGTGTTAGTCCCTGAGCTTCAATGAATAAGAAATCCAGTTGAAATATAGGCAGTCTGTTCCTATAATACCACATGAAATGAGGTGTCAGAATTCATGGTTTTAAAATCTAGACTTATGGAATATTACCAGACATTTATTATACTTGTACCGCCTTTATAAGTAGGTCAGGTTCATATATTGCTATGATAACGTGGAGCTGTTCCATCTAATAAAACAAAAGCATGCTACAGGAGGCTGTGTGGTCCAGTGGTTAAAGAAAAGGGCTTGTAACCAGAAGGTCCCCGGTTCAAATCCCACCTCAGCTACTGACTCATTGTGTGACCCTGAGCAAGTCACTTAACCTCCTTGTGCTCCAAGACGTAATTGTAAGTGACTCTGCAGCTGATGCATAGTTCACACACCCTAGTCTCTGTAAGTCACCTTGGATAAAGGCGTCTGCTAAATAAACTAATAATAATATGTAAGGATGCTGTTGAATTTGCAGCAGTGATATACGGGGCAATGACTTTGGTGTCCACTCTGAATTCAACATGCATTGCACATACTCCTTTCCAAGCTGGAAATGAATGGGCACCACAACGCTAACTGCCTTTGAACTCTCTCAGTGTGAAACGATGCTCAACAGCGCCCTCTAGCAATAAATCGGATCTATTCAATTGATCTGAACAGTGATGGATCTTAACACCACATCATTTAACTCAACCTACATAATGCATGTGGTTAGTTGTCAGTAAAGATTCATTTTTGAATATATATCAATGACCTGTCACTGCTCCACATTTATGTTTGTTATAATATTAAGGTTTAAGGCACTGTCTCTTTAAATTCAGCATCGTGCCATGATGTGTCCTCACTAACCTGACACAAATCATGCTTTTATTTTTAGCCCTATAAACAGGCAGTGGAAGCTCAGCCCAGTTTTGCTGTGCTCAACAAATAGCTTTTTAAGTTATCATTTTCTAACCCTCACTTTATCCAGGCATCAGATTCACCCTGTAGTTTAGTTTAATTGGCTGTGACAACAAACATGGCTAGCCACAGAAAAGAAAGCCCAAAGGCCTCAAAAAATAACTCCAGACAAGCAACTGCACAAAATCCTAAATAATTAGGGTTTATTTTTTTCTTCTTTTCACAGTCACATTTCAACAGTTTTAGTTCTTATTTCTACCTGATTTTATAAAATCAATCGTTCTAGGTTGTTTTTGTGTTCTCCTACTCTAGAATATGCCATGAGCTAAAATGCCACAGTCGTTTCCCATTGAAAAACCTTAGGAGAGTAATTTGATCTCATTAACCCCCTGACCTCCAGCCAGTATGCAGTGGTGGACACTATTCTTGACACAGTTATTAGAAGTATGGAGAAAGATCCATAGAGAATGGGGTTCAATAAACAAACAAACAAACAAAGCACAAGTATTGCATGGGAAACCAATACAGATAGGTACAAAATCAGATCATTCTTGGAAAGTTGATGCCATCACAACTTACCAGGCGATAATTTGAACTATTCTACCAATATTTGTTAAGTTTAAAAGAAAGTATTACTGGTTCGAACACCTGACACACTGTAGGGACCCTGAGACATCCATAGTCCCCCAATACTTAATGGCCAGAATGCCACTGATCATATGTTGCCAGTCATATGTTGCCTGCAGTTTGTAAAAATGATTCAGCTAACATGACGCATAATGGAAGCACAGCAGTAGACGGTGATGTCATTCTTAGCCTGAGGCTATCTTTCTCCTAAAAACAAAACACAACGCTGTTGTCTAGGAAAGCCATTTACCTGCACTGTTCATTAACACAAAGTGTTGATTATGTTGATTCATACCTTGAATATTTACAAAAGACATCGCCAGTGAAGAAAAGTTTAGGTGAGGGCTTTTCAGACCTTTGAAGTAATCGTCTTCATGTCTCTAAAATCGCACACATTCCCAAGTCAGACATGATACAGATCACATTCCTACTGGTCGATCACTCAGAGAATCTGCCACAATCCAATACAAATGAAACATTGCTATAAGGATCCTGTTTCATCTTCCGTGACGCTTACTTTTATAAATCAAAATGGAACACTAGTTTATTGTTGGATTATTATTATTATTATTATTATTAATTTCTTAGTAGACACCCTTATCCAGGGCAATGCATTTAAGGTATTTTATGGGATGCAAGAACAGTCCCTGGAAAGCGTAGTACATTCTGATTTCATATTAGAAATGTTATTATAGATTTTAGTGAGTCAGATTTGTTTTCAGTAAACACTGGTACAAATGAATCCTTAGTTTTAAAGCAAACAGTTTTAAAATAAATGAAGACAGACTGTATTAACAGGGTGTGCCTGGATTTTTTCATGCTTCTTAACTTATTACAGTGAGCATGAACAGAGCAGACAGCAGTCTCATACATGACACAGCCTCGCCCTTGCTGCCAGCCGGGATTCTTTCTAAAGCAGATAACATGAGCCTGCATGGGAGCTTAGGCATGTATGTCGCTTATTCAGTCCTTTTTGGAAACATATATATATATATATATATATATATATATATATATATATATATATATATATATATATATATATATATATATATTTGTGTTAATTTCTATTGAAAAATGCATCATTCCAAAACAAACAACACATCTCTAAAGCATAATAACTACGTCTTTAAAAATATTAGCAGAAAAATGGTCTTGCAAATCCCCTATTATCAGTAGATTGTTTAGGTGTCTACTCTTCATCCTGCCACAACACTGTAGATTAACTCCCTGGTATTAGCGACTGAATCTAGTTACACTTTGAAGCAGCTCTAATTCCTTACCCTGTATACCACCCCGCACAGGATATTTATCATTTTGAGAAATTGGCTTAGTCCCCAATTTAAATAAGCTGAGCTGCTTAAATCATGCCTAGAACTCCATAAACAGATCAGGGGTGGATGAAAGTCTCCAGAAGTTCTTTCTAGAAGCTGTTGTGAACATTGAACCTCCCTCCGCACACCCTCTCCCCCCAGAAACATCAGGTGTGCCACGAATGCTTCAGCTTTTGAACCCCGGTGATAACCCAAAAGGAAACCTGTTGCTTTTCCATCAGCTCCAAAGCCTTTCATCACGAACGCCCTGCAGTGTTATTGAAAGCAGACAGCGAGACCTCTCTCTCTCTCTCTCTCTCTCTCTCTCTCTCTCTCTCTCTCTCTCTCGCATTAGTGTAACCACCAGATGTGAACAGGTTTTCTACTGTTTCCTCCAGCACAAGACAGAATGCACAGGGCAGACCAGCTGTAACAAATCTAGCTGAAGACTGTAAACTATCACATAAGGTCTGTGCAACCCAGGCATGCCAGCGTTTCATTAGAAGTTTGTATAGCTTTCTTTTTTTTTTTTAAACAGAAACCTACAGAGCGAATAGTATAAAAAACGGTATAATGCTGTGAATGATCGATAACATATTAAAAAAAAAAAATCCATAACATTACTGTACATCATACACTCAGATGTATTCTCCATAAAATCTAATATTACATTAGCAAACAAAAATAGACATTAATTCAAATTCTAAAGATATAACACATTATTATCAAATAAAAGAAATAATGTATTAGAACATGAAGGCAAATGCTCTTTCTACCTGCTTTCTCTGCCCAATATCACAGTCTAGTCACAGAAACCAGACAGAATCAAAGCGCAGACAGCTGACTGAAGAATTGACAGGAAATATCCCTCCGACGCAGGTCAGGCCCTATTGTGAGGTCAGCCTGTGGGCTCAGCAACGCTGTGTGTACTCTGTACAGTACAGTACAATGCGGCAGGGCACTCAGGGAGAACACACTGTCAGCCAGCATAGGGAGGGAGCCTCCTTCCACTCTCTAAAAAACACACACCTGGAGAGGCCAGCCTTCCCCTCTTCTGGCCTCCAGACAACATGCCTCTCCTACACCCTGCAGACGTGGCACAGACCAAGATGAAAGCGATCCTGGTTCAAATGATAAACTATTATAAACCTCTGAGACTGTTGCTTACGTTAAATATTGTAAACAGCAGATGGAGAGCTGAGTGTGCATCACTTTAGAATACTGCTGGAAGCTGTTCAAACCCCTCTATAATTTCCCTTTTTTCCATTTGAAAGATAATTATAGTAGGAATGACTTTAACTTCTGATTTCTTGGCTTCGCTTCCCTGGTCATTTCAGCATTCAACAATTCACGGTTAGTTCATGTTGACATTGCATGCACATACACTGTGCTTTATCGTAAAAGGACTTCACTAATCCAAAGTCCTTGACATTAAACATCTTAAAAAACAAAACAAAAAAAAAAAGAAAAAACTATAAAACTGTTATTTCAATCCATTATACATTCAACCAAACCATTCAGCAGTGGCAACACAATTACTGTATTCTGTTTCATGGGACAACAAAACAAAATGCAATTTGAATGCATAAAAAAAAAAAAAAAACTATTCAAATTCCAGGTGTGCCGGCTGTCGAAAAAGACAAGGTACTCCAGGTATTAAAACATGTTTCAACACATCTTTTTGCAGCATTCATAGTGTTTCTTCAGGGGATGTGTAATGCGTTTGTGCGTGCGCTGAACAACGCCTTTTTGAAAAGCAATGCCCTGCAGGGTCAAGTTCTGCTGAGCTGCACATTAGTCATGTATGAAAATGATATGGAAATTGTGTAATGCCAATGACTGCAAGGGCCAAGTATGATGTTATTAGTTAACAATCTGTGTTATTTACATGCATTTGTAGTAGGGTCTCCTTCCAGAAAGGGAATGCAACCATGAGGTATGCCCTTTGTGGGTAGTTTGTGAATGTAGTTCTCAAGGCTACCATGGCACAGTGGAACTTCTTTTAAAATAAAGTCTTGGCTAGTAAGGTATAGTATTTGAGAGGGGGTATTGGGATTCCATTAAGAAATATGTTTATTTGCTATACACAAATAAATATTTACTATGGAAGTCGTTTAAACTTTTATGGAATTACCATTGGGTGTATTGGCAAAAATGAACTTTTCTATTACCACATTCTTGTTTTTCCCATGTGTATCAAAATCAATGCAGAGTATTTGTGCAGTGAGCACCATCTTTAAAGAGCTTTTGTCTTCAGGATGTTATTTAGCACTGCAAGATGTCAGGAATATTAAAAGATGGTTTTGTCTCTAAGGGTTAAAACAATCAACCAAATGTTAAATGAAACCGATGTAATCCTCCTCTCCAGAATCCCTGTTGTCAGCAAGGTCAGTCTCCCAGGTAACTGTTCTTTTGCTTAGTCACAATATTGACCAGGACTCGCAGTCAATTATAAATCACAATGGAGAGCGCAAAGGCAGTCTCAGCAAATTAGACCGCTGGGTGAGAGGAAACTCAAGATGGGAAGGAAACATGCTTAGTAATGATGCATCTGAATTTTACAAAATTCAGGCTTTATGACGCTTGGGTATTGACTTTGTACAAGACCCACTCAGATATGTAGGCTGTAAACTGATCTATTGCAGATTTGTTAAATTTGAGTATCTAGATTTCTTTCATCTTTGTACCACATACTGTAAACATTACAAGTTTGTTAAAAAAAAAAAAAAAGAGGTAATTCCTGGTTATTAAAGGTACGAGAGAGATTCCTACTTCAGAGAATTACATTTCCTCTCCGTTGCACATACAAACAGGTCAGAGAACTGCACTGACTTTAAACTTTCGTTATTCGGATGTTTAACTAACATTCAATAGAGCTTTAAAATATATATTATTGATTGATCTTTCATATATTATTATTATTATTATTATTATTATTATTATTATTATTATTGTTGTTGTTGCCATTTTTATAGTGTTATTGTCCCTTGTGGGGCTGCATATCCCTGATAATGGAGATAATGGGGAGCTTGTATAAGAACCATTTGCTTGGATTTGATCTTATTAAAGATCTGCATACAGGCTTCCTTCTGCATACAGGCTCTTCAGCCTACACAGAAGAACAGCATCTGTTTCTTCTCTTGTCATGGATTAATCACCAGCCTAATTAAACTTACCACATTTTATATTTCAAAGTATCATTAATCAGTTTCCCTGTATGCCTAATAAATGGTTGCTATGGAGGTTCATCATACTGTTGCTGTAGTGCATTCAGTTGTGATTTGGTAGACTAATGTAGGCGTCTATGTGACGTTCCAACTTACCCTTAGGAAAGAACAAGACCCCCCACACTCACTGATCCCCATTGTAAAAATCATGAATCACAGCAGCAAGCAGCAGCCTTGAAGAATGCTTAACTAGTCAAGTAGGACTGAACAGAAATCACTTCTATAGCCATGCTGCAGGTTATTTTCTCTTGGATGTTTTTTTTGCATCCCTGTTTTACATTATTTTTAATAATAAAATCCACCGGTAAGAACATACAAGATCGCCCATAAAGGTTTAAACCAACTGACTCATTAGGCATAGGAACTGCAAAGGTGCAATATAAACAGAAATCAAGCCTTTTTGACCTTTGCAGAAGTGGTTATGGTATATCTCCCATATTGACAACATGAGTACTTACCCAGAACACCTAGAACTATACTCAAATCATCCAGCAGCACTCACACCAGTTAACCAATCAGAACTAAGGATTAATGTGTCCTGATGCAACAATATTCAAATACCTTAAATCAGAAGTTAGTTAAAATGGGTAAACACTGTACTGCCCCAAGAATAACTGTCTGGAAGACTTACAGTAAAACTGCCACTACCATTGATAGATAATTCTGATAGACAATACTGTTAATACTAGACTATGATCCTTAGGAACAAATACTCCATTCTTGGGAAAAACACTGATATGTGTGAGAGATTGAGAGTAATTTATTGTCTTATATGTGTCTACAGATCTCGAAATACAAAGGTTTCCTACAGTATATGTACCTTCAATAGATAAACCAAGCAATGGGATTGACTTGACCACGATTTTCTGCAGAAACCATTATGTACATTTTCATAAGCATTCCATATTTTACAAAAAAAAGCTGATTTGGCAAGAAAGACGAATGGATATAAATGTGTGTTAAATTACCCGGAATAATGTTTTAGTTTTTTTCTTATCTGCTGCATTTGCTACAATCCCCTAAATATATTTTACTGTATGCTGCACTCAGCAAAAGCATGACAGCACCATTGCTTGTGTAAAACGTACATTTTTAATAACAGTTGAAGAGCTTTTATTTCCCAATGGAATAACAAGACCCAAGACAGGGAAAAAAATCCATACTTCCATAATAACGGAATAGATCATTAATTATAATATTTAAATAGAGATTTTTGTGGATGACTTAAATTATGTTTTGTTTGTTTGTTTGTTTGTTTATTTATTTGTTTTACTACAACACTGAAATGGAATATCCTGGTTAAATAAAATACATTTGAAAAAAAAAATCTTCAAGACCTCTTAAACTCCCTTTAATGCCGTCCATTTCTTCTTGAGAAAGGTGCCAAGGATAAGGGATGCTTTGGGCTAGACTGTTCCGATCAGACTACACATACTTAGAACACATCGTATGCATAACAAATAGAGAAGTGGTCAGCTTTATTTTCAATTACATTTTGTTTTTACTGATTGTCACTCAAAATTAGGTCCAGAAAATATACAAAAAAATAAATAAAAATGAGCAAACCTTAATATAAAATAAAAACACCACCAACTGAATACAACTTGAAACTGTGTGTTTTATTGCTCTGGTTACAGCATGTGGGTATGCACATCTGGATCCAGAGTTTAATTAGCAATGTTTCAAATGTTAAATCTACAGCCTTTTCTATTGATCTGTATTCAACAAGCACTTGTTAACTTTTACAGTGCATTAGCCCAAACCATCACCTCTTAGCTGGCTTATCAATATTTAATCAGTGGACAGGCATTTGAAAAAGGAGATGGATTCAATCTTGTGCTAAAATACCTTTGACTTCTGTAACATTTTCTGTTGGAATATTCAGTCTGCGGTGCTTTAAAGAACAATAAATCACTGCTCGTCTGAGGAATAGTGTTGAAACATTTTAAAGATTTGTGCGCTGCCAAAGACCTACGCTGCACCTTTCTACATGCTTTAAAAACCATAATATTATTTGTTTATTTAGCAGACGCCTTTTATCCAAGGCAACTTACAGAGACTAGGGTGTGTGAACTATGCATCAGCTGCAGAGTCACTTACAATTACGTCTCACCCGAAAGACGGAGCACAAGGAGGTTAAGTGACTTGCTCAGGGTCACACAATGAGTCAGTGGCTGAGCTGGGATTTGAACTGGGGACCTCCTGGTTACAAACCATTTTCTTTAACCACTGGACCACACAGCCTCCTATAACCATACTGTTTGAAGTGCAATATATTAAATCGACTGACTCATTTAATATCCTTGCAGGACAGGATTTCAAATAAAAACACAACTCACAGAATTATTCAACATGATGATTGGATGATTATCTGTAGATGCCAAAATTGATCAAGGAAACAAAACTCTGCTGTGCTTGTTGGGTAGCTGTCACTGCGCTGTAGATGGAAAAGGGATTAGAAAGGAATTTTCCCAGACTTGCTTGAAGTCCAGATTTTCTGTGTCTGCAGGTGGCTACTGAAGTCTGCAATTCCTGCACGCTGTTTTACATTGAAAGAGACACTATTGTCTGAGAGGCCTACTGTCTCTTGGTGCTGCAGTAAGATAATAGACATGCACTTAATAAGTAAACATCCTATTACGAATTAAACAAACAACTTCAAGTCAACAAAGTTGTTGGGAATTTCTTTGGGTTACAAATGAAAAAAACAAACAAACATGAAATTGTCTTAAACAGAACCCTTATTTCAAGTAACCAGGTCAGTTTTGGTTGTTTGAAACATTGTGACACGCTTGAGTCCATTATTAATTACATTTGCAGACCTGTCATTGTAAGACAATTATTTTTAGCTTTCAAATATACTATGGCAATTTTGACAGAGCAAAAGTAAATGAAACAGCAGTTTGTAGGCATGCACAGAACAGACTAAATTAAATACATTGCCAGTACTGGGGTCTTCTTCATTCAGCCCAAAACAAATAAGGGTAAGTGGAACCTGGGAAAAAGTGTGTCTGGGCATTGCAATTACTGTATGAGGCTTAATTCTCTCATATTGTGCTAAGCGTTCTGTGCACAGCACAAACACCTGACTCCCACGCAAAAGCGCTAGGCAAGGAGGCTGTGCAATGTTTGAGGAATAACTGTCCTAATAAACTGGGATTTATTTGACAGAGTCCTTGAATCCTATTCTAATTTCCAGGTACAGATAAAGTTGCCTCCGCTACATGAACAGTCTTAAGTCAATTGACCTGTATGTTGGAACCTCCATGGTCTGCTGCAAACAAGAGATACTCACACTGTCTTGGAAGCATTGACCTGCTGCCACTATTTGTATCTAGTTCCCATAAGAGAAAAATGACTTTGGGATTTGTCCTCTATTTTATTATCCCCCAAAAAGAAGTTAATTGTAAAAAGAAGTGAATTGTTTCGCAGTTATGTGACACTGTCAAGTCTTTTTCTCCTTCTGTGGGAACTAGCCACGGCCCTGCAGCCAACAGCTAAATAATTCCCAATTCAGGGAACGCCCTGCAGTCTAGGAAGGAAGCAAGTGTTTACCAAGAGTTGCTTACAAATTCCAGAGATGCCAAGTTTGTTTACTCACCCAGCTCTAGGCAATTCAACACACTGAGCCCAAAAAGCCCATTGTTTGAAAGTCATGTGTAACTTTGTGTTTGTACAGCTTGCCATGCCAAGACAGGAAGCAGGAATCAATACTCACTAATAAATAATATAAACCAGCAGTGGAGCAGTGTAATTGCCTTCCACACAACCACAATTCATGGATAATTATCTAGATCATATCTATCATATCTTATGAAATCATAATTGTAATTCCTTAAATCTCAAGGGGTCTCAGAAATTAAGCTCTAGTTCTGTGTCTTTTTACAAAAAGCTAAAGTGGCATGATCTGGAAAACTTGTTCTATTGCTTAAATTGCAGTTTTCTTTTCAACCCTATTTCTGAATATCTATTTTTGTGTATCACTGGAAACACAGCCTGTATATGATGGATTGTTTAGAGTTTAAACAAAAAATGTTCTTGCTGACAGTATGCATACATTACATGTTGCAAAATATGTTTGGGTCTTCACCAATATTCAGCCCAACCAAATGTCTTTAGGGTAAGTCATTAAACTAGAATAATTAATAAACATTACAGAACATGCCTCATGTGAAACTATGGATCTAAACCTTGCATGAAAAACAAATGCTGAGTTTGTGGCACTTTGAACTCTGTCACAGTTCACGTTACAGCTGTGTGGTGTAAAATCTTCTTCTGCAGTCTGCTCTAAAAGTCTCTGCTCTCATATTCTTTAACACCAAACACTTTTTACAAAGACATTTTCAGTACACTACAGTCCTAGTGAGATACAGTGACTACAACAACAAATGGACTCAAAGGAAAATACTGACAACTTGAAACATGGTTCCAATGATAACAATCACAACATGTAACACTCTTAAATGTAAAGCTATTCTTCATATAAATACTCCTTTAATGGGAAAAGATATCTGGTTTTAAAGGCAAAGATATATTACTTAGCTCCTCAGAAACCACTCTGTAACACTCACCCAGCGATGAGCCAAGGGAAGAGCCCATCTGTGTTCATCCATATCCAACTCTCAATAAAATCTTTAGGAACAGCTCATTCAAGTATTTATCAGTCACAGAAAGTCTTGCCTTCTTTGCTTAAACCATTATTTCCAAACAGGCATAAATCCACTGACTTTTTGCAACACACACTGAAATGAGCATACATGTCAAGGTAACATTTCACCTAAATTGAAGAAAAATCCACTGAACTATCCACACAAGAATGCAAGCCCTCGTACCAGAAGTGTGTCTGTGTGTGGATACAAAGTAACTGCCAGCAACGCAACAGGACTTAACTTGCAATCAGCAACTGTGTACCTGCTGTCTTATCAATCTGCAGTGATTCAAGCATGACACCACCTAACCTTTGATCTATTCAAACCCACCCTGAACAACGTGTGTGCAATGTCCCTGCACACAGTGAAACAGCAACCATTGCTGATAAACAGCAAGGTGAGCTGCTGAAATGCAGTGCAATTTTTAAACTCTACCACCAGTACAGTAACACAACAAATGCTCTAGTGATTTATATGCCAACAGAAACCCTCCACAGAATTTGTCTTATTGTGCACAGTTGGGAGTACATTATTCCTTATTTTATAACATTACATAAATATATAATAATTGACTATTAATGCATTTAATGGAGAATTGAGTTGGGGAAACATTTCCTAGGCAAGCATAGCAGATTTATTCTTAATCTGAAACCATATTTAACACTTTAACATACTGTATACAGGTCAAAGAAAGACACATCCATTCAAAGCTTCAAAACTGCAACCCACTAGGAGTATAGGATAGATACATCTAACATACAAATATGTTTATCTATAATCACTTATATTATCGATGATCACTTATATAAGACACTGAAACTATTTACCATATCTTTATCAGGGTATTATTTCTGTAAAGTTACTTAGTGCTGAAAGAGTTAAGTAACACAGGTCTACTGTATGTATATAAAGATGAGCATTCATGCTGCTATCTGCTGTTTGGAAACAATTGCAAGTTGAATACAAAATAATTTTACCATTAAAATGTACACCTTTTAAGACATCAAGACTACAGGGACCTGTTTGTTTCAATTCAGTGACTTCCATTGTATGAAGAAGGCAATGATAATTTAATACATTGCAATAGCGCCCTCTAATGTTACAGTTGGGTCCAGGAATTCCTGATTATTTTCCTTAGAAAAGGTCAATCGTTTTTATTCGAATCCCTTTGATCCTTAAATACAATCCCATTACTTGCAATATAAACATCTTAGCTTCATAATGCATCCACAGCCTTGTGATTTGATTTCAATTACCTGTATATTTTGCTGTTTCAACAAAGCCACCATTTTCTAAACCTGGCCTCTTACTGGACTGATGATGCAATTTCCATTTTTACCTTTTTTCACATTCTGCTTAAAAGGGTGTACGTTATCTTATTTATTGTGTTTACTTTCGATACAGCAGTACAGTTCACATGTTCTCAAGAATGTACACAGTTACTGAAACTAGTAATAGTAAATTCATTGCAGATGTGTTTTTGCTTCAGTGGATGACGAAAGATGTTTGTTAATCACTAACATGGTTACGTGCATCAGTGTGTCGAGAATCTCCCACAAGCATAGGAGATCATGTTACAAGAACTCCCAGAGCTCATCTTTGAATCCGAGTACCACAAAACAAGCCTTCCGCACCTGTCTAGAAAAACAAATACTGCTTAAGCAATTCTAAAATTAAAACAGCAACTAAAATGTTATGGAGTCCGCAGGCAAGCTTATTGCTGTACCTTAAAGGGCATTTTGGTTTGAGTCCTTTTGATAGGGATGATAACAAACTGAATGGATTGAAATATAAATGATTGGAAAGATGAAAGGGTGACATCAAAATTAAACAAAAAACACAATCAATAAAAATGACAAAATATGTATCTGGAATGGCGCTTTTGAGAGGGATGACTAAGCGAGCAGGAGCAGTATTAATGAAAGCACTCACTGAGGTGTAGTTGGCTTTTCCATGTCTCTGGTTTTGGTTACGCACCTCCTGCTCTTGAAACTGTAATCCAGCAAGATGTTTCTCCAGGGCCTCCCAGTCCATGGTAGGCAGCTGCTGCTCCTCTGTGACACAAGTCCCTGAGCTCTCGAGCTGCCTCCTGGATATGACTCCACCCCCGCTGCCCGTTATCCTCAAGGCCTGCCGGGGCTTTTGAGATGTTTTATTTGCTTTTGGCCCTGCGTGGCTTGGTACAAAGTTGCCATTTTGCTTCAGTTCTTCAGGGGCAGAGTCAGAGGGAGGCGGGGGGGTGGGGTTTTTGATATCTTGGAACTCCTCTGCTAAACTCCTGCTGTTCACGGTTTTGGGGTAGCCCTCGTTCTCGGGGTAGTCCTCATATTCGCTTTCCCATTCCTCAGTCACCTTCTTCTTGTACTCCTGATAGTCCTCGTCCTCCTCATAATCTTCCAGGGTAGCCAGATCCAGGCTGGGAGAGGATTTGTACTCCGAACATGGCGTTACTTTGTTAGAATTGGATTCCGAACTGGAACGACTGCAAGCATCACTTCCCAAATCCATACCATCCTCCCTGTAATCCTAATAGAGAAAAAAATACAAATCTGATTAAAACACAGATAAGCACAGAAAGAAACAAATCATATTGTAATATCCATGTTTATTCATTCTATGCACACTTATTCATAACAATGCATGGTCTACAGTGTGGTGCCATTCCACCAGTCATTTATTATTATGAAAAATAATAGATCATATTTATTGGAAGTATTAAACGTAGGAATCCAGACATAGCATGTTATCATTCCTGTTTACGTTTCTTACAATAATATTTGTTTTCTCGTCTGAAGAGCAGGTATCTGATTAGGATGACACTGAATATTATTGTTATAATACATTCTATGACACCATTTTTAAATTGGTTATTTGATACAAACAGATGCTTTTATTTTCTGTAACATTGTTAATGTAACTTATACACTATTTTGTGTCTGTGGCCTTATCAGCACAGGGTATTGAAGCCAGTAGATTAGAATAAAAACATGATGTCCTTCAAGTAGTGTTTAGGATTTTCTACTAGGAATACTATAGGAATACTTTAATAAAGGAGTCTGGGTGCTGTTGCATGTTTCAGTTCAGTTTTGGAAGAGCTTTTAAAAATCCTAATATGAATTATTTCTTGCTTCTAGTTTGCCAAGCTTTTCATGTTACATAACGTCATTCAAACTTCTCATATGAATCTGTATGGATAGTGCTACTAGCATATTATTAGCACATAACAAAACAAACCTCAGTACAAATACTTCTAAATTGTATTGGATCCTCATAAAACAATGCAGCCCATAGTTCCCATGCTGCATTGCCAGTATAAAAATCTTTCGCAGTTACTAATATTTTACAGTTGTTTCTGCTAATTACTTGTACTTTTTGCACAATATATGTAAGAACACAATTGTATCAGAAAAGGGTTAGAGTTAGGGTGAGGGTTAGGTTTAGAGCACGGTCCTGATGACTCCCTGTGTCTGCTGGTTTTCATTCCAACTGAGTTCTCAATTACTTAACTAGACCCTTAATTGAACTGATAATTTGCTTAATTAGACCTTTTAAATTGTTTTCATCTTTTAACATATTTCAAGTTAGCTATAACATGTTATAAGTAACTTGAAATACACATGTAGTTACTTGGAAAATACACCTGTATTTAGACCAATTCCTTCATCCTTCATATCAGGATTGGTGCACAATGACAATGACATGCCACACTCTCAAGCACACTGCATCTAACATGCCCTTAGACAAAAAAAGGTGGAAAGAAATCTGTAAAAGCTGCAAGTAAAACCTACAAAACAAACAAACAAACAAACAAACAAAGACATCCACACACTTATTAAAACAGAGCAATGATGTGCTATTAACCTATAATAACCTACAACTACAAATACAAAAATATATTTCATGTCCACTGTTGACTTCATTTCTAGCCATTAGTTGATATTATTAGCATTACCCTAATGTATGTAAACACAGAAGGTCCATTTTAATATAGATGACTCCAGCCCACGTCCATTGGATATACTTGTATTGCTTACTGGTATTAGAATGGAACCCAACCCTTCTTGTTGACAATGCCTTATGTGCTACAACCATTTATTCATTCTCTATCACAATTTTTTTTTTTTTTTTTTTATGAATGCAAAAGCAAAACTCCGCCCTTGGTCTTTTGTATGACAAAGCAAATCTCTAAAATCACAAACAAACAAATAATCTTTAGAGACATGGTAAATAATGACTTGAATGCAATAATTAAACTCAAGTCCGGTAAGTACCTATGCCTGAGAGCCCTCCAATGGTTAGAATCCCAACCTGTCATCTCACGCACATCGTAGGTACAATCACATCCTCTGCCGCTGCTTTCTGAGGAAGCGAAGGAGAACCAAAAACAACCGCTGTGATGTAAGATAAACTCTGGGAAGTAAATTCTCAGAACTTCGCTGTCTAATCAATCCCGCGTCCAGCATTATATCCCCATCAAAATGAAACACTTTCCAGCAGTAACCAAGCAAGAAATCGTTCACATACCAATTACACCCTTCTCTGAATCACGTTTCAAAAAGCTTCAGGAATTGCAATACTATATTAACAGGCCTATACAGTACCCTGTGGTGATAGATACACTGTAGTCACTTACAGTTACACGAAGAGATCGCATTAGGACATTAAGCGTATAACTAACACAAATGAATATAAGAACTACCCGTTTAAAACAAGGACATCGTAACAAACAATACCGGCATTTTAATAAGGCTGTCACCGTATTTGACGAACGCACAGTGCTACATTGTACTGTGAATATGTAACTTGGAACTTACTAAAATGCTCATTTGGAAAGCGTTCCAACAGCTGAATACTGCATTTGTTATGTATTAAGAAACGTACCGAGTACGTAATCGTACAACTATAGAAAGACTAAACTATAAACTATAAATAGATGCTTGCAAAATAATCAGGTCGGGTTTCCATAGACAAGAGGCAGCCCGCTGGAGTAGAGAGTTATTCAGAGAAAAGCCGTGGGAATCCGGTTTAAACCTACACTTGCTCTGCTCTTAAAAGGGCAACGACAAACTAGATGATGCAAAGCAAGGACTTGTGGTACTAACGCGAATGATATCAAACCACAAGAAAAAATATATATGCTTTTCTACATGTAATCATACACTCGCGCAGTGCCACCCAAGGTATTCATTTTGTGATGGTTTATTTCATAGGTTAGATAATCCAACTGAAAAGCATAAGGTACAATACGTGCTAAACAGAACGAAGTATCTAGACATTAAGCATTATGTTCAGCAGAGGTTTATTCAACCACTTTTTCCCCCTCACTCGTGTAAAATGGTTGTCTTTTTAAGATTTCTTTTTTTACATCAGGTCTGTAATATCTTTCTGATTTTTGTAATGTCTACAAGTTCTGGTAGATTGTAATATCATTCCGTACAGCAGTGTCTCGCAGTGGTAAGCTACCATAGTTTTAGTAGCCTATAGTAGACAGTTTTAAGAATCAGGTACCATCCTTTTCCCAAGGCTACAAAAAACAACTGTGGTATCCCGTTCTGGGACAAAATTGCAGAACGGATGCATAATGTTAAATACCTTGTCATTTGAATCAATATCGGTAAATACATATAAGCAGCAAACAAATCAATCAATCAATCAATCAATGAATCAATAAATACAGTTTGCAACAGAAATGTAATCAGGCTACACGAAGCCTCCCTGTTTATAACACATATTAAAAACTATCAGTAACCCTGTTCGTGAAATGTAACTATTCGTTTCAATGGGCTTCTTAAATGCAGTTGCCTTATAACATATCAATTACTGAAACTACCTGTGCAAAGAGAAACGATGAAACTGAATCAGATGAATTCCTATTTGAAACTGCATCCTAAAAACTCATAATAGGCTACGGTCTGTGAAAGATGCTTCTCAGAATCAGAACAACGCTGAACAGTTAATAACGCACACAAATCGAGTGCAGGCAGCTTAAGACGACAAACAAATGTATTTAGCATTGAATACGTACCGTCATGATGTCTTACAGATTCCACTTGTCAAGGCATTTTCAAAAACAATGAATACAATGAAAGAACTGCCACTATCAAATCATACAAAAAGGAGCCTGTACGATGTTATGAACGTCTATGCTATTTATCATCGCCTTGCTTTCTTTCTTTTTTTCCCCTGAGTGGAGCCCAGCCCTCTACAGCACTACCGTACACCCAGTACTCTGGAGCTTGTTAAAAAATAGACTTAAATTGAAATCATTTGTATTAAAAAATCTAGGCTTTACATTTCTTCAGCAAATTTCAGAAGCTGACACAACAGAAATCAGTTACAATGTGTTTCATTTCCCATGTAATCTTCTGGTTCTCGCTAAATAGACTATATATACACCAGCTGCTGCACATCATTTGAATCTGCCTTAACCCTCAAACCTTCTACTTTTGAACCAGGCAGGAATGTGATTTAGACTGAACCAATCCTTTTGCAAAAGCCCACCCTACTGCACTTGCTGACCTTGTGATGGGTAATGGGGGGAGGATACCTAATGTGAATTATTCATTACACAGCCTCTTTTCTCATAGTTTCAGTGCAGCTTTTTTAAGTCAATAATATTATATGAAATGTTTTTGTTTTGCAGGATTTTCATTCTGTTTTGGTTTATTTTCAAGATCCAGGGTGTTTCAGTAAGACAGCAGCCAAAGACTATTCTGTCACATACAGATATCACTCTCCAGCTATTGTGTATTCACAGCAGCAGTCGTCTATGGCTCCAGTCCTCCAGCACTGTACTAATGAAAGAGCTGCATCACATTCAATACTTTCTGCAGAGGTATGCCAGGGTTGAGGAAAGGAGAGTTTCGATATTAAGGGGAGGTTAAGGGTCATCATTGTGTCTTCAGGGTCAAACCGCATCACTGGCTATAAAGCATATGATTAATTAAAAGAAGCGGCTGGTTGGTTAGTGATGGTAAGTGAGCATTTAAGAGGGGGTAGAGAATTTCACTCTCTTGTGCAAGTATAAGAGGCTGCCTGACAGTAGCGTGCCAACTGAGAGATTTATTTGATACCACATATCATTGACATATAAATACAATGACATGTGCTTCTTTCAAAAGACTTAGCATTGCCCTCTAGTAGTTTCTCATTTATACTGTGTTACTGAAATCTTAGCTGGTGTAATTCACATACTGTTCACATGCAGTCTGCAAATAGGTAATCGTGTAGACCAAGCGTGATTTTACATTTTTACACATTGCAATTCCACAGGCGAATCAAATGTAGATTATGTGGGGATTTCTTTTTTAAGGAGACAAGTACGTTCCCTTTCAATTTGAAGACGACCACCAACAACATTAGGTATGGGATATGCCTGCCTATTGGTAGGTATTTTCTGAGCTCTCTATACCAGAGCTGCCGATAGGCCCCTTCCTGGGATAACGCCCTCGGTCCTGCCTACCGAGGGGTTCAAACCATCATACTGAAGAAGCCATTTCTCTTTTTGCCTCTCAAGGTGGTAAGGTAAGACCCTCTGTGTTGGTGTCTGAGCTTATTGTGAAAAAGAGCTTCGAGTCTATTGCAGTTCCCTTGCCTTTCAGGCAGTCCGGCCGGGCGACTGGTTCACCACTGTGTACTTATGGGACACGTACTTTCACGTTCCCATTCGTCCAGAGCACAGGACGTACCTCTGCTTCGCCTTTTAGGGAAGCGTTTTTGAGTTGCTGTCGTTTGGCCTCTCCCTGGCTCCTCGTATGTTTTCAAAATGCGTGGCCATGTATGGATGGATGGATGTATTTATGGGAGTTTGTTTGTATTCGTCCATACCAGTATAGCATCAAAATAGGTAGCTAGACCAATTTACTTCACTATAGGTGGGAACTCTGTTTGGAAAGAGTTATATAAGCACCTCCCTTCCCTCTTTGATAATCACCAGGGCAACTACTTCCACAGAACATTTCCCTCTTTACAATAATTTCCGAGAGCCCTGGAAGCCATGCAGGTTATGCTCAGAGGAATGTGCTGTTTATTAATTCAGAATCAGATCTAGCAATTAGCCTGTCAACAGGAGGCTAATGCATTTCTTCAGCAACACCTTTTCCTTTTGAAAATAAGCTTTGATAATCACTGTAGTATTTACATAAAAGCTAAATGAAATGTATTCAGATGGTAAGACCCATTTATAAATCACGTGTTGATTGTTATAACAAAACCGATTTCGTAATAGAAGCAGATTCTTTTTACAAGCTACAATACCTGTCAACAATCTTGATTATAAAAGGCAAACATTGTGCTATGTAATGCTATTATACAGGATTATTCTACATACAGAACACTATTTTCTTTTTATCACACAAACTGTCAACTAAGGCTGGACCCCACCATTATCCCACATTTCCCACAACATATTTTGCACAGAAAAAATGCTTTTATACCTTACACATAAAAACTAACCTTGTCTTTTGTGTCTTTTTTTTACCACAGAATTATAGTATTTATCATAATAATATTTTGTAAAGCAGAGATCTCCTTGGTTACAGTCAATACACATTGACAGATAGGGACCTACTAATCTCAGCTGCAAGACCTGGCTGTCCATTACCCACTAGACATTTTTGCTCAGCTGAAGAATGACTAGGTGCAAAAAGTCACTTTTAGATAAAACAGGCTGCACAATTTCTCTGCCTATTAATACTGTACACATTTATTTCAGGAACTGACCGAAGTAAGGGATTGAAGCTGTCCACCTGTCAAAGATCACTCTACACGTAATGAAAAACATTCCAGATATATTGACCTTGAAGCCCCCAAAGGTCTTAATGGAAATGGGCAGATACTGTACAGCACGGAAATACGCAGTGCCAAACTTAACCCCTTTCCTAAATCTAGCACCCAATAATTAAATTTACTTTTTTAGTCAGGAAAAATCATTTTCAGAAAAATAAATGGCATGATTAAACAATAAATCATAAAATACACAGTTATACTAAAAGAAAGTTCAAACTAAACGTTAAGAAAAGAAAGTTTAACCTAACCCAAGCGCATAGGTCAGGGGTGTCCAAAGTTGGCTCTTCCACTCCTGGTCTTTGTTCCAACCCTGTTCTAAATGGTTCCATTGAACCAATTAAACCCCCATCCCTACTCTGTAGTTAATGATATAATTGTAGCTGTTAAACCTGAAGTGGAATGGCCCTCCAGGACCGTGATTGGATGCCCCTAGAATAGATTATTTATTGCATTCTTTCTGAATGAATATCAAATAATGTTATGCAAATTGTATAAACCATGTTACACAATGTCAACAACAGGCCACAACAACGTTTAATTTGCATGACAAAGAACACAGTCTTGGCAGTACTTTTAATACATGCTTTAGTCAGCAAGACTGCCAAACATTTGGAAGATAGTTTTAGAAATAAGATGTTACAATGGGAGTGTGTGGGTTTAACTGAATGCTTCCTAGAAGAATCCCAGGAGAGGCATGGCCTGACAGTTTTAATAAATCATTTGGACTGCTGGGGGTTGACATTAGCATCAACATATTTCATTTGGAATTTTTCTCCTTTGCTGTACAGCGGGGAAATATTTGACATTGACTCTGTAAACTACAACCAGACTCTTACACATGTAGACAGCAACATCTAGAGAATACTTAATATCACTAATGCGGTGTCTACCACTTGGTTATGTGGCGGGCTATCAAGACAACTGTAAAGGGTTTTCAGGCATCTAAATATCTTATCTCTACAGCATATCCTTCATAGACCTTGAAAATCAGCTGCATGACATTCAGCCCTTTATACTTCCATCCTGTGCAATAAAGCAATTAAGAATAATATTTATGCAATATACATGCAATATATATATATAATTAAACTGTTATATCAAGAAGTCTGGAATATGTCCAGAAATCAGTTGTTTCTCTTTGTTTGTAATGTTTTACTTGTTTTATTTTGTACTTGGTCCAGGATAATTTATAATGACAAAAACGTTTTTTGTCTTATCATTTTTTTTTTTAATATAATATCACAGAAGTACTGTATACCATTTAAACTTTTAAATCCTTGACCAACTACTGTGAATGTGCATTCTTTTAAACAGATTACATTTATCTTACTTAATGTCATATTAACCAGATTTGGGTAAAATCCGGCTGCATCGGTCATTAATGATTTGCTGGTATGATAAAAGAAGTATAATGACTTAGTATTTTTGTTCATAATAAAAACCTCCATGCCTCAAACGTTAAGCTTGCCTGTGAATCCCATCTATATCGTCCAATCACATATTCAGACAGGGGTGTCTAAAGTTGTCCATTCCAGTGCTGGTCTTTGTTCCAACCCTGTTTTAAATTGTTTAATTGAACCAATTAAACCTCCATCCAGACCCTAAAGTAGTTAATTATCTAATTTTAACTGTTAAATCTGAGGTGGAGTGGCGCTCCAGGAGCGTGATTGGACACCCCTGTTTTAGGCCATTTGAGGTAGATATAAATCTTTTGCAAGGAAATATTGATCACTTCATTACTAACAATCTGATTAGAGCTGCCTATGGTTTTGCCATATACCTTCCCATCTGCACAGTAAATGCATGGATGATATCTGACACTGCAGTACAGCAGGTGGAATCTTTTACAGACAAGCAGTGACTGCATTTAAAAACAAATGAAAGGAAATCCGACAGCACACCGGTTATGCACAGTATCTATCAAATCAACTCATGTTTTATTTATTATTTCTTAGCAGACGCCCTTATCCAGGGCGACTTACAATTATCACATTATTTTTACATACAATTACCCATTTATACAGTTGGGTTTTTTTACTGGAGCAATCTAGGTAAAGTACCTTGCTCAAGGGTATAGCAGCAGTGTCCCCTACCAGGGATTGAACACACAACCCTCCGGTAAAGAGTCCAGAGCCCTAACCACTACACCACAATGTTGCATTAACAAGACAAGAGAAAGAAAACAGTTGTTAAAAATGAATAACCTGCCTTTAAGTCTAAAGAGGGTACACATTTGTTTTCCTCTAATTGCATAACATTAAACTCTGATACTGATTACAGGGAACTTTATAATGCTAATCAATTTAATTAGCCTTGACTGGCATGCTGGAGAGACATGTACACAAATGTTGTAACACCAGGCCAAACAGCCTCTCATGGTCGGTCCTAATGTCTTTGGAGGCAGCTGAATTAACAAAGTCATTTATTATACTGGAAGTTATTGCTAGACGTCATATTTACCAATTCCGACTCAGGATGGTACTCACTTGTAACAATTAAACTGAAGCCTAGAAACTCCTGAATCTCTTCCATTACCATAAGAATGTGATGCAGGTTGTGCATACCATTCACAGTACATCTTAAAGGGGTGGCTAATCTGCCTTGTCACTATTTAAAGAAGCATACTGTATATTGTGTGGTCCAGTGGTTAAAGAAAAGGGCTTGTAACCAGGAGGTCCCCGGTTCAAATCCCAGCTCAGCCACTGACTCATTGTGTGACCCTGAGCAAGTCACATAACCTCCTTGTGCTCCGTCTTTCGGGTAATTGTAAATGACTCTGCAGCTGATGCATAGTTCACACACCCTAGTCTCTGTAAGTCGCCTTGGATAAAGGCGTCTGCTAAATAAACAGAGAATAATAATAAAATGTAAACATTTCAGAAAGTCTGACTGTTTCGGTCAAAACTAAACACTTTCCAGCAATAAAGAGGGCAGCAGTGTGGAGTAGTGGTTAGGGCTCTGGACTCTTGACCGGAGGGTCGTGGGTTCAATCCCTGGTAGGGGACACTGCTGCTATACCCTTGAGCAAGGTACTTTACCCTACTGTATAAATGGGTAATTGTATGTAAAAATAATGTGCAGAAAAAAAAATGTAATTGTATTTAAAATGGGGGTATGGAGTCCCTATTAGGGGTTCTGTTTTGTTAGTTAACAAATATATAACCCCATAAAAAAACAACATAATGTTCTTATTCCTGTCATTTACAGTACACAACAAAGCTTGTCAGATAACCCCAAAGCATCCTACTATCACCTTACAGCAGCAGCCATAACATGAAGGTATCCAACCTATTCCTTTACTTGACTACTCTCTTCCTGGACACATTATGAAGAGCAGTGCTTTTGTTTATTTAGCAGATGCCTTTATCCAAGGCAACTTACAGAGACTAGGGTGTGTGAACTATGCATCCGCTGCAGAGTCACTTACAATTACGTCTCACCCGAAAGACGGAGCACAAGGAGGTTAAGCGACTTGCTCAGGGTCACACAATGAGTCAGTGGCTGAGGTGGGATTTGAACCGGGGACCTCCTGGTTACAAGCCTGTTTCTTTAACCACTGGACCACACAGCCTCCTATGAAGACTACACAGACATTAATAATGGCTACTGATCCAGATTCTATTGATTTAAGTACGGGAGACATACAGCCAGCAAGTCAGACAAGCACCAATATATTCAGTTGAGGCTTCTGATGAGCTCTCTTATTAAACCTTGGTAGTGCAGATGTGTAAAATGAAGATGATGGAGAATAAAGTACTCATTGCAGGAGATGAGTGTGTGCTGGATTAAGATACAATCTGCCCGCAGAAGTGCTCTACTGATACCACATAGCAAGTGGAGAAACAGACGACTGTATGGGAGAGGCTATTCTGTGAAAAAGAAAACTTCTTCCTGAAATAGAACTGGGTTAAAGAGAGTGTAATTAGAAAGAACAATAAATCGACCTCGGACGGCCTGATAAAGGAAAATGATTGGCCTTAGCCAAATAAAGCCGGAGGCCAAGAGGAGGTACTGTAAATCACTTCTCTAACACAATCAGCAGGGGGGTGTGGTTTGTGGTTTGGGTAAGTTAAAAAGTAAATCAAGTGAGACAATATTACAATATTAAATAACTTCCATGGAAACTGCATGGGGGGGAGGGGGGGGGGGGGGGGTCTGTAAAATAAAATAATGAAATACAGTTTTTCAATACCTCCTAAAATTAAAAATCTATATATATTTCTTGAAGACTTATTTTACCTAAAGGTACAGTAGCCCTAAGCTACTTATTTTTACCCTATCCCCAACGAAGCGCATGCCTGCCATTTAGTTTTAATGTAATTAAGATTTAAAACTCCTGTTTCACTGTTCAATTTAGATTAGTCAAGACATTTCTGCTCAAGCTTCAAATCAAAATGAAGGTTTACCAGAGACATTTCATCTCTACCTTGTTAAAAGAAACACTGCAACAGTATTATAGAGCACCTTTAATGAATGAATGCACTGCAATCTCAAGACACTGAGCACTGCCCAGACACTAATGAGTGTACTTGATCAAAAGAAGTCTTTACTGAAGTTTTTGAAGTACTAGAGTGAGGCAGACATGGGGATTTTTAGACAGGGAGTCAATAATAATAATATGGGTGCGTATTTGCTAAAAGGCCCGGCTATTGAGAGTGGGACAGCAAATGGGTGACCTCAGCAAAGGGATTTAAGAGAGTCATGTTGAAAATACAATGAAGACCTTTCAGAACCGTGCAGTATATGTAAGAGTGGGATTTCAAACAAACATGAACCCAAGATGAGAGGCACAAAGTGGTGGAATCTGATGAATGTGCCAGCAAAGGGGAACTGAAAGACACAGGTATAGCATCAGTATGGGCCGAATGAAGATAAAATACAGTTTGAAACATTTATAAAAAACACCTGTTTTAGAACAGATGCCATTGGCATTTTACAGACCATGGATCAATATATCTACAACTGTTCATTTTATTATGCCTGTTCACATTCTTTATCTCTTGCAACAAGACACTGACATTGCAACAAGTAAGAAAATGTAATGCAAACTGTGTTGTAATTACATATACTGGATAGACTGCATATAAACCATATGTACTTGGGCAGCTAGCTCTTTTGAGCAGTATTACTCAATTTTAATGTACTTGCCTGGTAATTTCTAATACAGAAGACTATATATAAAATGTATCCTAATAAAAATGTAATTATTCATAATAGGGACACACACAAGATATTGCCTCCTCATTCAGTTCACCCGAAGGGGTCTTTTCAATTGATCGAAACAGCCCCAGATCTAAGCATCATATTTAGATAATTAAAACAGGGCTCTTTGTGTACTAAGGTTATGGAAACCAGACATCTAACAGTGCAAGTGAGTCTCTAAGATTAGTCTGCATGTGTTCAGTTAGATTAATGTCGGTGTTTGTCAAAGATGGTATTACAATATGTGCTGCAGTAGGAATCCCAAGACCACTTCACAGCTGATGTATGTGGATGGATATAATGCTACAGGAATGTTGTCTGGCAGGGAAGGCTGGCTATGATCTGCTGTACCACACACTCACATTCATTGATACCTCTGCTGAACTGCATTCAACTGTACATGGACTGGGCTTTGGAATTGTATTGCTGTTCTGGTGACTGGGTGATAGCAGACCCTTGGTGTACTCAGTGAGTTCAGATGGTCGTCTGGGAGATTCACCTGTCATTCTCTAAACCCCTATCAGTTTTCTCATATTGAAACACCACCTGTGAAGTTAGAGATGATTGTGATTACAGTAAATCTTTGTAATGCTTCTATACATCTGTATGGAATAGCAAGCAGTTGCATAACATAACACAAATAAGATACATCTAATTCATGATTTAAGGTTTCCAAAAAATGTAGATTTATTTTTTTGTGCTTTTGCTCTGGCTATATAGTTTCGGTTTTAGTTAGGCTAGAGAGAAACTTGGTTTATACATTTTAGCCACCAACAAACAAAGCAGGGTTTTCATGTGTGGTATAAATAGACTTCCAATCTTCAACGACAAAGACACTTGCTGTTTAATAAATGTATACATTATATCCGGTATGTGTGTGTGTGTGTGTGTGTGTGTGTGTGTGTGTGTGTGTGTGTGTGTGTGTGTGTGTGTGTGTGTGTGTTTGTTTGATTAGTTGTTTGTTTATTTGTTTGTTTTACCAGATTTATCTTCACTTTACAAGACTGGTAGGGATTGTGTTTATAGAGGATTAACGCTCCTGTAAATGCAGTGGACCATAAAGCAACTCCTAGCACAATAAAGCTTCAGACAACATCCATTTCATTTGGTGATTTGTGATTACCTTCTCAATTCCGCATGGGTTTATTATTCTGTGATTGCTGTTTAATTTATTTCAGATTTTTTAAAACCCAAAGCAATGTCCTTAGTCCTTTATGACCAGGTTTGATTTCATTCATTTATTAGAATTGAATTGTACATTGTCCATTGTCAGCTCCTGCTCCAGCTGCCTCAGCTTGGGATGTTCAGATGTGAAGGTATTTGTTTGTTTACTTGTTTGTGGATTTTGTATTTATTTGTTTGTTTGTTTTGGGGAAATTAGCCAGTGAATTGTGGTTAACACCCTGCTATTCTGTTGAGGGTGTTTTAAAAAATGTGGATGGTACATTTACGTCCTCAAAGCACTTCAAGCTCTGCTGATTGGAAATTAAATTTCTTTCACTGTGAAGAATCCTAAAATTACTGACTAAGTCCTGTGTTCAGTATCAGAGACATATAACTGCAGAACCTATGTGTCACTATTCATCAGATCATATTCACTGCTCCTTTTTAGACATAACTCTTCTAAATATGGCCATACTTCTAAATGGTAAGGACACATCTTTTAGAAGTATCTTAAAGCTGTGATTAAGCACTAGTTTCTAGCTGAAGGGCTGAATCTATCACCTCTTGCTATATTGTTCCATTTGGGCTGCAGCTTTTACAAGCCAGTTAACAGCATATTGTACCATTGCCACCAAAGACCTAGAAAACAGCATGACTGTGAAAAGGACAAAACACCATAGAAAGATTATTGTACAGTATGCATGGGCAGCATGAAGAAGGAATAAAGACAAATGGAGCTGAACACTTGCTAGCAGTCCAACGTCTTCACCAAGAGTCAGTGTTCATTCAAATTTCAAAATGCGATAAAAAGTGAATAAAAAATTCCATTTAGAGAAATGCGCAGTGCCCTCTTAGGCTGTGTGCAAATTAAACCATAACACCAAAATGGCTTTTTAGATTAACTCATTTGCATGCAAAAATGTGCCTCTGTGCAAATAAATGCTGCTGCAAGACCATCTCTAAGATGAAATGCTTTTGAAAGACCAGACACATTATAAATGTCTGGTTTATTTATGAAATTTAATCAAACAAACAAACAAACAAAAAAAGCAGACTTTTAGATTTTCTACAAATGTAAATGTTTGTTAGGACTGTAACTAGCAGATATTGCAATAAGTGTCAGTTTGGTCTCATAAGTGTCAGGTTTCCAAAACAGATGATCACGTCAACAGCAGCTGGGGTTCACCGGGGGGTCGCTTGTTATTTGCTTTAAACTGAAGCCACTGTTCTTGAAAAAAATGGGTGCCTCTTGACACCACTGATTTCCAAAATGTATCTATATTGAGATTGACTTCAATTATCATTTCGACTAAATCACAGTACATTCAGAGAATGAGGCAAAATCTGTATATACTGTAATAAACCCCAAATTATGAAGGGTTACACTGTTTAAACTTCAGCACAGCTTTGACCCCCGCTCCACTGAATGAAACTGACACTAACTTGTAATTTCAAAGGATTGCCTCTAAATACATTAAACAATTCCATGAAGGCCATCTAAACGAGGGTCAGCAGGTTCCAAGTCCAATACTAATTCCGTTTTAAATGTCGATCTACCTAATTTCAACTGTGATTTCAAAACGATTCAACTCAGTGTAACAGAAAAAAACAGAATCTTTCTGATCCTATTTTTTTAATTGGTACAAGATTTCTTATAAAATACAATTGCCATACATTCTACAACTTGTCAGACACATGTGGAAAGAAACTTAAATCAATCTATCAAATTCAATGAGCCATTCTACAGTCTTAATAAAGTTTACTAGTGGATCGATCTGAAATGCAGCAGTACTACAAGTGGAGTTACTTTACAGCAGACCTACAGACTTAAAGAATACAATAACCAACAAGGGGTACAATGAGGAGAATCAATGCAGGTGGCAGGACTGTACATCTCATGGTTTTGCTGTTTCCACCAGGTTATTCTTTGAAAGGCAAAGAAACTCTTTTTTAAAATATAGAATCAGCAATACTTATTCAATGCGCTTGACCAGCAGCACCACAGGATTTCAAAGGGCTTTGCAGAATCAACCAGATGCTTTGTGTTTTGAAGGAATCCTAGATTAATAAAGCCTCTATATTGAATATCAGATCTACCCACGTAAGATGTGAAAGCACATTGCTGTGCATACAGCCTTGAAACCAGAAGCTATCTCCATTTCAATTCCACATTGCAAAAAAAATAAAAATAAAAAAACCCTGACATAAATTACTGCAAAATGTAAGTGCTCCCCATGCATGCTGTACGTCTCACATTGTGTAAGATGAAACAACCATCAATGTCACCACCTATCACGATTCCAAAGCAGTGGACTATTTCAGGCTGATTAAGCAATTAGTTCTAGTGTCATATTTCGTAGTTTGTAATATAAACAGGCTTTGAGAAAGGATTATGGGAGCTGCCCCCAAGCTAACGAAGATCTGTGTTAGGCAGCAGTCTTTAGCTCAAGGGTTATTTAGCCATTCGCTGTTCCAGGATGTTTCTTAAAAAGCCACATTTTCAATCACAGAACCTACACTAAATCTTTTAGACTTGTTTAATTAAGGGTCATGTGATATGCCGGGGGGTAATTTTTAATTACAGCTAAAATTAAACATTTTTACAAGATGGTCAGCTTGCTTCAATTCCTATAGACAATTCAACAGTTTCATAAAATATTTCATTATCTTAAAAATGAATAATTCGATATCTTGCTGGGAACTTCCTCAAGGCCACATTTTAAATGCAAGTGTTTCAAATCGGTTTTACACATCATGAGGACATGTGGTATGCATTGCGGTCAGATGTCTAAAACTCAGGGAAAAGTATCTAACTGTTTTTTTTTTTAGATTGCTGATATAAACCTGATAAAACACATAAGGGAGCACTTTGACAGGAAAAGCCAAAACCTAGCAGTGCGGAACAGAACAATTGCAAAATCTGTCATAATAGGTAGCAGCAAATGTAGACTCTCAGCGAATTCATTCTGTGGTAAAAAAAAAAAAAGAAACACTTTTTAAGATGGGTATAAAAATCTCTCAAAACCTTATAATAACAATCATGTACTTGTAAACTTGTAATCTGTAAGGCATATGATGGGAGCTCAAAACTGCAATATTTTTAGAAGGTCACTTAACCCTTGATCAATGAATTCAACCTCCAACCTCTCTGGGGGGTTGGAAATCTGCTGTGAAAGTTGTTCTCCGCAATTCATCTTTTGTGAAACATCAGTAATGTCTTCAATCCTCTATACAGAAGCACCTACGAAACAAATATAATAACATTCTACAGTATCTGATCTACTGTCTAGCCCATTGTGACTGGTACTGACATATTACAGAATATGGGCCAGGGATTCCGTTAGCAGGGGACCTTTAATAAGTGCTGTGTGGACAGCATCTTTACACAAAAGTGTGTACTGTGCAGCTATGGCCAAAGGTTTTGCATCACTCTATAGAATTAACACATTTTGTTTAATAAAGTCAAACAAAACCTGCTGAATAATGTTACATTAACATATTGAATTACATACCAAAAAACTGACAGAAATTGAAAAATGTGACATTTCAAAAGACTTTTCCGATATCATTTTGTAGTTTCTTTGATTGCATGATGTTAAATAAAATATCTAAATTATGTTTATCTATCTATATATATATATATATATATATATATATATATATATATATATATTTATATGTATTTTTTTAAAATTGTGTCTCAATCCTAAAATTCTAGGTGATGCAAAACTTTTGGCAATAGATGGTAGGTAGGTGTTTCGAAACAACTAGTGCCCAACTATGGGATGCCATTTAGAAAGAAGAATCGCATTTAACACATGATTCCACACTTGATGTAAAGCCAGAGAAGACATACGTGATAAGTTGGTCTTGCAACAGCGCCGAGACTTTTAAGACAAGATTCCAATAATGATAGCAACAGTCTGTCTGCAATAGTATCCAATTCACTTTTGGATATGGGATGAAGCCCAAAGAATTAATTACCTATCAGCCTTTTTATTTATTGCCATCTACTGGAAATGGAAATACTATAAATGTTGATATTGTTTTTAACTTTCATCAAGGCAAACACGATCGTGTCTCCAGGCTTTTGACTAATGTGTCCAAAGGTAGAAAGCCCCTTGGACATTTAAATGGACAAACTAAGAGATAGATCCTTAGGTCTGAAAGAGTACCCTTTGCATTCCATGAAGATGACAATTGCTTCTGTGGTTACATGACACCTGTATATCTATAGTGCTCTTTTAAAGGTGTAGGGCGTCCACAGCCATGTACTGTAGCAATGTCATTCTGAAGGATGCATTCTGAATGTATCTTCACAGTATAAAACCACTCAGCTATCAGTCTGTCTAGGTGCAATGCCTACAGCTAGTTTTTTTATCATTAAACCAAAAGAATGAAAATGACAATTCTGCAATAAGACACGAGTTTCTGTACACCAAGCAATGTTCTCTAAAATGTTTTATGGAGATGCTATGATTCCTACCGTAATTAAGGAAAATAAAATACATTCCATATTTTACTGGCCATTGTAAATGTTGGGTCTCTACATTTACTTAAGTTTTTAATGAAGATGTTTTAATATAGCTAAATATATGGGAAACTTCTGCACTTATCAAAAATTCAAAGCATGTGATTCTTGCATATATAAATAATTTCAAATGCATATGCTTTCAAAGGGACCTCACTAGATGAATTATTAAAATATAGTAAGTACAATTTAAACTACTACTAAATTACAGATTCCCTCTTGAATTGGAATAGAAGACCCTTGTGGAATAGAAGACACTGTGATAACAAACAGCTGGACAGAACTTTATTTACCTTATGGTGGAGCAGATCAAAGAATATGCTTTAAAGGTACATTTTCCCTTAATCCCTTTTCTTTCTTTCTTTCTTTTACAAAAGAAAACTAAACATCAAAAATCATGTATGATTTTGCACATGCACTTGACTAATATAAGAAGTTCAGCATAACACATTTGCCTTAAACTACCAAAGTTTTTTGTCATCACTATAGCTAAAGAATTAGTAGTTCCAAATTATTATTATTATTATTATTATTATTATTATTATTATTATTATTATTATTATTATTATTATTAGTTATTCATTTATTATTATTATTATTTTTTTTTTTACATTTTTGCATTATACATAGATTATCTTATTTTATGTACTTTCACAGGACAGGGCTGTTGTCACATTCGGTATTGGAATTCAAATAGCGTGGACTTGGAATCTCCTGGATTCAGAATACTTGCTCTGTGAAAACTGACCCTTTGTGATGACATTTTACACAAAGTCTGCCAAATGCCATCGCTAATCAACATTCACAGTTTAAGCCCTTAAGTTCCCAAGATGCCTGACGCTATGAATTATCTTTCATGTGTAGACTGTACTGCCTTGTACAACCTTGTACAGCTCACATCTAAGTACTGAGAACCATGAAAAGTGTATTTGTGCCTTTGATCTTTAGAAATGCCATAGATATTTACTAAAAACACTAACCAACTGAAGTCTCTTCTTCCTCTCAAAACTGGAAAGCGGTTACATATATCACTGTAAAGGTATAATCCAGACAATAACACAAACAATGCACAGCAACCTTTAAAAAACACAGAGGTTGGGGCTGTGAATGTGTGATCTCTAACACATGCCAGTCATAATGAAGAACTTCTGAGAGTTGCCCTAACGCTCTACTCTTTCAAATGGCTAATTTCTACACACAGGTGCTATAATGCCCTGTTTCAGAGTTATTATGCTGTATTAAATATGTCCTTGAGCATTCAGGTTTACCAGGCATGGACAAGCTTGCTGGAGCCAGCTTCTGATGAGACCGATAACTTCAACAGGCAGCATTTTCTGACCTGTGTTTATTAAAAATGCTTTGCTTCGCTTTGTAAACGCCCCCTTTAAAAAACCACCGCTGTTTAGCAGGGGTCAGTTTCTACTCCACTGTATTCTAGGGTTGTAGAGTTAGGTTGTGTATGCCAGTGTTTGTAAAGTAAATATCCAAAAGGTTATGCAAATAGTTAAACATTTGATTTAACTGACCTTGTTCATATTAGTAGGTCCATTGTTAACATTTGACATTGAGTATATATTAAATACACTTAATTACAAAGTAATAACTCAGTAATCCCACTCTAATCACACAGACTGATTGGCATGTTTAATTACAAAATGAAAAATGTCTTTCAGTTGCTCACCTTTTTTGTAACTATGCAGTACTAATACATGTGGTTGTGTAATTACAATGTAATCACCATGTAAATACATGTAATTACCGTTTAATCAGAAGTCATTATTGTAAAATGTTACTAACCCATTGATCTGCTTTTGAAAACCATATCTTCATAAGGACAGAGGAGTGTTCATTAGTATAATGTTATTTTATAATATTTTAAACAAATATTTAGGCACAGGGGAAATTAACAAAATAGACATATTGGACTAATAACAGTATTGATTTCCAATGTGTACTAGAGGGCTGGACCTTTAAACACAATTTAAACTGGTGGTTTGAGGTTGTAGGAATTTAATCCCAACTCAATAGCTGACTTTGTGATCTTAATGCTAAAGTCCCTTGAGCTCCTTTCTCGCAGCTGTATAAACTGGATACTGGATAACAAATGCCCTGGAACCAAGACACAAGAGACTGTATGGCTGGTCTGGGTGTGTCATTCCACTGTACAGTTTTTTTTAACGCTATAGGGTCCTCCCAATATTAAATAGTCTGTCAGCGACCTGGATCTTTAACTCTTTTAACTCAGGCACTGTGAGAGACAGCCCTGCTTGGAGAGTCTACGCTTTCAAACGTGGTCCTACTTGTGTTTTTCCGGTAGATGACCATATCTGGAGATAGGGTAGAATGCAAGTGTTTTGGAATGTTGATGCAGCGCTGATAACAGACCTACCTCGGTGCAGTAAAAAAACATTTTCACACAAAATCTTTACAAAATAAGAGAAATGTCGACGTCAAAGGCACAAGGACCTATTTTCTGATAAATATATATTTGTTTTTCTTGTTTGTGGATCAGATGCACGAGACAAGCGCTGTTAGGGGTATGTAGCCCTGGTAGCCACCATGCTGGCCATTCAAGCCACAGTGAGCAGCCCCATCTTGTGCCACATGATCAGGGTGCCTGGGACAAATAATCTGAATGGGTTTTTGTTTCTTTTTTTGTTTGTTTGTTTTCTTTTGCACATTTTCAGCGAATCAGTTTTTTGGTTGCTTTTGGTCCCTTTTGTATATATGGTCATAATTCCCTTATTTATTATCCAATATGTTTAGTTTTTTCTATGTTCCCTATGAAGTTTCATTGTGCACTGTCAGATTTCAGGTGGCCATGCTAAAATGTTTTTTTTTTTTTTTTTTTTAAAAACAATATATATTTTTTTCTCTAAAAAGTGTCTCTCTTTTTCTGTGTTTTTGTTATCTGTATTGAACAGGGTGAGTTTCAGCCTAGTGTGTGCACATTCATTTCATGTATGACATGTACCTGTAACCTTTATAGAGTTATAGGCACAAATCTAACAACAGTAAAAATAAATAAATAAATAAAAAACAGGCAAAAATGGCTCGGACCAAAAAGTCACAAATAATTAGAGTAAATAATTAACAGCATTGTGAATCTATTACTCCACTTGGGAAATGATGGATGATACAACTGGAAGTAATAGCAAAGGTAAACGTTCACTTCTTCTTAGATGTTTAGTGCACCATCAGATTTGCACAGTAGCATGTTTATGGTCTTGAGTCACTCAGGTATATAAGGACTTGCTGTAAAGCACTCGTGTTTTCTGCACAGTTAAAAGGGTTTTCTTTTTTTTTTTTATATATGTTAGTCATATAAAGTCAGTGCAGTGCCCTTGAAAGGTGAGGAGCTGACAATGTTGAAATGCAGCTATATCTCAGACTGGTTAAAGCATAGACTGGCATATTGCCAGGATTCTCTACCACTCTGCCATGCTTTAGTTAACTCAGCCCTGTCCTGGAAGGAACCTCTCCGGCAATAAGCTTCAATCAGATCTCTTGTTATTTTTACTTCCTAATCTTTTGTTATTTTATACTTTCTAATAATTGTGAAATGGATGATACCAGCTGCCCATAAGAGCTGCAGATATTTGAACGTGCAGTGCTTGCTGTTGTAGTTTTGGATGCTGAATGGCATTTCTTGGAATCCAGGATTATAGAATGCTAGAGATCAGACTGTGCCTGGAATGAATAAAGCTCCATGCCCTGGTGACTCTGTTGAAAAATACACAGCTGACTTTTCAACTGCAGAGGCAGGGGTTCAGATTCAGTCCCTATTATTTTGGCGGTCTCCACTTAATCCACACTGGACTGTACAGCACAGCTCCAGCCAGTTATCAAAATGAGAGGATAAATATTGAATGGGCATGGAGACTGAATTGCTGCCTCCCCATCTAAGAAGGTGATGTATGGCATGCTTGAGGCGTGCTCGTGTGAAACTCACAACACCACTGCCTCTCTTTTCCTTGATCTATGAAGAGGGAATTTAAAAATAAATAAATACAATTATACAATACAACCAAATCCTCTTTCTGTGTAATTTAATAAACAGCACACTTCAATCAGTCTTTTCCAGCAACCACATCATTTTATATTAAATCACTGAATAATAGCTTTCTTCACTCTGGTTCACTACTAAACAGACTGCATCATTAAATATAGCTGGTTGCTTCTTTTATTTCTGTCATATTTTAATCCCAAAGGGGCTGTCAGTGATCACTATTCTACAGTAGGTGCTTAATCTTATTTCAGATGAGAAGTCATTTCTGTCTTTGTATAACAGTTAAGGAAGGATTATCCATCTCACCACAGAATAGGTCTTATAATGTAATACTTCACAGCTAGATAATCTTACAGCCAACAGAAGAAAAGATTTTTAGACCTTGTCCCACAGGCTCCTTTAAAAGCCAACGAGAAACCGCTTAAACCATATCTTTATAGACCGGAATAATGGTGCAGTTCAAAGAGATGGAACATTCAAGAATCATTAATATTTACTTCCAGGAAATTAATAGCTCGTTCTTTTGTTTTAGAGATTTTTTTTTACATCTTTATAATTACTGGTTCATATTAAATGGTGATTGCTTACTGCATGATTTCCTTGAATGGTAAATCCAAAAGCACTTCCAAATTGTGTCCATTTCTTTGGCTTTAGTATCATTTTAGGGTCATAATGTCTGATTCCTTACACCACAGCAGTTCTAGTTATACAAGCCTCTCTCTGCTCTGTGCTGAAGGAAGACAGTTTCAGTCTTCTGTGGGGTACTTTGTTCCTATTACAAGTTAAGCAAACTTGTATTTTGATTATAATTATTGTACTAAAAATAGGAGCTGTTTTTATAGCAGTTTACTCAAAGGTGTAAATTAAAAATATAAAATACATCCTTTTTATGACACAAAATGAAATATGTAAACTAACTGTACATATCTTAAATACTTTATACAGTATGCTTTGTTACAGATGTTTACACTTTGGTGTAAAAACGTTGTCTTTTTGACGTAGTTTCTTATGGGTTTTCAATCTATGATTGAGGGTTTTTGTCTTAGTTAACCTTTCCAGTCTCTTACAGTTAATAGCCGGAGTGTATCTGATTTACAATGAGATCAGTGGGCAAAACCCTCTGTCATGTCTCTCTATCAAACTCTGTATTTTTCCATTTAAACAGTATAGATCATTCTGGTGCAAGCTCTAGGCTGTCACACTAACAAAGACCAGAGCAGTCTTTGTATCAGAAGACTTTTTCATTTGATGTAAGGGATTAATACACACATACACAAACTGTTTTATTATGGAAACATGGCAAGTCAATTCAGCAGAGTCAAATCTGGATACCTCATGCATACAGCATGTGCATCTACACATAATTACAATGTTATTATGCACAGTTACAATGTACTTAATGTGTAAATCTTTTTGCACAATGTATGTAAGTACACAATACTGTATCAGAAAAGGGTTAGGGTTAGGGTTAGGATTAGGTTTAGAGTTAGGGGTAGGGTTATATCTAATAGATGCCCTCTTATCTATACCTAGGGACCTACCTAAATCGCAATTTCGCGGATTTCGCGGAAATCGTGAAAAAACAAGGACGGATATGAAAAAAAAGAAAACTTGTTAAAATGAACTACTTTACAACGCAAGTGAAACTACGTATCTTCCTTCTGTAGAGAGCCCTTTTTTTATTCCTTCGCCTTCCCGTGTGCATTGCACTTAAGCAAAAAACAAACAAACAAAAAATGTCCACAAGTAACATTTACAAAATAAATTCTCCAAAGCAGTTAACGTTCTTGTTTACTATTCAAATGACACATTTTTAATCAGCCTATCAGTGCGTCTTTAATGCTTCTATTATGTGATCTGTACTGTGCAGGGGGGCGGGACAAAGTTGGTGCTACATTGGTTCAGCATTGGAGGGAAAATAGTAGAAATGGACGACAAAAAAAGCAAAGTATATTTCGGCTGATGATCGTTTTAAGATATTTCCCAAAGAAACTACATGCAGACTGAGGTAATTGTTGTCGATATCTTAATGTGTATTTGGAGAAAATACGATCGATTGCTATTTAGCTTCAGAATCACACATTAAACAAAAGGCTGCTGAACAGAACGTAAAATAAACAGTTTTCAGAAACCAAACCAGAAAGTCAGTATTCCTGTCTGCAAGTTAAATCAATACTAAAACGATCCAGCACAGCCACCTCGCTTCAACCTGCTGTTACAGTTGGAATTTTAGACCCGAATAGCCACGTCTTCTTTGTTTTGACTCGGTACTAATAAAATAAATTATTGGATGGGACAAATAACATGACAACGAACGTGCTGCATACATTGACTTTATTAAAGTATGCCAGATGCCCTTGTGTAACCGAGTTTCTGGGCTGTTTCTAATCAATTTCCACATCTGTATAACTTGGCAAAGCTTTGCCTTAACTTCCAACCAATTCAGTGGATGCAGACGTGCAGTCTCAGGGCAAGTCAACTGCAGGGGGATGCTGCATACTCGCCTTTAACAAATGACAGCACTCTGTTTTAGTAAGGAAGCGAGTACCACTATTTGTAGGCTTTATAGTGTTCTGAAATACTGTCTACTTAGGTGTATTTAATGTTTAAACATGTCCGCGAAATGTCCACGAAATCTATTTTATTCCGCAACTTACCCGTGAAAAATACGTAAATTTACCGCGATTTAAGTAGACCGCTATCTATATCTATTATCCATCTATTTTAATGCTCATCAGTACTGTATGTCACCCATGGTCCTCTGGATTGTAACATAGTGTCATGGAATTGCACAAGGCAGTGATAGTGCATTGTACGGAGCATGGATGTTAGATGTTTAAACCATTGTGGTAGCTGGACCTTTAAGTGGAATCAATTTACCTCAATTTTCTCCTCCTGTAATGCAGCCCCAGCCTCACAATGGAATGTGTTTTGATGACAAACATATTTCATACATCATCACTGCATGCTGAATTGATCGGGACAATGACCTCTGATGTTCCAGTCTGTCAGCTTGCGGTTTGTGACCACAGCTTTTTTTTTCAGAAGATGTCATGGTTTGGGACATTATTGACTTTTCTCATTTATGTGCAGTCTTCGTCTCAGGAGCATCTGTATTCATTAGTGATAGTTGGAGGTCAGAGGGAAGAGTGCTTCATTGAATTGTTAATTAAAACAATTACACACCTTTCTTATGCCATTATATACATTAGATATAGAAAACCTTTCATTTTCTATTAACTAAACTTTAGCCGAACGTACTTTAAAAACCCATATACATAAGCAACTGCAACGCTGGTACAAAGTATTTGCTGTGGATCGTTGGGACGGGGTGACGGGTGGACAATGATTAATCTGACCCAAATTATTAAAATTACATTTCCAATAAATAAAAGAAAAAGAAAACAACAACATTGGTTCATTTAAAATGATATCATTTGCAACTTGAATTAAGAACCCATCAATGAATATAGGGTACAGATGTTGATAATGACAAACTTCAGTTTTTTACATCACCCAAACAATGATCCTACATAAAAGTTTTATTTTGCAGGTTGTACAATGACTGTCATGGGTCTGACCCATGAATGCGGGTCATTTGGGTGGTCTGATATAGCTATCAAGGTCTCTAGTCTGCTTTGCAGGAGATGTCGAATGTTGAAAATATCCTGTAAGAAAACATGCAAACTGTGTGTCCTCATGCTTACAGCATCTCAGCATTGCAAATGCTTATTCAGACAGATACACACAGTGCGTCGGACATTAATTAAACCATGAATTAATTTACATACAATAAAGCTGCATTGATGTTAATCAAATTAAACATGACAACCAATCTGTAATAAAATTGAATATCTATCCAGATCTTAATCTTCAGTAGTAAGCACCCAAATGCGAGGCTAAATTACCACCCTAAATCTCACTGAGCTTGACAGGTGTCTGCTAAATAAACTAATAATAATGATAATAATCAGTCAGGTATCAGTTAGTCAGGTATTCCTTACAAGGACATCTACTGGGGTATTTTACTGGGGGCAAACCAGTGGCATCCAACCAAACTGCTGTTATCTGAACCATAAAGATACAAATCGAACAGAAAAACTGCTTCGCTTTTGAGGGGAGGAGACGAATGTACACTAACATCAGGCATGCAACCTTCATTAATCATAATGGGGTTCGGTGCATATGCCATGTTGCAAGAGCAGCTAATACCATTTCAATATAAAGTAATCTATGCATAATATATAACACGCCTGCAGGCATGGCCCTGGCTTTTCCAGTGATGCAAATGGGCATAATGATGCCTCTGTAATGAGGGCTCTGACAGTGGCCCCTGCTGGAGGGCACCTGAATTTCTTCTTATATAGCATCTTAAAGGGCGCAGGTATCATCTATTATTTAAAGCAAGATACATTGTCTAATTTAATTCTGCATTTATTTTCTCATTCATAGCATGTGCTAGACCCTTTTAAAGTAAAGATCTCTAGGGGGTTGGAGTCGAGCCATGGTGATGTTAATGTGTGACTTTTCACAGATCTTCCTTTTTTTGGTTTTATAATGAACTGATGTATTGTCAGCTTGTCACACATAATATTTGTCAATCCGACTTATTTATTCTGAATATGTGTATCTGAGTCTATGCAGGATTATGACATCCTGATGGATGTTCCAACATTGCACAAGCTTTTAAAATCGGCAACCACGGCTATAGGTTTGAAAGGAGGTTTAACTGCAGTGTACATTTGCCTAAAATAACGTACAATCCAGCCATACAAAGAAAACTAAAAAAAATTTTCATTTCAAAAACAACATTCATCCTGACCAAATGCGTTTAAGAAGATTCAATCCATTGCACACATCCCAGGCAAAACAAATCCATCTGCTATTAAACTTCGTTTGATACCTCGTTTTGTGTGATGCATAGAACCAAAATACAATAAAAAAGGGATTGTCTGTCATTAGTGAAATATACTCTGTGCTTTTTCTCATTTTGTTATATACAGTCACAGAGAAAATAAAAATCTATACATCATGTTATATTAGACTGCATCTTCCTAATGATTTAATGTATTAAATACAATTTGGGGGTTATTAGTTAATACCAACAATGGCTTATGTAACAGAGATATATGATATTGATATTTAATGTATATCTAGATCTATATCTATCTAATATATATATATATATATATATATATATATATATATATATATATAGATATAGATATAGATATAGATATAGATATAGATATAAAACAACTTTGGGCTTTCATAAAACTATATGTAAATTATATTCCAAACTGAAATTTGACACAGAAAGTGTCAAATGGATTTCACTGAAGAATTCATACAATGTATCTACTTAAATATAGGAATGATTCTAGCAATAATAAAATGTAATGATACATAGCCTTGTGTCTTTATTCACAACTATAAATTACAGTAGCATGGCTTCTTTTCTGAGAATCTTCCAATTCTGAGAGATTACTGCAATAGAAAGGATAATCAGAGAAGATCCTCCTCACCTGTCAGACAGCATGGGGGCCCTTCATACTGCGACCACATTAGGGTATCATCAAAGTAAATGAGCCAACCTGTGATAAATGCATCAACTGGATAATAAAGACATAGTGGAGATGTGTTTGCAGCACAGTGGGTTAGACGATTACAGGATTACAGGCTTTATTAATGACCTCTTACCCCTTCCCCCACTCACCAAAGAGACATCCAAAAGGAAGCATTGTAAATGACATCCACTGGTACAGTACATCCTGTTAGAAAAACACTTCCACTGCTGCAGAGAGGCAGCAGCTTCTGCTTGCCCTATAATTCAGAACAGATGGAACAAGAAGCACTAGATTCTCCTTTCAAACAGTGATTCTCCTAGATTCTAGATTCTCCTAGCACTAGATTCTCCTTTCAATCAGTTCAGTGAGAAATGTAAATATGCAGCATTAAGAGGCAACTTCTTTCAAAACTATATTTGTACTGTGGTGAATAAATAACTATCCCCCTCAATATCTATATACTGAGCATCAAAAGAAGCTTATCACTTATATTTGGATAAGATTCACTAGATGTGATTGAAAAATGACAGCAGGTGCAGTGACTTTTTATTGTGCTGATTAACAACTGACATCATGAAAATGCTGCAAAATGATCTGTGGATCTTGAGCAGGTGTTGTGACTCTTGGTCTCCCAGTTCGTGGCCTGTCATTGACAGAGTTGTCTGGTTATACCGTCACGCCAGGCTTGAAATTGCTAGTTGTGAGTACCGAAGACAGAGAGTGACAGTAGTCTGCCCTAGTCCAGCCTCCAACATGCTGATTGCAAGAAGGCGCTGCTCTCTTGTCAGACATGGCATATTGGTGTTTTTCTGTGATTTTCTTTATTGCTTTTATTCAAGCTTGCAATTCAACAGCTGAAATCACCCCATATCCAGTGTCCAATCAACTGTCTCACTAATTAGGTGATTAAGTGCATATGCTTCAGTCATAGTCACTCAAGCGTGTCGTGGTCAAGGATGAGTGATCGAGTGATTAAAAAAAAAGCAAAACCATTTCGTCAATGTCCATCATTTCTATATCTTATTTTTTTTCAAAAATAAATGTGTTATAATAGTGATAAGTTTCTTTTGATGCTTGGTATATATATATATATATATATATATATATATATATATATATATATATATATATATATATATATATATATATATATATATATAAATTGTGTGAGGCAATTTCTTTTAATACCTCAGCCACACAGTAGCCACAGAATCGAGCACCTGCTTGCTCTGTTAGCATGCATGTCTTGTCTCATTACCTCCCACAACACCAGCACAATAAATATGATTTTAATTGCATTTCAAAAAACAATTCAAATCAGCAAAATTCTATAATTCTGTCATAAGCACTGCCTTGGGGTGGGAGCATTTAATAACTAAACAAACAGATGAATTCTGTCCCATTGTGGAAACCCCTGGCCTCTTATGTTAGTGCCAATTAGTCACCATGACAGACAGCAGCCACCACCGCCATCGCCACTGCTTGTGCTGCTCAGCATTTAAACTTTAATGCTGTGTCTTGGGCACACAGTAAATCCGCTTACAGAAATGCCCCAGGCTTGAGAAGAGGGAGGAAACAAGACCAGGTCTCTGTCAAACTGCCTTCTTGCCTTTAGTCAGCATCATTCAGTGGTTTTAATAGGTTTAATTCCTTGCACATTTTTAGTCATGAATATTCTGTTACTCTTGATAGCAAGCCAGAAGCTTGCATTTCAAAATTAAACATACCATCTGGAGCTAATAGAACAGTTAGTCGTTGGCAGTGTGGTACAGTTACAGCCCCTGCATACAGTACATGCTGCAGAGCAGGTGCAGCATGTACGTGATTCACTGGAAGACAAAACATGAGAAAACTTTATTTGTACTGTGGTGAATAAATAACTATCCCCCATCAGAATGGGGGCAATAACATGAAAAAGCTATTGATGAAATCACACCTATTTTAATAATCCAAATAGAGGCAGATCTAAATACAGCAGCCATTTAACGTTATTACTCTTGCTGGTATTTCCTCCAGGGGTTGTTTATACTGATCTGCAATAGAAATACAGTGGAATGAGCAACATAAAGCCATTGGGCTTCCAAAGCAAAATAGATTATTTACGAGTTTAATGCTCCTAGCGCCAAGACTTTTCAAAAAGATATAAAGGTGTCACTGTACAAAACAAAACAACAACTGCTGGGGGAGGGCAGAGAGTATGGATCCAGGAATGCATGATGATCTGGAGCCACGGCGATGGACATTAGGGAGTTAATTACCTACTCTCTCTATTTCACAATAAGTTTTAGCCCACAACTACAAGTCCAGGGGATCAAGACAAAAAAAAAATGATTATCTGCACTCCAGGATCCTCTTCTAGCCAGCTGCACAACGCTGTGCCACAGGGATTCCCAGCAGACAGCCCACATAAGTACAGGGAATGCTATTTATGTCCACAGCAGAATCCTACAATGGAGCTATTTACAAATCAAATGACAGCCGGGAACAATTTTCTGACACTTGTCAATCCTTTTCAGAAATGAATAGCCTCCTTAGGTCATGAAACGGCATCACTGCAGAAAATGAAATGGCCAAGGGTATTATCCACCCCATCAGTGTCATACTTACTATTAAACAAGGGCCACTGGTCTGATATGGACACTACCATAAAAAAAATAAAACATTGAACAGATATTCAAATAGCTGCAGCTCTCGCAAGGAAGGAATTTTTTTCCCAAAACAAAGAGTTACAGGTTTGTGGTCTGCACTTGAAAGCATGTGTATTTCACAATGACTGGTTTCTATAAATATATAACCTAAGAACCAATTTATTAAACCGATAAAGACCAAAGTTCTAGAGATTTAAGCTGGGGAATTCTTTCCTCTAAATTAAAAATGTATAGTTTAATTTGTTTTCATGCTTTTACTCCAAGTACCTTGGGAGTTCATCTGTGTTGAGAGCGTCTATGCAAAACTTCCAGACCAATCTCTTATTAATGCCAATTTTATCACTCAGAACTCTTGAGCTAGGCCTGTGTTATACTTAGGACTCAAAATAGTACCTTTTAGCAGGTCAGCCAGGATGATTAGTCTATTTTCAGATGGTGATTTCAAAAATAAATGTGTTAAAAAAAATCCCAATTTGTAAATTAATATATATAATAGATACCTGTAACAGTGAATCATTGTAAAAGTGAGTCAGTTTGTGGTCCAATATGTAAGAGAACCTGAGTACTTTTTTCTGTTTATTTTCATGGTAAAACTGAGTTTATTTTCAGAATAATTGCATAGGTACACTAGTGCTTTCGAATGCAGACAACACAACTCTTATAAAGCAGCACTGTATAGTTATTAATCAGCGAGAAGAGGAGCTTCTCAAATATCCTCAACCACCACTATTGAATTTTAAATTAAACTGTTGACTAGATTTCCAAAGTGCGATCACGCAGCAATGTATAAAAAAGGCATTAACTGCTTAATTTCATCTGGGTTGACAAAAAATCCAGAGCACAGGTTGTCTATGGCTTTGGGTCTTTAGGTCTTTAAGTTCATGTATATCATGTTTTCATATCTGTGTTCATTGTCTTATTTTATTTTATTACATTTTTGGGGGGAATTTCACAACAGTTCTTATAGGCAGTTCTCCAACACAAATTACACCGATTATTTATTTTAGTTTATAACATTAACGTTTAAGACCTGAAATTGATACACCTGTGCATGCACAAAATGAATGATTTTCCTTTTGATTTTATACTCTGCTTGTGAGCAACAACAATTCAATACGCCCTTGAGAATCAATAGATTCTGAATCCGCTCATTTTGTTAAATCAAATCTGTCATTATCAGCTAAGTAGCATTAAAAGTATTTTAAGCAATCAAATAAAAGCCCTTTCTTTGGACAGATAAGTTAATGCCAGCACCAGGTCCATACAGTTTGGAATAATACAAGTCAAATTCTCTTTAAAACCTGTTGATTAAGATACAGTGTAGTTTGGGATAGTTCCTGTTTAAGACCCTAATGGAGATTTTAATGTGAATAATTTTGATTAAAAAAAATAGCACACACTGCAAAGTAAAACAACTACCTCTCTGCCAAAAAAAACCAAAAAAAAAAAAACATTTTCATCTTAGTTTCTACTAAATACGAACGACAATGAGCGTTCAAGGATGTCCAGTGATTGCACCAAATCACATATTCAAATGTGATCATTTTTAGGCTGTACATTGCTACTTTGCAACTACTTAAAACAAGTAATGTAGCTTGTTGTAAGAAGCTATTTACTTTCACAAGTGACAAATGAACATCTTTCTGGAAATAGCCTGGGAACCTCCTGCGTGAACCAAAGCATTATTATATTATAAGCTAAAGGCAAAATGCACCCTACCTAATGAATTACACATACACATCTACTGTTTACAACATCGTTCTTCAAAATGACAGGGGCACACTTACTCACCCACTAATAATACAATTGGCATTGTGTAGCTAATGGGAAATCTAGGTATATACAACCCTTTCGAAATAAATCACTACACAAATGATGAAGTTAATGTTGTGGTCAATGAATATGCTACATTTCATCTGCAAAGGCAAACATTAGATGAGATCTAAGATGAATCAAAACCTTTTCAGTTTTTCAGTCAAACTCAGAACTGACAAAACTTATGCAATCCATTGGCAATGACCTAGCGATCAATCAAATGCTATTTTCACACACACACACACACACACACACACACACATACACTCCCACACACAGACACACTCACACACACACAAAAGAAATATTATTTTAACAGAATTGTTTAGTTAAAGAATGAAATGAGTTTCTTTTTTTGTATGCTATATTCAGCAGAGGGCCTGATTCATAGTCACTTTGTGACTATGCTCCATATACTGTGTACAGTGCTTGCTTTCCTTTTTTCATAGGAATTAGATTTTATTTAATTTTTTTTGATAATGAAAGTGCATTTTAATCCATCACTTACATTGTGGGCCGTAGGCAGCAGCGTGGTATACTTAACCTAGCAGCATCATCAACAATGCTGAGATGATAACACCAAAGTGATACATATTTGCAGACAGAGAGGCAAGAAGACAGATAATCTGAATTACAATGCTATAAATACGGATGTACCTGGAAGGTGCAAAATGAGTCATTACATCATTTTGTGGTTTTTGATCAATTCTAACAATTAGAACAGAAAAAAGCTGGTAACCAAATTGATTAGACTGGTGTATTGTTTGTGTAATGCAATTTTGGATTCTGATTCCTAAAGTTGTATTATTATTATTATTATTATTATTATTATTATTATTATTATTATTATTATTATTATTATTATTATTATTATACTGGTGTGTAAAATTAATTGTATTTTTTGTTTTCCAGTGTTATTCTCAACACTTCTTCAACACTTCTTCAACACTTCTTTTGTTTAAAATAAACACTGCTAGTTCTACAATTTCTGTCTGTTATGTCACCAGGTATTATAACAAATTGTATACACCACAACATATAACATATAAGGCTGACATTCTATGTCAGGTTTCATTGAGAAATCACTTCGAGTTAGCTCTCGATTGATATTCTACAGAAAACCTCAACAGAATTACAGCCTTGTTATGCACAGTTGGGTGTTCATTATTTCTTCTGTTTTATTATATTTATTTATTTATTTATTTATGCATACATGCAACAATATGTAACAAAAATACATAATCAATGATGTGAACATTTTAATGGCAGACACACTCCACTCTAATAGATTTACCCGGTAATACAATTACATAAACCCCTTAAAACAAATAGATCTTGATGATGGCTTACTCAATGGAGGCAAAATGTTTGAAGTGTCAGTGTTTGTGGTATGAAATATGACCTCTTTGTGTGCATACTGCTTCATTGAATTGCATTATAGATAATTCAATAGAGTGTAACTAGGCTATTGAGCTCTTGCAACAATTATATACTGTGTTTTAATGGGCCACTCGATCACCTCTTGCTACTGTACGTTAAACATATTGTCGCGAGTTTCTTTGGATTTCATTTTTTTCAATGACAGCAGGATGATTTGGTCGTACATTTAAGCTACAGAAGTGTATTATCTGCATTAAAACAATTAAAGAAGAATGAATCTGAGACTTATCAATCAGAAAATCTTTCCAGTAAAATAAAGCATGTGTTTCTGTAAAGACATATTATTGCCAACAACATCTCTGCCTCTATCCACACAGCAGCCACAGCTTGAGAACACCACGAGGGAGCCAATGAAGATGATTACGAGCCGTTAGCAAAGCCTAGCATGAGCAGACATCACAACAGCTGTCCCCATTTATGTAGAGGAGCTTTGGACCAGTCTATTATTATTATTTGTTTATTTAGCAGACGCCTTTATCCAAGGCGACTTACAGAGACTAGGGTGTGTGAACTATGCATCAGCTGCAGAGTCACTTACAATTACATCTCACCCGAAAGACGGAGCACAAGGAAGTTAAGTGACTTGCTCAGGGTCACACAATGAGTCAGTGGCTGAGCTGGGATTTGAACTGGGGACCTCCTGGTTGCAAGCCCTTTTCTTTAACCACTGGACCACACAGCCTCCTAAAAAATGTATTTCATAGCAAATGCCCTTATCCAGGGCAACTTACAATTGTTACAAGATATCAGATTATTTTTACATACAATTACATTATTTTTTACATACAATTACCCATTTATACAGTTGGGTTTTTGCTGGAGCAATCTAGGTAAAGTACCTTGCTCAAGTGTACAGCAGCAGTGTCCCCCCCCCCATCTGAGATTGAACCAACAACCCTCTGGTCAAGAGTCCAGAGCCCTAACCACTACTCCACATAGTCTATGATATAACAGAGTAACGCAATCAGTAAAAGAAAACAAAAATCCAAAGCAATGACCCCTGCTGGCCAAAAGATTATTTCAACTGCTGATCTAATTTTCTTTTTACTGGATTAGATCCATGATCCAGTGTTAGCATAATGGCCTGATTTTTATTTTTTATTTTAGCTACATATGTGATAGTATTTTCATTAATTTGATTGTTTAAAAAACAAACAAACAAACAAACAAACAAACAAAAAACACTGCACTGCACAGACACTTTGAAATAAAATAAAAGCAGCAGGAAAGAACAATATAAGACCTTTGTGGTCTATACCAGTATCTCGTCATAACAAAATACACACAAAGTAGACTGGAGATGATTATATAAAAAAAATATATAAAAAAAAGGTATTGCTTCCATAACAGCCTTGCATAAGTTGGCTTTGTAGCAAAGTTTTTTCCATGACAATCTGTCATAAAAAGCAGCACCCTAGAGAAAAATAAAAAATAAACGTTTCACCTGTCTAGAGTTTTTAATTCCATGCTGCCATCCTTTAAATGTCACCCTGGTGGCTCTTAGATATGTTAACATACTCTATAACTGCTGAGAACAAATCATTCTGTACCATTCTGTAATGACCATAGCAGGCAGCACATTGCATTAGATAATAAAGCCCCTTGTATATCCAGACTATTTAATATAACATGCTGTACACTGCAAAATCTGCTGCATACACACCTGAAATACACACTGATGCTATACAATTAAATCATTAGGATATACACTGCTGTGCAAAAGTCTTAGACGTGTTGTATTTTTCTACTCTGATGCATTATGAGCAGCAACAATTTACTCAAAGCCTCCAGTAATGTTTTCTACTATTATACCAACCTTGACTTGCATAAAGAAGGAAAAACATTGAGTGAAATAGTTTGCATCACTTGATATTCAAGGCGTGTTATCTGAAGCATAATCAACACGTACAGAGAAACATCATCTGTAATTGACAAGGATGAGCAATACTTGAAGATAATATCCTTAAGGAATAGAAAGAAGACAAGCGTTGAATTGATAACAGAACTGGCAGATGTCATTGTCCATCCATCAACAGTCCAAAGCACCTTTGACCATTGTTCCATTGTCCAATGTCTATGCTCTTGTGCATATTTTAGCCAATGTCTTGTTCCCCTTTCTTAACAGAGGTATTCTTACTGCAACACATCCTTTAATTCCTGATTTCAAGAGTGACCTTCATATTGTTGATTTGATGGACAACGACACATGTGCCTTCTGCCAGTTCTGTTGTCAATTCAATGCATGTCTTCTACACAACATTTTCAGGAAGTTGGGTACTGTTTAAGTAAGGCATTTCAGAATGACGTGCTTGCCTTTTTTCTGTTCCGTGACATTCTGGCTCGCTCCTCTAAAGCAGCACAACACATTTTTGTCTCGGATGGATTTCCATTGAGATCACTATGCATGCGCGCACATAATCTCATTTGTTTGCTTTTTGCTGTCTAAAACTTTTAACTAGAAGCTCAAGAGCTGCTCTATTGATTCTATCTCTCTCTCTCTCTCTCTCTCTCTCTCTCTATCTATATATATATATATATATACAGTGCCTTGCATAAGTATTCACCCCCCCTTGGACTTTTCCACATTTTGTAGTTTTACAACCTGGAATTAAAATGGATTTAATTGGGATTTTTACCATTTGATTTACACAACACTTTGAAGGTGCAAAATATTTTTTAAAGTTAATTAAACAAAAAAAAAAGACATTTGTTGGTTGCATAAGTATTCACCCCACTGAGGCAATACTTGGTAGAAGCATCTTTGGCAGCAATTACAGCTGTGAGTCTTTTTGGGTAAGTCTCTATCTGCTTTGCACATCTGGGCACTGCAATTTTTGCCCATTCTTCTTGACAAAATTGCTCAAGCTCTGTCAAGTTGAATGGGGACCGTTGGTGAACAGAAATTTTCAAGTCTTGCCACAGATTCTCAATCGGATTGAGGTCTGGGCTTTGACTGGGCCATTCTAAGACATTCAGGTTCTTGTTTTTAAACCACTCCAGTGTAGCTTTGGCTGTGTGTTTAGGGTCATTGTCCTGCTGGAAGGTGAACCTCCGCCCCAGTCCCAGGTCTCTTGCAGACTGAAACAGGGTTTCCTCTAGAATTTCCCTGTATTTGGCTCCATCCATCTTACCCTCAATCCTGACCAGTTTCCCAGTCCCTGCTGATGAAAAGCATCCCCATAACATGATGCTGCCACCACCATGCTTCACCGTGGGGATGGTGTTCTCAGGGTGATGAGCAGTGTTGGCTTTGCGCCACACATAGCGTTTTGCGCTAAGGCCAAAAAGTTCAATTTTGGTCTCATCAGACCATAGAACCTTTTTCCACATGTTTGCTGTGTCTCCCACATGCCTTTTGGCAAAATCCAAACGCGATTTGATATGGGTTTTTTTCAGCAATGGCTTTCTTCTCGCCACGCTTCCATAAAGCCCAGCTTTGTGGAGCATCCGGGTTATAGTTGTCCCATGGACGGTTTCTCTCATCTCAGCTGTGGATCTCTCCAGCTCCTTCAGAGTTACCATTGGCCTCTTGGTTGCTTCTCTGACTAATGCCCTCCTTACCTGGTCACTGAGTTTTGGTGGACGGCCTTCTCTAGGCAGAGTCGCGGTTGTGCCATATTCTTTCCATTTTTTAATAATGGATTTAACGGTGCTCCGGGGGATGTTCAAACTTTGGGATAATTGGTGCTTCTCCAGAACTTTATCCCAGACTTGTTTTGATAGCTCCTTGGTCTTCATGATGCTGTTTGTTTAGTTATGCTCTCTAACAAACTGGGGCCTTCTAGAAACAGGTGTATTTAATCTGAGATCATGTGACACTTTAATTGCACACAGGTGGACTCCATTCAACTAATTATGTGACATCTGAAGGCAATTGGTTGCACCAGAGCTCATTTAGGGGTGTCACAGCAAAGGGGGTGAATACTTATGCAATCAAGACTTCAGTTTTTTATTTGTAAATAATTTTGAAAAATATGTAAATTTTTTCCCCCACTTTGACATTATGGACTATTTTGCGTAGATCAGTGACAAAAAATCCTAATTAAATCCATTTTAATTCCAGGTTGTAACACTACAAAATGTGGAAAAGTCCAAGGGGGGGTGAATACTTATGCAAGGCACTGTATATATATATATATATATATATATATATATATATATATATATATATATATATATATATATATATATATATATATGCAAGGCACTGTATATATATATATATATATATATATATATATATATATATATATATATATATATATATATATATATATATATATCAATCTCACATATCACATGGAGCTCTTTTTCATTTTCCATTTTTTTTAAACTGTCACGCAAATTTTGGTGAGACAATAAATAAGTGCAAGGTATTTTTGTCATTTGTAGCGAATACGAACATCTGATTTCTGTATCTGAATACATGTCAAAAAATATTTGTTTGAATATTTGGATATTTGTCCCAGCACTATTTAACACAAATAAAACAAGCATAAAATAAACAAGGCACGAGGGTCCAAATAAAGGTTAAAACAAAATTAGCATTATCCTTCACTACAACGTTCCAAAACATTACAAAAACACACAGTGTAAATACTCACCAAACTCTCTTTCACCGCACAATGGATTTCTCCGTCTTTTATACAGATGGCCATTTTCCAATTAGCACTCAATTACCTAATCGGAGAATGGCCACACCTGTGATTGCTGGCAGGGACAGAGTGAACACCATCCCTGCCAACCTTACATTCCCACACACAGTATTTACACAAGCAGGGCTATGTGATGTGTGCTTCTAGATACAGCAGAGCTTCCATATATTCAACTTGCTATCTTGCTTCTTTACTGATTATTATCAGTGTAGCAGAGCAGGAAGGGGGTTAAAATCCTCCCTGCTAAACACACATGAAAACGTGTGTTCACTGTTTTGTTAACTGTTCATTGTTTTGGCAGCTGGCGATTATTGTAAATCAGATCCAGCTGCTGCCTATACCTGTTTCTGTGGGGAATATAAACCCCACAGCTAATTCATTCAGGTGCTGCTGAGTATAAGGAAACAGAAAGTCACAAGGAAGGTACTGTGTGTACTACCGTGTGCAATTTGTAAAACTGTGTGTTTTGTTTTTGTATCGGGCAAACAGCTTAGCTGTCCCGGGCTAGACAGGGTGTTCCAGTGTTTAGTCAGTGCTCCTGAAAGGAGCTAGGTGTTTGTTTTGTTTTTGTTATTTTTCTTATATTAAAAGTGCATGTAAAAGCGTTAAAACTCAAGTCTCGGTCGGGTCTACGTTTTTAAAGGGGTAAGCGAATGGTGGGTGAGTGAAATCTTTCACATCAGATTGTTATAGGTATCCCATGCTGCTAGGTGAAACCGTCTTAACTGATCAACTCCAGACAGATCTAAACAGAGGCAGACAAAACAAGATTCATCGATATTTTAAGATATTTGCTTTGTTATTTTTAAACATTTAAAAATGCATGATATTATTATTTATTTATTTCTTAGCAGACACCCTTATCCAGGGCGACTTACAATTGTTACAAGATATCACATTATACATTATTTCACATTATACAGATATCACATTATTTTACATACAATTACCCATTTATACAGTTGGTTTTTTTTTACTGGAGCAATCTAGGTAAAGTACCTTGCTCAAGGGTATAACAGCAGTGTCCCCCACTGGGGATTGAACCCACAACCCTCCGGTCAAGAGTCCAGAGCCCTAACCACTACTCCACACTGCTGCCTCACTTTAGATTACAGGGCATACATACCCATATAATAACATGGTAAAAACTAGGCAACTGTAAGTACATGTAAATAGCACATGGTATTGCCATGTAATTACATTCCATGTAATAGCACAAGCTGGCAATAACCCAGTTATTATATGTTTTTTTTTTCTGTATTGAAAATGAACTACAAGACAGAACTGTCTAGTTTTCTGATTCCATTATAAAAGCCATTATATGACACAGGAGTCCTATAGCAGCATGGTTAGACAAAGAAACTGTCCTTAACTGCCAAACTGCCTTCCCAGGATGATCTTAAAAAAAACAAAAAAAAAACTGCAGTATTACCGCAAAAGAGATGAGTTAACGGATGCTTTTCAAATGTAATTGTCGCTTTTATTGAGGCCAGTCTCTGGCCAATCAATAGTAGCCTGAGGGTGATACGAAGGTAAAGCACTTAAGGTAAAAGAGTCATTTCAGTATAGTATGGTACACTAAGCATCAGTAACAAACAAACCACCATGTGATATTTTGCTATCCCAAGATTACTTTTTTTTTAATTGACGCTTAACCTTAAGATGTTTCAATGCATTAATTAACCATCTCTAATAAAACTGTTTATCTCACAGCTTGGCAATGATACATATTATTGCTTTATCCTTTCTATTAATGTGCGAGTATAAACTGTTTAGCCAAAAATGTATCAAAGTCTTTACACCAAAGTGTATTTTTTATGAAAAGCACATTTTACGACCCCAGCTTCCAAAAAACTCTGCCACCAATACACATTGACAGCACTGACTTCATGCACAATCAACATGTGATCATGACACATTATTTCTTTATTTCTCATTTGCCAAAGCGCTCTTTAACCTAAGAGAATATGTATAAAAACCATGCTTAAAAATCATTCCATCAAACTTTTTTATGCATTCATTTAGAAATTCTGTTATTGACGTTTCATGAGATTATTTTAATAGCTGTATTGCACATACACATAGGAATCAATTCTACTGAATGAATTGAATTATCTATTTGCTTCCTTGCAATTTTTATTGTTCATGTTTATTTTTGCTTTCGCCTTTACAAAATACAATCTGAAAACAGTTAACTGTCTTGGAGCGATATGAACAAAATACATTTTATTAGGCGGGTTTGAAATGTATTATGGTGACATACACAGCACTACTTCTTGTAAAGAAAACAGTGCAAGGCTGTTTACCACTGCAGGAGCACAATTGCTTTATCAGATCTTCCTGCACAGATAGCTCATATCTTTGCCTCCCTCTGCACAGAAATTAAACAGCCCCTGGCTTGTCATTTATATATTTGCTTTCTCAATTCTGCATGTGTTATTAAACAACGGCTTAATTCCACAAACCACTTTATTGGAAGTTACAAGAATGTAATCAATAGTGTTTTTATTCTATATATCAAACTGGATCAGGTGTAACAGTAAGGTGGCTTCCCCCTTAGCCCAGATGCATTTGTATTCAAGCTCATAGCAAATATTTCTTGACCACTGGCAGATGCTACCTGGTAATGAATGAAGTACCATAATAAGATAGACGTATGCATAATATGGTAACACTTTTCATTAAGTGTATCTGATTACTGTGTATTTACATAGTAGTTAATTAGCAAATACATGTGTACTTACACATAATTACAATGTTATTATGCATAGTTACAATGTACTTAATGTGTAATTTTGTTTGCATGATATAACCCTAACCCTAATCCTAAATTGTTTTCTGATACAATTGAGTACTTACAATTGAGTACTTACTTATAAATGAAGTACATTTTAACTATGCATAATACTATTGTAAGTACACTAAGTTGCTAAATACACAGCAATTAGTGACACAAAGTTGTATTCAAATTACTTTACAATTAGGAAGAATGAGAGGATCCAGTATACACATATGTAACAAGAAACAAAACAAAAAAAAGGAATACAGGAAAAAAGGATAGTTGGGGAATTCATACTGTTGAACATGTGAAAACACAAGGGGAAATTAAAAGGGGTTTCTTTAAGACCTGAAGAAGTCTGCACGGATAACATCACATTTATTTTTCAAGGCCATTACTGTCTTGTGCATGAATAGAACAGCTTTTGACATCACTGGTTATGTAGTTGTTAAAAAAAAAAAAAAAAAAACACACACACACAAACTAGGCCAACATGGAGCGTTGTATCTTAGCTTAGACCAGATGGAGAATGAGTGAGGCTGCTGTCAGGATGTGTCATGGGTGTCTGGGCTAGAGTCAAGTTAGCACCTCAAAACAAAAAAAAAACATGATTAGAGCATCTCTAAGGGAGAGCAAAAAAAGCAATTGCAGATTGAGGAAGCTCAGTTCAATGCAAAAGGTTCTTCTCTTTCCTTGAAGTTTTCAAAACATGTGTAAATGAAATAATATGTCAAAGGGTTCCTTTATTATATGGTTTTAGTATATGAATGTGACGCCTCAAAATATTTATATTTTGACATATTCATGTTTTACAGTCAACCCCTCAGAAAAAGAATAGCTAAGCTGTGCAATGAGAACTACAGTAGAAAATAAGTGTTTATTGCATTGTGGACAACCAAAAAAAAAACCAATGTTGTTTTGAAATATTTGATAACATACACGTCACAACCATTTAAAAAAAAAGTTTTTTAATAGTCGATGGAAACCATTACTCATTAACAGTTAACTCTGGAATTAAACACAAACATACACTTTTTCCAAACAAATGCAATTAATATGTTGTATAAATATGATGAATGGGCAGGTCTGGCACTGATTTATATTTTTACAATTTCTCTTATTGAATATCTGGATCATCTGTTTCTTACAGGGCAACATCTATAAGACAAAATGTGAGTTGCTGCTGGTGAAAAAGAAGCATGATTAGAATTTAAAACAAACCATTAAATGGCACAAAGATGTTCAGGGATGGCAATACAACTCCCATTACAAAGAGGTTTGAGCCCATCCTGGAATTATCTTAATTAAACACAGCATAGCTGGTACCTGATCAAGCTGGTAGTGAAAACTGGAGTGGATCAAAGTGCTATGCAATGGGAGTCTTATATCCATTGAGACACACATATCCTTTTATTGAAATGCATGGAAAGAAAACACAGATAAATAACAATGGCACAAACAGCATAAACAGGGCTGGTTCAATTAGGAGAGTGTATAATCAGGGCGGAGCAGAAGTCAGAAAAGTATAGTAAATTGGAGTGCACATGCTCTCAACATCCCTATTGAGATGCAAGAAATATTTAAAGGTAATGATGAAGAAAAAAAAAACACTGAACACTCTCACAATTATTATGCCCGTCATGAAGCAGGTGAATTTAAAGACCAGCTGTGTGCTTCTAGTTTAAGTGTTGCCTTCAGCGAAACAGCTTCTTAATGTAAAATGTGCCCTACAATATCTCAGCTTTAACACTAGAGTAACCACCATGGCAGGAATGTGAAAAGATTAATTAAGAAAAGCAATTAGAATGTACAGTATGTGCAAATGCTTAAGCAGCTAAGAGTCAAGGTTATATCTGCAGAAAATGCTTGAGGAGATACAGATAGCCAAGGCAGAATAAACAGAAGAGAGAGTCTTATCATTCACATGAGCATAAAAGGAGTACCTGAGGTTTTTATAAAGCAAAATGTAACCACGTATGTACAGTATAATTGATCAGTTACTCTTTAGTCTTTAGTTATAATGTTGAACAGTTTTAATGTGTAATTACATGGAATGTATGTTGTAACTCCTAATTGTGTTAATACTTAATTGTAGTGCACACCTTTTGGTTGTTTACTATAGAATTTGCAGGTACTGTGTTAATACTTACTTCAGAATAACGTTGTTAAAGTACTTCACTGTAATTATGTTTTTTTAAAGCTTGATGTGCAATCCTGTAAGAAATAATAATTCAACTGTAAAAATGTTATGAATATAATTAACATGTAATACCAAACTATCCCTTTTAACATTCAGTAATGTAGACTAAATGTATATTCTGTTCTAGGACCTGCTGTCAGGTACCTACTTGACTCCATGTCTATTTATCTTTATTAACATTAGTCCAAATGTGCAGTACCTTCCACAAAACTACCCCAAATCAAATGAATTCCAAATGGATAAAGCATCTAAAAATATAACTCTCTCTTAACCTGTATATCCGAAAGTAATTTCATTGTTCTATGTTTTATGGTACTTCCAAAATTCCCCTTAAACAACATTTGTCCCGTTGCATTAATGTAAATCTGAATCCCTGCCTGCCTTATCTCAGCCTTGACTTTCCCAGCTCTTACACTATGGGTCCCCAGTAATGTAGCCTTGGTGCATTCTTTAATTAAATAACCAATACAAATTACTTCTACTCTCCTGCTACCTTCTGAACCCCATGCAGCTTATGTTCCTGTAACTCTTCTGCAAAATCCTCCTGCTGTTTTATATGGCTTTCAGTTGGAGAGGCAGTTCCAATCAAAATCAGCACTTGAATGAATGAAATGGGCTTACTATGTACAGGACATCAGGACTGACTGAAATATGAACCATAGCCAACCAAAAAAGAAAGCAATGAAACTGATGGAAAAGACTGAATAAAGCATAAGAAATAAAGCATCAAGAAACCGTAAAGCTATAGAGTTAGTAATTTAAGTAAATAGACTGCCATAGACCCATAGTGAAAGGCATAATTCAGTGTTCAATGGATATGAGGCATAATTAAATGAGAAAGACCTTTGCACAGATATAATAAAATTGATACAAAGCGTACTGAAATTGACATATATAAAGCAGAACGGATTTAACTTATGGTGAAATGGATCAAGTATAATGAAATGTACATAACTTACAATATGCATCCTTTACTAGACCAGCTTAGTCAAGTGACAGCAGGTTTGGGTTGCAAGGGTGGTGTGTTTTTTTATGTATTTGTAAACTGTTGATCATAAAACCTTGCAAAGTCATTCAGTTACACATTGTATCTCCTCATTGCATATGCTGGCCATTATACTAGGTTTATTACACATCACATGGTACAGAATGTGTTCAATCGCTTATATGTTTCAGCTATAGTATTTTTTCCTGTAGAAAACTACTTCCTCACATCACACCCTTTACACCTGCTACGAACATTAAAAGAATGTCATATTCCAACTACAAAAAACTAAATAAAGAACCCCCCAAGTGGTTAATTGAATACAGGACACATACAGTATGATATCCACGTAATGCAGTATGACTTGTTTTCCTTTCCCACCTTACCCATCATTGAAGACAAACAAATCCATACTGCAGGAATCCATTGTTTAAAAGCGTACATTGATAATAAATCTGAGCATGCACCAAGGCAAACAGATGAGCCATGATGAATGAAAATCAATATTGTAAAGAAAAAAAGGGTCTCTCTCACTCAATTGATCCAAACCCAATGGGTAATTGCCCGAGTGAACTGGGTTTTGCCTTTAACCTTGTATATGTATATTAGTGTATACAGGAAATGCAACAGCAATCTGCACACAGGCTATAATAAGAAACACCTGATCTGTAAATAGCAGTCTATTTCCCACCTGCTATCACTGCTGCAGATAAAGCTGCTGAAAGAAATAGGAACAATAATATCAGCTCAGTGTAAATTAAGTGTGCTTGACAGTGAGGGAGATTATATATATATATACACACACATATATTTAACCTAGAGAAGTGAGTGGCCAATGATTCTGCAGAATCTAAGGATCACGTGGGCTGATTGTTCCACCAGTAATGGGCATGAAGAATAGGCAAAGAGATGTGATTGATCTAATTTAATAAGAACACGGTTGAACAAAAAAACACAGGGAAGCTAGTTTTAATGATCTGAACAGTGGCAGACCTAAATCCTACCACTATCTGACTCTATATTAATTCATCTAGGGCAACAGGAGCTCTCAAGGAGCTCTAATAAACAGCTTTTAAATATTTATTCTTAGACACCACAGAGGAAGGACAGCTCTAAATGAAATGTACTGTACTGTTTTTAATTTTAACTGCAAAGGAGGCCACAGACATCGCAAATCTAATTTTAAAACGCTGGATGAGAAAGACAGCAATTTAATAAAAAAAAAAAAACCCTAAAGAGCCATTGTGAATATTCAATGGTTGTTTCAAAAGGTGGTGGATGAAAAGAGGAGGAGCAACACAATATACCCCCTCCAGCTTATATGGGAAGACTTATCAGTGACGAGGGATAGGTAAAACAAACAACAACAACAACAATAACAACATTTTATTTATATAGCACCTTTCATAGCAAGTATCTCAAGGCAAACGAAAAGAAAAAATACATTTAAAAGCCAGTTAAAAGTACAGTTAGATAACATTAAAAATCCATTTAAAATAATAAGACTTTAAAGAAGTTTTAAAAAACTCCAGAGAGTCTGAACTTTTAATATAATTTGGCAAGAAGTTCCAAAGTCTGGGTGCATAAACAGAAAAAGTACCGTCACCCTGAGTGTGCAGCCTGGAGTTGGAGGCAACCAACAGACCAGCCTCAGAGGAACTCAGGCTGCGAGCAGGGACAGAGGAAGTAAGCAGGTCAGCAATATATAAAGGAGCAGTGCCAGTTAGAGCTTTATAGGTTAGCACTGCAATTTTAAAATCAATCCAATCAAGTTAACAGGCAACCGATGGAGTTGACATAGTACAGGTGAAATATGATCACAAGCTTTTGATCTTGTTAGGATACAAGCAGCAAACACAGAATCTTAAGACAATCCCAAAGTACATTTAGAGAAAAGACGTTTTGACATCCTGACATCTTCTCCATCAGGACACTGTTACACATAGCTGAGGAATGTGGTTTCCATCCAGTCAAATGAGAGAGAACTCAGTTGAATTCCAGCAGTCACATAGATGTAATCACACTACTGTAACATACACAGCAGCAACACAAAGATCTACAATATAGCTGGAAAGTGTTACATGCTTAAAAAAGACAAACAAATAAATGGAATTCTTTGGAAAAACGCTATCATTGTAATAAGAGTTTTGTGGTATTTTTCCAAACTGGTGAGGTAAAGTCCATGTTGAGTCATTACTAATGTGTGTCTACAGTACTTCTCAGATTCACTGGAACAAAGACTGTATACACTGTATGTTACTTGGGCTTCTGCATTTGTGTAAGTTCACCCATGAAACAGTCATGTGTTCACAATACAATACTTTTTCAGTACCCCTCGACACACACACACGCTTGTGTTGAAGAAATAAGTAATGGTATTTAAAACAGCAATTGAAGCTGCACGATTAGAATTGGTCATAAAATGGATAATACGATTTCCTCTACATGCTCAGGAAGGCTTTTGCTGACTGGTGTCAAAAAGTTGACACAAGGAAATCTATAACCAGCTAGTAAATGAGTGGTGGGAATAAAGTGTCTTTAAACAAAGTGATGATCTGCCTCTTCCTTGTTGATTTGTTTTTCCTCTATAAATGCAAGCATAGATCCACTTTGGTTAAATATCAAGTTCTTCTCAATCATATCTCCTTGATTGGGAGGCATGTTTAGATCGGATTACCTTTGTGTGCAAGCAGATGTTTTGTATGTGTGTGTAGGGGGGTGCTGCAGAGCATGTCAGACCTGAATATTTCCTTACCAATACATAAGTCAAATTTATGAGAAACCAGTTTACTTCAAGTGTAATGTGTGGGTATGATTCAAAGGAATTAAAATCAAGACCAGTAGCTTTGAATTTGTTGCTTATTCATAGAAAAAGCATTTGTTTTCCTTAATTTTCTTCCGTTTCTGTTGATGGACATGTCTACAATCAGTTGCAAGAATTAATTTGTTTTGCTTCATTCCCCTAAGATTCATAGCTCAGTAGGTATGTAAATATGGTTATTGACCCTGTCTTTCGTTGATGTGAAAGATGTGAGTAAAATCCTGCTGAAAGTAGTTCCAATGTGCATTCTGAATGCATTTTTCAAAGTTGTTACTAAATTGCTGTTTACGCTGAAGGCATTTTAAAATGTTATAGGTGTACTGAGAAAAGGAAAGTTAAAAAGCTGCTGCTGTCTGCATTGCAGTGTGTACATGATTTGTAGGCATGTGTGCTTGCAGGAAACTCAATGTATTCATTGTAATATTGATGTGTCCAATGTTGCAGGGGAAGGAGGAAAGGGTTTGGAATAAACTACAGGGTTAATAGGGGGAAAGTTTTATTTAAATGAGATACAATCGAATGCCAAACATTTATCATATAAAACATGCATTTGTGTTTGGAACACGTTTATCATATAAAACATGCATTTGTGTCTGGAACACTGGAATTTAATTCAAAATGAAAGATCAATTTCCATCACTGGATTTAATCCATATATTCCATTAAAATTAAGTTGCATTGAACTAGTCGAAGTGCATTGAAATGCATCAGTGATCAAGAAATGCAGGTCTTTTTAAGCGTTCGACGTAAAATCTTACTCTGCTTTTCTCTAGAACTCAGATCTAATAAAGTAATTGAACACAAATATAAACTGTCCATATCAATACACGGTAACAAACATTAATCTGTGCAGGAAAGTTGCTGATTGATCATTTTTGAGCCATAACTAAATATGATGGATATTAAATTACTGAGCCAGAATAGAGCCTGACATAAAATCCACTGAAGCACAGTAGAAACCGAATATCTCAGGTACAGCAATCCTAAGTATCTAAGATCTTGTAATGAATGTCAGAGAACAGTAAATATGATTGAATGTCTTGTTGACTAGAGCTGTTTAAATGCCCCTTACATGAAATGAATAATAAGAACCTTGGAAGAAACAACGCTGCAAGGCTTAAGATTAAAAAAAAAATCTTCTTTTACCATTTTTTTATCTGAGTAAGACTTCTGTAGTGTACTGTATATAAGCATTACAACCCCAGAGAAAAAACACCACTTCACACAAAGATATTATATACACGAGTCAAGCTCTAGGGAGGGGTTCAATAACAACTGCAACACATGCCCTTGAGTTTCATAATAATACAATGATTACGTGTTGTTATGTATTTAGAGCTCCACTGAATAAATTACAAGGATGTCATTTCGACATCGATATCTAAACGTCATCTTTTCAATCAACACACAGATTCTTCAAGCTCAGACTACTCCCCTCAAACATTTCAGAGTTGGGACAGAAAAATACTACAGTGAAACAAACTTTAACTTTACTAATAATGACTATCTCTTTTAACAATGTCCTATATAGAGAATATTTCATGAAAAACAATGACATACAATATCTATATATCATGGGTGGACGCCCCTGGGTCGAGTTTGTTATTCTTCCAATGCTCATCGCCAATGACATTAATACTATATGTCATGGTTTTTCATAGCATGCTTACATTATCTATAACTAAGATATCAGTAAGAATACCATAGCTGCCCTAACCCATTTGAAGGTACCGTATGGTAATCTTGTTACATATGTGCAGAGGTGGGACAGAGCTTGTCCCTTTGAACAGAGGAGCTGGGTGTAGAGAAGTGCATTCTTCAAACCTTTTGGAAAGTCTTTTAAAATATCCTACAGATTTAGATCAAGGTGCACTTCCATCTTGAAATATTTTGTGGATATCAATGTTTTGTTAATAGTTTGGTTTTAAATGATACACATTATGCTTAACAACAGAATGTAAAGCAGTGTAATATGTTACAATAAAAAAAAAACGATCCAGTCATTTGTCATGACATAATGTAAAAATAACTAAATTTAGCCACATGAGTGGTATAAAGCACTATACTAACCCCCATTAACACCACTGTATGCTGTGGGCAGAAAGAGGTCCGGAGTGTGGGTTTACAAATTTAAAGGTGGTGGTATTTAGATCAGTCTAGATCAGCTGTTTAGATCATTAAAAAAGACCCCTTCTTCTCTGTCAACTCTCCACTGAGACTCATATTTTTCCCATGGGACTAAATAAACAGTCATATTTATACTTTATACTAAGACAAAATGTGCTCTAAAATCTCTGCTGTACTTTACTAGTCTTACAAAACAGCCTACTGTGCAAATTACAAATCTACTCACACAGCACAAAAAAAACAATTTATACATTTAGCTTAGTTGATTAAACCCAACAAATATTAAGCAACAATTAAGAAGAGATTTGAAATGCTTTCATGGTATTTTTTTTCATCGAGTATAAACTGTCAAAGTGTACATGTTATTCATTTGGGGACCCTTACTGTATAACAGCTTCAGCACGTGTACTTGTATTGTCAAAATATACTCATATTTCGCATCAGTTTCTGCTTGAAAAAAATATACATATATTTCAAATAACATCAGTCATGTACATGTGGCGTATTCATACATCATGAAGTCATTTGGGCTCTTGCATAACAGCTTTTCATTAGTTACACTTCTGATTAGTTTTAGCATGACTGGCATCGTCCCTTTATGACAAACAACAAGCTCCAATCATGAATAAACTTCACAGAACAGCAAGGAAATGGACTGGCATTCAAATGCACCAGTGCTATACTGTACAAGTGTCACGGGTCACTTTTCCTCATTGATTTAAAAAAGAAACCACATGTAAAATATGTGTTTGATTTGAACTGTAGTTTAAGGAGCCAGCAAATATTCAAGCTGTAAAGCATATCTGAGCTGAGCTTAATAATGCATGCCATTCCTGGCTTTGCAGCTGCTTCAGCTCACATAACTTTTAAATTGCACTTTATTATTTCCCATGCAAACTAATGCTTTTTTCTATGCTGTATAAACCACGATTGCCTGGCTTGTATTTGCTATATATTGTATGCTGCCTACAGATGTGAACCTAAAAACTGCAAACAGTAATTTGTTGGTAACCCACAAGAGACCCCATCTCAAGAAGATTGGTGTAATAACCAATTTTAAAAGGAAGAAATGCAACTTTTTTTGTAACACTTTACATGGTGTCTCTAATTAATGTGCATTTGCTAAGTAGTTACTTAGTAAATACATGTGCACTTACAAATAATTACAATGGTATTATGCATAGTAACAATGTACTTAATGTGTAAATCTTTGGGCACGATAGAACCCTAACCCTAACCTTATCTCTAACCTTTTTTTGATACATACTGTATATTGTACTTACATATATTGTGCAAAAAGATTTACACATTAAGTACATTGTAACTATGTATAATAACATTGTAATTATGTATAAGTACACCTGTTTTACTAAGTAACTATTATGTAATTAACACTCAATGCTACCCTTAATTTCCTAACTCTTATTAGCACTAGAAAAGCATTGTTCCTCTTGAAGATAGTTGGTTCTTTATATGTATTCTTTTTTCTTTTTCTTTTTTATTTTACAATAGTTTGACTTTCCAAAAGATCTTCAACATAGGAAAATAGGGACCTATGAGAATGCTGCTAATGCCAGTAAGAGGCAAGTAGTCGATTTTAAAACCTTGGTTAGTATTTAATTTGACCTCAGTATTTAATTTGACCTTAAGGGCAGCAGTGTGGATTAGTGGTTAGGGCTCTGGACTCTTGACCGGAGGGTTGTGGGTTTAATCTCAGGTGGAGGACACTGCTGCTGTACCCTTGAGCAAGATACTTTAGCTATATTGCTCCATTAAAAACCCAGCTGTATAAATGGGTAATTGTATGTAAAAAAAAAAAATGTAATTGTATGTAAAAATAATGTGATATCCTGTAACAATTGTAAGTCGCCCTGAATAAGGGTGTCGGCTAAGAAATAAATAATAATATTTACAAGCATTGCAAAACCATCCTGTCCCTAATTCCTGGTAATTTCCTTTCTGTAATGTTTTATTGCTTCATTAAAACCCTATTCATTAAGAATCCAGGGAAAGCATTATAGCAATGGATTAGGGATAAATGATGACAAATATTATGCCGAAATTGGGGAGTTTCACTGCATTTCCAGGTGTATAAAAGAGACAGCTAACTCTCTAAAGAGACAGTTAACAACATAGAACAGACCCTGTTAAGATACGTGAGCTGTCACATGCATCTCCCAAGCGGTGTCATTATATTCACATGTACTTGTTTTGTGACTTTCTGAAACAAGACTAAACAACAACAAGGAGTTTCCATCTGCCTATTGGCACCTACATTTAAAAAAAAAACTTCAACAAAACTGCATACCCTGCTTTTGTACCCCAGTTGGGATTCAACAGACATACAAAGACATCTGCTGCTTGTAACTGCTAATAAAGCTAATGACCTAGAATAATAAATGGGTATCTGCACGGTAATGAGCTAGTTTGCATTAATTAAATAAGTATATGATCAATTATAGGTTCCTGGGGCTCATTTGATTTACCACCTATGCAACAACTACTATTAACAGAATATTTATCTTACAATCTTTTTTCTTTTCAGAAAGAAAAAAATATAATTTCCTTTTCTCCTGTGATAACTAAAGGATAATGAAATTGCATTTGCATTTATTGCATTAGAGTCACTAGCTAACAATACAATGTTGTGATTGTGCCTCTTCAGGTACAGCATATTCTACATTGAAGTTTCTTTCCCTAGACCCATGAGGATGAGAATAAATTCCTTAGCTTTAAACGGTAAGCTAATCTTTTCAGTTATGTGGGAGTAATTCTGTTTAATCCTCTTATCTATGTCCCACTAATGTTAACTGCCATACCCTAGGTGTAATGCAGATTAGCGCTGGTATATTATGTCTGAAGGGCTGGAAAATCAAGTGACAAATCATCTTATGGGGCGGTAAGAAAGTTATTGATTGAATTTTATCACGGCTAATATAGTATGGGGTTCATAATATGATTTCCCATTAGTGAATGAGTAGGCTACACTTTTCTAATTGACCAGTCTAATTGGATTAGACTATAATAACAATCTGTACGTCCTTGACAGATCATCATCACAGACAAGTTAATATACACCATACAGACTGGCTGCCTTTTTCTATTTGCGTGGAGTTTACCCCTTTGCTCCTTAACCAAATTTCAGAACCATGTTCTATAGTGTTTCCGATTACATTATCGGATTTCTTTTATTATCCTTGGCTAGGAGACTCTGTAGTTCTAGAAATGCTTTTAGAACTGTTTTTGCAGAAAAAAAAGAAAAATGACAGCATGTTTTTTCAATGTAAGGAAGAAACAAATAATATGCATACTTGAAATGGACCTGTCCTCCTATGCAAGTAGGTTTGAAAGGGCTGGTAGGTTTAGTGCATTTCTTGGTTCAATCTACAGTAACATGACCTATTCTGTGTTGAGATGCACTGGAGTATGTTACAAAAATATAGTGATAACATTAAAAACCTTGGGTGATACACTCTTTATATGAGAAAATGAAGATGGCAACTAGTCATGACAAGAAACCATGTAGAGGCTAGCTACATGGGAAACCAATCCATTTTATTATTATTATTTATTTCTTAACAGATGCCCTTATCCAGGGCGACTTACAATTGTTACAAGATATCACATTATTTTTTACATTCAATTACATTATTTTTTACACATTATTTTTTACATACAATTACCCATTTATACAGCTGGGTTTTTACTGGAGCAATCTGGGTAAAGTACCTTGCTCAAGGGTACAGCAGCAGTGTCTTCCACCGGGGGACTGAACCCACAACCCTCCGGTCAAGAGTCCAGAGCCCTAACCACTACTCCACACTGCTGCCCTGATTGTTTTTGCAGAAGTGCTTTATTGATCATGGCAATATGTATTGCACTTGCGAGAAGGCTCAGAAACACAACAGAATGTGCATCTTCTCAAAACCTTTCATAAAGCAGAGATTGCAGAACAGTAATGGTGGAACTGAAACTGAGTGCTGTAAAAAAAAAAAAAAATCCATTTAAGAACTAACCTTTTTTTCCCCTCTGCACATAATTCTCAGTATGGTTAATAAAACAAAGCATTCTGGACACCTGGATGGAATGCATGAGAACGGAACTCGCCTTGATCAAATTTAATTCTGACTCTAATACCCGTGGGGGGTCGTGACACTTTATTACACTTCAGATTGGTGATATGCGTCAAACAAAATAGCGTTTAAAGGTCTTTTATGTCTGCTTCTGGTAGGAACACAATGAATGATACAAGTTTGCTGTGAAGATACAGGATTCTTGTGGAGGCAAGGGTGCTCTCATCACATGCTGCCCACGATCTCATTACACAAAGTGAGTGATGCTCAATCAAGGGATTGGCAGGAGAACTACAAGTGGAACATCTAGAATCATTTATCACAACAAAACCAACGCATTGAAAAGCTTTTTGTCCACACTTAAATGCCATCTATGAACACGCTTTCACACAATAGGAGAAGTAAAGTGATAATATAAGTGCTGGTATATCTACCGAGTATCTACCCACTCATGCTTGATTGTTTCCAATATCTCTTAATTAACCTTATCATATTTAATTATTTCAAACATGCATGTTGCATGATGTAGACAGACAGTCAATACTCCATCTAATCTAAAATTCAACTAGTATACTATATTGTCTAGGTGGGAGATGAATATACAATGACCACCAAAAGGGTTGTTTTTTAAATCTGATAAAGGAATATCTGCAGGCCCAGACACACAATTAAAAAAAAAAAAACTTGTTCATTTTGAAAAACAATATTGCAAATAAAAGCTTTGATTGTTGTTTTCAGACCAATCAGTAATAAATAAACACAAAGGTTTAAACACATGACTCATGACATTAAATACTTAATGGTTTTTTTTTTTCAGTTTTATGAGGGAAATAAAGTTTGTACTAACAATGGTGATTTATTTGACAACATTCTACAACTAGCTGTTGCAAAAAGCTTTTCCACAGTCGCTAACAAAAGTAATAAAATTGATACAAGAAAAGATGCCCACCAATGCTCTAACTACCCAATTTCTCAGCCTCTATAGGACGTGTTGTCCTATACACCACCTAACTACTCATTACATCTCTTCAAGGGTAGTACACCGTTTTTTTGTATTTTTTGACATTAAGCTCTAATGTGATGATGTGATATTTAACACTGTGCCAAAGCAGAGAATGCTTATACCAGCAATGTGACACGGTGCCGGTACGCCAAAAAAGAAAATGGTGAACTGGTCATGATGTAAAAATGCAGTCACATCCTGCTGGCACACTACCCTTGACTGCAGCACATTGATTTTATTTTGGATGCCAAATAACATGTTTATTTTTGTATGTCTGTTGTGTTTGTTTTGTCTTTGCTAATACTGTGCTTAATTTGTGATTATTAGACGGCTAAACACGATCCAGGAGCTGTCGCTTAAGGCCAGCACGAACCTGGACAACACTGCACCATTGTTCTCATATTAAATTGAATTTTACCATTTGCAGTGAAACCACTTACTCGGGACTTGTGATCGTGTGTGTATTTGTGTGTGTAAATTGACTGTGTTATTATTTGGGACTGCAACCCGTATTTTTAGAACAGTGCAATACACATTGCTGTGTATTGCCTGGGTTTAGTATTTGTGGTCACCAGACCAGGATTAAAAATAAACATTGTTGCATTTTGGATTATCGTTGTCTGTCTTTCATTGATCACCACATCACTCCTGCACCTGCGCACTTCAAATCACTTTGCCACAGTTCTCTCTAATCCTGTTGTATAATCCTACAATGTAGGTTAGAGCTGTTCTAAGCCACTTTTATTAAGAAAAAGCTAACCATAACCTTTATGTGCAGAGGGTAAAATTGAGAAGAAAAAGTGTATAAAAAAGAATCAAGCAAATACAAATAGTGAAACTAGATAAAATCTGAATTACTAATTTCTGTTGAAATTTCTAATTTCTCACTAGCTTTGTGACACTATACTCAAGACTTTTTACTCTTATTTTACCTTACAGGTTCATATTGCACATGCCATGTAATCCGTTTTGTTGGGTTTCATCACAGTTTTTCTGCTGTTTATTCTTCAGAGAAAAGCTGTTTATTATCTCAATAAAACTCAGTGTATAGGCTGATTCGATGTGTGTATGGAGATTGAGAAGTGTGCCCTGCACTGTGAAACGTGCACAATAATTTAAATATAAAATGTTTACTTTGCATCAGGACTATTATTTCTTGTGCTGCAGAAAAAAAAAAACTGAAGCCATTACCGGTAAATTGTCTGACTACTATCTCATCCCTAAACTGTCACAAAAAAATAAAATAACTATTTTAAACTTGAGCTGACAAGTGCATGGAAACGCACTGAAGCTGCATTCAAATGGAGTTCATGTCTCTCCAGTCTACATTATTCATGAAAGGCTCTTCTTAATGGCTCTGATATTGCCAGATTTGCCTATTAATTGTTTATGAAACAGAACATTTCTCAAAGGGCTTTGGGTCTTGCGATGCTTTGAATATTAAGAACCTGCATGATTGTACATAACTAAATTAATCATTTTGTATTACTGAAGCATGTCAATGATCAAAAAGTTGCAGTCCTCTACTAAAATTAGAATCTTTCATGTAAATTACTACACATAATTAACCTTTGTCTCATCAACTACCAGGCATCCCCATTAGTGAATAAAGTCATTGATTATGGAAAATAAATTTACAGCATATTGCCCACAATGCAGCATACCGGTGGCATTCTGGGAAACAATGAGCGCTAAACCACTGAAACTGAAAGAAAGCAGTAAAAGCAGACCATGGGGAATAGGATGCTATAGCAGAGACATTACCCATATAAAAATACAGTATAGTACAGATGTGGCCAGTGTGCGTATGACTTGTGACCAGTATTGTAGGCGTAGCTGAAACGTGATGAGGTGATCTATCTCCAGATGGCTTACCTTCCTAACCTGTAAAAGCACCAAGGCCAATGCTGCTCTCCCTGTGAGCCACCCAGCCAAGACCAATAGCTCAGTGCGAACACCATTTGAACCAACAATCTCCCGAGCGCATGACTTACCCTGCACTCAGTGAGGTAGTGCCTTAACAGGTGAGATGGAAAGGTGAGCCAAGAGAAGAAAATTCATAGAAAATACAATCACTTCAGTGAGAGTGATGGAAGCTGGTCATTTGCTGTTGGGTATGATCAAGGTTAATCTGCTATGCAAATATACTGTAGTTCCATTACTCTATGGCACATGTGTTTTCCATAGCATTGTATTTCCTAAATTTCACATGCATACCAGGAAAATGAGCTGCAATTACTGTGTGGGCACTTAGAACCGGTTTATACTACAATAAAGTATGGAATCTAATTTGAAATCAATATTTTGGAAGTATTAGAAAAACAACTTTACAGCAAAGTCATACTGTAGCAAAGTGCCATAGTGGGGTTTGTTAATGTCCAGTTTTTAGATAACATTTTACACTAGTCAATGAATAGTAAACACATTTATCCCTAGTGGAGCTAGCTAATATTCAAATTAGCGACTAGATTGCATGCTATTTTCAGTTACCTGATTAAAAGAATCATTATAAAGAAAAAAAAAAAATATTGCAGCACAATCAAGAAGGCACTTTTGAAAAATGATACGTATAGATTACAGATTATATTTAATTAATGAGGTCTGCAAAGCATTTAACAAGGGAAAACAGATCTAATTCATGCTGCTGCAGATTAATCAGTGCATTTCTAAGCGACCTGATAAGTGTGCTGCATGATAACAGCTTTTAAGAATGCAGCAGCAGTTTATAAAAAAGGGAAAGAAACACATTACAGCACACTGAAAGACTAAAACAATGGAAGAAAAAAAAGAAAAAAAGCATTTATTGTAAGGGTTGTTCTACATACCGAGGGTCTTAAACTAGTTCAGTTGATAAACGAATGTTCAATTCTGTACACATACAGTAGTAGTATTGTACCATTACAAGCTCTGCATTGGTTGTTAATCCCACCTCCTTAAAATAGTTTACTGCGGCACACAATGGTATTGCATAGTTAAGTGTAGTAAAGCATAGTGAAAGCATAAAGCACAGGCAGGTATGGTGTATCATACTGTTGTTTACTGTTGTAAACTTTTAGAAGGCCCGGCCTGATGATAACCCTGTTTGATTGGTTATGGAAAGTGTGGTAAAGTGTAGTAAAACATTTTTACCATGGCAAACAAACATGAATGCATAGTGCATAGTTTGTATGGGAAAAGCCTTGTTAACGGTTAGTATACATGCAAGAGATGCTGGCCAATCACAATCACTGAAGGTGCAGGTTGATTAACATTGTTTATGTGAAATGTTTTTGGTGAGATATGGATACTATGTTCTGTGATATGTGGCTGAACATTATGTTGCCCTGCAGGGAACCAAACCCTGACCATTCAATACTGATATCAAAAAACATTCAGGGCATCAGCTGACACCAGCTGCTGAACAAAATGGAGTCCCATTTTTCCAAGGCCAGAGAGATGAAGCAATAGTAGACTGCAGTAATAATGTTAAGGTGACAGGTTTTATTGAACAAGCATCATCTTTCCAATACTAAACTGCTGTGCAGTAAAATAAGTATCATAAGGAAAGAGAGTCTTAAAATCTGCCACAATCATAGCTCACTGGAAATAAGATTTGCAACTTTAGCGAATAACGTCCTGTTGAAATATATTAAATATATAAAACTGTGTGCAGCTATGGCCAAAGGTTTTGCATCACCCTATAGAATTAACATTTTTTGCTTTATAAAGTCGAATGAAACCTGCTGAACAGTGTTACATTAACATATTGATATATGCAGCTTTGTAGTTTTCCATACACTTAACGAAAAACTGAGAAAAATTGTAAATTGTGACATTTCGAATTTTAACATGAAATAGTGTAGGCCTACTTAACGCTTCCGGTAGACTTTTGCGATATCATTTTGTAGTTTCTTTGATTATGTGATGTTATATAAAATTATGTTCATATAGCTTTTTTTATGATGTCTCAATCCCTAAATTAAAGGTGATACAAAATGTTTGGCTATAGCTGTAGGTACTGTCAGCATGTAGGCCATTGATATAGAAACAAAAGGCTGTGTTCTAGGACTTCTATATGCATGTAATTTCTTACACAGGTATATTCACACAAAACTAAGAAAAAACTAGAACTGAAAGACAGTAACTCACTGGGATTGTAAAATACATACAGTGCAGTGGTTGTGATAGTGATGCAGAGCTGAGAAGAGTAATCACAATAACACAATAACAAAGAAAACACGACATGACAGGATTATGAAATAATTTATTTGTATTAAAATAATATAAATATACATGGCTGTATAAAGCCCCAAAGAACAAAATCCCTTCTTGAAAGCATTTTCCATTATGAAAATTAAGCCACGAAAAGTTAAGCTTTTCAAAATGCTATTAAATATTTATAAAAATAAAAATAAATTAATTAATTAACTAATTTATTGAAGCTTGGGCTGCTGTAACTGCAGTGGCCGTCTGTTTTTTTTTTTTCTGTTCGATCTCTTAATCAAAAATACAGTTCAGAAGATTATACCATTCTTTTTAAAGAACAGATTTTTTTTTTTTTAGATCATTCATGTTTTAAATAGTCAAGTGGCAATTGAGACAAAAAAATAAGCTGCCCTTGTAAAACCAATGGAAGTGCAAGACCGACATCTCTCTGCTATTCGTACCAAAACAATGAAATCTCTCTTGATGGCTTTGGTAATAGGACATGGTCCCCTGCAATGATACAGTAAAACAGTTTCACAAAAGGTTTTGTTCAGCCTGTACCTGGTGCAATGGTCTTGAGGGGAGAGGGGCACTAACACGCAGCACCCTGCTTTCTTATACTGTCTGATCATGATCTTCCAAATGTCTTTGAATTCCCAGAAGGTAGAATGATTTAAATAATGTTTAAAAAATAAAGGAAACAGAATCAAACTATGTTCCATGTCAGCACATTCGTTTTTGCAGTATTAACCAGGATCAACCTAGTCCCAATTTGATTTGCTTTGAGACAAGAATGCCGTGCAAAATTGAAAACCAATTCATTATTTCAAGGTAAACCGTATTAAAATATTGCTACATACAGGGCAGCAGTGTGGAGTAGTGGTTAGGGCTCTGGACTCTTAAGCGGAGGGTTGTGGGTTCAATCCCTAGTTGGGGACACTGCTGTTGTACCCTTGAGCAAGGTACTTTACCTAGATTGCTCCAGTAAAAAAAAAACAACAACTGTATAAATGGGTAATTGTATGTAAAAATAATGTGATATCTGTATAATGTGAAATAATGTATAATGTGATATCTTGTAACAATTGTAAGTCGCCCTGGATAAGGGTGTCTGCTAAGAAATAAATAATAATACTTAGAAGTTTGAAGGTGCTTTAAAATTGTTGCTTATGCAGACTGAAAACTAAAATACAAATGTTTTTATCTCCTTTCAGGAGCTGGTTAGGAACTGTAAATTATGTTTTCCCTGCTCTATATGCAAAGAACACCCCTTAAGCTTGGCTTGTCAGATTAGATTAGTGAAGACACACGCACCTTGGGAGCCCCTCATCATGCAAGCAAGCAAAATGTGCTCATGTTCCTTTATTTAACTGTATTCCATCCTTGCAGCCTGTGGTGTGGGTATGCATCAGTAAGCATGTGCTTCAGGATATGCAGTGCCGAAGATCATTTATTTAACACATTACAAAAGCTGCCATGCCCATCTGATGTTTTATTTAAAATAACAAAGCACATGCAGAAATATAGCACAATTATATGAAACAAAAACAACAATGATATACTCAGTGCTTATAGGACCATTGGATTGTAATTATAATTCCTTGTTTTACCTAACAATAAGCAAGTTTCATCTTGGATGGCTGAAAGTACAATGCAAGGTATAAAATAATAATAAGTGAATGATGATTCTATTCGTTATCTGTTCGATGTTCTGCCTGAGCTTCTCTCCATTGGCTGCTTCATGAACCTCTTCTGCGGTCAGCCGGAAACATCAATTAAATTCAAGTAGTGTTTCAAACCCTCAGAGTCTTGTTTTCTACACTACAAATAAAACAAAGCAAAATACTTTCCATTAACTTGTCTTCAGTAGGAACTAATTTAAAGTGATTTCCACTGGGCATTTCACCAGGGACTATTTTCAACTACTTTTTACGAAAAAAAAGCTCATCATTTGACTAAATTTGCTGTTGCACTGTTATATTAGATTCAAAAGGGTTATCAAAAGAATTGTCCTGCTTTGTGGTGCCCAATGACCACTATAATTACAGTACCTAACATTCAGGATTTTTGTTCGGTGTTCAACATACAGCAGGATGAAAAATACAGGAGGCATGAAAGGAAAGCAAAGATGTGCTAGCAAATCTATAATACTCAAATACTCCAACTTGGTTTTTATTTTAACCTTTCAGGTTGCTGTTGGCATTGATGTAATGTTTAATCAATGTGTTCGTTATTACTGTAAAATAATATGAGGTCATTATACAGGTTTGTGCACTGTGTTATGTGATCTTGCTGTTCATTTCAATTTGAATTGAATTAATTGATCTGATTAGTCATCTGTCTCTAATAACCATTATTTTAATTGGTTCCCCCCCTATTGATTTACTGTATGAGGTTAGTAGCACTCACCCCACAGTGGAGTATTCTGGCTTCCACAGATTTCACAGATTTATCTCTCTGGCAATCAGAAACTCCCAGCTTTAGTGGTCTTCTTTATGTTTCTTCAATATATTCAAGACCCATCCTGGCTAATGTTTTGTATTGGAGCTCTGGTTTTATAGGTGCTGGTGATGGTGATGGGACTGTGCTTTGTGCATGTTGATAAGTGCTGGTATGAGTACAGAGCATGCTTCAAATCTTCCTGAATGGTGCATGTTATTTATTTCTAGAATATGCACAATGAGAGCAGTGTCAAAATAATCACTTGAATGGATGTAATTATGCAACTGTTATAGGACATACTGTAGAGTAGGATTGATTGAGTCACATTTCCCTGTCAAAGTATTTCTTCTAACATCTACATCTGTATTGACATCATTACTCAGCAAAAACATTGACGTGCAGTCCTATCCTATCACATAGAATAATGAACTTGTCAAAATCTGCAAAAAAAAAGACCCCCCCCAGGGCCTATTATGTGTGATTCTTGCACTGCAGACTTCGGTGGTGCTGTAGAAAAAACATTTAGCCTCATTATAACAAACCCAATCTGCACCCAAATAACCTATCTTTGGCAATTCTCATCTTTCACAAAACGATTCTATCAGCTTGGCTGATTCTACGACAGGTCTAGACAGCCGTGGGCTTCTTCTGCATTACCCATTATTTTTAGTTGAATTGTAATGGAGGAATTTGACCACTAATTACAAACATCATGATGTACCTGCAGGAGGGTGTGTTAAACAAACTCACGGCCCCCAGGCAAGAGATCCTGACCACTGCACTATCTTACCTCAATCTTAACAGAACAGAAATCACAAACTAGCTATCTTGCACTTTTCTCCCCTTGAGACCTCAGTGATCTACAAATCCGAGTCGCATCCTCAAAGTAAGTAGTGAAGGCATTTCCCTTTTGTCACACGTTCCTCAAACAAGCACCTTAACCAATCAGACCCATTTGAACAAGCGGTGAGGGAGCTTACATCTCACACTCTCATCTCACCTCATCATCACAGGGGCGCTCTCTTACATTTATAGAAACATGTTAGTTTATTGTTTTCCCCCAACACACATTATTTCTGAGGTACAGTGAAATAGTAAATGCAACATTGTATCAAGGCATTAATTGATTTTATTTTTCTAGCGTTCAACGACTTTGTCGGTGAAAATAGGTCATAACTTGAAAGATTTGCCAGACCCAGCATTTAGGAAAAAGAAGCATGAAGGCAAGAAGGGAGAAAACAATTACAAATCTAGCTAAATCCTTCATACTGGTTGTCTGTCACAAAAGACAAAACCAAGAACAAATTATTATAATGCAGTCATGCATTTTTAAACTCTGTCACTGCTTTTGTAATTCTATCTTACTACCTGCTGCTTAGCTCATTGTTTTATTTTATTGAAAAATCAACATCCCTCATCTGCATTAATCTACACGTATAACTTCATAAGAAAAATAGAATAGAATTATGGCTAATGCTAGATTTCAGTCTTGTGAAAACTGACGATAGCGTCTATAGGGATCTCTGTGACCTACAATGCAAAGAGATTATGAAACAGTCTTTCGTATTCATTAAGGCCTACAACTGCAGCTTATTTACAGATGAAAAGGAATCTGCACTTTTTGTAACGGGATGCACACAGCTAGGTTTATAGCCTACAAAGGTCAAGAATTGGAGAATAACAGTTTGACCTTTTATGTACTGAAGATAAATCAGCGACGGGCTAACGGAACTTGAAGGTCAATCTAATAAACCATAAGCATGCATCATTGCATAGTTATTAAAGTTCAACCATCCAGAGAGGTACTGGCTAATAATTAGCAGAGAAATGTACCATGCATCTAATTTACAATGATCAGTGTTTCAACCCTACAAGTATTACTGACTGGATAGGGCATCAGTATAATTAGAATGATGGTGTCAGTTAGGACACAATCTTCCACTCATAACTTGTGTGAGAACACTGGTCCTCAACCCTATACCAAATCCCTAAACGTACAATACATCTCAAAGAGTTTCACAGTGAAAATGTTCAGATAAATTACAAATACAGAGTTCTCTTGAGGTTCAAAAGGTATTTGAATGATGTGTTTTTGAAACAGACACTCAAACAAATATTTGGGGATGACATACTGTTGAACTCAAATTCATTTTCTATTTGACCTTCATTATAAATTCTGTATTAGTGTTGCCACTAAGTTATTTAGACAATAATGAAGTTATTTAAAAATGCAATGCAGCAAAGCTGATAAGCAGTTCTCTGCTTTCAAATTTGGCGTGACTAATATCTACGCCTTGGTTCTCAGGTCTTTAGTCACAGAGGAAGCCTATTTTGATATATATTTTAAACACACCTACTTGATGTTTCAGAACATTACAGTAATGTAATAATATATACAGTAATAATATACAGTACTATCAGATTATATACAGGATCTGGAAACACTTTAGGTGTATTTTACCACATTGTAACTACACTTTAGTATTACAGTAATTATAGTAATTACAGTGTAGTTACAATGTAACATGTTTAATTACAACATTAAAAAAATATTATTATTATTATTATTTGTTTATTTAGCAGACGCCTTTATCCAAGGCAACTTACAGAGACTAGGGTGTGTGAACTATGCATCAGCTGCAGAGTCACTTACAATTACGTCTCACCCGAGCACAAGGAGGTTAAGTGACTTGCTCAGGGTCACACAATGAGTCAGTGGCTGAGGTGGCATTTGAACCGGGAACCTCCTGGTTACAAGCCCTTTTCTTTAAACACTGGACCACACAAAATGATGGCTCGCATCTCCTAATATTTGCTTCTTAATCTTTTGTAAATAGACTGTATTTACACATATAGACTAACACCAGTTTATGCATGAATTGGACTTCCCCAAATAATCACATATAGACAAACAGTAATCCATACTATTCTTTAAAAATTATAACTGCATGTCTTTTAATGTGTGATGGATTTTTACATGTATTTTTTATGGCAATCTGTTGACGTCTCAGGAAAATTCAAATACCATAACTCAGTTAAACAAATGCCACTTGAAATTAGTCATCAAGGGAATTGTGGTAAGGATAGCGTCACAACCCAGGCTGGTGAATGTCAGAAAGCGAGACTCAGAGACATAGAACTTGCAAGTTTAAAGCGCTAATGCACACTTTAATAACACAATAATAAACAAAACACAAAACAAATAGGCACAAGGGCCAAAACAAACAGTTACCAACTTTAACTCTGACCATACTAACTATACTAACATCCATGATCACCCTTTCTATACACCTGTGGCTCCAGCCACATTCCCACATGTTTTTGCTCTTTAATGATTAAGTTACTATGGGCATATCACAGTCATTTTATAATGGTTTATACAGTAGTGGTGCATGTTCTTCAATGGGCCTGATTATGATGTATAGAGTTAATAACTTAGCAATAGTTTTAGACAAGGAGGTGCAAATTGACTTATAGGGATTCTCTGTGATTCCAGGCGTATATCATGGCGCTGTATATTAAAGGCTTGGAAGGTTGTTTTTGTTCCTGCTGCATTCTTTAAGAGCTTGCATTGTGTCCTCCTTTCCTGTTCAATAGAGCCAAGAAATGTCTTTTAGCTTCACCTAAAAAAAGTCAATTTCAAATGAAAGCACCTACATGTACAGATCACTGTTAGAAAGGTGTTCAGGGGAATATAGTTGACACAGACACAGACAGCAGCAACCAAGGTCATACCCCATGGAACAGATGAAAATGAATGACATAAACTGCAAACATGTCAGATTAAACCAACCAGAAGTTTTTTTATCGATGAAAAGCAGATCAACCTGACAGTGTCTTTCTTTCTTTTTTTCTTTGGAGTCTAAAATAAACTTCAATACAAAGGCAGCAAACAGACTGTACATTGCTTCTCGCCAATAACATATTTTCATAATTAGAAAAGACGCACTTGAGTCTGTGTTTGACCCTTTACGTTACCCAATTATTTTACTGCCAGTGGCCATTTTACAGGAGATGAAGAAAATAATAACCCATTCACTGGCAATGTGACAATACAAGCTCAAATTTGTTTCTCTTCTGAAAAAAAAGTACCCTGCCGTATTACATTTTTTTCTTATTTCAGTAATAATTCACATCCGGAAAGAATTGCCAGCGATTACAGACCGGTGTTGTCATGGTCACAATATGATGGAAATGGCCTTTGATGTCAAACATGATTCTGGATAGAACCGTTTGTGGAGAGTACCACTGCAATCATAATGTGAATGGAAGTAGTGTGGAGTAGTGGTTAGGGCTCTGGACTCTTGACCGGAGGGTCGTGGGTTCAATCCCAGGTGGGGGACATTGCTGCTGTACCCTTGAGCAAGGTACTTTACCTAGATTGCTCCAGTAAAAACCCAACTGTATAAATGGGGAATTGTATGTAAAAATAATGTGATATCTTGTAACAATTGTAAGTCGCCCTGGATAAGGGCGTCTGCTAAGAAATAAATGATAATGATAAGTAAGGATTCAGTTTTTGCAAAGGTTTCAAAACAAAGCAGAATTCCTGATTTAGGGGGAAAATATATAAAAAAAATAATTATTATTTTTCACGTCTCCCTCTTTTATAATTTAAATCTTATGGTAAAAGGTTCTCAGATATGTGACCGTACTAACAGCCTTTCTCATTCAGAAACAAAACAGTCACATGAACACAACACAGCAGCCATCTTAGGTCACAGTAGATTTCGAGCTAGGAGTTTCCAAAATGAAGACAATATCTCAAATGGTTTATGTGATATTAGCAGTTAAAATAGTGGTGGTGGTGGATTGACAATTTCATACAGTAATATCTCCTCATATTTAAATGAAGGAAAATGCATTTGAAAGCAAACAACAGAATCAGATCGTATAAACTTTGTATCCAAAATGGGGCATGCATCACACATGAAGTATATACAGTACATACTGTAAGTATGTTCAGCTCTATCGGGTATTCTTTTTATTTGTCACATTTATAACAGGAAGTATATAAAATTCAAGGAGAATAAGAGAAGACTACAATCTTCTTGTCTTAAATCTGCTGACATGTGCTAGCTCTTTATCAGCTAAAATATAGGCACGTTGGCAGTTCAAGTTTCCAAAAGAGAAAGTGAAATTACTTTTCATCATGGCTACTTTTATTTATTCCATACTATGCTCCCCCAAAATGAAATACTCATTTCCATTATAATACAAGTGTTCATTTTCAATCAACCAAATACATGAACAATGGATAGCACAATACAATGGGGTGGTTACATTTGGATAGAAAACAATTGCTAAACTCCATGTGGCATGTGGGTTTCATAGAGTGAAAAGCAGTGACTCTACACTAGGGGATCAAGATAATATGGAATCATAAAAATTCATAAACAAAACACGTCAGACCATACATTATTATGAAGTATGAATCAGTGGAACACTTTATGTTACAATACAACATACAGTATGATCTTTTTTTGTACCTAACCCAAATCATTCAGCATTTACTTGGTTCAAGCGATAAGTATGGACATTGTACAGACAGAATCACAGAGGAACACACAGATACGTATCACAGCACCACATTTTAGTTTGCCTACTTGAGCAGCAAGGCATAAAGCAAATAAGAGCTTGTTCTTTGGGGATGTAAAATGCTAAAGCAGTACAGCAATTTAACTCAAGGTAGATACAATCCAATTTCCAAGAAATGGGTCCCAAGTCAGAGCTCTTAAAGTGTGTGCAAATATTCCTTTCATGCATAATATACTGCTAACACCAAATAACAATTTAAACCTATAACACAAGTTAATACCAGATGGTTAAGTTCTGTTTTTTTAATAACTATAGTTTCTGAGATGTACATCTAAAGAGTGAGATATGGAAGTATGTGATACATGTAAGTAGCCCTACAGGGTTTTACTGCCATTGTTAAAGCAGATGCCCAAGGCTTGTGCACTTATTATATGTGTATAACAAGTAGCTAGGGAAGACTGAAGCTTTTTATCATTGCTTGTCTGTGGGGACATAGCTTTGTGCTCATTGATTCCAATTTGGGATAATTAAGATCCTTTTATTAGAAGAAAAAAAAAGCTATTACCGAATCGTTAATGTACAAAACAGTGAATATTTCAGCATCAAATAGCCTCACTAAAACATCACGGACAGTAAAGTTTATGAACAATGTGAGGAAGAAGATTAGAAATGTGTTGATGCATTGAGAATTTAGATATACTGTATCACTTTCAAGAAAAGAAAAATTGAATTTGCTGCTGACGCTGCCTAATGGTACTGAACATGCAGTGCTTGCAGATTCAAAGAGAAAGCAATAACATATCTGTTTGGACATTTCAAAGCCTGTTTCTTTGTTGAAAACTTTCTGATGTCTCGTTATTAAGTATTATTGCAGTTGCTTTTTCGTTTAGAAATTATTATCTGACACTCCCGGGGTGGGGGATGGGAAACCGGCAGGGATTGCTTCTCTTCATCGCGTGGCAGCCCACCTCTACTCTGGATTGCTTGGTGTGATAGCGATTCTGGCTTTAGGTTTGTGAGATCGGAGGACGCTCACATGCCCTCATTTGTGCTGTGTGGGGACTCGCTGCGGTGAGGAGAAAAAACATAACTGGACATTCCAAATTGGGGATTTTTTTTTTAAATACTGGTATTACATTCCATCAATGATGAAAGTGTAGGTAAAACAAAAACAGCACAATGACAGGTGCTTTAAGAATGTAGGCAATGTCCCTTAGTCTCCTATTTTTGTTTACGACTGTAAGTCGCCCTGGCTAAGGGCGTCTGCTAAGAAATAAATAATAATAATAATAATAATAATAATTCATTGACAATGGACATGGTCCTCACAGAAATAATTTCAAGTTTATCATGTTTGGGACCACTGATATAACATTGTGTGATTGTTTCCATTCAATGTTTCACAACTTTGCACCTATCACCTGGCTTGACCTTTGTGAAACAATGTAACTGGCTAATTCATTGATACCAGCTGTGCTCTCAAGTGGAGAGAGTTACCCTGTTATTCTCTGGGTAAAATAGCTAATTTTCCCCCCCATTCCTGTCACACTGTCCTCTCCCTGCTGCTTTGTTTAGTTTAACAAGCACGATTAATGGGGATACAAAATTATATTTTGTTAATTGCAAAAAATCATTGGCAGGCTGTAAAACTACAATCATTTTCTTCACTGATGGGCTTCTCATAGCAGGTATAATTAAAATGAGGATTCTTTTGTAGCCTTGATTACACAAAATTTATTATACCCAATACATCATTGTGATAAATCTGTTTCCCATGACATTTCAATGATCCAATAAAGTCAAAAGTTTCGATTCCATTCAGCGGCTAGCAGTAGCAAAGAGAATAATGTCTGTTGCTGCTGTGCATTTTTTTCTGCATTCGGGTTAACCCGAAAACTCCCCGAATAGACACATACTGTATATGACTAAACGCATGCGCAGTTGTCTGTGATTCAAATGCAACAGAGCAGAACTGGCACCGATGATGGTAAGCTGATTTACCTATTAGAAAAATGTGGCTTCTTAGTGTAATACTATATATATATATATATATATATATATATATATATATATATATATATATATATATATATATAAGATTTTTCAAAATTACAGCAATATAGCTTTAAGGTTTTTGCTTTTTTTGCACACTTTTCTTGCCAGTTATTTATTTTATGAGTATGTGTTTAAGCCAAGAGCACTTAGATGTAACAGTCGATCGTTTTTCTTTGTAAAACAGCATGGAGCAAAGTTGTTTAGTTTTCCCGTATGTTCTGTGTGCAATTATACTCACAACTCCACTACAAAATAAAACTTGACTGGAATGGAGAAATGCCTCCATATACAGTATGTGTGCGTGAAAGAGACAGATAGAGAGAGGGGGGGACAGAGATAGATGTCCTCAAAAGTTTGCATACCCCAATGTGTGGAAATATACATACGTTGGGAATTTAAACTGTTGGCGACAACGTTGTTGTTAACACTTTGTGTTTAAGTATTTGTTTATTTCTTTCAAAATAAAACCCCATTTCTACCTGAATATTTATTCTTTCTTGATTATATATATAAAAATTCCACCTGATTTCACCTGTTTTTTTCATTAAATAATTCTACCCGATTTTTTAAAAAAGTATTCACCTGAATTTGGAAAGAAATTTCACCCGAAAATCAGACGCCTTAAATATAAACAATCAGCAACATTGTAAACAACTTGAATGGTTTTCATGAAACTAGCACGTGATTTTAGTAAATACAATGAGAATGTCTTCTGTACATGATTTGAAATGGATGTACAGTATGTGTGGGTGTGTGTGGCAGCTATTATCTGCAGAGGTGACTCCTATGAATTAATGGGGCTCATTCTGCATTGAAAACATCTGTTATTGTCTTTTCATTCATGTATAATGCATTCTGTTTGGTATGTTAATTTGTAAAATACTTTCCCATTCCCTGTGCCATGAGCATTTATCCATGTGTTATCCAGGGCTTGTCCTAAATGAAAATATTGCAGATGTTACACAAAGTCAATAGAAAAGGTTGCTATATACATTTTAAACTTTTTTTCCCTCCTAATAGATACGATATATATAAATTACAACTTTAACAGATAACTGAGACTGTATTGCTGTAGTAGGTATTCGCTCCATAAAAAAATAAAAAAATAAAAAACTTACAATAAACTCTCGTTGGTGGCTGTTTGAGTTATAGGTTAAAGGTTGTGTATAGGATGCCTCTTGTTTCAAGAGCTCTTGTGCAAGCTGGTTGAGAGAACCACAAAGCAAAGCTGAGCTCAAACTGTGTGAAATGATTGCTGTTATAACAAACACCCTACACACAGCATATTAACTTGCTATAGATCACAAATTACTAAACTCGAACTACTATTAAACATAAAAAAGATGTTAGAATTAGGAAATGTATGCATATGTTCTATGCACAGAATATCATCTATTCATCTACCGTGCAGTGCCTTCCCAGCAGTCCCTTACTTTAAGAAGAACACCCACTATGTTAGATGCCCTTTTACTCTGAAACAGCCAAACATCAGCTAAAAAAAGCAGTCTTTAAAAAGCATGAATTAATACACAAAAAAAGCTTTGGTTCATAATTCACTTTATTCTCTTGTCAGATTCGCACATACTTCTTTTTTTGCTCTGAGCACACTCTTAAACTCAGGGGAGACATTTAAGGAGGACAGAGATGTTTTAAACTCCTGTAAGTGGTTTTGTTCGTGCACTGGGCGTGCTATGTGTCCAGACAACTTTTTAATAATCAAGAAAATCACACAGACTCATTTAATTTGAAGTTTTAATGAATCAGAGCAGTAATAGTGCTCCATCTGTTTATTAAATGCTTAAAAATGGATTGGGTAGTTGCAGGCCACAGCAAATCCCAAGTAATAAGCAGTCCAGGCGATCTGGTGCCTTTACAGGTTTAACAGCATTAATACTTCAACACAGAAATACAGGTATGGTTATCACATACCCAGCCCTTAGGATAGACAAGCAAACCGCTAAAGCACCCACCGCTAAATCTTAAAACATTCAATATATCACTTTCCAAAGCTATAATATAAATCATATACCTATAGCATTGCATCAATATAAATGAGATATAAATTCATAATTGTTCTTACCTTCCACTATATGGAAGTGTAATTGTAGAATACAACATAAAAACAAGAGCTGCCTTCAAAGGCAGACTTCTGAATACGACCAAACGGCAACCAGCTTTTTCAGAGATCCTCTGAGTATGGACCACACAGCTTGTAGTTAACAAGTCAAGTGATACTTGACTAGGATTTTACCTCAGTTTTTATAGAGTTTTTGCTTCGCTTCTTACATCAGAAGACCCAATTAAATCTAATTGTTTGCTCTGTTTTGACAGCTCTTATCTTTGTGTGAGTAATATATTTCAGAAGGTACTGGTGACTCCCTTTTCAAAATTAATTGAATGTGAGCTCATGGTTCACTATCTTCTACCCCTCCTTTCCCTAAAAATTAGGTGAGAGTTCACAGGGTCCTTGCTACCAACTAAATACAAGTATATATATGAATTTATAGACAGATGTTTTTTAATATACAACACCCACTATGTTTAATCATTCCAACCCGGGTTTAAAATATATTTCCCTCAATAGGTTGGATTTGCTTCATGTATAGATGTGTTTTAACAAAATATTGGATAAAGACTGTTAAATGGGTCATGACAAACCTCTGAGTCTGCAATTGTTGATCCAATTATTGTCATTTAAATTCAGGCTATAATGAACATGTTATATATAATAGTCTGACCTCTGTTTCTAAAAATCCCCTGCGCAAGCAGGTTTCAGACCCCCTGTTTGCCTGCCAAGGCTAGTGTTTTAATGAATATGAAACTCTACTGTAAGCGTTTTTCCAAATTCAACGCATGAAGTCATTTTTTGGCCGGATTCAAGAGACGCCTCGTACCAGTATCTTTTCGGACAAGAAAAAAGCTTACATCCTAATTTTAATAACTAAGCTCTCATTATTTTCTTAATATAATGAGGTACATGCTTCTGTTTTTCTTAAAGCACCTTTCGTTGGTTATCATTCAAGGTTGATACACATCAAATACAAATCCTGCTTTTAGAGCCAACAGCGAATCCTGCTTTTAAGAGCCAAAACCTATTTGTCATGCTTTTACTACAAGCAGGTGTAAGGCAAGGCTACCATATTAATTATATTTGATTCAGTAGGTCTACTGTATACTTAAAGTTATTAAATCCATTTTATACTATTTTGTCTTGCTTTTTCAAACATAACACTTTAATAATTGTAGTGTTTCACTCTTTCTAGAATATCTGCTTTTATCTCAAGGACTACTTTTAGATCAAATCTTACTACTTAGTCCACATAAGATACATGACTCTGAATCTATAGGCTTGTTAATATTGAGAAATATAGCAGTATTATTAAGACCTGTTGTTATTAATATTTTTATTACACTAAAGCCTCAAACAGGCAAAAACACTTGTTAGTTCAAATATTCTGTTTCTGTTTACTTCAAACATATTATTTCTCTTCAGAGAGATTATTTATTTCTGTTCCTTATTAGATCAAAATACTTTTTAAACCCTCTGTGCTTAGTTGCAATAAAATCAGGTATAACATAGATTTTTTTTTAGTTTTAATGTTCTGTCTAGAAAGGGTTAGTTTTTCTTTTTGTTAATTTGCAATACCAAGCCTCTGTGTTTAGTTCTCCAAAAACCATGACTTTCTTTTCAGGCTAATTAAAGCAGATGTCTACTTCTGCCAAGGTTAACACAGGCTTCCACACGCAATAGTCTTCATTAATTAAAAAAGATAGAGGAAGACCTATTTTTGGGTCTGACCAGCTTCCAAGAGTTTATATACACTCTAAAACAAAGGCACACAGACAAGCTTTTTTTTTCTAATATTAACATTTGTTCAGTTTTCTTAATTCAAATTCTGTTATCCTGCTCATAATTTGCTACAATAATGTTTCTGCTGACTTTATATTCTTTTAAAATACATCACAGTCTTTACAATATTTGTTGCAGTTTCACAAATGTTCAATTTGTATCCCGAAGATCAGCCTGCTTTCAGTAGCGGTGACAGTCTTGGGTAAGTTTCTGCTCTCAGTGAGTCTGTCAAAGCCACCACAGGTGTGGGTGACAGTCTTTAAAAGCTAGATACCTGAAAAAAACTTAAATCTTAAATCATCAGTGGGAAGACTTCAGATAAATTAAGCTGTTTCTATCAAAGAGCCATTCATCTCTGCCACATACACCTTTCACTTAAAAAAGGGAAGACAGGTTTTGGGTCACTCATGACACTCTGCAGCAGGTGTTCATAATTGACTCATAACAGTACAGCTGCATCAGATTTTAATGCCTAAAAAGTAAATAACTGAAACAGCTGTGTTGTACTTTCAATGCAAAATGAAAGCATTGTATTAACAATATTGCAGAAAACTGATTCATGATTCAAACTGCAAGGCTAGGATGACCTTCATGTATAAAGAAATCCATAGATGTTCCCTGTTAAAGATGCATTTTCTATGTCATTGTCACACACAACATAGAACAACAAATGAATTATGGCCTGTTGTTAACTCCCAAGTTTTTGATTTCCTAGGCTCTTTATACGATTAACAAGATGCACTGTGGCGTGACATTCTTCACTTGCCTGTGCTGAGAGCACACGAAGATAGATGATCTCTCCTGGATCTTCATTTATCTTCTGTTTACAGATAGTTGTTTCTAAATAACAAGCTAAGTAATTTGTCCCAGAGCCAAAGTTTGACTTTAAGATGATTAATTTTGCACCATTTATTTTACTGGAGTTAACAAAAAATGAAGTGGAATCTACATTTCTCGACTGCAAAGTGTCATGGGAAAATAATATCACATCCAGTGATGCAAAAGTGCTTTAGCACATGTCGGCATCAGAGAGTTGTGGAACGTGTTTGAATTGGCAGAACGCTCAACATCCTTACAACCAGAACCCCTTTCATTGTCATAGTTTCTCCTCTGCCCTGGGGGCTGTGTGGTCCAGTGGTTAAAGAAAAGGGTTTGTAACCAGGAGGTCCCTGGTTGAAATCCCAGCTCAGCCACTGACTCATTGTGTGACCCTGAGCAAGTTACTTAACCTCCTTGTGCTCCGTCTTTCGGGTGAGACGTAGTTATAAGTGACTCTGCTGCTGATGCATAGTTCACACACCCTACTCTCTGTAAGTCGCTTTGGATAAAGGCGTCTGCTAAATAAACAAATAACAATAATAATCTACCTAGCTTGTGATCTGATTACCGCCATCCTCAAAAACACAAACCTGCTCTACTGTGAAGCCCTTTCTTTTTGAATTGCTTTTAGTGATGTTCATTTTAATGTGAGGGGAAAGCACTTATCAAAGAAAGTGTGCCCATCAGAAACGGAGCACAGTACTCAAAGATGGAGGAGGAGAGGAGCTCAATAAAATACATGTTTTAGAGAAGGACTTGCACTTTTCATAGACTCACTGCTCATTACATTAGGTCAGTATCCAAGGCAACACAGAAGGAAACCAAAGTATGAGTACCAGTACTGTACATTAAAACAGGAGCATGATGTTGTGTTTATTAAATCTGAAAAGAGTCAAGGCACAAAATCCTATTAACGGTACTTTAATCTTTTATTTTTTAACTAATTTTACTCCCAAATTAAGGTAATATTCATGTGCAGAAGTGAGTTTTTTTCAATAAAAGTTCAAATACTTTTATTCCAGTTAAATTTCTCCTTTCTAACGAAAGGTGTAACACTGATATTTTCCTTGGTACAAACTTTCCACTGGAATAAACGCTGAGTATAAATGTATATGACCGTGCTAGATCTGAAATACGTTTGAAATAGCTTCTCCAGTACATTTAAACATTTGATTAAGCATAGGTGTCAGCTACTTTGATGAGTTATGAATCAAGAAGGAGCGTCACAGAAAACGGTTTAGGAAGTGTTGATCGCAGTAACAGATGAAAGCACACTGGACAGGGACACCGTCGACCGTAGTAAACTTCACGATGCAGGTGATTGAGTTGATTCAGACTGGGCTCTTTCAGGGAACAGGTACAGCAGTGTCATGGTTCCAGGAATGTATTGAGCAGAGATCAAATCTAAGATGTGTTATTTTCTTTTGAAAAAAGCACAGAAATTGAAATTTCAGAGTAAAATCCGTATAAAGGTTCTGATTAACCTCTGTGGACCGCATTGGTGGATCACTTGTTGTTACTTTGGAAAGGTACTTAGCTGTACCGGTATCATGTGAGGTAGAGTAATGAGACTGTTAATGCACATCTACTGAACTGTGTAATGCCCTCTGGAAAATAACACTCCCTCCCATTTCCATGGAAATTAGGGATTAGGAATATATTTAACCCAGTATTCCAACTCTCTACCTAATTACAAACGTGTGTATATATATATATATATATATATATATATATATATATATATATATATATATATATATATATATATATATATATCAGCATTGTTGCTGGCTTCACCTGGCGAATTTATCACGATGGCTGGTATGTTTTTAGCTTGCATTTAGCTTGAATAGAATAATGGGCAGAAACATGACCAAAAAATTAACAAGTATCCATTGAGAGTATTGATTTATTCATAAGGCTCTATCAGGACTCAGGATGCAGAGCACATTAATGTCTAAGTTGTATACAGTACTGATAGTAAAGGCTAAATAACAGTTGCAAATGTCCTGCTCCACCACAAGTATTAATTTATGTCTGAAAACGTGTCCTCAGAGAATACCTTTTTCATTCAGCACATCTCTACTAAGAATACTCCCGTCTGCTAATAAATTATTACTATACACATTTGTTGCTAAAGCATAGATTTAAGGGAGAGAACAGTTGAATAAAAACTGCTTTTCCCCGTGATGGCAACGTCAACAGCTGACAGGAAACTCATCCATCGCCCTGAAAGCTCAAAATAAGTTCCTGTTGTTCCATCTATGCGTCTGAGAAAACAGAATAATACAAATTTTGTAAAATCATCAGAAAAGAAAGATACGTATGGCGCAGTCTGAAAAGAGAATCTAGCTAGGTATTAATGAGTGCTAGTGTACAAGAATTCGCTTTCAGCAAACCCTTCAGGTGTACAAAACATTTCCTTACACGACTCTCCCATTAATACCCTGTTTCTATTGACCTTCTCTTCTTGGTTAAGAGTAGATTCCTTTTGTCTCTGCTGACCTACATCTTCCTCCTTCTCCTCACCCACTTCCCTCTTTCTTTCCCAGCGTTTCCTTTTTTTCAGTCTGATCCTTTATCTATCACCATGAAATATTTTTGTTGTCTATTGTGTAACTTCTTGGCAACAAACAATCCCGATTCATCACCTTGTGCTATCCACCTTCCACCCACACACACAATTACCCACTCACATGCTGAACTATTAAACTGATGCCTGTTGTACACCATTGACAATGTAATTATCACTTTCTAAAAAAAGAAAAAAAAGGAAAATTCCAAGACGTTGCTCTGGTCAAGAAAGAGAAGCATATTAAAACGTAGGTGTGACACTGGATGTGAAATTAACTGTTGCTGAGAATATTGTATCAGATTATAGAACAGATGGGACAAAGTAATTAGACTAGAGAGGGTCAGGTTTGAAACAGGAAGCTTGTAATCATCTTTGTGAGTTGAGCTTCACAAGCCTAACCATTGACCAGTAAAGCAAGCTTGACTGAGTATCAAGAGTGCTGATGCAAAGATGCTGAGTACATGAGAAATGTTGGAATTGAGAAGAGGTCGTTCATCCAATTACTTGACAAGGTTTTTGTTTTTTTAAAATAAAATACTTGAGGAATTATTGACTTGGTATTATCATTAGCTAGTACCTTGGGGACAAGGGTCTAAATCTTTAGTAGTGTCATGCTGAGAATAAATTGTAGTATCTACAAGCAAGCAATCCTTTAAACAAGACATTCCAAGAAGATGACATTATAGTTAATGAATTCATTTCATAATTCTTCCCTGCCCTACTTTCCATTCACTGTACTGACCTTAAATGTGCATGATACAGTTACAGCAAAAGTGTCTTTTCATTCATGCCATACTAGGGAAAAGAAAGCTCCCAATTTGAATGCATTATGACTATAGAGAACATATGAATTGTGTATGTTGTGCATAATATGTTATCATCCTTGAAATGGGCACTTGCAAATATATTCATAGTTTTGACATATCTGTTTTGTTTTTTAAGTTCAGTAAATACAGCAGGAGGTGACGTGTCCACAAACACAAAAATAAACAGGATTGAAAATGCACCCTTTATGAATACGAGAAAAAAACAACCCTCTTTTTCTCTTCCCTCTCAAGGTAAACACCTCAGCTATGAAGGTATCTATCATTACGTCCCCCGCAGCACTAAGATCCATTCTGTACAGCACAGCTTATTTAAGATGCTGATATACTGTAGTCATGTACATAGTAATTCAGGTGTCCTCTTCAATGTGTTATTATTTTATATAGTCTGTCCATGAAAACCAATGGGAAAAGAAGCATCATCTCCCCGTGAAAAATAGCCCATCATCTATGGATAATAGCAACTAAGATGGAATTTTAAATAATTGGAGAGGAACAAAAACAGTTTGGCCATATGTATTTCTTGAGCTGCTCTCACTTGCTATGAGTACAATTCATCCGAAGCTTGGTGGTGTATTAAATGTATCACTATGATAGTCCAGTAACTTGCCAAGCTGAGATGAATGATGCTTCTTTATTGGTACTTGAAATGAAGAAATGTCCCAAACTCTGTAATAATGAAGCAAGCTGCTCAGTACCCCGTCCTTTTCTAATATGCACACTGCACAGGGATACTATAGCTGTGATGGTAAATGTCAAGTATAATATACAACAATACCCTCTGGTGCGATTGCAGGCCTTTCATTTCCTGCCTCTGCATCCTCTTTCCTACTGCTTGATGTTCATCCCTCATCAATTTTCCTCTCATCTGCTATTGCCTTTATCACACAAAAATACTGTTCTACTATTAATTGGCATCTTGCCCCTAACGAGGCACAGCAAAATAAGTTTGGACTCACCTCAAAATGCAACCTTTTACATAACAGATATATTATTATTATTATTAGTTTATTTAGCAGACACTTTTATCCAAGGCAACTTACAGAGAATAGGGTGTGTGAACTATGCATCAGCTGCAGAGTCACTTACGATTATGTCTCACCCAAAAGACAGAGCACAAGGAGGACTTGCTCAGGGTCACACAATGAGTCAGTGGCTGAGATGGGATTTGAACCAGGGACCTCCTAGTTACAAGCCCTTTTCTTTAACCACTGGACCACACAGCCTCCTATTATACCTTATGACAACTGTATTCCTGCTTGGCCTTCGTTTATGATACATATTCAGATTTTCTTATGCATTTAAAATGTAATTTGTTTCATTCATGTCACAGTGTGTGTGTCACCCAATAAATGCAGATGATACCAGACAGTGTACTGTATATTAGAAACAGTTTGCATTGGAATACCACTTTCTTCACCTGCAGTACCTAGTTATAGATGGTTTTAAAACCTACAAACCATTTTTACATTCACACAATATTAAAATGTACATTTATCAATGCTGTCAACTTTATCAGCAGTTAGTATATTGATGAAACTACCCTTTCTTCCAAGTAAAAAAAAAAACAAACTTGATGATACTCTTAGTAAACTTTTCATTACATAATAGCTCCCTCTTTATCTTTATCGCTTTGTCTATTTATAAGTGTGTATAAACATATTATGCAACTTAAGGACTGACATCTGAAGACTGATCTGCAGAGCGCTCATATGGTTTCCTGACAGCTAGACATACATAATCTAAAATACGTGCCATAACAGTAGCATCTATTTCTGTTAAAGCTGAAAACTCAATGAAGTAACAAAATGTATGAATATACAAAACCATGCCACAATTCAAAGCTTTCGACTAATTAAAAATAAAGTCCTGTAAGTAAATGTTTATCCAATTGAGCCTAATCTTTACAAATTGTATTTGTTAACAAAGGTATTGTTGCTGCGTGTTATGAATTTAATAATTCACCGCCTTTTTTATTATTATATTTTTTTATATAATTGCATTAAGCAACACTTAATTCTTGGATATTGTTGTTGTTTTGCATTTAAAAATCTATAAATCAATTATTTGTGAGCTTGGGTTGCTTTTGAAAGGAAAGAAGATGAGATTGGAGAAACATTTCTGTATCTCTACAGACCTGGGTCATTTGCCTTCATTATCAAACACAGAAGTAAAAATAAATGTGAAATAGGATTGTGTTCTCTAGAAAACGAGCGATAGCCTTGTTGGCTCTCTCTATGATGCTTTTGACAGCACCCTGCTGTGTTCAGTTCTCTTGCAGAGGCAAAGATGATGCAAATCGGGATGCTGTGAAACAGATGACAAGAAGGAACGCAATTCAAATGATAAAGAGGCTAATCTTACAGCGCAGGAATCTATCAATTCAGAATATACAGGGACAAACCAGGCCCTTTCTCATTTATCTCATTTTGTTAGGATATTTGTAAACGGTGGGTGGAAGAATTAACAACTAACAAAACAAGTGTGTTTTTACACATAACAACAGCCGCTCGTCGTTCACGAGTTTGAAAAGGAGGCTTTATTTCATGGGACAGACACACTACTGTAAGCTCCCTGGCAGTCTTGCAGTGGGTATCTCATCATTAAAGCTGTGTTTAAGCTATGGAGTGGCTCTAATGAATGCAAGTTGGCAGGTACTGTTCAGTGGTATGTAAACCTTTTTTTTTTAATTAATTCTAAATTTGCCCTAGAGCTTAGATATCTCTCTGACCTTTTCCAGCTGTTGCTTTATGACTGGAAACCAAAGAATGCTAGGGATTAATAAATCTTTCTTTCATCACCATAAAACACCCAGTAGCCTACCTGTATCACTAGAGTCCTTGATTGGAAGCAGCCAAGCACATTTTGTGTAGGCTTATTAGACACTCTCCTATTCACCGCACAGTTTCAAACTTGCATACAAGTTCGTTATTCCATGACCTGTTTATTAGTGATGGATTATTACAGTTTTAAAATACATATTTGCTCCTTTCTTCAATGCATGTCATGTATTTGTTGTATGGTGTGTACAATGGGCCTTTGGACAAAGAATGGGAAAGAGAGTAAAACTGTTCACAATTCAAGTATGATATTATTCTCTTTTAGAAACAAACCCTGACCCAATCTAATCCAGATCCCTGAAAAGTGAATTCTAAACATCAAGTTAAAAGCTATTTGTTATTTCAGCACACATCAATGCATGCGCACACACACACACACACGTGTATGTATATAGTATGGTTATGGATGTAAAAAATGTATATATATATATATATATATATATATATATATATATATATATAGAAAGTCTACACCCCTTGAACATTTTTCACATCTTGTTGTGTCAGTGCCTCAGTTTTTCATGCATTTAAATGAGGATTTTTTTCCACTTATCTACATACCATACTCCACACTGTTAAGGGGAAAAAAGTTTCTATTGATAAAAAATATATATATATATTAAAACTACAAAACTAAAAGATCACTTGGTGGAAGCACTTTTGGCAGCAATTACAGTTGTGAGTCTGTTGGGATAGGTCTCTACCAACTTTGCACACCTAGATTTGGCAATTCTTCTTTACAAAACTGTTCAAGCTCTGTCAAGTTCCTTGGGGAGCAGTGATGGACAGAAATCTTCAAGTCATGCCATAAATTTTTGATTGGATTCGGGTCGGGGCTCTGACTGGGCCACTCAAGGACATTTACCTTTTTGTTCCTTAGCCACTCCAGTGTAGCTTTGTCTGTGTGCTTTGGGTCGTTGTCATGCTGAAAGGTGAACTTACGTCCCAGTTTCAGCTTTCTTGCAGAGGGCAGAAGGTTTTCCTCAAGGACTTCTCTGTACTTTGCTCCATTCATTTTCCCTTCTATCCTGACAAGTGCCCCAGTCCCTGCCGATGAGAAACATCCCCATAACATGATGCTGCCATCACCATGTTTCACAATAAGGATGGTGTTCTTTGGGTGATGCGCTGTGTTGGGTTTGCGCCAAACATAACGCTTTGCATTTAGGTCAAAAAGTTCCATTTTAGTTTTGTCAGACCACAAAACTTTTTGCCACATGGCTACAGAATCTCCTAAGTGTTGATTTGCATACTTCAAACGGGATTCAAGGTGGGCTTTCTTGAATCACTGTGAATCACTACATTTTAACACAGGCGGAGGCCACATAACTTGGTGTGTGATTTTGAAGGCGATTGGTTACACCTGAGCTAATTTAGGATTGCTATTACAAGGGGGGTGGACACTTATCCAACCAAGCTATTTCAGTTTTTATTTTTGACTAATTTTCTACAAATTTCTAGAATATTTTTTCACTTGGAAGTTGTGGGGTAGGATGTGCAGATAAATGAAAAAAATATATATTTTAATGCATTTTAATTCCAGGCTATAAGGCAACAAAAGGTGAACATTTTGAAAGGGGGTGTAGACTTTCTATAGGTACGGTATATATATATATATATATATATATATATATATATATATATATATATATATATATATATATATTTATATATTAGAGGTCGACATGGGTATTTCAGAATTTAAAGACAATGTAGAAACTATGACAATATGTAGGAAAGTGTCATTATTAAAGACAGAGACTGATTGCATGACACTTTCTGCAAAGTCTGCCACAAGCTGTAATGATGTGACTGGCTTGATAAATGACAGTGCCTGCCATGCGGAAAGACTTTAAACAATTGCAGTATACATTAACAGAGCCCACAACTGCAGCTTTGGGTAAGAAATCTGTTAGGAACAATACACCCCACCCTCACCCTCACCCTATGACCTTACTGCATCGGATGCCTTTCGGCCACTGCTCTCCCACATGGCTGGTGTGATCCTGATGGAGGCTAAGCAAGCAATCAGACATTCTCCATAGAAAACACGACCTTTCACAGTTCAGCACTGTAAGGTGCTAGCACGACGATCACTGACGTCTGGAGTAATAAATGCCTGTGAATTGCTACATAAACAGGTCTGAGGAATTTCACACAAAACAGTAATATACAGCTTCTCAGTCTGCTTAGGCAGCCTTCTCATAGGATTGGTTTGCAGGAAAGGAAGCCTGCAGAATCTGCCCTTGCAGAGACAGGTATACAAACTCGATCAGTACCCCTCTTTTTCTGCTGCGCATGGACCAGCCTCCCCGGATGGCACACTCTATCCCATATAATATTGATTCAAAAGTCAAGGAGGACACTAGTGGCTCTCTCTAATGATAATGAAACACAGTTCTGAAACTCAGTGTCTGTGCGCAGCTTACATACTGTTTTCCAATGAATAAACTCTAAAAACAGTGACTAATGTAGATTATAAATTGATCCATTTATGCATGCATCCCTCATTTTGTCCATTTGCCAGTGTTAGAGATCAGGAGAGCAGTCAGAAGGCTTTCCACTCAATTGTTTCAAGAGCCATCCTCTTACCCAGTGGGTACATGTTTTTTTACAGTGATTTTCCATTGCAGTACTTATCTCTGGTTCACTATATTGCCTGTGTTTATCTTTACTGTGATTTTACTATGTCTTACTTCACTTTTCTGTGCTCATACCATGAAGTTCCACTATCTACTTTAATGAGGAACAGGACAATTGCAACTGCATGAAGAAGGCACAGTCTTAATTTCAATAAACGTTCTGATTCACATGGTAGGTTTCAGGTTGATCGATATCTTGCCCTATTTGTTATAATTTTCATCTTCTGGCTCTCATCAGAGAGAAATGAAACCACGCACTTGCAAGAAGTTAATCATCAATACATTTGTTCCCCAGCATTTTTAATCATGGCAAATCCATCTAAATAATAATCAAGAATACCCCTGGCTTTAATATCCATTATCTAATTAAAACAAAAAACAGAACATATGAGGTATTCTGATGGAATACTGATAAATATTTCAATATTTATATAAATATTTCTAATTCTGAAACATATTGGTCTGTCTGGGTTGTGAGCAGTAGTTAAAAGGACCCTCAATACCAGGGTGTCCAGACTCTTAATGCTTTCATTATTAGAACAGTGTAATTGATTTTTAGCTATACTTTCACATATTCTCTGCTGCTTTAAATGGCTACTTTATACAGTACCATCTAGATTTTCATATTTCATTTATTACCTGTTTAATATTATATTGTGTCAGCAATTGACAAACAATTGTTGCTATAATAAACAGTATGCATAAGAATGATCTAAGCATAAATATTATAAAAATGTAGATGACATTAAGGACCCTTTATTGTTTGTGAGACGGTCCTTGATTCAATGCACCGCTCACAATCTCAGAAATGTTGAGCTCTGTCGCCCCCTTCCTATTTCTATTTTGCTTGATAATATTGAACTGTGTATGAAACACTGACCCCTGGTGACTAAACAAATGCATGACATGCCTGGCTAATAAATACCTGTTGACTGCCTAGTAAAAAGCTAGTACCCATTTACAATATATATATATATATATATATATATATATATATATATATATATATATATATATATATTGTATTTGTATCCATAACCTTAAATACTCAATAACAAGACTTATAGTACAACAGAAATAACCTTAGTAGCAATTTAAACAAAGCCTTTATAACATTAGAAAGACATTTAGAAAGACCCTTCCTTTCTTATGCTTTATGCTTTATTTACTGTAATGGTACCAGTATTACAATCGTTATAGAGTTTGCTGAAACACGGTACGTTACATGTGTTTTTAAAACGCAGAAAAATGAAAATAAACTCTAAGTTTAATGAACTACATTTCCACTAGAAGTCTTTGTATCAATGTCTTCAAATGTGTGGCTGACATGAAGCTTGAAAACATACAATTGCTACATGTCTGATTTATAACAGAGATGGCATACATCTCTAGTCCAATCCCAGGAATGCAATACATATTCAGGGTTCAGTATAGCAGTATGAATGATTCAGTGACCACCTAATCTCTTTCTCAAATTGTACAGCCAACAACTGTTAAAGAAGATAGCAGGCTACACAAATTTCTTTTTTGACAGGCTGAACTCCGGCACAGGGAAACTGATATAAAATTACACCCTGGATGGTTTTCCCCGAGTGTACTAACTGAATACACAGCAGCTATGCAGTGTATTGGAGACTCTTCACGCTGTACAGGACACTAATGGTCATGTCAATCACAGAATCTGCAGCCGAATAAAGATTTTCACAGAGGCTTCAGCTCTGGAGGTTTACATGACAAGATGAAAATGGCCTTCCTGAAGGATATTCTTTGACATGTGCAAAATATAAAATACATATACTAAAAAATGTATTATTTATTTATTTATTTATTTATTTATTTATGTATTTCTTAGCAGACGCCCTTACCCAGGGTGACTTACAGTTGTGTACAAAAAATACATATCAAGAATTACAGTACAAGTAAGATCAAAGAAGAAATGGGTGAAAGTTTAAGTGGCATACAGTACAATAAAACATTTTCACCAGCCTGTTACCGATAAAACGTTTAATTACATCCGCAACCCAATTGATTGATTCATTACCTTCCCCATATTTTTGAGGAAATGTATATGATGTTGACAAAGCTGTTGTTTCAGAGCATAAGCGAGCCCACTGCTTCTGTAAAATAACCCCAACCTATAATCTGAAGCATAAAAAGTTATGTTCAGTGATGCATATACAGTATTTCCAGTCATCTCAACAGAAACAAACCAGCTACACAGCCAAAATGATTGCACAGTGCACTGATATGGTTTTATATTTCCAAAAAGCTAGCATTCATTCTACTGCTGTCATGGGTGTGGGGAAGAGAGCCTTAAACCGTTTTTAATGGAATTCTCTTTGAGTGATGTCTCCAAGGGCACATCATCTATCAAACAGAAACTCATGACAGCTGGATTTCAACAAACTTTTGAACCACTGATCTATCCCTGTTTCTTTCACCACTTCCGTTCCAGGCTAGAAGTCTCTCTGGACACCCCTGACATCATTCACTGAAAGCTCACTCTAGATAGGAAACAGAACATGCAAAAAAAAAAAAAGTTAACAGCTTGTCTGCTTTTAGTCATTTTTTAAAAACATTTTCTGACATTTTATGCCTTTTTTTCCCGACAAATTTGGTGCTTGTGAAATTGGATCAATTGAAAGCACTTGTCACTAAAAGCATGCTGTTTGCCAACAGATGTATTGATCTTAACCTCAAAGCAAGAGTGGGGAAACAGCCTTTGTTTTGTTAATACTTCAACTTGTTTTGTTTATAGAGCTTCCATAAAAAAAGAAAATGCATGTAATAATAGCAAAAGTAATTAAAGTAAGAAAAATCCTAAATGCCAGGAGAAAAAAAAAAAAAACTGCATCTGATTTCCGGAATACGGTATTTATAAATGTCATATTATAACGTTACACTTTTTAAAATAACAAAACATAATACCGTAATGCTGTAAGTCCGATGCATCAGAAGTGTTTACCCTTAGAAATGGGTACAAAATGTAAAGAAAAGTACCCTACGAATAATGTATAGCATTGACTAATACATTATAGAAGAATGGTTTATACTGTTAAACAAGTTGCATGAAGAATAAGGATACTTAAACACGGCTAGACTACACTATTGAATGGCTTGTTAAACAGAATTGGGAAGCTTATTTGCGACACTGTGGCTCAATTTCTGAGATAATGATCCAGATGTAATCACCCTGTGTGTAAATGTGTATTGAAAACCAATCTCAGAATACTGTGGCATCAGCACATAATCAGACAAGACATGTACAGCTTGATAAAAAAAAAATCCAATAGTGTTTCACCCAGTGCTTGACAATTCCTGACTGCAGTCAGGGATATCCATAATGTTGAGTGGCCATTTTGAAAAGAGCTTTGAAACAGACTTTAAAGTTGTAAGTGTAAAAAGTTGTCAGGATGTTAACAATGAAAAGATAAATGACAGGTCCGTTATTTAAACAGTTGTAGCAACACGTGGGAACGTGTAACGCTATATTTTTCGAAACCCTGTTGCTTACTCTTTAAGGGCAGTTTGCTCATTATAGCAATAATAAAATAGTGTGAGACCAGGCTTTATAAATGGTACACCAGGGTCAGATTAATGAAACAATAATACTGGTAATTGTTCGAGAGTTAAAACAGATTTAAGATCTGAGTACATTTATACTATTTTTTATAAGGATAAAACTGATAAAGCTGACGAATATCTCTATGAAGGAAAAAGAACAGCAGAAACCATAGGTATGTGTTGTGTGTCAATTAAATAGAGACCTCTACTGGTTGATATTGGCTCTAGTTCAGTCACAGCATGTTTGGTGAGAGTCCACTGATCCCAAATTACTTTTGTGCAGAACAACTAGTCCTAGTTGCAAATCAAGATACAGTACCAGGTGTTCTTTAGCAATCATGCTTTACACAAACAGAATCACTTATTTCAAGAGTTCGAATGATGGCTGTACCATTCAAAGTGACTCAATGTTGGCCTCACGAACGTCTGAAAAGAGGATTACGGGCAGAACTCATAAAGCTTAGGCACACCTCTAAATGCATTGCAATTACAAGGACAATAATAGTTCTCTTCTGGTTCTCCATATTTATGGCTAACAGCAAACTTCTAAACAGGCATACCTAAGCATGTTAATTGAAAATAAATCAATAAAATAAACATGAAAAATAAACAATGGTCATTAACATTGGCTTATAATTAGCACCAAAAAAAGATATGAAGAGCCAGGCAGCATTCTCCCTTGTCATGGTATGATGCAATGGAAAGTAATGTATCTGTTCAGCAGATTAACCACAATGTAATTCGAGAAGGACTGTATATTTGTATCTAACCATGTTATACTGTATTGCTTGTAGGGTGTTTTTTTTATTTTATATTTTTTTTATTGTTGGTGGCACTACAAGTGAATTATGGTTAGGGATTGCATTACTTATTAATGAGAGTGACATCCCACAGATGCTGTATGCATTAGAAACATCAAGTACATGCAAACAGCTTGTATCAAATATGAATCCCTTTTTAATTAATCTTTATTCTTGGAAAACAGATCTAATCAAAGATGAGTATTTTTAGCTGTTGAATGCTTTAAATTAACATGTACAATTTCCATTTCCTGAATTAATGGATTTTTGTTTACTGCTTATTTAGCAGGATTTTTTTTTCAATGTATGGATTACTAAACCTTTACTGAAATCTTTAATGAAAAATAGATATTTGCATAAAGAATGAACTATGTAAGTATATTAGACTTACAGGCTTGTTTATTTTAATAAATGGAGTCCACTGTTCTTGTCTGAAAAAAATGGTTAGCATCAGTATTCAAAAAAATACACAGTTTATCCAGAAGGGGGAGCAATACTCACACTACAAATTACTGAATCCATTGTAAATCCTGGCCTAGTACTGCTGGAATGCAGTTTGATATAGCTGGATTCAGTATAAAAGCGATTTAACATTACAGTTCAAATGCACTATTATGAGGACATATTTAAATCAGTAATACATTTTAGCCAATATTGTCCATTTGTTTTGCTCACAATGCACAATAATACTGTATTATTAGTGAGGCATACTGGTGTCACACAAACTAACCCCAGTGAGTGGACCCCAGTCCCACTGCTCAGTTATTCATGCCACAGACATGACACTTAACACAAGTAGTCCTTAATTAAGTCAGAATTGAAATACGGTTGAATTGCTCACGCAAACTAGACCAGCGCGTTCACAAATCATAATGGTCACCAGGAGATGCTAAGAATGCTAAGAATCATTTTTATTAGTTTGATTTATGTGTTTGACATCCCTCAGGTATTTTTTGGAGCATACAAAATAATAACAGCAACAAAAAAAGGTTTATGATGGATTATTGCTCCCTAATATTTGACAGCATCCCTCCAAAAAAACTGCATGCACACATGTACAGAACAGCAATTAGCTAACACATGAGTGCATGTTGCCGTTCTTCTGACACCCAGGATTAAAGCAAAGTAATGTTTAGAAACACACAGAAGGAGCCAGTTAACCTTTTTCGGGAAACTTCAATTGCAATTTTAAAAAGGAATAATAAGATGCAAGGCAGCCTGTAGCTTAAATGACATCATAGTTTTTCCAACAAAACTGACAAACTCATATCCCAGACTCCTACTGAAGGTACAGGTAGCGGTAGAGACATGCCAGGTGCTTACTGGAGTGCTGCCATCTGACAGGGTGTTCATACTGATGGAGGTGCTCATCTTCCCTGAAGAGAGCGAGGGTGGGGAGGGACTCCGTTTCTCCATGCAGCTTTGATGAAGGCCGTCCTGCCGTTGAATGTAGTTACGCCATGCCCTCTGAATGCTGTGAAAAACGGGACACCTTAGTTTAGGGGGCTATTTGGATCATTTAAACCCCAAACTGCCACTTTGGAATTCAACTTGGACTGTTTTACTGTTGGTAAGAATTTAAAAAGTTTTTGTTCAGGCTTTCCAGAGCTTCAAAACCTTTAACACTTAATCAAGCCAATGGTTCCACATAAAACATGGAAATGCCAAGGTGTAATTTGTATATTAAATGTCGTATTTTGGCCAGTATTACAGTAAATGCTAACTTACATTACAATTTTTGACTCAAATGGCTGCATATTCATTTGGCACTTTTCAATGTTGTTTTCTATGTCCTTTGTTAGCTGGTGGCTGTTAAAAAAAAAAAAGAAAGTCTGTTAAATCATTATAAACAAAATGACATTATTGTGAAACCAAATACCATTGCAGAAAAATGTACAGAGCTTTTCCATAAGATACAATCCAGAGTAAGATATACTGTGATTAAATATATAAGTCTATGCCGAAAGCGAGAAATGGAATCCGTCAGAAGAAACAAGTCTTTATGGCTGCCCAAAATAAGAATGTTCACTGCGTGCCAGAGCAAAGCAGTGACATTTGGGATTAACTTTGCTCCATTATTTATAAAGCAAATCCTTGTGTATGAAGTGAAACTGTAATGGTAAGTTAGTTTAACACAGCGCCGCTCTCCTTGGGGTAATGAAAGGCAGCAGAATGCATAGAGGGCAAGGCTGAGCTGCAGGTGGGGGAGCAGAGGTAACGGGTTTACATCTGAATGAAACCCAAGAGTAAATGGGAATTCAGATTTAGAGGCTGTAGCATCAGTGGTCCCCCGTCTGGTATAACATAATGGATCTTTTCTTAATTGCATCATGACAGGTGCAATCTGTCATGAATTGCAATTGTTATTTTGCAGTTTTTTGTACATTATTATTCTAAATTGAATTCTCTAATGAGCAAGAAATGCCATCATCCCAGTGACATGACAAAGGGAAGGAACATACCCCTTCTATATCAGGGTAGGACGAAAAGAACACTAAAAATGATGGTTTAAGTTCATAAGCTTTTGGCTACTTAGGCTAATTAGAAATGGAGGCTTAAAACATGTGGTTGATATAACATCAAACTAGTAAAACATCAATGTGTTCTAAAATTCCACATCAGACCCTGGAATAAACAATTTGAAGAATTATATTTGTTTCACTGCTAAACCCCAGACCCCAACAGATTAAAGAAAAGCGCACACTTACTTTTGGACCAGATAGTTTCCATCATTCACGTGTTCCAGAGTATTCTGCAGCCTTTTCAACTCATCCTAGAAAAAAAGAACTAGAATAAATAAACAATTTGTCACAAGTCATGTTAGAATTGTGTGATTGCTCTCTGTGAAATGACTTGATTTCCAAACGGTGCAAATACATATTTCTTCATGTGGAATTGCTTGGTGCTTGATTATTATTTAATCCTATAAATATCAGGGAGCTGTTTTTTTCTTCTTCTTTTTTTAACTATTTGAAAGCTCTGGCATTGAACTCCCCATTCCTTGTCCCAAATCCCTGGTTGACACATGAAAGATGTCCTGTAAATCTATTCATCAAAACCAACTTATAGCATTGCAGCCGAAAACCATAACCAATCCATTATTATCCATTACTCATTAACTGTCATTATGAAGGTTTGCCACCTCTTATTAAGTTATGTGCATGATGACGTTGCATCCTAAATATCCTCTGTTTATATATTTATGATTTACATATATATAGTAAGTGTACATGCATTGTATTATGGTTGGATACTATTTAGCTGACAGAGTTAAGATTTTTAAAATATCATTTAAATTAACGTTATGCTTGCTATGAAACTGCATGAGAACTACAATACAAGAAGTGAAGATGTTACCACCAGACTGTAAACAGAAACAGCTGGGAGTTTTTTTGTTTTTTTTACGCAGAACATAATCTGGCAAAGAGACAAATTGCAGAAACAAAAGGTGACAAAGATCCCATTCATCTGCTGTTCTGCAATGAGCTTCTTAGGCACCATAATGCTGCTTTAAAACATTTTAAAGTATTTATTAAAAACTATACATGTATTAAAAAGAGATGCTATTTTTGAAATCAAAAGACAACGTTAGCATTTTAATACAGAGCAATACATTCTTTATTAAATGGTGCTTCATACTTTCCATTGGGAAAAACAGGATCCCAATAACTTTGGTTGAGGGTTTTAAAATCCATTGTGTACCTCTTATTAGTACAAGCAATTAGCTATTTGAATGTACTGAAAGTGCCACATGGCAGTACCACTGACCAATTAAGCCATACTTGACAGCCAAAGTTGTCCAAATTGTCTGGTAAAAAAAAAACCCTGACCTTCAAGCTTTGCCTGGCAATTAACACTTATTCAGAAGCACAGGTTCTGGCAATAAGTCATCTATAAATACTGTTGATTGCAGGCATATCTATTTGATTATGGCACATGTTTTCAGTAATTGCTAATATTACAGTTAGGCACTGAGAAAAAAAAGGTGAAACAGAAGATAACGAAATGCAAATAATAGTGTTCCAACAGATTGGACTGAGTGCACAATATAGAATGTGGGAAGATATTTAATTCTTTTGGAATGGTCAGATAGTATAATTAGAGCTAGGGTCAAATACTGTAATTACTTCAACTAACACAGTGGCTAATAGCAGCACATTTTCCAGTGCTGTAATTTATTTGTCTGGTTTCAACAGTTTCAGTAGCCTGAACTCATTTAATATTCCCTTTCCATTTTTTTGGGAGGGTGCAGATTTTAATTACTTACGGTGGAAGCATAAATAATTAAAAAGCATAACTTAATTACACACGTGAACTTAAACTGGAGCTGGTGCTAAGGGACTATATTGTATTAAGCCTTCTTTGGGATTTGTATATATATGAAAAAATCGTATATCACATTCCGAGGCTACTTTGAGAAACGCTTTATTGGACAGAGCAATACATCTTTATAATGCACATGTTATTAAAATGTTACAGAAATTGTATTCCACTCTTAATAAACTCTCCAGTGCATGGCTCAGGAGCCAGATGGTGCTGCTGTGACTGTCACAGGATAATACATTAAACCAGGGTGCCAGGAGATCATTTACATTAACAGGAAAAAAGAAGATACGCTCAGCAGTGCAACCTTCCCTTTTTAAACAGATTAAAATAGCCCTGACATCATAATACGGATGTATTAATAGCACTGTTTTCAGAGCTCTAGAATTACAATGTTTCAGCCAAGCATACAGATTCCTGCTAAGAAATAAATAATAAAAGTGATCTGCTTCTCTTGTTTTTCAAATTCTTACAAAGCTGTGAAAACAATCAGTATTTCTATCTATCTATCTATCTATCTATCTATCTATCTATCTATCTATCTATCTATCTATCTATCATCTAGTCTGAGTCATGTCAGCATGGTTTGAATCCCATTTGCATAGAGGTGTTGATTTTAGCTGTGGGCCACCAGGGTGCGCTGCATTGTCCTTGGTGCTCATGAGGTTAGGGAGAAAAATTGCCTTGGGATAGTTCAACTCTCAAGCTTCAGGGCCCCCTACTGGTCAATCGCCTGGGTGAAAACGTGATTGAATTAACAGCGGGACAGACAGAGGTGGCCAATTGATAGGACAACATTCTAATTGGGTATTTCAAATTGGTATTCATGAACTGCTATTGGTTTTGCTGTACTCTACTGTGTTAAATAAACTCATCACAGACTTCAAAGAAGCATTATTTAAAGTAAGAGCTTTGTGTTGAATAGGTTTGGAAGCGCTTCTTTCACAGTAAGCATTTATTGACATTACTGAAAATAAAGCGTTGCAGAGTCAGATGCAGCAGGTGAAACATAAGCAGGCTTGTTCTACTGTCTGATTGCTCCAATTGCTGTCTGTACATGCCCTGTCTGTACATACTGTATCAGATAACTGCTTTTTCCTGATCTATCGCTGCAGTTCCTTGTCCTTGATGTCTATTCCTTACATGAGGAAGAAGCACAAAGCTGATTCCACTCCAGGAAGCTATTATCAGCCCTGCTGCAGCCCCACCAGGTCAGAGCCCTTTATTGAACGGAGTGACTCTCCAGAGGCACCAGGGACAAAGTTTAACATCCACTAGACATTATAGAATACCAAGAAGATGTTGGTGAACATCTTGTTTATTTTTTATTTTATGTTCCTTTCCTCTACAAGGATGCACGGGCCAGAGAGCCTTTCAGTTATTTCTATAGCTTGCCTACATTTCCTGCTGTTGACAGAATACTTCTGCCACATTTTATTTGTGCCCCCAAACACATAAACCTGCATATAATTATGGCTGCTGCACTATAAACCCATGTTAAAATAAAATAAATAAAAAAATTAGTAAGTGATTTTTTCCCCCCCATTTAATATGCAGTGTCAGCATAAATCATTCTTGTTTATTGATGTTTTTTTAAAATAACTGCACCATTTTTTTGCAAGGGGCAAGTCCCGTGTGGGGGTGGGGGGGGGGGGGTGGGGGGGGATGGGATGGGGGCTGGGGGTGGCCTCTGTAGCTGTTTAATGGTAATGTTGAGTGCACAGAAGGCTACACTATAGAGGAATGCAAAAAAACAGACAGCAAGGTCAGATTTCGCAATGTTGTGGGGCTCTGTGTGGAATGTAAACAGCATTCCTCCTCAGATGCATTCAGTGAGACAAGAATGAGAGGTTTTCAACAACCATCAGTGTTGGAGGGGTACAGAGCACATTCACCTTTCAGGCTGATAAGAACTGAAGATGATGTTGTATTGGTTAATCAACAGGATATGCAGTATAAACAGAACAGCACTTTAATCTTGCAAATTAATTTACAAATAGACCAATTACAACAGTGCCTCTCTGTACTCCACCACTGAAGCACCTGTGTGCAAATAATCTTTCCGACAGAAGATTACTCACTAGAAGAGTAAATTATGCCTGCTAATAGTAAATGGGAAGTACTGTAAAATGCACAATTATAATGTGTTTTAAAAAAATATTTATATACCATGGCCCGATCTATCATTTAAACATTAAGTTTACTGCTGGTGGTTTACACATTTTAAAACATTTTAAAAGTGGCAGTTTTAGTTATCCCAAATAAACCCTTTTGAATGAATTATATGGTTATACAAATATTCTAACAGATATCCACTTCTTAATATAAGAGAAACTACAGTTTAAACACCAGACAAGACTTCACAAGGACAGAAAAACTTTGCATCCCAGGACAGTAATGTTGATCCATCAATCCTGTCACTATAAATCAACGCCACACAGGTATTGTCATTGTCTATATTGCTGCAGCCAAGAATAAATCATACCTGCTACAGTAAGGAGTGCATGCAGAAAGCAGTTTATTTACCTTTCTGCATAATCCAGTTGTTTCAGTCTGCAGGGACAATATTTCCTCTTTGTCTAAAGACACAATCATTTAAATTTATATTTATCTTACTGATGGCCTTGTCAATGGCTACCAAGTCTATTAGCTTCCCTTTCAGTCAAACGTAAGGTAAGTCAGTCACAACGCATTCCATCATCAATCAATCAATCAATCAATCAATCAATCAATCTTTATTTTATATAGAGCCTTTCATAGTGGACCACCATCACAAAGTGCTTTACAAGATGCAATAACAACAAGAAAATCCATAATACTTCAAATACAGAGAAATGCATAATACATAATATACAGTTAAAAAAAAGCATAATACATGAGAGTAGCATAATACATGAAATAGTAGTAGCAACACAGCAGCTGATAGCAGGTATCAGTCTTAAAGAGCATGGAAAGCAGGAGGGAACAGGTGAGTCTTGAGAGTTGATGCTTGAGAGTTGATTTCAAGCGAGTGACAGTGGGAGCATCACGCACCAAAGCAGGGAGAGAGTTCCAAAGAGTCGGAGCCATGAAGCTAAACGAGCGTTCTCCAAGTGTGGTGCACTTTTGCTTGGGGATAACAAGCAGGCCAGAGTCGGAGGACCTCAGCTTACAGGCAGGGACATAGCGGGTCAGCATGTTGAGGAGGTACTCGGGACCTGTGTGATGAAGGGCATTGTAGGTGAGCAGGAGAGTTTTGAAAATAATCCTGAACTTTACAGGTAGCCAGTGCATCAGGGCAAGACAGGGGGTGATGCGATCACGTTTTTTACATCTTGTAAGGATCCTAGCAGCGGAATTCTGAACTAGCTGCAGTCGGTTTATGGTGCGTGCCGGGAGACCATCATATAGAGAGTTGCAGTAGTCGAGTTGAGAGGAGACAAATGCATGACAAAGTATCTCTGATCTGGGAGGGAAAGGTAGGGACGGACTTTGGAGATGTTTTGAAGGTGGTAGAATGAAGATTTGACTGCGGAGGAGATGTGGGTATCAGAGGAGAGGTTGCTGTCCAGAAGTACACTAAGGCTTTGTACAGTGGGGGAAGGCAGCAGCAGACAGTTTCTGAGGTTAAGGGCAGCTATATTGAGATTCTTAAGTTGAGTTTTAGATCCTACTGGAAGGAGTTCAGATTTGCTGGTGTTCAGATGAAGAAAACTGGCAGACATCCAGGCCTCGATGTCTTGAATGCAATCATGATCCTGAGTATATGATCAAGACTTCGCTATGCAAGACAGGAATTCTCTAGGCAAATAATTGTCTATGTTTGCCTGTAAGCATGGAATACTTTTAAAAAAAGTGAGTGATAGTGTCACCTTTGAATGTTACCTAAAGTACCTAAAACAACGATGTATTATGTTAGGTCAGTAAAGCATGGTAAATCACAGTAGGAAACTGAAACCTGTAAAAAGAAAATACAAAGGTCAGCAGCAGGCTGGCATATGAAGTTCTTACTGTGCATGTTCGTTAATAGAATATGAAGCATGCTTACCACAGCAAGTGCATGTTTTAAGATAAAAATATTGCTTATGAGGATCCTTCATATAGACAGACATCTGGGACATCTCGAAAACAAAGAACAGATTGCTACTGAGTCATGCAAAACCCAGTATTTGGATTCACTGGGATTTTAAACAGGCACAGATATACCAAAAAACAAACAAACACAAAATTATACAAGGGTAATATTTCTCATGCTTGTCTAGCTGACAATAGAACAGGTGGTTAAATATCATTCGGTCCCAGTGAATCTAAAAATGAAGCCTCCAATATTTGAGCTGCTATCTTGCACATTACTGAGAGCCAAGAAATCCAAAATCCAGAATGACTCATTCATGGCTAGTTTTTATAGCATTGTGTGTAAAATCTCATCACCGATTTACTGTGACCCAATGCTCATAACAGGAGATAATAATATTCAAGTGCCCAATGTCCATGTTGTACTGCTATTGTATACATTCAGTAAATTAATCTGGAATAAAACACAAAATGCAATTTCCTTGGGTAAAAATAAGGGATTTATTCACCTATTTTTCACCAGTTTCATTTTATGCTTACCTGCACAAAGCAGATTAAAACACAATCCCAATTTTAATATGCATAAGCTACCTGCAGTTCGATTAGTTGCAAAACATTTTCCTACAGAATTTATGTTGACAGCTACTAATAAATAACATTGATGCGATACCCAAGCTTATTCCGCAAAACAAAAAACAATGAAAATGAAACTCAGGAGAAAATGTTTAGTGAATAAGGCCCTTCATGTCACAGCAGTGCACAGAGCATGGACACTATGGGTGTCTAAGAATCACATTTCCAAAAGCACTGAAGTGTGTGGGTAATAGGGCTGCCAAGTATTAATCCCAACAGTTACTACAGCGGGATTGCACTTCATCAAAATACAAACACAGTAGGAGTGCACAGCGTATCAGGGAGAGTGTAAACAGTGCCTCCTCAAATAAAGGGTTTACATTAATGATTATGGCAATCAGTTCAATTGTCAGTTAAATGTATCCTTCTAAGTGGATCTCCTCCAAAAACAACTTAAGCTGCAAAACTGGAACTTGCAACTGCATTGCACATGCACCTCTTTGAACAGAGCTCTCAGGCAGCAGCCACCAAGCAGCTTGGTCCAGCTCGGCTTGGGTCTGTAGCCAAAGAAGTGGACCTCCAGCTCTTCAAAATGGAACGGGAGCCAAGTGCTGAATTTTATTAAGCAAACAATGATACAGCAAACACAGAGGAGTACCCAAAGGACTGGGTCACCTCTGGCTCCCACTGAAATTAAAGACACATCCGATGACGGATCTCTTTAACTGCTTTACCAGTGACAAACTAGCTGGCTGTTGTTTAGCCTCCAGCACCCTGCCAGGTAATAGAAAGCTTTCGGTAATGAAAGCAGTTAAGTTTCGTGGACTCTTATTTACAATGTCTTTGCTAGCTAAACTCTGCCTGAAAAGCAGCTCTACACAATCTGGTGTGGTACAGTAGTTTAATATACTTATTATAAAGCATGAATATGAACTCCTACCCACCAATACCTTACTGTTTACAATGCTTTCTGTGAGAGAGGTTTCATGTTGCTGTATTTTATTTTCTAAAATATAATATTTTGTTTCCTTTGTTGGGTTTCTTCCACTGCTTCTGTTTCTCAATACAAAGGTCTACAGTTCACACCTACTACCCAACTGTTCTTAAAACATAATGTACGATTTTACTACCATTTTTTTTAAGCATTTGCTTTCTACTTGATGTGTATCATTTTACAATGGCACTGCTCCAGGCAAATTTAATACTTCCATTTCCAATTTCTGAAGTGCTAGGGCAAATTTATTCAGCTGTTTTTTTTTTATATTATTATTATTATTATTATTATTATTATTATTATTGTATCATTGTAATCCCTGAGAGATTCAATCTGAAACCAGATATGTGAAAAAAATCATTTTGCAACAAACTGGGGTAGTCTTAGAAACATGAATAGTATAACGTATTGGCCACTTTGGGGGGTAATGGGGTAACATCACTCCTTTTCCTTTTGTTTAAAAGTATGATTAACACCACCCTCAGTCTATGGGTAAAACATCTGAAGCAATACACAGTTCAATGTGTACGTAGATTTCACAACAAACCCCACGCAAACATGTCTGTAACCACGTCAACCATAGTTCTTCACACCTGTGTAAGAAGCCAAACATAACTATTCATCAACCTCCATCCAGATATAAACATAGTCAATTATTTCATTTTACCTGCTATTCTTGTATTTCAATAACAGATGGACTATCCCAGTACTTTTTTTTAAAGAGCTTCTCATTTACAAGCAGCGAAAGCAAGGGAGGATTGGAATGTTAGGAAGGGTGTGAAAAGGCTGGCAATGTAGACAAAAAGGGGGAAACAAGTGTATGCATTAAGGTCCTGGTCAACTTCCCTACACAGTTAAAACTCCCAGACATACATGTTTTTTTATTATTATTATTGTTTTGTACATTGTATTCCAGAATATGTATTTAATTATTACATCTGATGGCATTTTAAAATCCAAAAGGCCTTTTTTCCCCCAAACGCTTCACATTTATAAAGGCCATCTTAAATTAAAAGGTTATTATTGACTGAAGGGAAGAGGAACTGAACCACAGAAGAGAGAGAGATGTCTTGATTTCCGAGCCATTTCCATAATTAACGGTATTACAGATCTTTAGAAGTGGCAATGCAGTGGCCAGTGAAAGGTTTGCATAATTTAGGAATGCAAAGGCCAGAAAATCTATACTAATCTCAGTTTTGCACCATCTTGCAAAGGGTATTGATTGCAACTGTGTTCAGTAAAATGTATGAAGTTGGCCATGTTGCTGTGCCCCCACAAAGTGTTTCTGATGTCTTGACCCTGAACCCTAAGTGCTGTAAAGGATAGCCTGCCCTGACCGCTGCTCCATTGTTGTTCTCACTTAAAGAGATACATTTCACAGATTAGCCCGTGAGCGATCCAGGTGCAAACTTAACTGGAGCAGGGCCAGTTGCTTGTGATTGCTGCTTGAGTTACTATCTTGATGACACCTGCTGGAAATGTAAATCTTCACTTGAATCTTTACTGTCTCTAAGACCTAGACAAGGGGTTTAGTGGCGGGTCAATATGTGTTTAAATATAGTGGAACAGTGGGTTAATTACCTTTGGAGGTCTTTGGTTCAAGTGAAGTGGATAGTTGTCTAAACCACATAACCATAACACATGTTGTTAATAAGTTAGAATTGAGGTAATTTGTGGATCACATACCTATCTGTATATCTTTATTGACACTGCCAGGTCTCACATTTTATTAACAAAATTCCCAAGCAAAATTCCCAGGCAAAATGTATATGTATATTGGAAACAGCAATTAAAGTCGTCAGGCAGTCCTTAATAAAACATCAGTTCTTGAATTACTTATTAAATAGCTCTCCTTTACTTGTGAATGGGTTAATACATGGTTAATAATAAATCCTCAATCATATACCTTGTTTCAAAGAACACCCTCCAATAAATAAATAAATATAACCGTGGCAGAGAAATGGAACATGAAAATCTACTTGTACCAGACTATCAAAACAGACCCCAGGGTTCAACATAACAGGCCAGACCTTGTCATTTACTACAAAGCTGTCAACACAGGTCTACTTGTAGATTCATAGTCTTTTAGAACATCTGCAGGCCATTGAACTCAACACCAAAGCCAAAGGCTTGATATACTCATGATTGTGAACACCACAATCACTTATCTTCATACCTGTAGCTGAGTGCAGGAAAACTCTCTGAGTGCTTCAACTGCATCAAAGAGAGAAATAATCTTAAAAAGGGCAACTCTTCTTCAGGGTGCAGTGCTTACAATTACTCTCTGTCCTCACTGCGAAAGGTCAAATGTCTTCACATTAATCTGATGCCTTCTAATACTGAAATGGGGTCCTTTGCTACTGACTTACCAAAAAATACAATAAAATACAATAAAATAAAATAACAATTCCTTCGGATCACCTCCATATGGATTTGTTTGTTTATTACATTGTTTTATTAGACCATTTTATTTGGTGTCACAAAAAGTATACAAAGCTTTTGAGACTGCATACACAGTATGCTAGCTCCCTAGCTGTGTTATTCCTGTCTGACAGTGTATTTCTGTATATCTTCTATTAAAAAAGCATTGGGACTACATTACATACTGGCGAATATTATTTCAAGCACTGGTTATTCCAACATTCTGCTGAGGCTATCTGTACAATTGTAGCAACTATTGAAATGAGTGTATTGTGGCTTGTTTTGTTTTTATCATATTCTTATTCTGTATGACTACTTTATTAAACAGTAATGCCTTGACTCCACCTACCACTGGGATTGAGTTGAAAGCAATTTTAATTCCATCCCATACGTTCCATCAGTATCAGAACACTGTAAACACAATTTGAACTGGGACACACGTTTTGAGCACAGACTGAGAGAATATGCTCATGGCAGTCGCTCAGATGAAGGGTGCTAAAAACAGAACTGAGGGCTATGAGTTAATGATGCTAACATTAATATTAGACGTACTGCAGGTGAAATAATTTGCAAATGGCACTGCAGCAGGGTGGGCAGGGAGCCCAGACTGTTGGCCACTCAAGATATTCAGGGCCAGCGTACCAACAGTGCCTTAGAGGAAAACTTTTCAAATTGCTTTTCAAGTAGATTAGAATCAGTGTGGACATTTTATTAACATACAGTAACACTAAACAAAAAATCCCCCTTGTGCTGCCATTTCCACTTTAAAAAAAAGTCAATCTCGTCTCGAACCTCCAATATAAAACTGCAGCGTGCAGTCCAATTTTCAACTGGACGTTACACGTACAAGATTGCCTCTGTGTATTATGGGTTATGAAGTGCACACAGACATGCGCTTAGCTTTAAGAAGCCTGAAAGCAATCTGATCTACAAGGATTGTTTTGGCAAAAGTAGGGCAGCAGTGTGGAGTAGTGGTTAGGGCTCTGGACTTTTGACCGGAGGGTCGTAGGTTCAATCCCAGATGGGGGATACTGCTGCTGTACCCTTGAGCAAGGTACTTTACCTAGATTGCTCCAGTAAAAACCCAACTGTATAAATGGATAATTGTGTGTAAAAAATAATGTAATTGTATGTAAAAATAATGTGATATCTTGTAACAATTGTAAGTCGCCCTGGATAAGGGCGTCTGCTAAGAAAAAAAAAAAAAAGGTTTTCTTCAACAATTTTGCACAGAACATCTCTAATGCATGAAGGTCATTTTCTGTGGTGAATAGGAAGTAGTTTTATTCCATTTACTTTGGAAGTACTTACTAGTTTGTACCCTTTAGAGGGATTTTTAAAGAGTGCCTGATTTAAATAGAAATTAAATATTTAACATAAAATCACATCATGCTTTCATTTCGAGAAATAGGGAGGCATACAAATGTGCAGCCACGGGCTTCTCTATGAGTCAACCAGAGGTTTCTAGGAGTGAAATACTGCTTCATTCTTTTGCAGTAAAGCCAGCAGTTCAGCTCTCAAGGTTTAGCTTTATTAGTCTGTAGATCACAGATTTGCAGGCCCCCTTTCTGCTGGGGTCAAAAACCCATTAGCTATGACTTAATGTACAGTGCTGTAAACATTTAGTGATGGAAATGGAATTGAAAGGGCTGCAGGTGTGTATTTCAATAATGCAAAACAATGTTAATGCTGCGATGCTTTCAGGTCTTCATGGAAAGGATTATGGCAAAGCAAAGTTACGGAGCATGCATTCAAATGTCCTGTTTACATTGTTCAGGTTACATATTACGCTAGTGTGCAACCTAAATTCATTTCAAAACCTTAAACAGCCTTGTTGCTGAAACACATACTCTAAGCAAAACCTTTCCTAACCAGCAGAAGTGTGCTTTATTCTTTGGTTTCACAGGTTATGAGTTCAAGATCTATCAGATATAATGAATGGAAGGGGTTTTTATTTAACTATAAAAATGATCTTTTAAACTGAATGGTCAGACTGGAACTCTGTGTAAATATAGCAACAGCAAGCTATTTAGGGCAAGAATGGTCATTGATCATAATATTGAGTCTAAAGTATTCAAACTGATGAACTAGAAAGCCATAAAAACAATTTTAATAAATGAAGACAGGCTATGAAATGGAATGATTCCTGCTTATATTAGTAGTACATGTCCTGGCTATTGCTACAGAATCTCAACATATACATATCCACAAACATTAAGATAGTGGATAATGAAAGACAAAGAATGGTATGGGTTTTGTTCTCCTCTTTCTATGCGGGAAAAATACTTACACAACACCTTGGCTTTGAGAGATACCACATTTAATTTAGCTTGACATGGGTTTAAGAAATTTGTATTAAGTGCCAAGGCAACAAAAACTGGTTTAATATCCTTTACATGTCAGGTATCTCACACTTGGGGGTTTACTTCTGTCAAACCAATGATACACACACCCTGCAGTTTTTTTTAGGAGACAAGTGACTGACAATTTTAAATGTTTGTAAATGCGTATACATATACACATTCTGCACATTATATTGATGCAGTGGGTTCTGAATCATGTATTAATATAATGTACAAATAAAGCACCATGAAGCTGAACTATACTGAAAGAAACAGCTTATGATCTGCCTTATGCTGTTAGCTCTTGGGACTGGCTCAATCTTGGTGAAATGTAAACATGCAAATTAATCTTTATCTCAGAAGCAGAGTCCTGTCCATATCCCCAAGCATCTTCCTCCCTTGTGCATTCCATTGTATCACTGTAGATGTGTATGATAAGCCTTCGATAAATACTGTAAAACCCTACAGTATGCATTCAATTTTCACAATAGCAGCTGTTTAAGTTCGCGATGGAATGGACATATACCGAACAGTACCACAGTCAATTTTTGCAGTGAATTTGCAGTTTACCATGTTCACTGCGATTTTTACCATGCTTTCAGTATGCTTTGCTATACATTGATAGAATGGCAAACAACTAAATAGTGGTTTCCAGTATTTACATGCTGCCGTTATGTAGATTTCATCAAACTTGTAGGAGACGGACTGCAGCATACAGCACATGCTGTTGATGTCAGCACATCTGCGTGTTTTATTTCTAAGTGTGACGAAATCTAGACAACTTTATAGTAGGCCGGCTCCAAGCAGCCCCAAGACATCCCCAACACAAACCATAAAATATTTCTACCTCAACATACAGTATACTTTAAATATCAGTGACGTGGACAACACAAGTAATAGTAGCATTTAAAAAGTTTTGTAATGCTTTAAAAACAGACATCAAAAGTTTTTTTTTCTTTACTTTATATAAGTTCAAATCAATACCTATGATTGCCCAGATTGTACTGGACATCAAGCCCATGGCATCAGAAGTCACCGAAGAGATACAGAAGAATCTGGTAAATATTTACAATATGACTTGATTTGTAGGTCTTATTATCTATGCTGTATTATATTATGTGACTGCAGCATGAAATTATTCAGTAATCAGACACTTCTGTTGAGCACATTTCATATTTACAATTCCAATCAATATAAATCGCTTCGCCATGGACCTGGTTTCTGTTACGAAATGATTGCTGCAGCTAAGAATAATCTTTTTTTTTACTTTCCCTCAAAGCACTGACAGTTTATTTGTGTTCAGGTATGTATGCAAAAATACTCTGTAGATTTAAATAAACTCACAGATAGGAGTCTGTTACTTGACTGCTAATCATTTGTTAATGTGTATTAACATAATCGTTAAAAGCACTGTGGTTTCCTAATAACTGTTTCTTAATTTACAAACCCAACAAACGTCAAGAAGGTTTTATTGATAAGGTAAGATTATACGCCCGCTCCAAAATCATTACTACTGCAAAACAGAATACATAAATTACTACTGCAAGATAAAATCAATACAAAGCTGAATTACTGTTAAAATGGACAGTGACATTTTCAAAAATGAGTTTATATATAAATTAGCAGTCCTTGCTTTCTATCCCATCTACTGGAGCTTTACCATTCTGCTTTTTTTCACTTTCAAATCATGTTCACATTTCATAAATATTCTTAGAAAATAAATAAACTGTGAGACCAATAGCATCATTTTATTTCAGTATACATGCCATTGTGATACATTTGATTAGATTCTAGTTATACCTTCCAGCTTGCCAGTTAATATGTATATGACATTGTAGCCTATATTATACCGAAGACAGGGTTTTCAGAACCATAAGGAACATATTAAATCACACAAATAGATCAGATATCAGCAATCTGACATTTGTAAAAAAAAAAAACATAGTTAAAGGGCACATAAGGACCTTTTTATTTTATTGTTTATTATTATTATTAGTTTATTTAGCAGACGCCTTTATCCAAGGCGACTTGCAGAGACTCTGAATTGTGTTACATGTTCCCATGTGTTGCTACAACTGTTTATGTAAGGTGTGTGTATTGTTTTAATTGTTTTTTTACATTTTGACCACTTTTTTAAACTTTTAAATTGCATTCCCTGCCTCAAGATGGCTTCCCATGTACCTGCATGGACCTCAAGGAACTACATTTCCCACCCTCCTCCTGCTCACTGGTAAATCCATCTTAGTTTCATATGTGAGCAGGAGGATGATGGGAAATGTAGTTCTGAGAGGTCCATGCGGGTACATGGGAAGCCATCTTGAAGCAGGGAATGCAGCTGTTTACCATTCGTACCTGAAAGTATTCTGGACTGTTCATTCAAGAATATTATTTGGTTTTATACCTAACTGCCTTTTAAAACACAATGCACAAATCCATTAAACAAATAAAACTGGCCAGGTGTTTAAATAGAATACATTTGTGTTCCAAAGCTCAACTGGCCCATGCTGTGGCAGCTTTAACAGGTCTGTTATGTACAGTGTCTATGCAGGTTTACAAATCGATTAATACCAGTGTGTTTACTGCTCCTGACATTCTACATGAATCACCATTATGATTTGGGACTACTGCAGCGACTGCTTTTATTAATATCATCCCCCCTCACTTCCTCTACCTCAGGCTCTCGGGTGTTGCGGACGGAATGGGTCAGGCATGACCTTCCCTCTGTCAAAACACACAGCACGTCTGGTCAATGAAGTCATTACATTAAAGCCGCTATACTCTTGTGCATTCTTGGCTAGGGACCCTTGACCATTTCTCATTGTTTCACCTCTGTGTTTTTCACTTGCCTTCAAGGTACATAATATGTGCAATAAACAAGAAAATGAGCTCCCTGCTATAATATATACACACACAAACACACACAATAATGTCTGTATATAAAGTGAAAAATATACGACTTACAATATTACAAGCATTGTAGAATCAAATTATCTTAAAAAGAAGGGATGCAGGCACAGCATCATAAATCCAGAAAATGTATTTGTGTTTTTGCTTCTGATTTTGCATTCATCAAGAGAAGTTATATATATATATATATATATATATATATATATATATATAGAGAGAGAGAGAGAGAGAGAGAGAGAGAGAGAGAGAGAGAGAGAGAGAGAGAGAGAGAGAGAGAGAAAGACTACTGTATAGAAATGTATCATAGGACGTCTTACCTGGAAGCTACCACAAATAGGGAGATGATGTAGTAGTTCATAACATGGGAATATTAAGTATTACACCACAATTGCATTTAGGCTGTGCTTTATTAGTGGGAAGACTTTTGTCAAGTGTAACTATTAGCAAAAAAGAACAATAATAATATAGAAACACTGGACAGCTTCTGTAGCTGTTGCCTGTTTTTCAGAGGGCTTGCACAGGTGGAACATGTCTAACATTTGGTATGTAAATGTAATCGTTCCTCTGTTTACTTGGCAATGGTATTCTATAAACATCAGAATGCATTACAGATCAGCTAAATGGTTTCTGTCCATGTAATAACCTTGACTTTGGGACTATTAAAGCATTTCTGTGTGAGCACCTAAGATTGTGTTCTGGTTTATTTGCAGTGGTGAAGTGATGCAAATACTATGAAGTGTGTCCTTGCTGATATTTATAAATACGAATTAGATTCCAATTGGGAAATTGCCTCTTAGACTGAAATAGAAAAAGTAAAGAAACATCGATAAACCATCAATAAACTATAAACCATTAATCAAAGTGTGGTGGACTAAAGGTGGACTTATTTTATTATTATTATTATTATTATTATTATTATTATTATTATTATTATTATTATTATTATTATTGTATCTTAAGGACAAGATATTCAAAAAAACTGTCCTCCTGAACTAGTTACGATCTTATTGAACACGCTCAATGAATAGCAATTGAAATATCAACTGGAGAACAATTTCCAGAGACGCATTTGAGAATGGGGTTTTAATGTGGGCATTTATCCTGGGGATTCTCTTTTAATCAACCAGTCATTCTCTCCATGGGATTGTCATAGTTTAACCCTGTCACATACATCATTACAGCTATTAAGGTTATTATTTTAGCAAATCATTAATGAACATCCAGAATAGCAAAGGGACCAAGTACTGTACAACACCTTCAGGCATTTACAGTAAAACTGTATCAGGTCTTTTATTAGGTTTGACAACTAATGCCCCGCTCCAACTGTCAAAAAAGATCTGCAGGTTTACTTATCCATTCTCCACTGGCATTATATTGAGAACAAAGTGAGAAAAAAAATCCAGATCCCAGAACTTTGACTAGCTGGCTCTTAAAGGATCCCAGTAGCACCAACAACATGGCTTGGTAGCCCGTTCCATACATTCACCGCTCTCTGTGTCAAATGTACTTTATCAGCTTCAGTTACATATTTGCTGATCCTCAAACATTACAGAGCAGAACTAGATCAATATAGTATTTCACATTCAATTTTGTTCACCTGTAGGCCCTATATATACTATAGTCTCTATTAGTTGTGGATATCAGCAGCAGTGTGGAGTAGTGGTTAGGGCTCTGGACTTTTGACCGGAGGGTCGTGGGTTCAATCCCTGGTGGGAGACACTGCTGCTGTACCCTTGAGCAAGGTACTCCACCTATATTGCTCCAGTAAAAACCCAACTGTATAAATGGGTAATTGTATGTTAAAATAATGTGTAAAAAATAATGTAATTGTATGTAAAAATAATGTGATATCGTAACAATTGTAAGTCGCCCTGGATAAGGGCATCTGCCAAGAAATAATAATAATAATAATAATAATAATAATAATAATAATAATAATAATAATAATAATAATTAGTTAAATTGACGGACTCCTGAAGTCCTTCAGTTAACGCTGATATTTAAGGAGTCTTAGGAGTAAAGGACTACACGATTGCCTGGCCATTGCATTTGCACTGCTCTTCAGCTACTGTGTAACCAGGAGGAGATAAAAATCAATAATATCTTCTTCCTTTGGAAATTCTAAACTGGCTAGGAAAATTATGTGTCATCGCTTTCAGGTTGCTGATAATATTGCCCACACTCCAGGCTGTAAGAAATATCAGTTCTTTAAAATGCAGATAGTTCCAGAGTGGGCGATTTTGGGACACATACTATACAGTCTTGTTTTTGCTCAGTGAGATTCTGTGCTTCTGTTACATAAATCAAACATTCTGGACAAGGTCAATTGATCAGGAAATTGTTGGTGATATGCCTGCAATCGAACTAAAGCAGGATAATGATGACCACGAAATTCATGGGTAAAGGGAATGGTAGCAAACACTAAGCTAATTATTTATGTGGCTGAGATTAGGAAACAGTCATTCAGTATGATACAGCATGTGTGTTCCAGATGGATTTATATCTCATCTATAGGAGAACACTATACTTTAGATTTTCACAAACATTTTAAGCCACGCATTTTTTTAAATATATTTTTTTAGTAGTACAGTGCCCCTCATTATAAAGCAGCCTTTTCTACAGTACCAGGGAACTGGTTATCAGGCAATTTGGCCAAGGCTCCCATTTGCACCATAATGCGCATTCTATCTACACTTGTATTCTCATTATAAGCCAACATACAAATAGCACAGCCTCTTAATATGGCTCCCAACTACAGAAAAGGGAAGCACTTAAATCTGAATGCAGTGAAGAAAAATGATTGATTAAACTGATTGTGTTTCCTACATTGTTTATTCAGTCGTACTTTAGTGTGCTCTATTGACAGGATGGTGGATTATCCTGTAACAGTAACGTTCCTTATTAACATCGCTGGCAGGATCAATACCATGATTGTATGAAGTCAGTAAACAATACAGACGTGTGCATACCATTCAAGAGGGGTGCGTATGCAGTAAGCTGATGTAATTTCAATGTTAATGCAGCAATGTGTCTCAATACAGAGAGTTTTTTTTGTTGCGCTTTGTCATTTATACCTGATTTGGAGCGCAATTTGCATAACTTACACAAATGAAAGCATTTACTGCTATCAATTTACCTGTTTCCATGCGCCTCTCAACTAGATGAGTCTTTGAAAGTAATGAGATTCTGTTACTTTATTGACATGATAGACCTTCAAAAATGACATAATACATTTTCAGGCAACATACTATTAGAGTCTGTCATCAAAGCTCAAGTAAATCAAATGTTGGTTTTGTGCCAAACACTGGGATTTATATCTTAATTTCACATCTAGGTACCCAGGCTGTGTTTTATCAAACTGGGGGTTGCCTTTCACAACATTATAACACCAGTATATGTGAAACCCAAGCAAACCCTTTGCAAAGCAAGGATTATCAGCGATTTGGAACAACATACAGTATATAGTGGCCTTGATATAGTAGCACCATGGTATTGCTATGGATGTATGTGTAAGTTCATACCATTTTGACACCATGGTATTGCTATGGATGTATGTGTAAGTTCATACCATTATGACACCATGGTATTGCTATGGGTAAGTTCATACCATTTTGACACCATGGTATGCTGTCCACCTGCCTTGAAGGCACCTTTTCTTTTGTGTTATTAGTTTTTTTGGTCACGCTTTATTTTAAGGGCTGCCTATTAATTATTAACAACCAGCTAATAAACATGTTAATATACATTTTTTTCTGTTAATTGTTAGTTAATATATAATAGGCTAGCTAAAACTGTAAACATGAGTCTTCTGCTCTTTCTATTATATTCTGATTTACATTGGTAGCAGATTTCTTTAAGGTTTCTTTTTTTTTCTTTTACAAATGAGCAGCCAGCAAGACAGGGTTTAAATTTAGCATCATAAAAAGAAAAGAGCCTTGAGAGAAATATTTTAATCCAAGATTCATTTTTTTGTGCTGCTTTTAAAATATTAATGTGGGTCAGGTAATGAGAAAAAGAACACAAATGGAACAAATTTGCATTTGCTTACTACAGTGGAAGCCCAAAGTCACAAGCACATTGGAAAAAGAGGGTGCTCATAAGTACAAAATGCCCTTAACTACGACAGTTATATTATCAATGATTAAACTGTATTAATCTCAGGTAATATAAGAGGACAAGGCCCCTGTTGTTATTTTTATATATTGCTGTTCTAAAATGAGTATGGACATTTAACAAAAGCTGAATTTCCCTTCGCCTTAACTATTCTTTTAAGACAGTAACCATGGTAACAGTTTATAAAAAAATAAAAAAATCTCCTCAACTGTGCAGCCAAATAAATGCTACAGACCTTGGATTCAGAAGAAGGTCAAATTTAGTGAACACCTGCCAGGTGTGCAGTCAATATACATCGAGAGAGAGAGAGAGAGAGAGAGAGAGAGAGAGAGAGAGAGAGAGAGAGAGAGAGAGAGAGAGAGAGAGAGAGAGAGAGAGAGAGAGAATGTACAGTACAGCACAGTACATCAACTCAAAGTACAATTAGACTGGAAATTCATGCATGAAAAAGCAGGAGTGGTGGTCATGTCTCAAGAGAGAGTGGTGGAGACAAACTAGTAAAAAACAAGTTTATTTTTGAACATCCTCTCACTTCTTAAAAGCTAAGGAATCTTAATCATTTCACTTTTCAGGAGAGTGAATGCAAACCCATCCAAGTGTATAAATCATTTTTATTTATTTTTTCTGATTCTGCATGGCTAATAATGCTAATAATACAAGTACAACAATAGCCAAGAAAAAGAAAGGCCAGATTTTTAGTTCTGTCTTAAAATGTTGGTAATTGCATTGATTTATGTGCAATAACAGTGCTGCTCTAAATCACATTATGATGGTCACAGCTGGACTGCATGCAAATTAGCTGGAACAGCATTATAACAGCGTCCTTGCATCTGTGCTACTGCTGTATACGTACCAATTAAGTGGTAAGTGAAGAGATACCTGCTCATTAGGAACTGATAATAGATCATTGATAAATGGTTTTAATGTTAGTGGGGGTACACTGGCAATGAGGGAATAGTTAGATCAAATGTTACTAATACCCTGGAATCAGCTATCTTATTTATACCACAAGTATTTAAAACGCAATTTAATTTGGTTTCAAGCCCTGCGCACTCAACCAGTAAGCTGTTCAGGTTTGTTTCTATCAAACCCATACAGTATCTGATTACCTGTAACTTAGCAACCGGCAAAGATTCAGGTTGAGTTTTTTTTATTTTTATTTTTTTACTTTTAACCTTTACTTTACCAGGAGGAGAACCCAGGAAACAGCAGCAGTACAAGTTCAAAAATCATTCACAAAGAAACCCAAGGGAGCGAGCACAGGTTTCTCCCCATCCATAGCTCTAAAACACTCAACGAGAGTATATCTAGTAACTCTAATAACATTCAATGACAAACGTTTCGAGATAAGTGAAAGGATTTGAACGTTCTTGTTCTCTTTTATCTGATACAATTATTAGCTAATAACTTATCAAGTGGTATAAACACGTTCACTCTATATTGCTTACATGTTTTACTGAGTGTAAATGTTTTATGACTATCCACCATTCAAAAATCAGTACACTTATTCCCTTGTAGTAGTAGTAAGAGCCACCCATGATTATCCTCGTCCTTAAAAAAAAAAAGTATTTTAGTACCATACATCCTCCTTCACGGCTGTAAATGCAAAGAGCTGTCACTGTCATCGAAAAGTAAATCACAGGGCCCACACCAGCGCCTGTACAAGTGATACCTATGTACGAACAGACAGATTGGCATCTCCAGCTGTATTCAGCATATCCCAATATTTTCTGATACTCTCAATCACTTGGTAGGAAAGAATTTCTTATGCAAGTGTTAACACTGTAAAACCCTGAAGGACATAAGGGAGCCAGCCTCCACTATCTCCCTGTTGGTGGGGATATGCATCCTCAGAGTGGGATAATAACAAGTGGTTTCATCTTAAATCCCCTAAATCAGGATGTTTGCATTCTTCTCTAACTAAAGCAGTAAAGCCACAAGTTGTCTCAACATAATATACAGTAGTGGACAACAGTTCTTACCATAACCCACAACACACTTCAATGAAATTTGGCACACGCTTGAGAGAGACGGCAGAACAGGACCATCAGGACTCAATAAAAACAATACAGAGCTGCTTTGAAGAGCTGTTATTTTCCTCTTCAATCAATTTTTCCAGAAAGACAGTGTATACTCTGTGTGATTTCACATAATGGCTTATTGAGACATAAAGAGCTAAGTTCATGAGTAGAAGGTCAGCACTAAAGGCTCCCTTATGCTTCTTAAGCTTGGAGCAGATGGAGTGGATACAATATGACTACCAAATGCAGCTTGGATAAATTGAGCATAATGACGCATGACACCACAATTTTTGGGGGGGTTTGTTTCAGTATCACTTGTTGATTCAATTTGCGTTGATAAATAACTACTGTACATCGTGATAACTGTAAAAAGTAACAAAACATAATGCATGTTGCCTTTAGCATGGCAAGTTATTTGAAAATAAGAATTTAAAGATACCGATTTCTCAAATTGTAAAGTGCAAAAGTAGCATTAAAGAAAGGAAGCTCTGCATTGCAGCAATGCACCTCAGAAAATGTCATCTGTAGAACACACCCAGTGTGCAGTTTTAGGTTTCCTAGGAGTGCAATAGTCACAGTTTTTAGATGCAGAACTCAATCCTGAGGATTTCAATGGAAGTAAAGCAGAAAATAACTAATAAATAAGTTGCTCTTGTCAGTTCTATCTATTGTTTACAGGGGCTATATCATTTGACAATTTATTTTAATGACATGTTGCTAGAGGAAAGCTTTAAGTCATATTGTAAAGTTATTATAGATTGTATTATGCCGTACAATAGTTACCCAGTCATAACATATTATTATTGTAATCTAAAAATATTGTTAAAAACGTAATTTATAACATAATCTAATTGAAGTCTTTACATTTGCTTTAACACATATCACCGGAGACAAATCAGTTACAGATCCACTGGAATTCATATGAATATAATAAAACACTCACAATGTGCGGTAGCTGGAAAAGGTTTTACATTGAGCTTTTCTATTATAACGGTACATCGTGCTATTTGCATAGTTGGAGCCCCTTAGCTCTACAGTGGGTACTGGGTAATCTTTATTGAAAGCAGAGGTGGTTCACTATACATCCCAGATAATGTACTTGGCATACAGACTGGAATTGGGTATGATTCACTTAAGAGTCCTGTTCAATTGTGTGTTCGATTTGCAAAGCTAAAATCACAGTGTTGCAGGGTTTTCCTGTTTTACTAAATTGGCAGGCTGCCCTAACCTATTGTTGCAAGAAATAACATTAAAAAGGTAAGAGATGATTGTAATTACTAGAGCACAATGCCCTTTTAATGTTCTTTAAAGGGAACAGCAAATATACGTACTTCCAATTTGATGATTTTTCAAAATGAACATTTTTGTTAAAGATATCTTACTAGAGTCTGAATGAATTAATACCAGGTGTTACTCCATCTAGCTTTTATTAAATTATTTGCTTTAAATGCATGATACAACATATATCTATATTCATGTGTGTTCAAAACAATATATGGCTATTGATAACAAATTATATTGCTACAGTGTTATAATAAATGCTATATTTAATACAGAACACAATATGAAGCTGGTAGTGTCATTACAATAAAATGTTACCCTTTGTTAATACCATTGGCACCTTTAATAACATGTTTATAGAAGTACCTTATGTGAGACTGCAAGGTAATAGAATCTGTGCCCACCTCATAATATTAAAATCAATGAAAGCATGTTGCAGACTGGCTTAACTGCTTTATACTAGCAAAATAATAATAATATTTACACCACATTTGCAGCGCAGTTAGTTGACAGCGAGTGCTGCAGTGCAGTACTGTGTACAGGGCAGCAGTGTGGAGTAGTGGTTAGGGCTCTGGACTCTTGACCGGAAGGTTGTGGGTTCAATCCCAGGTCGGGGACACTGCTGCTGTACCCTTGAGCAAGGTACTTTACCTAGATTGCTCCAGTCAAACCCAACTGTATAAATGGGTAATTGTATGTAAAAAAAATAAATAATAATAATAATATGTAAAAAATAATATAATTGTATGTAAAAATAATGTGATACCTTGTAACAATTGTAAGTCGCCCTGGATAAGGGCGTCTGCTAAGAAATCAATAATAATAATAATAATAATAATAATAATAATAATAATCTAGCAGATGCCTTACCTGTGTCCTTTCCACATTTACAGTGCAATCTTGAAGTCAGAGAGGCAGCATTATAAATACAGAACCGGGTCAAACGTGTAGAAACTGTTGTACATTCATTACATTAACCATGTGAAAGAATAGTCAAAATAGTGGGCCTCTGGGTTTTTATATAATTTGAGAGCCAGCTTCAGAATTTGGCTCTACCTGCCCTGGTCAAAGAGTCCTGGTGGCCTAATTTGTTTGTTGGCAGGAGGGTGACGTGGTGGCAACATAATCCAGGAGATCCAACACATGCTTTGTCTTGAGAATGATAATGTAAAAACTGCTGGAACACTGAATCGATAATTCAGAACTATACATATTTTTTGTATGTTTTAGTTTGCTACAGCATACTTGTGCAAGTATCCTAGGATTATACTGTTTAAATTCACTGGATAAGTCAATTATCCTTGGGAAGCCCCAAAGCAGTAAATGCTCTCATGTTTACCCTTTGACAGACATTGACAGTAGTTACTGTCTAGACTTAGGCAGGTTTATCCCTGAGCTTGAACCCACAGAGGACTGTGTTGGATATCAAGTGCTGAGGAGCCTGACCATCTTCAAACTCACAAGGGTACCTGACAAATGAACCTGAAACTACAAGCAACTAAGTAAAACTAACATTACAGTATATTTTAAATCAGGACCCATATCTGGTAGGGTTATTTAGGCTCAGAGATTTCTAATTAAAAGTAATTGAAACAAAAAGTAAAACTGAAAGCATCCTGATTAAATATTATACATGATATAAATTAAAGCACCATCTGGCTCAATCAGCCTAATCCAGTAGCTCCACAACCACCTCCTAAATCACACGCTGCACACAACATATGTGCTATAGGAATATAACCTACCTCTATTAGAGGACAGACCCCCACCCTAGAAATATGCCCTGGTAAAATAATGTGCGCCATGCAACAATCCTGGCTGTATAGAACCCCGGGGACCACAGTGAAGTCATGAAAATGCTCAAGTCTACAGAGGTCTACATAAGCAAAAGGTTGAGAGCAATTAAAGGGTAACAGGATCGGTTCTGCACTCCAGAAATGTGCAGCACAGATCACGCTGCCTCTCAAAGCACCACAAGGGAATGTTTTAGAATTCTATTATAATGAGCTGCCCCAGCACAAACTAATAGGAATGAATAAATAACAAGCGCATTAGGCATTATTTTGAGATTGCAAACTCTACACAGAATGTTTATGGCACTAAGCTGAAATGAAATCCAGTTGAGCAGTAATTTATTTCCCCCGACATGTATAATTTTAATATATATATATATATGCAAATTGCTTTACACAGTTGCAGTGTCTTACACAATTGTTATTACTGCAGTGATTCAATGAAAAAATACTACTAATGAGAGAGTGGAATTAAAAGACTGTTTCTGTTATTACCAGAGTGAAATATTACTTTATTTATGCAGTGAAAGCAATTATCTGATAGCACTTGTGTCTCTTCTTATGGAAACCAGTTAAGTCAAACTAATAAAATGGTTTATTCTTACATGTATTTTTAGTAATCCGTTTTTGTCGGACTGTATTAATGCAAATCAGTCACATCACACACAGGTACAGTACCAGTTCATTTCCACATTACCACCTCCTGGCATGCACATAGGTTAAAACGTACTGTTCTAATTCACCTGCTTACAGCATTCACATAGCGAATACAGGCTACTGAGCAGCTGTATCATTTCTGACTCCAGGCATTTCACACAAGCCCTGAAGCAATAACAGAATCTTGTATTTCATATTTCTCGAAGGAGCAGGAAGCCGGTATTGGACATAATTAAGTTTTATGTTATCTATACAATTACATAATATTACATTCAGAAGGCTGCCATAAATATGTAAAACCTAGTTATTTCAAATGTGATATTAAATAACTGGAAATTCGCTTTGGTTTGAAGTAAAGAAAATACATGCTCCTGCTCTATTTTTGTCAGAACTACATCGTTCCGTTCTCTGATCAGTGCCTATGATCTTGATTTATTTCATTGCACAAGTGATAACTGCACTCAAATCGGTTTCTCAGGCAGGACCACTCGAGGAATTTACTGTATGATAGTTAACCCTTTCAGTCCTGGCAGGACCTCAAGGTCCCACCTTATCTTAGCATTGTACTGTATGTTAATATATGCCGTTGGAAATTGCATTGGAACTTCATAGGACTCCTAGGTCCCAATCTAAGGTGGTGTATAAATAGATGTAAAAAATTCCTGTTCTCATGCATGCTCAAAAAAGAAGTTTATTCTTCAGCTTGCCAAAAATAATTTGGGACTGAAAGGGATGAAAGAGTGAGTAGCGGGGTTCTGAAAAATATAGCGTTCCTTTTTCATTTACTGTTTAAATAACGTGTCTGCCATTTTTATTTTCATTGCTAACATCCTAACAACTTTTTACAAAGGATTTCTTCACCACAACTCTTAAGCTTATTGTCAATTCCTGATTAATAACTCTATTATCTTCAACAACCAGCAAGACAGAAAACTCTATCATGAAATAACATGACCCATCTAAGTCAGCATATACTGCTGTTCCAGGGTCACGCATTGACAGCTTCAGGTAGCATGGGTCTAGGCTTTCTTCCTACATGTAAATTATGTTAAAGCATTGTTAAAAAAAACAAATTATGTGAAGGGAATTGAATCCCTCCAGTGAATCTTTATTTTTTTCCTGTGCTTTAAAATAGAGTAATTCAGAAATGAATGTAATGTAAATGAATATGAGAGGCTTACACAACCATATGGATTTAGTGTCTTAGAGAGGATTAAATCTCCTGATATTTACAGCTTTAATAGGATCCTATAACCAACACCTCATAAAGCCTCCACTGATTTGCCCTTAGTCCGAAACTGCGTCAGCAATTTCCAGCAAAATTATGTTCCTGAATAAATGTTGTTATTCAGATTTTTGTCACACACTTTTGTCTAATTAGAAATTAAAACATAGCTTTCTGATAGCTGGAGGAAGCCAAGGGTACTTTGCTAATTGATATTCATAGCTATGTTTGCCAACCCCTTTCATAAATGTACCGAGGGAAAAACTAAATGTGCAAAGATCACAAAAAAAATCAACTTTAAAAAAGCAATTTAATATATATATATATGTGTGTTGTCACCGACTCATATCCACCTATAGTAGTTCTGTTTTGTTTTTAGAAGTGCACAGAAATTAATACAGCAAGATATACACTGATAATTCAATGGCAGCTGTCTTTGGACAAAACACTGATTCCCCAAAGAGGAGAACAAAGCTCGCCTCGGAACAGCTGGAAAACCTGGTAACTGAAGCAGTGAAGAATGATGCCAGACTGTTGAGAAATGGTTTGGAACAAGATAAAAGCCGGTTCATGATAAAAGGAGACATGAACATCGCTTGTAGAATACAAATAAGCCAAACAGAAATGATCAAACTAAACATTTTTTACAGCAACATGCCACCTATAGTATGCGTAGTATGATCTGCTTTAATAGATGAAATAGATGCTTGACACAGATCACTGCTAACAGGGAGATGTGCCGTACAAGGATTAGATACAGGTACATCAACTTTCTGAATAATTTTTGCTTATCACTGAAAGTCTGCATTTCGATTTAAATATGTAACTCCATCAAGTACGTGTTCAGTCAGGTAACTCATGTGACAACATTAGTACATTATACATATTTTTACACTACATTCTTTGGCCTTTGGCCTTGCCTTTTGAAGTACCCCTGCCCATAAATTAGTTTGCAGATAAGTGTAGCAGCCAAAAAACCTGGTGGAGGCTTGGGAGGAGAAGACGACCTCTGGAGCACAGCAGGGATGTAATAGATTGAGGTAAGATATAAATCCCTTCCGTGCCAATCACTGGATGTATTGTTTATCCAATGACAAATAAGATACTAGCTATTCGACAGACAATTTGCTGTGGTTTTGGAAGCACATTAAAACATGCTTTACGTGACCTAAGGTTAAAAATGAGTGCCCTGCCTGAACCATCGCTTTGCTTAATGGAAGTATGTGACGTTACCCGATGTAGAGAAAATTAGACATTGCCAAAAAACATATATTTATGACATTGCTATGAGGTTTGCCACCCAGCTTCATCTTGTCAACAAATACCACCAGCAGATTTAGCCATCTTGTATGGATTGGGTATGAGAATATGAAGCACACAACAGACCCTAATCCTTCATCTGAACAACCTCGACTATCCAGTGAATTATTGTGTCAACCTTGCTCTATCTACAGTAAGGGCACACCCCCCCCAGGCTTGTACACCCTGATTAATAAACCTGCAGGAGGTGATGGAGTCCAGCAACACTCAATATAAACATTGCTTGGTGCACACTCAGCTGCAATGTTTGATTTAGTGTCACTAAGGGCTGTAATGGAGGAATGGTTTCAGAGAATATATGAGGTGCTTCAGCTGCTCCCTGTATACTTGGACTGCCACTGTAAAAAAGCAAGGTGGTTGAGCAAGCTTAAGCTTCTGAATTTAAAATGCTGGAAGGGAAACAGTTGATCACATACTATGCAGAAAACAGAAGCAAGGCACTAACTATTTGAGATATAAATTAAGCATAAAGGGAGTGGTTACAGTATAACTGTAACCTATTGTAGACTAAGCAGATGGGTTCGGAATCATTGCTTCTGCATTAAAAATCATGACATGTCACACAGGAACTCTACATATAGGTGTTGTACTCCTTTCAATCGCCATACTCATTACTACACAGAACATTGGGCTAGAATGATATTATCTAACAGATGGCTTTGTCACCACAATCATAAATGACTAAAGTAAAAAGGAAGAGCATAGTCTATTGTTAAATCAATGTAATAAGTCAAGTTAATACGTTAGGTGTAGGTTGTCTCTTTTCATATAAGAGATATGGACCACAGGACCACAAACGGAGGCTGAGATGACTGCTTGAACTGCGTGAAGTGACGCACCTAACACACGACACATTAATCCTTAAAAATGATTAATATCACTTACTGAAGACCCATTCTACCCCACCCCCCCCCCCCCACCCCTGTTATTGAGATCATTCCTGTATATGGAAAATGCGAAAGAGCCATAAAAAGGGAGTACACAACTGAGGTTTAACTGTTTGGAAAATCAAGCAGAATTAAACAGGTGTAAATCCATGCAACTTTTCCAGCAGTATAGCAATGTGATATAACCAAGGCCCTTTTTTTTTTTTTTTTTTTACGGACTATATTAACTTTAATGAACTGAAAGCCATAGAAGGTCTTTGGAAGATTTTAAAGAATGCCTTCTCCAAACTGTCCTAAAGGGAGGTGAGTGGAGGACTGAATACAAGCAACTGACCAGATCCTGAAATAATCCCAAGGGATCTTCCTTAAAGAAATGTATTCCTAGTCATTGTTAAATAATAAATATGAGTCTCGATTGAGGAAATATTTCACTTTTTGTCCATAACCTGCACAACATTTTTTTCTTCTTTTTGAATTACAAAGACTACAGAAGGATCAACACTGAACATGAGTGGGACCATCTTGACAGTGAACTGACAGAAACTGAAGCACATTCTCCTGGACATCTGGGAAAACCACATTGATTTTAGCAGCCCCAATAAATAATAACAATAACAATAATAATAATAATAATAATAATAATAATAATAATAATAATAATAATAATAATAATAATAATAATAATAATAAAATCTTTCTTTCTTCCTTCCTTTCTTTCTTTCTTTCTTTCTTTCTTTCTTTCTTTCTTTCTTGACCTGGGTTTCAGGAAACTCATTAATAACAATTATACTGACTGAGACTACTGAACGTTTCAGATAGCAGAATGAAGATGAGATATCAATTTCCGTTCACAAGTACATGAAGTATGCCCATTGCTATCTATTAAACACAGTAATTGATATATAGGCATAGTGAGAAACACACACATACAAGTTTCTTCACTCTAAGTTATGGTTTATTGCCCGCCACAACCGCACTGAGGCTGTAGCAGTTATTTAACTGCCATAATTTTACAATAGATATTTACAACCGTACAGAGACATTTGCCAGCTGTAGGGGTCCATAAACACAGATGTCAAATTGACGATTTTCTTTTTAATAGGTTTTTTAATATTTATTTTATTTAATCTGCTGTTTTATGCTTTTCAGACATTTCCATAATTGTGGTGTGGTTCTTATGACCAAATAGGAGATTATATTAATTAATTTTCAGGAAAATAGGTGCTAATTTGTATTTTGTTGGAGAAAGTATTTGTTCATTTTGCAAGACAATTCTTAAAACATTTAAGTAAAATCCAAGCCCAATACTCTGCTGATAAGGCAACATTTCAAAACCAAATTCGACTAAGAAATAACATCAGTGGAGATGCCAGACCTGATGTATAAGAATGGAAGAAATGAAAGCAAATGCAGGAGATGTAGGCAATAAAATAGGAAATCGAATGCCTGGAAATTAAGTACTGCACTGTATAGATATGTAAGCATGTACTTGCATTTAAACATGACAGGGTTTATTTAAATTATCTAAACAGCAGTGAATCTTAATACTGGAGCCCTAAAATGTAGAAACTTCATTTAACTGTATTTTGCTGTATGTAGCAATGTTAGTATAAATCACCCCTTAGAGAAAAGACCAGCAGGATTACAATGAAAGGGGTTAATATTAAGATGTGCCCCTGTTTATATCATTAAAATAGACCCCATAGCATATAGATTCACAGGCAACACAGCACATAAACGGTGGCTACAACAGTCAACACCAAATAGACAGAATACCTGTATTATACTTTGCAGGTAGCAACAATAGTTATTGTGTGAAACACCATTAGAATTCATGTTAGAAAATTGCCATAACACCAGTTACTGCCAATAACCCTCTGACATTAAAGGAAATTAAAATTGACTTCCCTTTAAACGCATCACCTCACAGAACCCTCAACCTACTAATAACCCGCAATTGCAAGAAGCAATTAGTGTCTTTACAGAGCAAAAGTGGACCATTTAAACACCTTGACTGGGAAACGGTTACAGAGAGTATCATTAACCCCTTCCCCAACTGGTGTACTGACCATTGTTTATATCAATTGAATAGATGTTAGAGGTGTCAGACAAGTGAGAAGATAGTGTCAGGGAAAGCCCTATAGAAAAATTATCCCAACTGCTCTAACACATCAGTGTCATTATTCTGCGTGCCAGGGTCTCTCAGCCACATGTGAACTGCCAGATGACTTTAATTCCGAAGACATTCAATATGTTTGCACAACCTCCTTGATCACAATATTGAGCAATCTACAGTATAATACCGTGTGATACATTACAAAGCTTTTGAAAACAGTTACTCAAATCTCATATTGCTGTGTTGCACATACCTATAACAGGACATATCCTAATGCTCATTTTGCAGACACTTAAAAAGCGTCTTTCCAGGGTGAAAACTGCAGGGTTCTTTTTTTTTAATCACAAGAAGGTTGTAGAAAGCTGTTTGAGAACCCTGCAAACATTACAATGAATCAGTTCTTCAGGGTTTCTGTGAACCGTAATCACCTCGCTGTAAGCGATTGCAGTGTCACAGTGCACAACATTAAATCACCATAAAAAATGTGCAACTTGGACCTACAGCAGCAATAAAAAGCATTTGGAATACAATCCCCTAACAGACAAGAGTATATTGCATACTAAAAGTTTGTTCTTCCGGAATGCTTCTGTAATCTACTATTCCACTATTCCCCTCCTTGCTTAACAATATTGTATTTTTTTTTACCAGATTTTTATTTTGTCATGCATTAGAAAACATGCTGCTACGAAAAAAGAAAAAACAACCCACCACTATAAAGAATAAGCTCCCAAGGCATCAGGTCGTGTATCTCTAGCTGTCAGCTAAAACAAAACAGCACTGGAATCCCAAAAGACACCTTTGGCATCTCTACACTTAATTGGCATAAACTGACAAGACTGCCAAATCTAATGCAAAAGCATCCCTGAAAGAAAAATTCTAGAATGCTGCATTCCCTCCATTAATGATGAAAAACACAACATTGTACGATACATTACCAGATGCATAGTGCCGCTTCTTGGTCACCTGCAAAGCCAGGAGATCTTGCTGTTAATATTCCTCAGTGCAGGCTTAGTTTTCTAGTGTGAAATCTCTGGTGAATCTGAGGGCTGGAAAACCTTTTGAGTTCAGCGCACTGCAAGCATCAGAAAGCCTCAAAGAAAAAAAATTACAGCAGCCCACAGACAGCGAGATGAGAAACTTCTGGCTCCGGTCCAGCTCAGCATGGAACTCGCTGTAATGCTGTAATTTAGAGACAAACTGGAATGGGAATGAAGGGAAACTTGGATTTGCAAAAGGGATTACATCACGCTTTAGTGGCTGCTCCATAATATGCAGGCTGAGTCTCCCTCTCATACTGCCTCATTTTGACCACTCATGATGGAATCATTCAGACTGAAAATGCATGTCAGCACTGCTCTGGCTTGTTTTTCATGTATTAACAATTCAGATTATCTTGCTGGGTTGTTGGCTCTGTATTTCATTTCAATTAGTTTCTTTACATTAAATAAGTCCTGAGAGCTGTGGACACCTTGTTTAATTTATGCACAGAATTGACTTAACAGCTTAATTTACCATACATTAACAAACTATGTCCTTAAAAGGATTCCCTGTCCTGCATTAATATAAACAATATGATGCATGGTTCTGAATATATTATCACATGATAATATGTCTTGAGAAAAAACAACTCAAGGCTATTATAGTGTGATAATATTATTTTCCATATTTTATTTTATATATTCTGTTTCTTAAAGCATAGAAAAGACATTTAAAAACAAACTGCCGCCATTATCACTCTCGGGTGTTTGTCCAAGTCTTTTTCGGGTACCTGGTGAAGATCTCTTGTTTCTCCCACCGAACACAAATACAACCTTGTGAGGTTTATATCAGCACTTTTTCGTTTTCTTGCTCTTTTAAAAACACCTCATTAAATACTTCTGTTATTGGTCGGAACCTCATTGTTTCTGAGTTCTCGTTATTGTTTGGTTAAATGTCCATGTCTTTATTTTTTAATGTATTATTTATTCTCTGTGCTTGTTGTTATGAGAGTGACAATGCTGACCTGGGAGCTTCATGGCTTAGGAACTTGTATATTATAGGAATATATTTTTTGCACGTACTACCTACATATGTACATCATGAAGATAACAAAGACATATGTTTCCATGGCAACATAGAATATGAACAATAACTCAAACATTAATAACCAAACTAATTCATACAGCTTGTCTCATGAATCAGTGTGATGAAGCATTATCTAAAGGTAAAAAGATCAGATTTTTGTGGGCATTAAAAGGTCTGACTGGTTGGCTTTGAGTGACCTTCTAATTTTTTGGCACACACTGTAAAAGAGACTTTAAATAATATGATAGCAAGATCTGCATTACACACTTCCAGTATTACTGTACAGAACTGATATTACCGATCTCCAGAATACACACAGATACTAATCCATGATCCATTATACTGTATAGTGCATAGGAAGTAAATATGTTCAATTATTTTACACAGTACAGTGGTATAAGTATGTAGCATGTAAATTACACTGATTCATATTCATGTATGGAAAACTGTTAATGACATCATTAGGACTGCAGTCCTTTTTCTCATAACTGAATGATTATTTGGGAGCCTCAGTCTGGTATGAGCTATTCCCATCTTGAAACAGCTTATAATTCACTATGTATAAATATGGAGAGAGCTTGTATGTGTAACTAAGAAATATTTGCAATTAACGTGCATCAGTGTCCATTCATGTGTATTTGTGCATGGTAATTGAATAAATCTAAAATAAAATGAAAAAGTGTGCATGAAAACAATTTGTAGCAGGAAACCAAACTGGAAATGAACTGGAAATAAAATAATATGCAATTAAAAATATATTAGGCAGAAATCCTGGGAGGCTCTCCACATACCCTGCCATGAATATCTGAACCTGCATGCAGAGAGAGGGAGGAGTTCTTTGATTAAGAACAAGTCTGGGGAACAGGTCTCAAAAACAGATGGAGTCCCCCGGTAGAACACTGCCTAATAGAACACTGCCACAGTTCTGGAATCATACAGTAAACTTCATTTATTGGAGTAAAACAGCAGAGTATATCTGAGCTGTGATAGATATTGATTAGACGTTGTAACCTATTACCTATTCGATTTAATGTTTGCGATTCCAGTTTTTCAAGCTTTGCTGCAGCTGACAGATATGGAACAGTTTATCATGCACCGATGAAAATGTTTACATATATCTTTCATTACCACTTCTATTACAGTGAAAGATATTGGAACAAATGAATGATTGCTGGCAAAAAAAACAAAACAAAACAAAAAAACAGCAGGGTGTATTCAATTCATGGAAACAGTGGATTACCTATATAGCATAGTCATTTTAATCATTAAAATAGTTCCTATTTCTACCTACAGAAATAAACTATAGAGACTAACTTGATTTCCATAACCTTGGAACCTTTATTAATTATTTAATCAGTAGTAGTATTTAGATCCGTGGTGTTTTTTTTTTCATATATTTACACACTATTGTTCACATAATACACGTCCAACTGCACAAAGAAGAATCTATTCTTGTTTCATCCATTTTACACTTCAGAAACATCTGTGAAAAGCACAAAGGGAAGATCAAATGTTCTATAGAAGTGAAAGAGCAATATTCATCCGCAGTGGAATACTGTTTCCTACTTTCACTGGGAGTTTAACCAATCTCTCTACTCATCATCCTGATAGTGTGATCTTCAATATGTCTGTTGTTCTCCTGGAGCGTTACCGGAGAACAAATAGCAGGGGATCTTCAACTCCTACCACGCCTCGAGTGTCAACACTATAGAGGGGACATATACATACTATATCATAAACCAAGGGCTTATAAAATGTTTTTTTTTTTTCATTTAATAATGCATAGGTAAGTCTGTTGTTCTCTTGGGCCTTGGAGCTGGATTGAAGTTAGTTCAGACTATTTCAATTGTTTCCACTTGTAGGATCAATGGCATTGCCGACTACTTTACTAACAGTATGCATGCAAAATCTAAAATATGAAACCAATTATAACAAACTCTTGATTAAGAGTGGCTGTTTCATTTTGAAAGTTAAACATTTAACACAGACAAAAAAAACACTTTACTGAATTACATTGGAATGGGTTTCCATTACAGGGTCTAGCCCGGCTCATTAATGCTGAATGTCTTTTTGAAAATAATCTAATGAAGCCGACACATGATTAAAAAAACATTCATGTTTTATACCATCATCGGTGAAGGCTTTTAGCCAACAAACAATCCCATTTAGCAATCTGTGAATTGGAGAGCTAGATTTAGAGTCCCTGAATGCATGTCTGCACAAAGGAGGAACCGGACATTTCTAAAGACATTCTGTCCAATAAATTCATTGAAACTCATACAGAAAACCTGGATAGACACTCAGCTGAAAAGCAGAGTTCCTCAGTTCTCGGGCATGCCCAGAATACAATTTGTCCGCTCTTGGGAGCTAATTAAAGAAAAGAACACTTGCTGGAAATTCCACCATCTGTAAAGCCCAGTGTGTTGCTCTTTTGAATTTGAATCTGCCACTCCAATGAGAATATGATCTGCTAAGATAACTTGAAGTTTTACAAATTTGCGGGGGTTCCCGAGTGGCACATCCGGTAAAGGCAATCCGTGTGGAGCACAGGATGCGCCCTATAGCCTGGGCATCGCTGTTTCGAGTCCAGGCTATTCCAACGGGGGGGGGGGGGGGGGGGGGGGGGGGGGGGGGGGGGTGGAGGGCTTAGGTCGGCCAGGGTGTCCTTGGCTCACCACACACCAGCGACCCCTGTAGTCTGGCCGGACCCCTGCGGGCTTGCCTGTAAGCTGCCCAGAACTGCATTGTCCTCCGACACTGTAGCTCTGGACCGGCTGCATGGTTGGCCTGCAGAGTGAAAAGAAGCAGTCAGCTGATGGCACATGCTTCAGAGGACTGTTGTATGAATTTGCAACAAGTTTTAAATAATTTGTTTTTAAGATGAACAATTACAAAACCTAGATGTGTGCAATTTGGGCCTACAAGTGCACCTTCTGAAGGAAATGGATGCATAACTTTCTAAATACTTATAGATAAGCCAATATTTATTTACATGTGCTGTATCAGCTGTATTTAAACAAAATATATAAAGTCATATTTACTATCCAGCCTTGCCTCACTTATTTTCTAGACTGATTCATATATTAAATATGTACTGCAGACTCATAGTGGAAAATTAAATGCCTATGGTATTATAGTCCGCTGTCGGTAACAATAATTGGGTAAATAATTTTCTACTATAGTCATCCTCGCCAGTCCATATATACTATATATAATAAATATGTACTCTGAGGCAGTGTGGTCCAGTGGTTAATGTCCAGGGCTTGTAACCAAAAGGTCCAAATCCCACCCTGCCACTGATGGTCACCAGTTCAAATCCCAGCTCTGCCACTGACTGACTCACTGTGTGACCCTGAGCAAGTCAATTAACCTCCTTGTGCACCATCCTGTAGATGAGATTTTGAATCAATGTTCTATTGTAAGTGACTCTGCATATAGTTCACAGTCTACCTCTGTAAAGTGCTTTGTGATTGTGGTCTATTATATACTGTATATCACGTTATATATATATATATATATAAATTGATACACCCACACAAATTATGTCTACAACAAATGATTTACAGCAAAGGGTCTGAGTGAGAAAAAGTGGGCAATACAATCCCCAGCCTTGCTGTAAATTATTTGTTGTTGCTATAATTTGTGCCAGATAGATGCACCATGATTATATAGAAGATGCACAGAAATATATACCTAGCTTTATATATTTGCTTGCTTGTTTGCATTACCAGTATTGCATGACTTGCTCTTCGCTGCATGACGGTTTCTTCAAAGTGTTGTTTTCTGTCCCACTTTGGAGTCACATTAGCAGAGACAGTGATGTGTTTCTGCTTTGAGCTTTTCCCTGAGCATCAGGTGCTGAGAATCTCAATTGATTTTTGGATCTTCCTTTAGCCCATTGAAGTAATAATAGTCTCCATGAATTTAAAAGAGCTCAGCCAATATGGTGATAGGAAAATGCAGAGGCACATTTATATACAGGAAATCAGCAGCACTTTGATCTTTTAAACTAGAATAATTAAATAAATATGTACAAATAAGCTGCCAGATGTGTGTGTTTAAATTAAAATTTCAACCACTTTATTTTTTGAGTTTTTATTATTATGGTTGTTTTATAAAAGCACTGGCCATTTTAAAAGCATTTCTGAAGGCACTATTATTACCTAATATATAAGTGACTGTACGACTTGAAAACAAGCGCATTGCATTGCAATACATAACAGGATTGGTCAATGGTATGCATAAAAATGAGTTTTGAATTTCTTCAAAGAAAATGGCATACGCTTTTCAGCACTGCATTAACATAATATAATTCCTTACGCTTAGGGTATTTAAAGTGAAATAAAAGGGAATTACTATGTTTGTTCATAAATTTCAATGAAGCAGTATTGACAGTTATAAAACAAATCAGTTGCTATGTTCTTATGCACAACCTACATTATAGATGCAAGTGTCACAAATGCTTCTTTACACAAGTGAGCAGCAAATAAATGTTTATAGTAGGACTATTTTCAAGGGATGCTGACTCAGACATGCCTGCATGCTAAAAATCCAATTTCTTTCAAAGGGTGTGTATTCATTTTATGAAGTTGTAAAAAACAGCCTGTGCTACTAAATTATACAGTACTGCCAATATGCTATGTGACCTCTGGATCGTCATAACTCATACTGACACTTAGATTTTTTTTTTGTACAGCCATACATTACATTTATATATATATATATATATATATATATATATATATATATATATATATATATATATATATATATATATATCCCCTGCCCAAACAAAATGCATTATAAAATAAATTGAAAACTTAACATGGTACAATTATGCACACAGTGACTGAAGGGGATATATATATATATATATTATAATGTAATATACTAGCTAAAATGTACTGCACATTCACAGGAATGCATAGCATAGTAAGTTATTTGTTAGACTTCACTGTTGGTTCGGTTTAATTCGTTGCTGTCGAGCCTCTGACAATGTCCGCTTGACTTGTGTTCCCTGTTGATCCCCAGGATATACTTTACCTCTTCCATGGCCCATCTCATCTTCAGTCTGCCCTTGAGGGGTCCCCAGGGAGAATGGGCAAGTTGTAAGTATATGAAATCTAACTTGGTGCCACTTTTTAATGAGCACTGTGGTGCAAACTGGCCGAATGAGAAGACTTATTGTTGGTTTACGGTGTTGTAAACCTCAAATTGATTCGTTCGGTAGATGAAAATGCCAGAAACGGCACATTACTAAAGAAGTGCCTGCCTTAACCTATTGGTAAAGTGATGGAATTACACACAGTGTTGATACATTACTCTGGAGTGCATTACAGTAAATTCAATTACACAGGGGTGTAAGATAAAAAAAAATACATAATAATAAATAAAATGATGGGGACACAGTGGACAAATATCTATTTAAAAATAGGTTTCTTGGCTTCATTAAAATGCATGACAATCTCCCAATGAGTATAGATAGATCTCAGATGTGCACAGAAGTTTATGAAGACCAGTGATTTTACATGACGTTAAAACAACCAGTGATTGCTGAATTATCTTCATCATTCTTGGGACAGAGGATTCCTGCCTGATACTAAAGCTGCATTGCACTCTTTAGATTACAATACACATTTTAATTACATCTCAGCATATTAAAAAGTATGTATGTGCAAACAAATGATAAATGCCCGAACACAAGATTTTCAATGAAATATTTTTATCTTTTTCAATTCAACCAAGAATGTTTAAATCCAGCATGCCAATTTAAAGGTGAATCCTCAGTGGATTGGTGTGTATAGATTTTGAGAAGAAAACGGCCAAGTATATATGTATGTATATATATATATATATATATATATATATATATATATATATATATATATATATATATATATATATATATATGGCATTTCGCTGTGCTATATGCTAGTCCATAATCTCTACATCAGTATGAGAGGCAAAATGAATCTGACCGCCAAAAAGCATATACAGCAAACAAAATAAACTATTGGAAAGATCTGGTTACCTTAAGCAGAAAAATAGCCCAGAGAATACCCTTGACCCACAACTTCTTAATAAATAAGCATTTACACCTACCACTAAACTAATTAGATACAACATGCATTTCTTATGTATAAACCAAAAGCTCCTACAAAATGAACTAGTGAAACAGGAGGAATTTACCACATAACAAGCGCCTGCAGGTACTAAGCACACAGCAAACCCTCACAAGTCAATGAGATGTGCTGACTGATAAGAACTAAACATACATGACAAATGATAGGAATGAGGAGAGACAGTTTGGCCCATGGAGGCTCATTCGTTTCTTGAACATCATTAACCCCGAGGCACAATTGAATTGTTTCCTGAGTGACCCCAGTTTAGATAACACCTGGTAATCCATTCTGTATGTCAGGCTATTCTCATACTAATATAGTATGAGAATACAAATATATATATATATATATATATATATATATATATATATATATATATATATATATATATATTGGTGTTTTTTTTCCCCAATGGAAATGTATAATTTCTAGAAAAATTTCAAAAACAAAGAATTTTAGGAAAAATCTTTTTGTAGCAAAAGTTTGGCTTTTGTGGAGAGGAAAAAGAAGTAGATGTCTACAATTATTTATTTCAGCAATTTGTTAGAAAAACTAATTCAAAAGTATTCATACTCCTTGATGCTATGACAGTATTGTCTACAAGGTGCTAGAAATTTCAATATGATAATGCAGAACCTAATTCTAGAAAAGTCTAGAAAATGCTGGATTGTAGGTGAACATTCTTAGAGAGTATAAAAGGGTTAGGCATAGGATAATTGCTGTCATTACCAATAAGTCAATATGGGAAAAAGTAAAGAGCTATCTGAAGACCCAGAAAATTATTTATTGTCATAAAGCTGGAGAAGGATACAAGAAGATTTCCAAGCATTTGAGTATCCCAATTTCAACTATTGTTTCTATTATCAAGAAGTACAAGACTCATGGTGCTGTCACAACGCTCCCTCGGTCTGGAAGAAAGAAGGTTTTTTCACCAAGAACAAGTAAAAGAATTGTGAGGAAGGTTAATAACAATTGAGATTGACTGCCAAAGATATTCAAAGTGAATTGGCTGCAGGTGGGACTGTGGTTTCCATTTCAACCATAGGTTGAGTATTGCATGGTGAAGGTCTCAATGTTCACAGGCCAAGGAAAAAGCCACACTTAGGAAAATGTCACAAGGACAATCACTTAAAGTTTGCAAAATGGCATTTGAATGATGGATATGAGTTCTGGTCAAAGGTTTTATGGAGTGATGAAACAAAAATCGAGCTATTTGGTCATGCTGATAGTTGTTACATTTGGAGAAAGTCTGGTGAGGCGTACAAAGAAAAGAACACCATACCCACTGCCAAGCATGGAGGTGGTAATATCTTTCTATGGGGCTTTTTTTCCTCTAATAGCACAGGAAATTTAGTTCCAAAGCACACATCAAAATCTACTTCAGAATGGTTAAAGAAGAATAAAATCAAGGTTCATGGAATGCCCTAGTCAAAGTAACAATCTAAATCCAATTGAGAATCTTTGGTATGAGTTGAAGAAGGCGGTGCACAAGAGAAGTCCTCGGAATTGGAATGATTTGGAACAACTGTCGTCAAAAATCACTAAAGAATCATGCCAAAAGCTCACTGACAAATATCCTAATTGAAATTGTTGGCTGTGAGCACCCAAGACGGCAAGCCACAGTACGCTGCCCTAGTCCAGCCTCCAACATGCTGATTGCACGAAGGCGCTGCTCTCTTGACAGACATGGCATATTGTTTTTTTTCTGTGATTTCCTTTATTGCTTTTATTCAAGCTTGCAATTCAACAGCAGAAATCACTCCATATCCAGTGTCCAATCAACTGTCTCACTAATTAGGTGATTAAGTGCATATGCTTCAGTCATAGTCACTCAAGCGTGTCATGGTCAACGATGAATGATCGAGTGATTAAAAAGAAACCAAAAACATTTAGTCAACGTCCATCATTTTTATACCTTTTTTTAAATTAATTGTGTTATAATAGTGATAAGTTTAGTTTGATGCTCAGGATAGACAGATAGATAGATAGATAAATAGATAGATAGACAGATAGATAGATAGATAGATAGATAGATAGATAGATAGATAGATAGATAGATAGTATTCTATATAACAAATCCCTTTTTTAATATTCTGCACTTTATCAAAATTGTTCATGTTTTTTAAATGAAAACAAGATACAATGAAAGGATAATTCACTTGGTTTTTTAGAACCACACTTATGAAATGCGGGCGGCACCTGTTGCATGGCATGCCTCATTTAACATTTTTGCAAAATTCAAATAAGCACGATGATATACAAATAACAAAAAAAGCCTCCTTTTGGCATAATGACCTGAGAAATTTCAATATGATAATGCAGAACCTAATTCTAGAAAAGTTTATATGCCCTGTATGTTTTATCCTTGTTGCAAGAAACCATGCTTGCAGCTATATGTGGTATTTCTAAATCGTATTACCTTATTATTATTATTATTATTATTATTATTATTATTATTATTATTATTATTATTTTTTAGCAGATTTTTTTTTACCTTATTTGCTGAATTGAATAGTATGCATGTGCCACCTGTGAAAAGTGTAATAATATTCAAGAAGATTTTGACCCCTTGGCACACCCATGCATTCATCATGTTCTACAAGAAAGATGACAGAATCCAGTGACACAACCTTCTCATAATGATTTTTAAGAAACCACCAAGCCAGTTTTAAATTAGATCACAGAGGTAGAGGTAATTTAACTGCAATGATTTAACAAATGCTACTGAAATTGGTAACACGTGTTTCTACAAAGAATGACTCCCTTTACAGGAGAACAGCGCCCAGTCAGTTAAGTACAAAGGGAAATGTTGAGCATTGACATACTACCCGTCACCTTATATCTAATATAAAATTACACTGCAGCCCTTAGCTCAGACTTTCAAATTGGCGTTCCTTTAATGAATGCTAAGAAGGGTTAGAAACTGTGAGTCCTATTCTTAAAACCCTTTCTAAAACAGTGGAAATTATGTACTGAACTGCAAACTTGAAAACTCAATTTCCTTAATCAAAATGGACATTACAGAAAATCCTTAAACAGTTCTTGAAGCTTTGTAATGTTATCCCTGTATCCACAGTAGGGTCCGTTTCTTTCTGGGAAACAGCAGTATATACACTAGATTTCCATCAAGCAAATTCCTGCAAGCTCATAGTAACGTCTAGAACAGACCGTGACTGCTTCTGTGTGGAAAGACTCTTCCTTGACTTCCATGCCACTGGCACTGTTGAGCTGCACAGCAAACTGTCTTCACATTGAGTAATAATTAAGACATTTATATCCTCCATGTACAGGTGAATAATTTAAAACTGCTTATCTCTACCGGTTGCTAAAATTATTAACTTCAAGATGAATGTGCCGATTTCTGTTCCCCCAGTCTCCCCTTTCTTTGCTATATGAACAAGAAAACGAAGTAAAGACACAAAGCAGCTGCACTCTGTACAGAAGATACTTCCAGAAAAACGGACAGTCATCTGATCATATGCAGTAGCAGCCACCAAATTATCACTGACTGACACATGAAACCATTCGTGTCTTAGCTAAACTGCATCACCCAGCGAAGGGATAGGACATGTGTAGATAGTTCAGACAGGTTTATTTAATTTGTATTGAAAAAAAGTATTAATCCATTCAGGGGTTTACTGATTGGTATGAGAATCGACTGCTTAGTTCACATACTGTAATTGTAAAGACAAGTTTTACCCTGTAACTACTGCACCATTAACTGCTGCAGCAGTGAACCCAGAAGGTTAACAGAGCTATCCATGGACAATATTATACCATATAATCCTTTGCATGTATGCATGTCCTTAAGGACCCTTTTGCCCTGTGTGATATGCCTTTTACATGTTCTCCATCTGTTTACATGTTGTTATTTTACCTAAATCAAAAATACACCATCCCTCAAACACACTTACAGAGGGCATGTTCCTGCCGCATCCATTTATACTCATGGAGGTATGAGGTTTGCTGAATGAGGAACGCTGGTTCTGTTTAGGGAGATTTGTACACTCGACCTGGCAGTTCTTCTTACGGTACAACACAGCTCGCCATGCCCTTTGAATGCTGAAAAAATAAAACAATAATATTTTCCATAGTACTGTCATATATATTACATGTATGTAGCTTTTTAAACAGAAGGGCATCTTTCATGTTCTGCATATGAAATTGACCAAAATGACACTAAAATCTAATTAAATACATAACTAAGCATGTTATTTTAACAGATGATATTAACCTTGAAATAAATAAATACCAGATGAAGACATATGACCATTTCCAGTTTATCTATATATTTTAGCTGTTTGCATTGCGTGTCTTTTTTTTGTGTTGTTCATTCAAGTTAAAGAACTGCACATGTCCTGACCAGCTATTCAGTTACGGTGTCATCTAGACAACTCTGATGCACACTGACTCCACTTGATTGTAATCTTCCCTGATACCAGTGTCTTGTGTTCTCTTCAGTCACCTCTGTAGCAAGTCCCTGCTTATTTCTTTGTTCAAATTCAGTCTACATGCTATCTATACATTTAACAGTTAAATACATGTGGTATTTCTAACAATATTTTATACTTTGTCTCTCTTATAGACAGCAATTGTTTTAGCAATTTCAGAATGACAACATAAATGTCAATATTTTCCACTACTAAAACAGGTATGCAAGGGATTTTCACTGTCCTGACACGTATTTTAAATATTATCATCAATAATACTCACATGATAACTTTAGTTTCCCTGAACTGTAGCTTTGTGGTGCAGTTGTCTTCAGCTTTCTTTGAAAGATGGTGTCTGCAAAGTGTGATAAAATAAAAAATAAAAAATTGGAGCTGTCATTACACCTCGGACCCATAAAAAAATTAATTTTGTTCCACACCCTCTAAGCTTATTGGGCAGAAATTTGATAAACTTGAAAGGTATGTGCAACGTGGTATAGCTAGCATAGGAAAAAAAAAACTAAAAATAGTTTTACTGACACTGTAATTAAAGTTTTTTTTTTTAATTTTATTTTATAATGAATAGCATATAATGCTAACACTTGACAGCACTGTTTTTTTTTTACTTGAATGTACACTTTTAACTTATTATTACCTCTCCATAAAGACTCCTTTGTCTTCGCTCCTGTTCTAATACTGATATCTTCTGTGCCTCTTTCCTTCTTCCTGCACACACAAAAAAAAAAACCACTCAGGTTAATCAAACAGATTCAGTAATAGATTCTGTAACATTTAAGCAACAACCCAACTACATAACCTTTAAATGGAATCTTTTATACTCCTCCTCAGAAACCAAGCGCTGTGGATTACAAACGTGTCAGCGTCTTAGGTTTGGTTCAGGAGGGCACATGGTGAATCCCTTGCTGTTGTTGACTTAGCCGAGATGGAGCTTCAGTGAGTAATTTGGAGCATGCGGTCTGTGAGAGGAATCTTATTTGGTTAGATCAAAAAAAGGAATCTCTATGAGTGAGAAAGTAGGCAGCTCAGCTCTGTCACACAGCTCTGTGGACAGTAGTATAAGCCTGCATAGAGACCCAGCATGCACTTTAGCAACACAGCTGGAAGCAATACTGACCCTTTATACCCTGAGTAACAAGGGAAAAAGGCTCAGGATTATGGTTATGAAAAGGGTAAGCAAGGGTAATTGACTAGAAACCGAGAAAATACGTCAAGTAAAGAAAAATAATAAAATGCAAAACCCAAAACCACTTTCTTCAGCGTCACCCAAACAAGCAGCTTGTTTTACAATATGAACATTCCAACAGGGTTAAAATATCCTCCTTCAATGCTTTACCATCCTATAACCTGCCAACAGAACTGTTTGACGGTAAGGCATGTATGCTAATATTACATTGAGGGTTGTCTTTGTAAAAGATGGAACACAGTGCTGCACGCCACAATTGCATACACACATGCACACAACTCCTCCGTCTCTCTTTTAAAAATAAATATTCTACTGGTGTCAAGCATGCTCTGACACATTTGAGCCATCTGCCAGTTACACTAGAAGAATGATCCTTTCAGCTAGAAGCAACCACTCTTTCTCTCCACCAGCCGGATGTGTTGCAGTGTATCATGACATTCACACGCCTGGGTTAGACAGCAGTCATCTCCGGTGTTTGATTCACAGAGAACTCCCTTGTGCATGGCATTGGATGGTTTGTCTATCCTTAAACCAATGACCTTGAGGGGAAATGAACAGAGAGAATCTGAAGAAGGATATCATCAGGGTCAAACAAGAGCCATGGACACATTAAAAAAAACTCCCTCATCTTGGCATTATCTCTTTTCTTTATACCGTCTTCAGCCTTTGACTTGCTGTAAGTGTGGTCAGCTTAGACAGGTTTGCTCCACGATGATCAACAAACACAACTTTATATCTTGTACCCTAAATACCACCCCACCCTTTAGCTTAATACAGAAGGTTGAGTACAGCACAAGTTGTGAGCAAGAGAAAACACTTTTAGATGGCTGCCTGTCCAGATGACTATTGATTTCCAATTTCCCATTAATGAATGCGGCCCCACATGATGAGGTGTTTCACTGATGCCGTTTCAGATTTCCTCTGTCTAATACAGCTGCCATGGTTTACCCATGCAAGAAAAAAGAAACTGTCCCATTAGCATGCGAAGGTCATTATATGCACTGTCCAAACAAAACCAGGAAACAAAATGTGACGACACTTTTGCACACCACATCATTTACTGTTTCAAGAGCTCTTGATTTAATGATGTCTCATTGGTGCAATATGCTGTTTTTCATCTGTTTGTTTTTTTAAGCAGTGTGATTAGTGTGTTATGATGATTCACTGTGCTCTAATTGCAGTATTCAGCTTCTTAAATTAAATATTAGACATTGTGTTGCCGGTGACTGGATTCAGACGAAATACTCCTGCAGTGCATTGATGCATTTTAAAAATTACAATCTAAGGGCTCCCAAGTGGCACATCCAGTAAAGGCACTCTGCGTGAAGTGTAGGATGTGCCTTATATCCTGGAGATCACAGGTTCAAATCCAGTCATTGCAGACTGTGACCTGGTAGGGAGGGATTAGGTCGGCAGGGGAATCCACGGTTCACCACACACCAGCGACCCCTGTGGCTGATAGGGTGCCTGCGGATCTGCAGTGGAGCCATTCCGATCTGTGTTATCCTCTTTCACTATAGGTCTGGTGGCTTTGCTTTGGATGCGCAGTGCGAAAAATGACGGATTGGCAGGTACTCGTTTTGGGGGACGTGTGTTTCAGCCTCCGTTTCCCAAGTCGTCGGGGGGTTGCAGTGGTGAAACAGGATAAAAACAGTAATTGGGCATTCCAAATTGGGGAGAAAACCGGGCAAACACAAAAAAAAAATACACTGTATAAACAGTAGCCATTGCAATGGAATTACAGTTAAACTTGATTTTCTAGTCATATGCAATTACAGTATTTGGAGATTTCTGTGTGGTGTTGTGCTTTGCTGTGAATTTATTTAAATTTATTTTAAATAATATGTTTAAAACTAGATGTTTTTATGTTGGCATATCCTTAGAGGTATATTTGGAAAGCAGTAAAAGGTAACTAGATCAGACAGGGATATTCTGCTTGTGATTTTAGTGAAACATCTTGTCAATTATTGTGATTTTAGTTAAACATCTTACCGCTTCTTAATTCCATTGAAAATGCATGAACACATTTTCTGACTTGCGGTTCAATTTAAAAAAATTACATTTTGACAATGAAGGGCAGACTACATTATTGTAGCATTAAAAAGAAAGTGCAAAGTATTGAATCTTGAAGGGTTCATATTATCATCACACAATGAACACTGCACTGTAGGTATAGACTTTGTGTGAACAGGTTACAGTCATGGACTAGAAGACCATAATACTAAGTGGTCAATTGTAAAATGTCATAGCACATTAGGTTCATTAGAACTGGCATGATGGTTGGCCAGATCCCATTAAGGGCAATTCTGTAATGTGGAAATCGATAATTGTTATTACAACAAATCATGATTGCAATTTTTCTTTGAGCTCTGCTCTGCAACTATGGTGCAAAAAGACACTAAAGTTTGTATTCTTGTTATGTGTGTGTGGTGTGGTGTCTATGTGTTTCCATATATTAGACCAGGAAGATGAAAATGATAAGATGCATTTATTCTGGCTGGGAGTTAATGGTTGATACATGATCTTGTTCAACTATCTTGCACTTTAGCAGGAGCAGACAACTTGAAAATGAATTCTCCCCTGAGGTGAAACAAAGGGCATCACGCACTCACTGCAATGTAATAGCTATCTCTGATGAGAAAAGTAAGGGAGTCAGTTATGGAATTTTCAACAACAAAAGGGCAAATGCGTCTATTAACAATAAAGATGTGCACTTCCTTTATCTCATAAAAGACTCATTAAAATGCAATTTTCTGTTAGATTAACCACAGATAAGATGTAAAGAAAAGGAGATAACAATGCAGTCTCATGAAAAAAAAAAATCCCTTGGTAAAAGCAATTAATATTACTTGATCCTAATGGTGAATACCATCATAGGCAGTAGAAGAAAGTGATCATACTTAACATACCCCCCCCCCCCCCCCCCCCCAAATAATTACCTGCATAGAGACCATATTACTCAGTTGGTAGTAAAACACAAATGTGTCCATAAAGTTCAATTGCAATTCTTGGCACTATAGATTTAACATCTAACATATTATCATTTTATTTTATTTTAAAACTGGAGATAAATCCATTCAGGTATTGAGAATTCACTGAAGACATTACAGAAAGTATTTACTGTATGGTAATATAATTAAAATGTGATAAACTAGCTTGATTTATTGTCACAGCACTTAGAAGCTGAAAGCATATCAAATAAACATACACAACTTGTTTCTACAGCACTAATGAGCTTTTCATTATTATTATTAGCAAAGAAGCTGTTTTCAAGACTACTTATTAGCCTAAGTATATAGGCTTCACGCTCTCAGGACTTAGTAACTTATTTAATTAGTACAAGACATATTGCCAAATGATTCTGATAAGTTCAATAAAAACTGCTTGAATAAGTAGCTAAAATATGTATAAGGCAAGTTACTCAAAGGAGCATTACCACAGTGAAAAGATTAATTCATGTGCTACTTGTTCTAACTTGAATGCAGTATATATATATATATATATATATATATATATATATATACACACACACTATTAAGAAATAATAATAATAATAATAATAATAATAATATACACACTACTGAAACCACTACTGTATAAGTAAAGTGTCAGGCAGCTTTAGTTTTCTTCCTATTTAAAAACACACACTTCGGAAAATGTACCTTTGTAACCATACTGTTATGTTACAAAGCTATATACATATATAATACATATATAAATAAATGCAGTAATTGAATTAAAATGACCTTTTGTTTTTCTCTTTGGCAGGAAGCATAGAATTATAACTTGAGAACTTTTTTTAGCCAAAAAAAAAACAAACAAATACAAGTTCAAGTGCTAAACGTAGCCCATTGCTGGACCTTTGAATAAAACAAGATGCAAAGGTGTTAACCAAATTATTGCTTCAAAAATAAAGCTTTGGACCCTTTGACATTTAGTATCACAGAAGTGGCTTGGTGATTGGTGATGAAACCCAACCTGAATCCACAGCTTAAGCACATCTGCGCTTCCAAATAATACCTACAACAGAAAGGATATACTTTCTATGATCTAATCATTTCAGATACACTATTGGTTTAATTTTCTATACAACCCAGTTCACCAGAAATGAACTTCAGCTCAATTGCGGAGGTGTGTGGGGAAGACAAATGCCACACAGGCCAGGTAATCAAACCTGTCTATAATATGACAGACTGTGATGCAGCACGGAGATTGTATAAGTTAAACTGTAATGAAAATGTCAACCACACTCCAAAGCTGCTGAAGTGATCCACATCAAAGACATCTACCCTATTGACCATTTTTCTCTCTAGTCAGATAAACTGGCACACACTACTACCTTCTGCACAATATGGCTATTATTGAATACTGAAAGCACCTCATAGCTTGACAGTAACTTAAAGAGTTTCATCCAAAAAGGTCCACATGAGGTGCTGAGAAAAGAAATGAGCATGTAAATAAACACTTGACACTTTACACATATTTGATATGGCAGAAACCTTAAAGCATACAGTAGCTGTAATTCTGAAAGTGCCTTGAGATTATTATTTATTATTTTCATTAACTTGAAGCAAATGTTGTTGAGTCACTGTACATAAAGCAACGGTGAGGTTACTGCTGTTAGCTTGAAAATTCAGTTTTGACCTCACAATGTCACGTTTACAATTTGGTCAAAGTCAAATTATTTCCTGCAGTATCACTTTACATTAACTTTGCTTATTGACACTGCCTTATGCAAAAGATAATACCTAACTTACTTGTTTTGACATTTCAATTTGAATACAGTAAATCATCATTATGTAATGTGACTTTCTCTCCAGCACGCTGATGGATACCGATATACGGTTGCTTAGCAACCCTCAAATTGCTAATTTCTCCAGTTTTTCCCTCTATGACATACAATTACTTTAAAATACAAATTCAGGTCACAGAATAACAGAAGCCGTTCCCTACTACAAAAATGACAGAAAACAATATTATTTTTAACAGCTTATACATTTCTCTTCCAGACATTGCCAGTCTAAAGATAGAAATGGAAGGTCCGTTATGATTTGTCTATAAACTAAAAATGTAAGGGGGCTATAGCCTTATACTAAGGTATACATTTCATAACACTGCAATTCCAAGGTACGTTTGAAAATCTAAATGACCTTTACAGCCTGTAGTGACATTAACCTGAATGACACGGCGACCTAAACAAGTAAGTGTGAAGTACATTCTCAACAGTCACTGTTACTGTAGCGTGTAGCATATATATATATATATATATATATATATATATATATATATATATATATATATATATATATATATATATGCTACATGCTGTATATATATTCGCTACACCCCCCCCCCCCCCATAAAGAGAGAGAGAGAGAATTGGATGGTGGAATTATTATTATTATTATTATTATTATTATTATTATTATTATTATTATTATTATTATTATTATTATTATTTTTTTTATTATTATTATTATTATTTTTATTATTATATAAACTCAATGCAAATATGTTTAATCGTTTACTAGGTCTATATTACAAACTACATTAAAACTATTCACGTTTCTTCGTAACAACTTCACAACATCGTATATACGTATAGACGGGCATTTTTTGGAATAGCATTTTGTTGGTTATCTCAATCTAAAAACGTTTACCCTACGGGGGGAAAAAAAACAGCTGAGAAGGAAAATGCTAAAGTGTTGGGTATTTACAGTACAAAATCGAGAATGGTACTTCGTAAAGCCTGGATGAAAAATGAAACCCATTTCGTGTGTAGATTAGATTTTTAATGAAATCTTTTCAGACGCTGCTGGTACTAGTGCAAACATACTGCATCTGGGACACGAAGTAGGGCATTCAATATAAAAAAAGAGCAAAACGAGACATTTTATTAGATTATAAAGGTAATTATAAAACACTTGGAGAAACAAACCTCCAGCCAGCAGCAGCCCGTTTTACATCCCTGGTGGTTCTGAAACGGACAGCGCTTCTCCAAAACCTACATAACAAAAGGTTTCTGCAGACGGTTTTTTATCTGGCCATTACAGTGTTGTCTTATACCCAATACAACTAGTCCAAACGAGTATTTTGTCTGGAATGTTTTGAAGTCACGGAATGAAATGAATGCGCATGTCAATGTGTTAATTGTATCTTTAATTATCTGCAGTGCTTCTTTTTGAAGATTTTAAAGAACTTTGTTGCTTTCAGCACTTTTCTACTTCTATCATTTGCAATGTATTTTTAATAACGTGTAACTAATGCATGTCGCAAAGCACAACGCATTGCCTAACCCTAAAACAAAACAAAATGTGAAACAAACATCAGAAATTGAGATTTTTGTCCAATAATATATAGTCTATGAGTTACTTTCTTCCAGCCCTAGTATTATAGCAATACATGAACTACAATGTATTCAAGTTCTTAGTCAAATAACTACGTTTTACAATAATACTTATGAGCATCATATTTATGCCGCATTATAAAGTCTAGAAAATCCACTTTCAAATCTAAAACACTCATGTGCAGCTTTGACTTGACTGCTTTTAAAGCTGTAGTACTTTTGCTATCAATCTTATCCAGCATGCCATCTATCAAACCAATTGAATCTGTCGGCTTCCATTTTTTTCATTCTTCAAAATAAACCCATATCAGAAACCTTTTTAGTAAAGCCCTGACATTTGTTCTTGAATCTGTCTTTAAAATGCCTGCTAAGGTAGATACTGTACATAGTACTGCACTTCAGAAAACGCATTTTCAGAGAATGTACTTGTATGGGGGTAATTCACACTCATTTTGCATAGCGTGTCTCTAGTTATGTATCTTAATTTGACTTAATTTGTCCAGCCCCTATCAAATTCGAAAAATCGAACCATCCATTTACCTGATTGATGTAAAGAGTAAGGAGAGTTTTCTCGCAAGTCCCCATTAAAGACGCAGTGTGCAGTCTGTTGCCAGTCCCTTGATAAACAGCCCTATATCCACAAACAAAGTTGACAGTATTAATCATACGATGTACAAAGCGTCGACCACATTGAGTAAACACAAAATGAACTACTGACAAATTAGGCGTGCTTGAAGAGAAGACAAAAATATAATGTGCTTTAAATAGTATAACATTGTTGCTACATTAAGAAAAGACGTATACACGGTTATTCTTGCTTAAGAAAATGAGTATTAGCGTTTGTTTCATGCCCGCATACTGACCAATAATGAGTCGTTTTCAGCATCCTATAAATGTGAGTGTGGGATTCGTAAATACAAATGGAATCTCTGCCTGCAGCCTTCACTTTGAAAATGTTCTCTTGGCCAATGAGATGTTTAGGTCTTGCATTGATTTATACTGCTGGTCGCCCAGGACCAGAGTCATTTAGACTAGTAATCAACATTAATCACTAATCCTTATTCCTGCATTTTGCAGTCCGAGCGGAATGCAGTTCATCCGAGGACAAAATAGCACTGAGTGACCACTTGTTAGTTAACAGCGGCTCCCATAAATGTTGACACTTATTACAAATGTTTGTGATACGAAGGTGATTCAACAACATTAAGTGTCATTTTTCATTATAACACCTACAAACGTATTAGAGAAACATCTGCCAACCTCCGAAGGAAACGGTTACCACAGGTTTAGATGATAGGCTATTATTTTCTTTGTTGTTTTGCAAAGGTTAAGAGGGGAATGCAGCGTTATAAGAAAACTTGAAACATATATTTGCTTACACTAGACGATAATTAGAGGCAAAAAATAAAATACACAAACTACAAAACAGTAGGCAAGCCTCCAGTAAAGATACATCACGTTGATACACCACTAATATGCTAACATTTGCATTGTTATTTTAACACATTATTATTATTATTATTATTATTATTATTATTATTATTATTATTATTATTATTATGGAATATCATCTGTATAAATGAAATTTTCCAGCAGAAAGACAGTGTCAGTGCAAAATCTATTTTCTCTGCTGGGTATGAAAAATGAAAAAGCAGAGCCAGTCAATCTGCCCTGTAATAAAAGGAGTTTCATTTATTTATGTATTGATTTATTCTAGCCCAGTAAAGGAAATGGATGAAATCAGGTCAATCTGTATGGGTTCTGACATCCTAGTAAATACGGTTCCTTATTTTCCATCTGAGCTGCAAGTAATCTTTCTGTAAATTCCCTATGTCCTGCCGAATCTTGCATGACTTTGAGATATGTGCATGCGTCAGCGGTTCATACTAATGTATTCAACGCCATGTAAACTTTTGGCATTATAAATGAAATTGAATTTTTAGACATCCAAACTGTATAAAAACACCAAAACACAAAACAAATCGATAGACAATTTAATTAGTACAGCAGTTATTACTTTCCTTTTTGCCTACTTTTCGTTGATATATTTGCTTTGAAATACTGAGCTATCTAGCCTCAGACGACTCAAGGGTAGAAGCATTTAATATCATCAAAACGTTAAAATACTCTGCCGTTTTCACTACATGTATGCGTTATACGAGTATTAGGGGTTATACTAGCACGAATTCGTAGGTCATTATATTTCAATGTAATATTTTTCAATTACGTAATGTATGTCTAAAGTCCAATTGCTTGAACACAACATACTTACTATAGTCTACCTTTACAAATATATAGTGTTTTTAAAAGTTTCCTAACGTTATGATGGATTTCTATATATTTTTTTTCTAGTCACTTTAAAATCTACACTCTTAGCAGGCCTGCAGTAGTGCTTCAGCGGGGGGGGGTGGAGGGGGGGGGGGGGGGGGGGGGGGGGGAACCATGAATCAGACTACATCATCTGCCTTTACTAGTACTTAACTGTGTGTGGTTATAGGAGATAGGAGTTTGTAACGGAGGCTTGCCTCCAATTAAAACCTGTGATCACGTGATCCTCTACTGCTAGTACAATACTGTGGTTAATACCAGACAGGAGTTAATGTTGAATCTAGGGTTTTTAACTTGATTTAAATTACATCAAAGCACTGAATGCTCATACCTACAGATTGATATACAACATTTACTGATTTGTCAAATAAAGTGTTCTATAATATGCCAGCAAGCCAGCACAACAAAATGAAACCGAAGCAATGCCTATGATCTGTCTAATGAGTACTATATATTAAAGGAAACTGATAAGAAAATAGACAGTATAATTTGAAATGCTGAGGTTCCAGCGCCCTCAAGCTCGGTTTAGGATCTTATGGAACGAGCCGCCAGCTTCCTCCAGGTCCCTTGTAAGGCAGTCTCCGAACAGCGTAGGTCTGTATTCAGACCAGCACAGACTTCGACCCCCCAAGCCTTTTCTGGTGTTCCAGGACTTTCTGGAGGAGGTCAAATCCTACTGACAACACCCGGCCTCAGTGCCCAGTGTATCCAAGAGTGCGGCTGCACTTGCCTCCATGAAAGGTACAGAGGCGGTAGGGCTCACACTTCCCCCCAGTGGACTCCACCATAGCGGCCCTAGTGTGAGCCCCCCCAGTAGGTGGCCTGTGTAAGGATCCTGTATGCCCTAACGGCCAATGCAGGATCATGGAAGCCCACCTGAAAAAGGCTTACCTGGCTGAAGCGCAGGTGACACGCCTTGCAAACACAGGAGGTCTCTTACAGCCTACCTGGACGGCATGCTGCGCTCTGTTACCCTTCCTGAGCCGCTAGCTTCAGAGCTACGCACAGTCTGATAACCTTTAAAAGGTAGAGGCAGTCACCTGTCATGCCACGGAGGCAATTGTATCAAGTTGGGAAGTTTGCATTTAGCAGGCACGCACGATTGTATACTCATTGCATGCAAAAACAGATGTTGAGAAAGCACACTGTCCACGGGAAGCAAGTTGTTTGGTCTCTCGTTTGCATCTACCTAGTTTGCATCTGGAGGGAAACTATTTTAATATAAACAAAACAAGGAAAAACACCATCAGTATAAAATCGACGGGAAACTGACAGCTCTGCACTTTGATTCTAATGGATCATTCCCAACGCTATTCATAACTTTCTTCAACCGAGCAGACCAATTTTTTTCATAATTATGTAATAGGTCTATTTTAAGTTTCATGTACAGGACAACAATATAATATTTCGGAACTAAGTAAATTCTCAACGTCTTAGTAAGTATTATTATGATAAAGAATTATAAATAAATAAATAAATACATAATAATAATTAATACATTGAAGAGGAAGAGAAGAAGGAAAAAAACATGGGGGGCTACGGTGCAGTAGTTCAAGAAATGCAGAACAGCACCAATGTAATAACATCGTGCTCAGTTTCGGAAGATTATAAACAGATTTTACTGCCTCTTACCTACAGCGTGGTGTTTGTAGTGGGGCTTTTACTAAATGGTGTCGTTTTGTGGATGATGTGCTGTCGGACAAAAAAATGGAGCTGCTCTATGATTTACCTGACCAATCTAGCATTGGCTGACCTTCTAAACGTCCTGTCATTACCTCTGCTCATTGTATACTATTGCATGGACGACCGATGGATGTTTGGTGCTGTCGCCTGCAAGTTGGTACGTTTCTTTTTTTACGCTAGCCTGTATGCTAGTATTTTGTTCCTGACTTGCATTAGTGTTCATCGTTTCATAGGGGTATGTTACCCAATTCGATGTGTTGATTACACGACCAAAAAGATTGCGATTGTTGGTTCAGTAATTGCTTGGATCCTGGTGGTGGTACAAGTCTTTCCTACTTTAATGTTTTCCAACACTGGTTTAATTAATAACCAAACTGTGTGCTATGATTTGACCGAACCCCATAATTTGAATCAATACTTCCCCTATGGGATAGCTTTGAATATCACAGGATTCCTGATACCGTTTGCGATCATTTCCATTTGCTACTGTTCTATAATAAGGACTTTGTCAAAGTCCGAAGAAAGTATCACGGTGGGAAACCAGATCCGGAGAAAATCTATTCGCACCATTGTGGTGGTCTGCATTATCTTTGCGATTTGTTACGTGCCTTTCCATATTACACGCACCATCTACATGTTTGTTGCAGTCTACATGCCTCTAAAGGACTGCAGTGTTTTGAAATTCGTGATGATGTCTTACAAAATCTGGAGACCCATTGTCAATTTTAACAGCTGCATCAACCCGGTTTTGTTTTTTCTGTTGACCGATAGAAACAGAACCCGAATTCTGGCTGAACTGGTGAAATGAAACGTCTCTCCGGGACACATGAACACAGAATTTAAATGAGATGAAAAAACTTTGGACATCTCCCAAGCTTTTCAGCCAAGAATACCTACACACTAAGTGAGAAATAATGTTACAAATCAATTAAATTTAAATACCAACAGGTAGAAACACAGCAATATCATTGTAATTAAAGTGGAAATTTATTTTAGAGACATATGAGCATTGTAGAAACAGAATGATTGAAGTCCACTGCTGTGTAATGTAGTGCAAGTATGTTTGTACCCTTGTGTTCTCAGGGCCAACATTACAAACGAGATTCTACAGTCCCAGCAAACTCAGCAGTGTAACATGTATCAAAGACCAATCAATGGTAGAACTTAATAGCTCTGTTCTGTAGTCATTCATTTGTTAAGTGAATTCATTTTACTGATAGTCCTGGAAGCACAGGGTGATTAGAAAGTAAGTTTACCACATGAGATATGGTGCGTTGCTGTGGTACACTTCCTTTCTAATCACCATGTATATTATAATATGATAAATAGTTTAGTAATTTTGATATAGTAATACTAATTTTTGTCTTTTGCTTTGCAAATGCTGCAGTGGTTGAAGTACTGGGAATTTTTAGGGTTGTGTTGATGTTGTAGTAGTTTAATTGCTTTATTTTATTAAACATTTTTTATTTTTTTGGAAAGCCTTTTCTTCCCTCCTACTGGCTACTGAAAAGAGGGTATATGTACTTTTTGTCTTTCAAGTCATTTTACTTGGTAAACAAGACTCAACACAAGCATAGCAATCCTTAAACTTAATACATACATACCATTTCTTCCTGGTATCAATTCGCTTCTTGTACTGAAGATCACATTGTTTGATTTCAGCTAGACCATTAGAGGGAGTTTAAACTACACTACAGGAAGTGACCTGGAACCAGGAAATCTTCCTATAAGAACAATAGAAAGCAGGCAGTGAATTTTGCTACTGCTAAATGCAATAAGAAAAATTGCTTTTAAAGCTGAATAGTTGTACAGAAATTCCATTTTTAATTTAATGTTTTTTTTCAGAGGAATGTGCTTGTACTTCATGTTGTGTTACTGTTTACATTTTAGACACAGTTTTAAGGTGTATAGGGTCTTTTATTAATTGTGAATTCAATACATTTGTCTAACTGTGGAATTGTAATTTGTGTTTATCAGTTTGTATGCTTGTTTCTTTTGCCAGGTTGCACATAAGGGTGCAGTGCTACAGATGAATCAAATGAAACATGATTCTGTGTACCATGATTATTTAGCCCCAACACTATTTCATTGATCTGAACAGAGCCCATTTTGTACTTTAAATACACAGCACTGTGAAATAGAACAAGCTTGTATTCATTTTTATCACCATGTTTTATTTAATGTGATCACAGACAATATGAAACAAAACAAAAAAAAAAAACACAAACTACACAAGCACACTGTTACTCTATTCACAGTACCTAAATAAATGACACTCCCAGGACTGTGTATTATTTAGGCAGTGTAAAAATGGTAAAGGTTTCTTCTGGACTTGAATTCATTCCTTCCATTGCAATTATATTAGATAACCAGGTACGACAAGGTAAATGGTACTTAGGCAGATTTACGCATGGTTGCTGCCATTTTCAGAACCCTTCAGTTCCAGTTGCATTGAAATGTGCAAAAATCATACACTTTACAAAGTAAACTGATCACTCATCTGATCTCCAAGAGTACAAAATAAATAAAAAACCTATAAAAATAAATGCTTCTGTTCTAAATGTGAACACTTTAAAAGCTTTACTTCAAAACTATACTATAGCCCTCATTGCATTTTAGTGTAACCCATATATATATATATATTATATATATATATATATATATATATATATATATATATATATATATATATATATATTTGCATTGAAGTAAAACAACATACCTGCTCTAATTTATTGGCCATGTTTAGACAGCATTCAGGATATTATTCTGTATTACTTTACATGTATCTATTTTTTACCATGTCCAGCAACAAACAATTAAAGGTTAAAATGAGTGTAATCATTTTAACCTTTATCCATGTACTTGTTATATTGCTAATAATAATAATAATAATAATAATAATAATAATAATAATAATAATAATAATAACAACAACAAAGTTCAGTTTTATAACAAAAGTACATATCTTTTGTGTGATTACCATATACATCTGTAACAGCTGGCATAATTACAACATTGCTAAGGTTTGGTAGTGTAAGTGCACATACAGAAATATTAGCACTAACTCCTGATTAACAGTATGCATAACAAGGAAATCACATTGTTTTAAAGGTGTTGAAGGTTTGAATGCAAGTCGCATCATTCCTCGCATTATAAGCCCACTGTAAAGGTTATGACACTGTACCAGGCTTCTATTTTAGGACACTTCTGTATGCGAGAGAAGACAGGTGGCTGCAATAATGGTCTGGAAGCTGCAGACAAAAAAATAAAAAAGGTCCTAAGATGACACACAAGCACATGATATTTATTTATATATACGAGAATGAGAGAGAGCGAGAGAGGTCATCATAATACTAATAATAAAGCAATTACACACCCTTGTAATGTAAAAGTAGTTTATATAAAACCTCTTCAATGTCCCATGGACAAAAAAAGATTCAGATATTCTACTCCCCTTTGAGAGAACCAAGATCCTTGATTAAATATACTGTAACAGTGCATTCACGTCACAATGTGATCACTTACAAAACATGCTTTCTGAATGTATAGAAGACACACCTTCTCTTCCACCAAGTGCCTTGGCCAGCTTGGGGAACCTAATGGTCGGATATTAATGCTTTATTACCAGTTAGCTAAAAAGTACCAGTAATTACTGTAATCATACCTTAAAAGGGAGCAGTACAAACTGAATATTTAGTTTTTCCCTATACCCCCGTTAGCTTTTGCAGCCAAACAAAGGAAACATTGTGGAAAATCACAAACAGCATGCTACCAAATGCTAATACTGTGTTGTGAAACCAGAAAGTTTGAGTTCAATTAAGGGCGATAGTCTTAAAAAAAAAAAAAAAAAAAAAAAAAAAAGGTTCTATCTTATATTACTTAACGTTTTTCTATTGATCCAGCATTCGTGTAAAAGCAGTAGAACTGAGAACTGAACGCATCAATCATTTCCTCCATACTGTACCTGTGCCCCAAGTCTAGAAAGGTAGCGGTTTCTTAATCCAAATGCAGACATTGGTCTCAGCCGAGCCAGATCCTCTCTATTCTGCTGCAGGAGACGTTCCCTTTGCTCAGCTCTGAAATGATATTGGCAGGGTTATTAACAATGTTAGGGTGTATACTGTATTTACATCATGAATGATTAAGTATTCGAAATATTAAATGCAAATTAAGCAAACCTGTTGCTTTTGTCCGACAGCCTGAGGTCTAAATAAAATTACTTGGTTAATCATAAACAAACAAGACAAAGGACGTTTTTTGATTCAATTTTATTTTTTGTCATTAGTTGCCAGGTAGACCCATTTTAGATTTAGACACACAGAAGTAAAGTTTCAGAATGTCAGTAGATACTGTAAACAGCTCTTTCTTGAGCCAATCCCTTGATTACAGGTGTTAGATGTAACGTTACTACAGCTGTGATGAAACGCAACATATTTTTTCAGAACAATTTACAATCTGAAAGAAGATTATTTAAGTGCTTACGTGTAAGTGCGACTGCCCGGCAGCGTATACATTTAAAAAATAAAAAAAGCGTACAACATTCCAAACAGGGTTTACGATGACCCCAGCATGCTTTTAAAAGTTAACCTGTAAAGCTGGTTTTCTGTATCTTTTTGCCCAATAAATATCTATGAAAACAGTTTACTGACTTACTGTGGACAGGCCAGTTCACCTGGATATCTAGATCTTAACTCCATTTACTCTACTTACTCTGTATCAGAAATCTGTTGAAGTTGTCCTCTCTTCTTGGCTGACAAATTGAGGTCCCCTCCTAGGATCAAAAATGGGTTTAAAATGTTTAATTCTTCCCTGTTGTTTATTTTGGGGGTAAAAAAAGCCTGCAATATGAACATGTTATTTCAATATATTACCTCTCAGAAGATCCACAAAATACAGCATAACCACAGCAATCAACGCCACTAGAAAGATAAAATGTCAAACAGAAGCCATCAATACAAAGCCATATTTTGTCTATTGTGTTGTAAACAGAGTAGAGCCGGGCACAGGTTTCCGTTTCAGTTCAAACATACTACTAAGCTTGTTGCAGGTCCCTTTTACATGCCCAGATAAACATGTATAAATAATATTAATATTAATGCAATGGCAATGGATTGTTCATACTTACAGCACACACATGCACTGAAGAAGACCTCAAGGAACAAATAACCGTGATTGTCCAATATGTAACCAGCAGCTATAGAAATCAGTGCAAGACCCAAATTTTGTATTGACTGCATGCTAAACAAAACAAAAACAAAACACACAACACAACAATAAACATACCAGTAAATGGATGAAGTAACCATTCTATTTGTAACCAAGGTCAGTTCAGATCAAATGTTTCTGTAACTTAATATCATACAAAGCATGGCCTGAACCCATAACAGTTACATTCATGGTATCACAATATCAATTCATAGGGTTAATTTCAGTTGCACTATTGCACTTTTTTTCAAGCTCTGGTGAATTACTTACAAGCCATAGGCTGTTCCCAGCTGATGTTCTGGAACTACAAAAGCCACCATTGGCCAGAGCGCACAGGCAAGCAAGGAGTAGGAAATTCCAAGTAAGCTCTAGGGATAAGCAAAAAAGAAAACCATACTGTTTATATTTGCAATGTTCTACTTTTTTATAGTATTTAAAAGTAGGCCCATTGGCTTGTCATTTTATTACATTAAATTCAACAACTAATGGGTTACACAGAAACACGCTAATTAAATACATAGAGAAAGAGTTCACTCGTGGCACTAACTAAATTTTAATTTACCATTGCAATCCAAGGGTTCCAAAACGTAAATGCCAACATCATGTGGGCTGCAAGAGTGGTTACAACCGCACACATAACCCAGATGATATTCTTCCCAATTCTATCCACCATGAATCCCAGAACAGGCGATGCCGGAGCCGAGATAATATACACAACGCTAAAGGGAAGGAAGGGGGGTGCGGGAGACGAACGTTTAACACACGATTTGCTGAACCAGTATTTAACAGAGACAAATGAGCTTATGCACAGAGAGTCCTAAAGCAAATCAATCTTTCAGTGAGAAAGCTGCGTTTTTAATTGCATTTAGGATGAACAATCCCAGAGATAAAGGCATTCATTATTATGAGATTTAGAAGAAATGTATGTTTAAGTTCCTGACTGCACCTTTTTCAGAAGTAAGTCCTGTACCATTTATGACTGCCACTCCATGCCACAACATTTAAAACAAAGTCAAGTAATCAAGAACATTTTCTTTGGCAAAGGGTTTCACAAGACTTACAGTATAGAACTTCATCTTGGAACTGAACTAATACCAAAGTTTGTCTAAACAGTTATTAGTTCACACTCATTCTTGCCCAGTGTCTTTAAACTAGCATTACAGTACCTGTTAATTGCTCTCGCTTGTTCTGGAGAAAAGTTGAACTTTTCAATGAAGAAAACCCTTAAATAAAAAAAAGGAAATGTAAAAAAAAAATATTAAAAAGCACTGTACAATTGGATATTTTAACACTTAAGTTTTCACTTTCCAGATGATAACTAGGATTGGAAGATTTTTGGACTGCCTGTGCAAAGGTCAATTTCTACACGTGCCTGCTACCCGTTTATGAACGTCCACTTAGTGACAAAGAATTTGATAGAACTGAAGTGCTTATTATTTACAAAAGTAAAAGACTTGCTTAACCAGGGTGACTTTCAAAATAGACATTACAAAAGGACTTTCGTTGCCAGAAGAGCCCATTAAAGTCAACCAAGAGTAGTAATCCATCAACTGCATTAATACCATACATTACGTTGTGTAATGCACAAGTGGCTGTTTTTTTATTACAGTGCTCTGTTAAGTATACTTATTTATTGACTTACTGTCCAAGTCCAATGAATGGAAAAACTGCCACATAATAGCAAACACAGATGATGAATATCAGCCAGAGGGATATTGAGAAATCCTTCACGTCCGTCAGCTTTATCACTTCACCTACAGACAAATGAAACAATGCCCAGACATTCAAAATAAAAGAAATATCAATACAAAATGAAAACCCTTACATTAGTGTAGCATAACAGGAGGTAACGAGATCCCTTAATAATCCTGCGGTTGTCTCCAGCACTGTATGCACCCTCCACTATGCATTTACTTGTTTTGCCTGGCCCCGGCACCCCACTTCTGTGCTCCATCTGACATCATTTCTATAGCTGAGAACTTCAAATCCCATCAACCCTTTCAGCAGGATTGTTCGATCCACCGAGATGCCACATTTTGCTATCAGGGATGTCCTGATTGAGGATTTGAAGCCTCACTAAAACGCTGTTGTTGGTTTTAGGTTTGCTATGCTAGGAACCAGCAATAAAATGACTATAAAGTGACTTGGACCTACTCATTGTGGACAGGCCAGTTTCGTTAACTAGAAAAGAGATTTCTAGCAAGTAAAAGCTTGTTTTTAAAATCATACCAATCAAAAAGGATTTTATCATAGGACGGAAAGTCTCCACAAACAATGGGGGAAAATCCTGCGAGTACCATTTAATTAAAAACAGGCTTTCACAGTCTTCCAATAAAGCGTGGGGACGAAGATCCTTTATTGAAATCATCACATTAGACTAACACACACACACACACACACACAACTCACCAGTCTCTCCCTGTTCTTTGTTTAGAATCTTCTCTGCTCTTTTGTCTAAGTATCCAAGCACCAGCGCACAGATTAAAGAAAAAATACATGTTGCACAACCTTAAAAAAATAAAATAAAATAAAGTATTGTACATGTACTTTGTTTTAAGTGTATTCCAGAATGAATTAGATAACATTACCACAATGTGTCAACACACATCATGTACAGTACTACAATTATCAAATGTGAAACTTGGCCAGCATGCAGGCTTAAACACAACAGTGCTACTGTAATGAATACTTTTAACAGCTGCATGCAAAAAACTGTTTTGTGGAAATCGGACACATTAGTATCTGAATGTGGTTGCTGCCCTAAGAAATAAAAGCACACTGAATACACCCACCAATCAGAAGGGTTATACCAAGTGTTGTGTGGCCTGGAGAGCCTACCAAGCCTTTTACACTGGAGTAGATCCACCCCATAATATTCATGTTTACTGTGCTGCCCTATGGATAAAATAAAGCATAGATTTACATTGGTCTATCATATGAACAACAATTCTATAATCCAATTGAACCCCTTGAACATCAAAGCATGCTGCTTAAAAAAAATCTAAGAAACAGCTGTGTGTGGTCACTGTACATACTGGAATTGGTAAAAGACCTGCTGGCAGCTGTACAATGAGCAACAGCAAGTTAACTTGTAGCTTTTCAGTGACCTAAAAAGTGTACCACTCACTTCTTAAGCACAGGCATAGATATTACATACATATTGTAAACTTGAACCAAACATACCGCCAAACAGAACCCTTTGAACTATTTGCTTTTCAGGCATTATTCCAGTTATATTTCACCTTACTTGCATCCAAAAAGAGTTGGTTAATAATATACTGAAGCAACTCATTACACTTACCAGTCTGGCCATACTAAGCTGAAGACCAAATACCAGGTTCAGTTCTTTCCCTTTAAACCAACTGACAGCATATGTGTTTTGTGCAACAGCAAGGGATTCCCCACCTGTCCTGTATCAAACACATTAAAACAACATTTAACAGACTGTACAAAAAAAGGGTGTCCTGTCCCCTGTGAGGCAGTGTAACGTGAAGGAGAATTTTGATAGAAATTATTTATATGACAAGAATGGAAATGTAGCAGTAAAACTAGTAATTTATATGGGACCACACCCTCAATGGAACTTGACAGAGAGAATAGTAGAATACAGTGCATTAAATATGAAGACAACAGCTCAAAGCGTGCTGTCTCCTTCACTAAGGAACTTATAAAGCAAATGACCTCAATATGGCAGCCATTCAAGGTCATCATCAAGATGACCAACCTTTAGCCTATAGTGTGATTACATATAACCCTGCACATATGAACTCTATACTAAAAAACATCTCAGATACAAGGACAGGGCAAAGATTTGTAAAATTACTACCACAAAAGAGTTAAAGTTGCTTAACAAACTAAATATTGCACTTACAAACAAGAACTTTGAGCTGATGTATGGAAAGTGTAATCTTACCCAAACACAAATCTCCCAAGTTCCATCAACCAAAAGGAACCAAAAAAAGCACCAGCAGCGAATATTACCTACAGTAGCAAAATATTTCAGGATTATTGAATACTTCTGGAAGAAATGAGAATTCTAAAAGTCATGCTTTTCTACTGAAGGGTTTGATTTGGTCAAATCTAACAAGGTTGGTTTTTAAAGTATTTTAAACAGAAAATGATTTTTAAGTGACTGTACATTATTGCTAAAAACAATCCTGGTGAAAAGTGAGACACAGAAATATATAACTAATACTATTTATTACTAGGAATATTGTAGGGATAGAAAAACACAAAACACACTTACCTGTCCAACACAGACAAATAGGCTGAAAATGATTGTTCCCAACCTAAAAAACAAAACATTTTGAACGGAATACCTTTTAAAAGTCCACAGATTGAAATGAGTGAATACATGCAGTAACATCACCTTAACAATAATCTTGACAACAAAAAGGAGAAAACCAATAACGTGATCTTATAACAATATCAAGTCAATGACAATTGCAACTGTGCAATTTGTAATGAACTGCAATTACAATGTCACTGTAGTTAAACCTTGGCACACCTGCGTAATTGTAATTATACCACATAACTGATCAATTCCAGTCCAATTACACATTTGTCATTTTCTCTTTATTCTTGTATTTTAACCACTTTGGTGACCCATGTGTTTGAACAAAAAGAAAAGAAAAAGTTCTGTAGTATGTTTGTGTATTTGCACCTATGATTATTACTTGGTTATCTAGAATAAAGAGAGTAAACATGCTAATTGTAATTTCAGCAAGCAATTCTGCTGTAATTGTAAATATAATTGACCACAGGTCTAGTACTGAAACCTTAAATGACTGAACAAAATAATTATTTATTTTTATTTTTTTTCATGGAATAATTCGGGTGTATTTCTGTGTGCCTAAATGTGTTTACATGTGATGGAAGGGATATAGGAAGGGGTAATATATATATATTTGTATGTATGATTATGGCTTAATATAATACACTGTTATATTAGAAGTAAATACTAAAGACTGTTAGTTTTTTTGTGACATGTTTTATTCTCTGTCACCTTCAAGCACATAAACCTTGAAATCTTAAATGTTTATGCTTCAAGGCATGTTCGAATTACAAAACATTCAATACTTTCAATGGCTTTCTTTTAGCTGCTTACCGTATACCAAAAACACGATCCAGCAAGAACCCTCCAAGGAAGCAAAGCACAACATTTGGCCAGGAATACCATGCATATAACTGCATGAACATGGAAGTATTCAGATCCATATCCTGTCAAAAAAAATACAACAATAATAATCAGGTAAAAATGAGCAAAACCACACTGGAAAATGATGTGCCTACAGCTGCTAAACATACAGTTCTCACAATCTGTTAACTACACTATGCTCCATTATTAGAAAGGTCTATGGAATCCAGCATTGTCAGTCTCAGTACAAGCATATCAATGTGGAGACAACTAGCAGCAGAATTATGAGTGTAGTCTTTCGATTCCAAGTTAATGGTACAATCTGAGTGCTTAAGAGACCTTAATTAATAGTACTTAGCTGCCTGGTTCTTGTTTGGTAAATTGAACTGGTGTATTTAAAGGGCATGATTAAACATTTAAAATATGCTGCTTACGATTCAAGCGCAATATATATTAGTGTATTTGTGCAGCCTAAATTAAACACACGCATCCTTTCTGTATATTTGTCCAAAATGTGATAACACCTACAATGTAACTGCTCTACATATTTAAAGCTTTAGTAACCTAACTCCAGATGACTGGTTGCTTCACGTTTCTCTAATTTGACCAGGGCTGCACACCTCTGTTTAAATACTGCAGGGATTATCCGAAGACCAAGCTCATGCAAACAAACAGAAATATCCCAGACCCAGGTAACCTGCTTGCTTGAAATGTTAAACTCACTTACTGTATTTACCATCGGGCTATGTGTTGACATACCACACTGATTATTATTATTCTGAACTCTGTTAACAAGCTAGCATTAGACACAGGGTTTGGCATTGTGCCACATCCATATCCTGATGTGATTATCTAGGTCTGTTGATTCGCAGACCTGTATTAAATGTCGCACTTAATGGAAATGCTGGGCCCAGGTACTATGTAAAACCAGTCACAACATAATCATTAGAATCCACTGGCTCTAGAGAATTTAATTTGAATTAAATTGCATAATTTACTTTACCTACCTACACACACACAGAACAAACCAGTAGTTTTAATCTTCTGATTTTTAATGGTTTCTATTATTAAATTATCACATGCTGGTTTACCTGCACTATCTGAGTCTGCAGGGCTGCTGGATTGTCATAGCAGAAGTAGCTACCTAAAAAAAAAAAAGACAGACCAAGTAATTCTTATGTTCACCATTCCTGGAGTGTTACATAGTTTTATACAGAAACACACTAAACTAAGAGACACTACCCTGGTACACTGAGAGCCCTATTGTAATAATTGGTAGTAACACAGTAACCAATGTAAATTCCATTGCAAAACTCACCACAAAAATGAATTCCCAGAGATGCTATACAAAATGTGATATTTTAAAGGCTAGGTTAGTTGCACTGTCTTGATTGTGCTTTGGGAATGCCTCGTACCATCTTCATACATGCACACATTCTTGCATAGATCACATCTACCATTCCCACCATACAGATTGTGAAGACATTGTTATCATGGTTTGTAAATCTGACTAATCATACTACGATGGCAGTTCACTATTGTAGCTGCATTACTGTATCCATGCTGCAAAAGGCAGGGTTAAACAGGGATAACTTGTGAACAGCCTTAAGCATTTGGACCAGAGTTGATCTACAGTGATTATTTATGCAAGTTATACGTCTTTAATAATTCAGCCTCATAGTGTAACACTGTGCCAATTGTACTGCAGGAGAGTAGAAGCATTGACTGCTAATGTTTATGCCCTGAAGGAGCCATCTGTTGGTAAGGCATGGGAGATTTAACAGTACAAAACTTTTATTTTTTAAATGGCCTCAATTATCTATTTTAGATTCTCAATATTTTGGAAGTATCTTTGTTAAAAATGTAACACTCCCTATAGCAAAACCAGTCAGCAGTCACACTGTTACTGACACATTCCAATATTGAACTTGAACTACATAAATAAAGCTGTTGGTTTGCTTTCGTTCACTCGTAAGGTTATTATTATCACGTGGTTGAAGTGTTTTTTTATTTTATTTTATAAAATACTTTCTACGCTGTATGTAAGCATGATGAAACGTTGTATTGTTAACCCGTTAAATAATTTAGTGCCCAGTCAGACGTGACTTACCAAACCCTAAAAAACACATGAATATCAACACGACAATTCTGTGCAGCAGTCTGCTGGGGTCACAGCACGCCGGCAGCTGTTTCTCTGAACTGCAGTATTTGCTACTTGAAGGGGAAGATTCAGAATCATCTTCTCCTTCTAGCAAACCTGTACACTCCTCTCGCTCCGCCATCTTCCGCCTCCCGAAGACGCCACCAGCACTCAGTCATATAACTTCCGTGTCACGTTGTGCGGTCAGCTGATTTAAATGTGTTTGGCCGGGTACGGCATAACTTAAAGGTGTGTTTGTGATTTGTTATTCAAGTATTTTATGTTATACCGTTTTTTTCTCGTTAAAAACAGTTGTCATATGTTTTGGAGGGCTGTGTCTGCTTGTTGATTGTGATTTGGGGTTGCTTGCAGTTCTGTTTTACTGAAGTGCGTAGTGTATTATTAGCGATGTAATGATTGTGAGGAAAGATACAGTGTGGTGTAAACTGTGCCAACCTCCATGTGCATTAGCAGCAGTATTTACTGTGCAAGAGGGTGGCTTTTCAAATGTCTGATTCCTGGCCACTGATACTAGAAATGATTACGTCTATAAGATTTCATAGGGTGACATCTGTAACAGCATACAGGGATTCTGACAAACTAGTAAGTGTGATTGGTTGATTTCGTATAGACCAACAGTACGTAATTTATAATTAAAACGTATGCAGCCCTATGACATCACAAAGTCACAATCGACGACACCTGGTGGTAACTATATAGAGGCTCATCATTAGTCTCTATTCTCTCTCAAATAGAATGACATCATAAGAATATATTACTACTTAAATAGTATTAAAGTGTATCTTGCAGGTCAAACACACCAATACATTTCTGTATAGATTTCATCAATAGAAATAAAATAGTTTTTATACGGTTAACAAATATTAGTGAATAAGAAAGATATGATGGATTTTGTGTGGTGTGTGGCCACACCCACTCACGTGCTGGCCGGAATAAAACCGGAAGTTACGTACAGAAAGGTAAACACATGGTGACTGCCGCTGAAAACATAGAACATGAAGTCGAAGACCCAATTAATTTTAGAGAACAGGTGCCACAACCCTACATATTTTAACTGATTTTCCCACTGATCAACAGGCAGCGACTAAATGGGGATCGACAAGAAATAGAGTTGTGGACCCTCCAAAATCTGTGGCGGATCGGCAACACTGCATGGTGAGTGTAATTTCCAAAATTGTAATGTGTTTGATTACCAGTAATGTAAGCTTCAGTATCTATATTGTGTAATTAGTTTATATTAGTTTAGCGTTTGGTCCTATAATACACATTTATACATATATATATATATATATATAAAATGTATCGCATCTAATTTAAGCCTGACTCGATGCTTATTTCTAAATCCCATGCTATATTCAAGTAAGTCGTCCTCCAGATAAGCACTGTCGAGAAAGTGCGCGCCACAAACGACAGAATTCTTTTGGTGAACAGATTTCGCGATGAAGTCCTCTCTCTTGACTTACAAACCGCACCCAGGAGCGAAATACAGCGCTCTTTATCCCTGGAAAGGCATGCACCCGATGCCCTGCCAGGGTGGAGTTCGTGCAACCCCGCAAATGCACGTATTCACCATATTATTATTATTATTATTATTATTATTATTATTATTATTATTATTATTATTATTATTACTAATAATAATAATAATACTAATCACATTTTAATACTAATCACATAATAATACTAATCACATTTTAGTGGCCTATAAAATGTTTAAACAAATTAAATTAAAATAATAATAGTAATAATAATGCTAATGGTCTTAATAAACACTACTGCATCCATTTCAGTGATTTAAAAAAAAAAAAAAAAAAAACCTGCAAGATACACTTCACTTGTCTACCGCAGAACGATACTGTCGGTGACATGAACTAATGCACTTATGAACAACTGATTATCCTGCATCTCCTTTATTATTATTATTATTATTATTATTATTAATTTATTTTTACCAGAATGGCCTAGCATTGCTGGGATATATCAGTACCATAAATGTCATTTAATACACCCACAACTCCTTCTACTTGAGTCATCTGTCAAAGAATGTAATCCCGGAATGACAAACAAGCCTTCATCCAGCCACCAGGAGCACTGTGTAATCATGTTATACCGCATTAATTCAGACTAAATATAATCCTTTTGCCAGGGAAGGAGGTCATATTTCATTATTATATTAATCAGTGCTTGGGACACACATAATCATAAATCATAGGAAGGTTATATTAGCATGCAGTAAATTACAGAGTAATTTATATACGTTTTTAACCTATTTAAATCGGAAAATTGCATAAATACCCTTTTTTATTTATTTAATTCTTATTTGTACTTATTTTGTCAACAAACAGGTCTTTTTTAATGATATTATGGCTGGGGATCTTATAACTATTTGTACTGTCTTTAGTGACGTTATTTATTTGTTTAGCTTAATTAGACCCCTTATGTTTTCATGCCTGTTAAAATGCACAAAATATATGAACAGGCCATCAGTGTTGAATGTTTAACGTCTGCTTTATTATTGGCACCATCCATCTGTTTTGGTCAGTAATATGGATTAAATTCAGTTTTCACATTTGATGAAGGTATTCTGTTGTATATTCAGCTTTCATCCTGAGATATAATCTAATCACTAAAAATTATTATTTTTGTTTTATCGTTGTAGATAATGTGTGTAAATTGTATGCTACCGTCTATGATAGAGGAAACCTTTATTCTATTTTGCATCTTTCTTTCCATTACCTAGCTTGACACAGTCAAGTCAGAACAGAAATAAAAAAGCTACCCATACCTGATCTGTTACACAGTGTTCTGTGAGTTCCTCTATATGCTTAAAACCTTAGTATGCCTAACAATGTTAGTAGTCCATGCTACTTGATTTGAGCTCTTTTGATGTTAATTATTCTAAAGAGTTTTTTTTAAACAAGTGTCCACTACCCACTCCTGGTTATACTTTGTGTATCCAAAACTCTATGGTCTTTTAAAAGATCAAGATTGCAATACATTTATATTATGAGTACCACACTGAATTAGTTTGGTTGTATTGCGTTCTTCCTCTGTGGTAACCTGTTTACTGAGGCAGACAGGATGTCCATATGAACAAGGTGGCTGGATCTCCAGTTTTGCAGCTGCCAAACTTCTGTGTTTTGTGTGCATAGTCAAAGTGACAAAGCTGTTCCCAGAACAATGATTGGACTGTAAGTCTACGCAAACACAGACTTTCAGTCCTGTAACTCACACATGCTGCCCACCACATGAGTTTCACCCATAAGAATGCACTTTATTAATGTTTTTCAAATGCAGTCAGCTATGTGTCTAAATAGTAGGAGGTTCAGTAAATTGAACAGCAGTCCATAAAATATGCATTACTACCTTTCAGTGCGTTTGTTATCCAAATGCCAACAGTATGGGGCATAGTTAGCACGTACATCTTTTGTGTTTGACTGTGCTGTGTAACAGATTCATTTCTACAGTTCATTCATCTCTTGGCTATTGTTGAAGTTTCTTCGTGTAGACCAGGTGAAAAAAGGGAAGCCATCAATAAGCACAGTATATAACCTTGGTGCTCCACAGACGATCTTCATAAGGCTCTGACATATGAACATGTTTGCATGGGTCCCACGCCCTCTAGTGGACTGTTTGCAAACAAAAGAAATACATGTGGCAAGTTTCCTGATTAGTTGCACAGATTATACATAATAATACAGTATTTGAATCCTCTACATGTTTGAATTGTGTTAATATATTAAAAAAAATATTGCACTATGAAAAGTATGCAACCAATCAGGCTAATTTTATCCCACCTCTGCCACTGACTGACTCACTGTGTGACCCTGAGCAAGTCTCTTAACCTGGACCACTTTGGCCCCTCAAGCCCTATGTGATCTTTACGTGCTTTGCACGATTTGTCACAGACCCGACTAAGAGTAATCACTGCTATGTTTGTGATCTTTTTTTTTTTTTTTTTTAATATATAGCCGTGCTAGATTAACAGTAATGCAAGTATTTGACAATGAACTGACAATTTACTAAACGTGACAATGTAGCACACAATAGGCAGGCTGGAGCCTGGACTGAATCTCACCTTGTAATATTACACCAGTTAAGGCACCTGTGTAGTCAATAGTTTCCCTCTGCGATGTATTAAATCAATACAGTAAATTAAATGAAGGTCCTGAGGACTGGTGTAACGCATGACTACATTAAGGTGTGTTTTTTGTGTGAGATAATACAGAGACTGAAGCCACTATTGTTCTCCTTTGTACCTTAGCCTCTTGGCGCTGGTGATATGCACAATGCAAATACATGGAGGCAACAATGGATGAGCCACAATTAGCACTAGGGCTGAAGTCTAGCAGTAGTATTGCATTAACTGTTTAAAAGAGCCACCACCCCTCACCAGGATGGCCTCTGTGAACTAGAAAACATTAAAAACTGCAGAATACAATTCCAGTTTACCCTTACCCTCTTACACATGTACCCAATAGTAAAACAGGAAATGTGGTTTTGGGATAATACACGACTCTCTAAACTTCTTAAATTGTATTAAGGCCTGTTAATGAACAACTGAACTTTTGTGATTGTTAAATTGTTGATGATGAAGCATGCAAAAACTATTTTAATTTAAATCATGTTAAAAAAAAAGTTGTTGTTAATCATGCCCACACAGTAGCAGAGAATCACTACATATTCTTGTGTAAGGTTGAAGGTGTGAGGACACCCTCAATAAGTTAATTGGGTGAGTCAGTTTATGATCCTTCTAGCCCCACTGAACAAAAATACCAGCCTGATTGACATAGACGTGAATAAAGACCTACCACAATTACCACGTAGGGCCCATTATGTCAGTACAACGGCAAAAAGTAAAAAAAAAACCCAATGTTTTATAGTTCTTTCATGCTGCTTTAATTGACATTGGTTGAAGACAAAAGAACCAATGGCCACATTGATGCACTCTAACCTATTTGGTTTGTTCTGGAATGCTTTTGTAATGCAGAGATAATTTTAATAATATTAATAGTGCAAGAGCTCTGATTTTTAGTGTTGGACATTTGTACAAACTATGCTAAACCCTTATGGGGGGTACTACGTCTTTAAACAGGATAGCCAGATCCACATTTTCCACATGCTGACAACATAGGACTAGTTGCCGACTTTCTTGTTTTATTTTAATAATGTGAAATATCCCGTAAAACTAAAGTGATTGGAAGAGAGACACACTTCAGCTGCTGTCAGACATTTCAGATTCCCTTTGAAATGTTAAACAACCAGTCAAAAGACATTACATATTCAAACTAGAGCTTACAAATTTCTCAATTTGTACAGTAATACCTCTTAGAAAATGTGACCGAATGCTTTCTGAGTGCAGTCATTTGCGTCACATGTTGACGTTAATACTGTAGGAAAGGAAAATTAAAAAGTTGCAGCTAAGAATTTTTCAAGGTCACTGAACTGCATATTCCTAAAGTAGCTGGAAAAGAAAATAAACAGGAAAGATCAGACATCTAGACACAAACCTTGACTCCAACTCAGCAGGAAGTTACACTTCTTACAAAATAGTAATACAACAAAAGCCAAGAGCACATGCCAGTCCTGGAAAACATTATATACAGACAGAAAAGCACAGTCAAGCAGCCAGTGGTACAAGTATTTTAATTTGAGGAGGTCTGGAACTTGTCAGTTTTCCTTGTCTTCACTCCTAAGTCTGGGAAGAATCTGGAGCTCTGACGCAAGTTACTTTAGATTCTACAAAAGGCACAGGATTCTTGTGCTGCGATTTCTTCTGCTGCTGTTGCAACAGTCTCCATACCAAAGATGCGTTGGACTCTGTGGATTGTACTGGGCTTGTTCCCCTTGTCAATGGACACCCCACACTCAAAACCAACCAGAACTCATTGGAGACTGCAGACGCAGCTCTTAACCACCAGAGCGGGTCCTTGAACAGTGTCCTTCATTTGGATGATACGGAGAAAGCAGCCCTGGAGGTAAGGAACCAGTCTTTAAAGCAAGTTTAAACTTTTAGATATGGGGAGGGGGGGGGATGAGACAGAACGACACAAAACTAACTTGAGGAAGTCTTTACATTGTTCAAAGCTATAAGTTATTTTATATTGCACATGGTACATTACCAGTATTCCTACTATTTATTTTTTCAAAGACATTTTTTCAAGCCTGTATTTTGTCAACATTAATAAAATAAATTATAGTACAAGGGGCAGTTTTGCAGGAAATCCCTTTAAGTCAAAGAAAATAAATTCCATTACAGTATTCACACTTTTTATCCACGATTTCCACTGCTGCTTGAAGTTGCTTCCCAAATGTTTCTCTGAGGCTTCATAAAAAAGATCTTTATAAGTAACAGTTTCTAAAAATGTCAGTCATTGACTGTGAATCCAGTTCAGTGTATTTCTTTTTTGTTTTTTAATCTGGTGAAGTGAATATAAATCCGTAGGTTTAGTTCTTGGCTTTGCCTTTCTTAGCAGGGAGCTGACCTGTAGATTCCAGATATTTGTTGATGAGTTCTTCTTGTGTGCTGGGAAGGCATGGCTGATATCTACTATAATCCATTGTGTATTCACCTTTACCCTAAAACAAATAAAACAAACACCTTCTTAAGTAAGGACTTGGCCACAATCCTGAATATTTATAAGACACAAAAACAAAACTACTATTGCACAGCAATTTGAGTGTCTAGGTTTTATCATGAGCTTAATTACATATTCGGTAACAAAGTTAACGGGTGTATCTAATTATGCAATGGGAGTCTTATTTCCATCTCTATATAAAAGAGAACTGAAGTCAAATAAATATATGAATAATCATTATCATTTGTTGTTCTTATTCTTGAATGACTTGTATCACATACCTCTGTGTTTGATCTTAATTCAGTGGCATACCCAAACATGTCATTCAATGGAACCTGAAAGAAGGAAGAGAACAGTTACTTTAACCCTATTCAAAATACTGTACATCACATCCAACATAGGGTATCTCCCTCCGGCCTCAAATTACCGTACATTTGCTTTCTTAGCCTGTCATTAAGTCCCGAGTGCGTAATTATTCACATTAGTTTTTTTTTCTGTTTATTCAAACAAAGTAACTGCCTCATCACAACCCGCCACTGCACCTGCTGTTAATGTATAGATATGAATGAATGTTGCTCATTACTAGTATACATACATCTGCATACAGAGTGAAGTAGCCCTCTGCTCCATCCTGCCCACTGATGACACCATGGCGACGGTTGATTCCGGCAATCACAGCTCCCTGGAACTCGTTCGGAGCCACTACTTCCACTGACATGATGGGCTCCAAAACACTCACTGTGGCCTTCTCCATAGCTAGGGCAAGAACACCCATCATGTCACAATGTTAACTTACAATTAGGGATTCAATTAGCTATTGGCTTGTTTTGTATTTAAGTGTTTTCTTTTATTGTATAATTTTATTACAGACCTACAGCAAGGTTTTCTTTTTTTCTTTTTTAGACTACTGAATTTAGCTACAAGCACAGTAATGTGAAAGAGTATTGTAGCTAAAATGACCTTTATAACAGTATATATTCCAGTTCTAAAATAATAATATAAATTACATAAAATTGACTGCAGTGTTGTATAATTCTATCACCAGGTAACCTAAGCAGTAACAAAATAACTAGAATACATTTGTTTAAAATAGCGGAAGGATATACAGAAACACATGGCAAGAAAAGACCTACCCTGTTTCAGAGCGCCCTCTCCAGCTCTGATGAAGGAGATTTCATTGGAGTCCACCATGTGGTGTGCCCCGTCCTCCAGGATAAAGCGTACCCCAGAGATCTTGTGCCCGGTCAGGGGCCCTTTCTCACAGGCTTCACGGAAACCCTGCAGACAGCGAAGAAGGCCGCTCAGAACCCTATTTTTCACTATGAGGGCATGTGGAGTTCAGTGGCAAGAGAATTCAACTTGTTATATGCATGGAAAGGTGGAACCGGACTTTTCTGGAGTTCAAAAGCAATTAATAGATTAAGCATCAATTAAAAAGTGGAAAAAGTTAAGAGGTCTACTTGGTAAATGGTCACTACATTTCAAGGACTCCAATTCTGGCCATCCTTTCCCACAATGAACAGTTGGCATAACACGGTATAGGGATGGTTCTTTACCCTTTCGATTGCAGGCACAAACTGCTTTGGTATATTTGTACCAATTGTCTGGTCTACAAATTCCACTTTTGTGTAGCTCTCGGCATCCAGAGGTTCCAGCACCCCAACGACTTTGCCATACTGTCCAGACCCGCCCGACTGCTTCTTGTGGGTGAAATCAAACCTGAAAATTGACAAAGACATACTTCACACCTTGGGTTTACAAATATAAAACATGGAAGGTCACTAGGAGTCTATTTCCAATGTATTATTACAGAACACTACCATTATAAACATGGGGGGAGGGAGGAATGTATATGTGTTTTTGAGTACACATATACCTTCCCAATTATCCATTTAACTTAAAACGTACAGACAAGGCATGTTTAGAAATACAAAAAATAAAATTGAAATGACAAACTTTCATATATACAAGACTTTTTCAATGTTTTAATGAGGGATGTCTCGATATAAGAGGTAGTTGTAGTTTTCCGCATTAACAGTCAGAAGCCTCTTTAAAGAAGCAGGCATTATAGATTGTTTCTCTTTGGCAGAGCTCCCATAGAAACAGGAAGTTACATGCTGCAGACTGGTGCAATTAAAAGCCACACTGTACGTGACACTGCCAAGGCTTGCTGGTAAACTGACAAGTGGAAATTTCACAAAGCAAGGATGTGCAATCAGGAGATGTAGTAATTCTAAGCAAGTTCCTTTAACTGCTTGTAGTGCTTTGCGTAACACACTCTTAGATCAATATAAAGGAGGGGAGTGCAAAGTCCACGTGTAACTCGACACACCCAGTACTGTTGTCTTCTCTCTTTGCTTCCCAGCCAACTCGGGTCGATCCAGCTTTTCCAATGAAGGAACTGAATACATCCCATTATCCTGCTACCCGGGCAGCTAGGGTGGCACAGCACTATCTGAATTACCACCATGGAAGCCCTTCTAAATGGTTCATGGTCCATGACATTAAAAAGGCCAGCTCAGAGGTAAGAGCAGATGTTTTCCAGTATATTACTGTGCAAATATGTTACGGTTTAACGTCTGTTTTTTTTTTTTTTTTTTTTTAAATATATATTTATTACATTTATCAAATATTCATTATCCAATAATGGTAGAATGTATTTTTAAATGGTAATGGGTTATTTCATGATTTCTTTAACTTGCAAGTACTGTACAAACAAAACGTAATTACGCTCACTTGGTTTCTGTTTAAGTACATTCATTTACATGCTAATTGGTATTTTTCCCCCCATTAATTGTCAGGATATTCCTGAAGTTGGAACCAAGTACCACATACAATTTTCAGTGCAAGAGCAAGCCACAAAAGTAAGCAAGTCTGTTATCTTACGTTGATAGGGAACTTCATAAAACTCCTTCCGTTTGCAAATACTGACACTGTTTGTCTGAATTGACAAGAAAGTGCAACACAAACTTAAAATTATTTCCATATCATTTCGATGGAATATATTATATGGTTAGCTGCTGTAACCCAGAACGTAGCACTTCAAATCCTTCACCCAGTCTTGTGGTCTGTAAAGTCACAAGAACCCCACTTGTTGTATTCTATATACAAAGCATATGGTTTGGTCAAACATAATCTATTTCATATAATTTCTGTGTTATTTAGGGTTTTATTAATTGTGTTCAACCAGTGCCTTTATGCAACAACTGGCATGATAACAATAATTCTGTTTGCTGCTGTGATTTCAGAAAAGGGCAGGGTTAACCTTTTCTTCTCAATAATGTTGGCAGGAAATTGTAGGAAACTGCACTGCAGAGATACTTTTCCGACAAACTGAAGAGCAAAGCGCTCCAGAGGTTAACTGCACATGTGGTGATCTCCTGAAGATAAAGACATCAGATGCTGACCATGCTTTATACCTTCACATAAAACACCAGCCTGAACCGGTGGCCGGCACGGACATACCAGGTAAACATCGGCGATGTGAGGAGTCAGTAATGCTGACTGGCTGTGCGATAAATGTGTAGATTGCATTTTTGGTTTAAGATGTTCTTTAAGTCAGCAATGTATATTCAATATCCACACTAGTTAACCGGGGTACTTTTGCTTTCTTAAGACAGTCAAGGAAATATTCCTAAAGAAATGGAGCCCTTTTGGTATCTTGGGGGAATTGGAGCCAGCTTTATAATGTGGCAACAGTCCAATGAATCAACGCTTTACAATATGGTACATGTACACAGTGTAAAACAGCTGGTAAGTGCAAAAGTGCATGCTTACAGAAATGTATACTATACCCTTTCACTGCATTTTCTTTTTATTTACTTGACAACACTTTATTCATAATAGTTCCCAGCATTTGACCTCTGATAAGCTCCGTTATTGATGTCTATATCTAAGATTTTGATGAACCTGTTTATTAGCCTACAGCCTTAGAACTTATGTATGTAACGGATCACACTTGGAAAGGCCATCATTGTTACAATACATTCTTAACTGCTGGGCTTCTAATTACAGAACTCTGAGAATGACCTGCTTGCCTTTGACTACGTAGTCCTGCTCCATGACATGGTATCGCAGGTAAAGAAACATATACATAATAATCTAAACTGCAAACAAAAAATATATTACTACTACTATTTATTTTTACATTTATATTATTTTATTATTATTTATTTATTTTTTTTTTTTACAGGAAATTATCCACTGGCACATGCAGGTTGCTTGGAATCCTACACAAGGAGTGAAAGTTACACAGTGCAACTTACTGCCCAAAGATACAATGAAGCAACCATCGGCAGAAAAACACAAGATCTAGTTCAGCCAGCAGTTCAATCCTCCACCTGCTTACAGCAAGAAACAACGTCGGCTGAAATAGTCATATAACCACGCGTCAAGGAGTGTCACTTGTCACATTTTCTTTCTAGTTAATTATATCTCTGAGAAAAGAATACAATGCTTTTCTGCTATCCTTAGATTTAGTCCAATGTGTGAAAGTAAACTGAACAGTGATTCAAACACAAGCTGTACTGGCATTAAAGTTTTGTTAAAACACATTGCGGTTTTAATATTGTGCTTTGTTTCGATACTGTGTTCTTGCCCGACTTCCCACACCTCATGACAATAGTAATATTGAGTGGGTAGTGTACTTACGGTTCAGGGGCACCAATCGATTCTCTGAAGGCTACTTTAGGCTTTCCCATGACACAAGCACAGTTGTATTCTCTTTCCATTCTCTAAAGGCAACAATGGGAATATGTTTTTACTTTAGATCAATATGAACAAACTGAAAGAGAGGCATTTCATACTTTCACATCCTCTCCAAGGATGACAAGGTTTGCAACAATTTAGGGTCAGGGTTTTAAATCAATAAAACAGATAAAGGTTATTTTTTCCATCTGAGTTGATAATGGCGACACTCCTCTAGTTCGAATAAAGAGTGTTCTTCTCTACCACCTTATTCAGCTATGATCATAATTAGGTACAAAATCTATTATTGCTGAACTACCATATAATATTATACAAACACATTACAGCTGGTTTTATTAGCGCTAGTCAGGGTCTGTTAACCCAGCAGTATAAGCTCCAATGCAAAAGCAATGTTTATTATTGGTTATGAAATATGAAACTTTGCAAGCTTAACACATGTGAATCTGTCTTGCACTGTGTTTTGTCCCAGGCTTACCTGGGCGTAGATTTCTAGATGCAGCTCTCCCATTCCTGATATGATGGTTTCTTTACTCTCAGTATCGTAGTGGACTCTAAAAGTAGGGTCTTCTCTTGTAAAGCGGTTAATTCCTTTGGAAAATTTATCCAAGTCATTCTAAAAATAAATAAATTCAAGTTTTAGGCTGGTATTCTCAAGCTTTCCTAGACTGTTCGTATATTTGATTGTGTTTACATTCTATATCTATTTCTAGTGCACTAGTACAGTTTTACCAATTCTGCTGTCTTTCTATTAGGAGTACAGTACTGACCCAATATTTTGCTTTGCCACACATCACAAATATAGTAAAATCAGTCTGAATAAAAACAGGAGGATGAAAGTCACCTTGTTGGCAGGTTTCATAGCTACTGATATAACTGGATCCGGGACGTGTATCGACTCCTGCAGGAAAACAAGATTGAGAATTTTGTAAATGCAGCACAGTTCTGGTAAAACACCAACATTTACTCGTAGAGAGGATTAGAGAACCTCTTTCTCCTAAGAAGCAATCCCCTACTCACCATGGAGAGATTGGCACTGCTCCGTGCTGTAAAGGTATCCCCACTGGCACAGTCGATTCCGAACAAGGCACAGATATCCCCAGCATACACTTCTTCTACATCCTGGAACAGAAATGGAACTAGTGAACTACAGAAAAGGTCAAGCTCATTGGAAACCTTACAGACAGCAGTGCATTACACTGCCTTAACCAACATTCAAATAACTGCTTAAACTGCACTTGATCAGACGTCCTCGATTAGCAGGCGTTGTTATTCACAGTATGGAATTTGTGAACACCTGTTCTGTTAAAATATATTTATTCAGAGTCAAGGAAACAACTGGGTGTGTCAGCAAAAGAATGGTTTTCAGAATGTACACAGAAGTGAAAGGGGCACCTGGCAAATCTCAGCAAGAGACCCACAAGAGACACACCTCCAAGGTGCCGCTGTCCAAGGGGAATCCTAACGGTTCAGTTAAACACAGAAGAGCTGTCATTCTTTACTGCAGAGACGGAAGTGCTTGTTAGCTCCTACTCTGTCATTCCCCATCTCTTACCACCAGCTGATCTGCGTGAAGCCGGACCAGGCGCTGCACTCGGACCCTCTTCCCAGTCCTGGTGTTGTAGATATATTCACTCTTCTTCAGAGCTCCCTGATAGACTCGCACATATGTGAGTTGCCCAAACCGGCCAGCCTTGCAGGAGGGGACAAAATATAATTTTAAAAGTCTGCTTCAGTTGAGAAAAAAAGATTAAATATAAAAATAAAAAGTACTATATGTGCAATTTCAACACAGATCCTATAAAGTTATGAATCAGGTATAAGGGAGCTCCTTTGTGTCTATAGCCACCATCTGGTGGACATATGTTGCTACTACACATAGGGAAGGGTAACTGGTTTGTATCATGTACGTAGGACATTGTTTCAAGAACTTAAGGCCTCATTTACTAAACGGCGGTAAATGACCGGAATTACCGCGTGGCAGGGGGAAACCACACCGTGCGCAAAAATGAACCAGCAGTAGCTCTATTCACTAAGCTAATTATATGCACAAATAAAGCGAACTAAATGGTCCATTTGCAAGTTGTCACAACATGCGGAACTCATCATGCAGAATTCAACAAGCAGAATTATGCATGAGGTTTACACACACTGTATTATATATATATATATATATATATATATATATATATATATATATATATATATATATATATATATATATATGTAAGGGTGCTCGAAAGAAAAGGTAAGCACAGTTCTGAGGTTGTCACAATGACAGCGACCAAGAAGGACAGAGTGAGGAATATAAAGTTATTTTGTAATATTAATCAAAAGTCAGCAAAGCACTCACTCAGTCAATTAGAAGTTCACTATTTACATTTCAAAAAGTGTTTGGCGAAACGTCAACTTTTAACACTTAAAACATTAACATAACTAACATTAGATGCTGTTTGATTGCTTGTATTTATGACTTCACCTCAACTCGCACATTCATTTATTGGACATTTACAGTTTTTTTTGTATATTTTAAAGCTATTTTAAGCATAGCCTACTTAAATATCACAAGTGCATGGTGACTATATAAATATATTAACATAACCGAAAGTGTTGCATATATATGCCTGCCTCAATCTTCATATATCCCAGACTGTCTGAGGATGTACGAGCACACTGGAACATTAGAACTCGAGTCGCTATTGAAACAGTCTTTAAAAATGAAAGTAAAAATGCAGTAAAGGGGCTTTACTGCGTACAAAACACATTACCACGGTTTAGTGAATGAGGCCCTTAATCTGAAAGTAAATGAATACCAAAAAAATGCTTGGAATACACATAATATGGTTCTTCATCTGAATACTTAGGTAAACACTGCCCTAAACAGTGAATTGGTTTCAATAAGGCATTATTACTGATGATACTGACAGTGGCACTAATAAATTAACCCCCTAATGCATCTTTTGTTTTGCTTAAATGAACACCAATATGTATGATACACACGTGTACCCTTTTCCATTACAACTGAAAAATGACCATGCTCATTCCTACTAGGTTTCAAAGGCTAAACACACAAAATGTTGATGGTTTACTAATTTTCCATTTCAGATTGTCATGAAAGCTTGTTTCTTCAGAAGGGGATGGGACCTACCTCCAATTTAAAAGCCAAGCCCACAAAAGGCTGAGAGTCATCTCTTGTGGGGTCCATTAAAATTTTAGTGACCTCGTTTGATTCCCTGCAGGAATAAAAAAGGCTGTGTTTAAAGTCCAACTAACAAGACATTCAGGTTCTTTGTATGCATCAAAATTAAGGGCACATACAGTAGAAGAAACTAATCCCCAAGACATGAGCAAGCAGACAATGCCCTATTTTATACAAGAAACAAGGCAGACGATATTGGTGCACCTGGCAGAAGGAAAATGAGTTCCCCTTAGAAAAATTATATTGTTATTTTAAGTAGCTGTGAGCCATTACCATCATACAAGACAGATGTGGTATTCTGAAAAGCTATACATTGTGGCGCAAAAGGCTGTCTGCGCTGCATCATTAAATCAATATCATAATGAAGCTGAAGCACTGACCCGATGCATGTGGACTTCCCTACTTGGTATCATACATCCAAAGTTAGACATACAGTGTTGAAAAGTGTTGCCATGGTCTTACGTTTAGCAGTGAACCTTGTTACATATTCCACATTCTCGTATTTTAAATGATTGTTAAGATCAGTGTCTGGAAGAGGGAAGCGACACGGGAAGTTACACAGGAGGGATAACAAACTGGAGCGAAACATATAGTAATTGTGCTTACCCCTGGTTTTCAATTGCAAAGTTCTGGACTTCTGTTGGGTTGGGCAGGTAATCCAAGGCAGCATCCAGCAGGGGTTGAACTCCTTTGTTTTTCAAAGCACTTCCTATGAGCACAGGGGTGAAGCAGCGCTGCACAGTAGCTCTCCTGATTGCAGCCTTGAAAGGGGGAGGGGGGGGGGGGACGGATATTTACAATGAAGCATTTCTAAATTTCTAACCACCTTTCCTCGTGTGATATGCAAGTGAAAAATAAATAAATAAATAAATAAAACAAACGTAGTAAAACACCAAAAAAAAAAAAAAAGAATGGAACTGCAAAACAAACAACTTAAATGGTCACCTTCAAGTCTGCAACTGTGGGGACCTTTTCCTCCAGAAACATCTCTCCCAGCTGCTCGTCTGCATTGGCGACACACTCCACCAGCTCCCGACGCCTGTCTGTGGCTTCGGATCTGAACTCCGCTGGGATTTCATCATATCTAATGTTCTGACTGTGGGAGATGGAAGGGAATCAATGGTTAAATGCCTCCATGCAATATGCAGAATGCTTTCTTGAGATGTCTGGTTGCACTCCCCAGTGAAAATGTTCCTGGTTCTGCTTGAAACATAAAATACAAGAATATGGTAGATACAATGTAATATCAAGCAGCTTCTTTAACAGAAACATGTCCTCCGAAACATGTGCCATCAGCCGTCCACTTCTTTTCACTCAGCCATGCCATGCAGCTATCTTCAGAGTTACAGTGTTGGAGAACCACGCAGCTCTGGGCTGCTTACTGGCAGGCCCACAGGCCTCCTCAACTGAGCGGCGCTCTGCCAATTGTGCACCGCGGCCCCGAGAACTCCCGTTCACAGTCGGCAGAGGAATAGCCTGGACTCGAACCAGTGATCTCCAGGCTATGGGACGCATCCTGCAGTCCACGCGGAGTATATTACATTATTTAGGAGTGATTATACTATGTGAAAAGGAGAGGAGCACAACATATATCTATTTAAGGTATTTGCTTACCCAAATGGCCCTTCAAAGTACATGGTTCGTTCTTCAATGAGATCTATAATTCCTTTTAAATTCCCCTCGAGACCAATGGGTATTTGGAGAAAGGCAGCATTGTGGTTCAGTTTGGTTCTGTGTGACAAACAAAACAAAACATAAAAAAATTAAACAACCTTTCTAATGGTTACAGCACTGACAGGTCAGTATTTAATATAAATCATTTTTATTTTCAGTGTGTACAGTACTGAACCTCACTGTGAAAGCTAACCAAAGAATCTGTCTATGATATAAATGTGCAAGACTGCCCTCCTGTGGTAGTTTTTCTGCATTTCATGGATCGGAAGCCAATAAACTAGTTTCAAAGAACACAATCCTCTCCTAAAAGCAGAAACAGCCACATATCCATATCCATATATAATCAAATTATCAAGAACCCTAAACACATTAACAACCTTTTACTGGTACTGGAAGGATATAGCAGTTTTCAAAAAAGCAATGGATTGATGTGCGTACAGTAGTTACCTCATCTGCTGCAAAGCTCTGGTCGGATTAGCTCCCAGTCTGTCTAGCTTATTAATAAACGTCAAGCAGGGGACATTGTAGCGCTTCATCTGTCGGTTTACTGTCATGGTCTGACACTGCACTCCTCCGACCGCACACAGCACCAGCACAGCTCCGTCCAGCACTCTCAGGGACCTCTCCACCTCAATAGTGAAATCAACGTGACCTGCAGCACACACACGCCACAAAGAAGGGACATGGTTTCACAGCAACGCAGGAACAAGCTTTACAGCGTACATTATTCAGTAAAGCGAATTTCATTTCATTAGAGGATTAAAGAGTGAGGATTAAATCTCAGTTTAGTCACTGCCTGAACATGGATCCTTGGGCAAAATACCTCATTATATATATATATATATTATATATATATATATATATATATAGGGCTATCAATCGTAGTTACCTTCTGCGATTAATGCGTTAATTTCTTTGGCGATACATTTTTTTAATGCTCGTTAATAGCACTCCTCTGTTTTGACCCTCTTGGCATATGATAATTCTCTGCTACACCATTTTAATAATATACTCGAGTGCAGTCAGTGTTTGCATAGAAAGTTAGTCATTTATGGGGTATTTCTGGCAGACTGAGGCAGAATCGGGGCTTTAAAACCTACTACAAAGCTGCACGCAAAATTGAGATGGATTTACAGTGGGAGGTGGCAAAAGCAGACAACGTTGGACAATTTCTTATTTTAAAATTGTGTTCTTTAGAATTGATTGTAAGTACAACACATTTTTTATGTTTGCTTTACTCATTGTAAGGACAACTGTAGTACATTGCTGTGTCGTACTACAGTATTTAAGCCTACTCCCTTTTTTTTGTTTTACACAAGCGTGAAGTAAACAGTTCTATGTTTGGGTATTTCGCATTTCTCATTTTAATTTTTTAACACTAACATTTAAAACACATGTATTTCAGTGCCATATGTGTACAGTATATATCGCTGTTCCATATAAATAGACTTGAAAACAGGGGCTTTTCGCTTATTAGCAACTTTCGCTTAATGACAACTTTTTGCTGGGAACCGAGAAGTTGCATCTAACACATGCAAAATGTAGCACACGATTTTTGTTCAAATAGACATACCTCACATGACTGCTAAATGTGCTATGCCAATTCCAGCCAGCCCTCCCCAGATACATTCTGGTTTTATTTTCTTTGAGCTGTTCACTCACTTCTCTCTACACATGTGATAGTAGCAGTAATCCAGTATATTGCTGTACCTGGTGTATCGATGATGTTAATGTTGGTTCCTTTCCACATGGTGTAAGTAGCAGCAGACTGGATTGTGATACCTCGTTGTCGTTCAAGTTCCATTGAATCCATTATGGCCCCAACCCCATCTTTTCCCTTTACCTGGGCATGACGGAGAGATACACACAGGAGGATCACAAAACAGCTTCACTGAATTGAAACAATGCAGAATAAATAACACCACAACCACCATTCTTAAATGAACATGCTGAAGCATTCACTCAAAAAGGACATGCAAGGTGTATATTACAATTAAACAAGAACACCACTACCTCATGCATTTGTGCTATTCTGCCGGTGTAGTACAGAATCCGCTCTGTGAGTGTGGTTTTCCCGGAGTCGATGTGAGCCGAGATTCCGATATTCCTGATTAGCTCGTTGGGTATGATACCTGAAGAACAAGCTCTGCAGCTGTTTATCAACACCTGTAAGTAAAAATTAAAAATTAAAATTAAAATACAGTTTATTTTATATTCAAAGCAATGAATTCCTGGTACATCTCTGAATACATGTATTGCTTTCTATTGTGGAAAACCTCAAAACCTGTATTTTTAAAATATATATATAAATATATATAATGCATGGTTCAGTACCTTGAAAGGTACCAACAATAATCCTGAAGTCCTGTATCTTCACTGTGTTTCCACTGGACTGTCTGCTACAGGATCATTCTAATGGACCATATTAAATGTTTCTGGTTTCTTAATAGTTGCAGAGACTTTGCTGTGCCCAACAAAACCATGTCTATAGCAGTACCATCGAGTGCAGCATGTAACCAGGCCTTGTAAGATGTACACCACACCTAGTGGCGTAAAAAAGTAAGGACCATTTGAAAAATGGTATTAATTAAGCACAACACAGGATACATGCAGTTCAAATGATACACACAGCACACTTATGTATTTTCGTGTTTATATAAGGACAGTGCTATCGGCCTATTCCTTGTATAACGGATGCATGGGCGTGTACTGCTGTTTTCTTCTTAACATGTGTTATATAAAACAGCACACGACGCTATTATTAAAAGTTCATTGAACTCGATGCAGCAGGTTTTCGGTATTTCGATAAAGCGAAAGGCTTTCAGTTGAGTGGAACGTGTTGATTTGGCATTTCACCCAATAAAGAGGCGATGGTTGTACGTGTGCTGTAGATACCTTGTTTAAGCAATATGGGAACAGGCAGTCGAAGTCGTAATAGCAGTAGATCGAACAGGCAAACGAAGACCTCTATCGTTGTTTAATTGAGAAACTTGGTGGAGCGAATGCAGCAATCTAATATTACAGAACATACAACATAGCCTAGTTAATCTCCGATTACTTACGTGAGGTAAAACCAGCACATTAACTGGGACATCTGAACGACTAGAAAACCGACAGAGCCGCAAAACAATAAGTTATATAACTGACAGGGTCGGGCTACAGAACACGGTCATCATTAAAGTAAACTTCATCATTTAAAACGGCTTACCTTTCTTACAGTTAAAGGGCAGGTGCTTTTCAGGTGCAGTCGACCCAGAAGCACTCCCGCTTTCAGCACATGCATTTTAGCAATCGGGTTCTTTTTAAAAAAAAATAAATAAATAAATCTGAAATTGCCTGTTAAATGTGTGTAAAAATGAAAACAAAATCTTCCAGACACAACTCCCCCGCTGGATGTCAGCGTGAATGTCACACCGGTTCCTTGTACGAAATCACATCCGAGTTGAGAAAGGCCACGACAGTAAAGACAACACACACTTCCTTTGAATGGATAGATAGGAATCGCTGGGCACGAGGACTACTGTACCAATACTATAGCGCCCTCTTCCGAGCGGAGGATAACATATTGAATGCTACTGTATTAACACATAGCTATTAAAACAAAACACATAAATACAACTAAAGCGCTGAAATAATATCATTGGATCTGGTTGTTTCACAACTTTCACGAAATTATATACATGCAATTATTATTTGCTTATTTAGCAAACGCCTTTATCCAAGGCGACTTACAGAAACTAGGGTGTGTGAACTATGCGTCAGCTGCAGAGTCACTTACAGCTACGTCTCACCCGAAAAACGGAGCACAAGGAGGTTAAGTGATTTGTTAAGAGTCACACAATGAGTCAGTGTTTGAGGTGGGATTTGAACCGGGGACCTCGTGGTTACAAGCCCGTTTCTTTAACCACTGGACCACACAGCCCCCTCTAATTGCACTCACATGGTGCAAGGACTGGATTGTGATGCCTCGTTGTCGTTCAAGTTCCATTGCGGTAGTGGTGGTGGTCTTGTTTAATTGTAATATACACCTTGCATGTCCTTTTTGAATGAATGCTTATAAACTGCATAATTAACACATATATGACTTGAATCAAGATATGTGCCAAATTTACAAATATTTTTACTCCAAATGGATATTAAATTAGGATTCTCAGATGTTATTTTTTTTTTTACTCAATTTAAAAAAAAAAAAAGACCCGTACTGGCACAACAATAAAAAAAAGTAACACGTCATGGGTCTGAAATAGCAGTTTCATAACAAAAATGTCGGTTTCAGTTAACTTTTTTTAAACGCAGGGGAAGTAGGTTTTGAGACTTAATCGGAGTACCATTTGATTTTAGTGATAAATTATCTTAAACTTTAAGGTGGTTAAACTGTGCAACAGCAAATGCGGTAACTTTGGTGCCACCTGCTGGTGAAAGATGGGAACTTCGGATTTCATTGAGAGGATCTGCATAATAAGACTTGGTAAACTTAACGATGGTGTTTCATTATTCTATCCCTACAACACCAAACAAAGAAATATCAACTGTCGTTGGTTTAAATTTTATACGTTTCCTTTTGCGTTGAAATTGAAGTAATACGAAAAGAAACCCAAATAAATAAAGAGATACATCAAGAAATAAAAAGTATAGCGTTTTCAGAATGAACAGGTTTATTAAAGATCACAGGTTTATTTGCTCAAATCAGTGCCGTTAAAATCAATCCTTTCAGTGGAGTGGGATTCCAGCAGCAGCATTTCATTTACTATCAATGAACCCACACATTGAAAACAAAATGGTGCATGAAAGAAACTGAACATGAAAATCACAGTGTAGAAATATGTTACTTCAGCGCCACAGCTTGATAGAAACGCCCGTGATGCAATTTTCCACCTATATGTTTGGTACTTTTCGTTACCCAGTTCTAGGAATTACATAAAGCAATGACATGTTTAATTAACAATTCTGTTATATAGTATTGATTGTCCAAACACCTTACAGTACTTTCTGTATTGGGTTACTGTAGTATTTTGACAATGCTAGAGGATTTGTTTACTTGTGTATATGGGTAGAAGGGAAACCTGCAAGGTCACCAGTAACACAAACATTTACATTCTGTTGTTGCATTAAATCAGTTCTTTTGGAACCTGTTGATAATTTACAACAAACGTGAATAGTTCTACTCCTTCTGTATCAAACATGTGAATAGTTCTACTCCTTCTGTATCAAACATCAGTCTGGTAACAGCTATTGCAGTTATTTATCAACAGTATTAATTGTAAAAAATAAAAAAAAAGTCACAGAACACAGTCTGAGTAAGAACAAAGTAAATGAAAATGAACAAATAATAAAATAGAAACTTTTTTTTTTTTTAAAGGGGGTAAGTACCGTAACTGTACTTTGTGGGTCATATTCAGTAGAAGATAAGAATGTGTAAGTCCAAAAAGATATTTCATATGTCAAAGTATTAGCTCAACGAATATCTCATTTCCTGCAATTTGGATCATACAGAATGCAAGTTTCAGTAAGACAGTGTAAAAATGCATCAATGCAGCTATTGGTGTGACTAAAGTAATGTCAAGCATGCCCACTCTTGATAGTGTTCATGTAACTTACTAAATTGAACACATTTATAACTGGAAACAGCCCTAAACCAGTTAACAAAACACAGTAATATGCAGTAATTATATATTATTGAAAATCAAATCAAAGATTACAATTTTACACGTTCTTATCTGCTATTGAACTGATCCATATGAGAACGAATTGAGATATTTTGTAACTAGGAAGATCAATATTAAAAAAAAAAAAAAAATAGCACAGGTATCATGCTGTACACATTTTGTACAAGTGCATTACCTTATGAATCGATTTGAAAATGACAAAATGATCATTCTAGCTGTTGATTTGAAGGTAGTAAAAAGAACATTCAACAGTCAGTAAACTATAAGATTGATCTATAAATGCAAACCAACATTTAAAACCAAGTACGATTGGTTTTGGATAAACGATGAAGCACCAAAATGTGTTGCCCTGATTTTATTATTTTATTGATGGCTGTTTTTCAATCCCGATCCTTTCACACTCAGTTATTTCAAATGTATTGTTTTTGCTTCTTCGGGAGCCTTCGGGAGATGCTTCTCTCTGTAACAATAAAGAAATAACAAATCTATGTAACGATCCAAACAGCATCAGATCTAAGGGTTTGTTCAGCTGTTGTTTTTTGTAAAAATGTTAATAAAAAATAAATCAGTCTGGTAAACGAGAACTACCTATTTAACTACTAGCACCTCCAAGGTTCAGTTGTATTTGGAGGCTTGTGTGAAGAGTCTACGTGGTTTGGTTTATTGCTTAAGAATATAAAGTGTTCTCAATGGATGGCTTATTTTTGATTATTATCTGAACAATTTTCAATTAGGAAATCGGTTACCGATTGCACCTCTAAACTAAATGAAAAAAGAAAGCGAATACCCTGCTCCCATAGGACAGCAGTTAACATTTTACTGTAAATCTACCAGTATAGACTTACAGCATGTACCGTATTTCTTTACCCAATGTAACATACAGCAAAGTTAATAAAGCATGCATCATGACTGATTCATTATTACATGTACTGGATTTGCTCTCATATTATTGTTAGCATTACCTTCTTGCTGCATCATCAGGTTTGGCTATCGCTGCGCAGTGGACAGTTCTATGTTTAGGTACCTCCAAGTGGGACAGGGGCACAGATGGCTTGAATTTTGAAACTCCCCTCTGCCACTCTTCATCAAATGACTGGGCTTCAGCTGTTTCGGAAGAGAGTATACATTACAACTGGCGGCGAAATTGCTTTGCAAGTTTCAGTGTTCCTCCACGGTAAGAGTTACAGCCATCTGCTTGGCTGTTCATTTGAGTTTGTGTTTGTTTAGTGCTCACAGCATACAAGTGTGTGTGTGTGTGTTATTTTAAAACTGGATGTGAGCGAAATGATACCTAAACTCAGAGTGGACAGCACAGCTATCTGATACAAGTGATTGAAAAATGTCACTCGGCAGGTGCTTTTACAGGGGAAAAAAGGGAATGTAGAAAAAATAAAAGCATACTTTCATCTAAGTTGAGAAATTCTTCGTTCCTTTCCTGATCGCCAGTCTTCTTGTTTTGAGACTGCGCGATGACATGCGCACGGTCATGGATGTGATGCCCAATAGCCATCTTCTCTATCCCGCTCTCAGAATCCTTCAGTGACCGTCTAGTCTCTTTGATCTGCAGACAAAAATGAGAGTGGGCTTAGTTTAGTTTAAAACATCTTTCACTGAACTATTATTCAGTACTGAAACAAAATGGTCGAACAATCAGTGACAATCTCTTTGTAATCCATGGTCTCAGTAAGATAAACGGTGGCAGATTTCAAATCCATATTAATCCATCTGGTGGCTTTTTTTCCCACCAGCAATACACCTAACACGGAGAGGTCCAAAACATTTTTTTTTAAGATTTCTTCAAAGACAAAAAGCATCACCTAAAATGCTGTGCAATTATACATTGGGTTGTTTCGCTGAGAAAAAACAAACAAACATTGGCATATTTATGTGGGAGAGACACCAATAACTTTCATCTGTGCTCAACTTGTTATCAATGACTTCTAAGTTCAGTAAAATCAAATGCATCTTAAATACTTGCAATGGGTACATGTCAAACACACTCCCCTCCTTATGAAAATCCATTTCAAATCCATCATTAGAACAGTAACTCATTTAGAACAGTAACCATTTAAAACCACAAAATGACATGATAAATTAGAATCATTTAAAATGTGACCAATGTGAATTTCTTGGCTATAACTTCTGCTGAGCAGAACAATGCCAGGTGATATTTTTAGCTGTGTGCTGCCAGTCAATAAGAATAAAAAACATATTCCTAGCACCTCTCTGTAAACAGAGTGTTAACGATATGTCACAACTCAATCTTTATATCGGATACAGTAAAGGGGAACACAGATATTTCTTTCCCTCCATGACATCTTTTTGTAACCTTTCAATCTTAACAGTAAAATAATGGGAAGGGAACAAAACACACTACTTTCCTTAGCAACAGGATAGAACGATATATCAGTAGGTGGTGATGTTCTTTGTGTGAGAGGACAAGTAACTGTTAGGATTTCAAACTGATAGGCTTTTGAATGCTAGGGAGTTATTAGTAGAAGTTATTAGTAGAAACCCTTTGATAATTTACCAATGGCTTACTGCACAATGCAATATAAATACAAGCAATAAAAGACAAGGCCAGATGGAGTAACCCTAAAAACAACATGTACTGTAACGTTTTCCATAGACTATACTGATCAGCAGAATAACAAAATACATCAAAGGGTTTACACCTCCTATCATTATCTTTCTACTGTGTCTATTTTTAAATAGTGATTACCTTACTCATGGGTAAAATGGTTCACCTTTGTATTTGCTCCAAATATAATGGTGTTCCTATTTAAAATAATTTCAATATAACGGCTTTGTCACTTACCCCTCCTGGAACTCTGCGAGTTTGACTTGAAGCCTGGAAAACCTTTGCATGTTCGTCCCCGACCTTTGAGTACATCATCACTGAAGACGAGGAGAACGAGTGTGCATTGGAGTCCAGAGAGAAGTTATCCTGGCATACACAGAAACAAACATTCCTTATGAAATACATATATATTGTTTTGTTTGTTTGCTTTTGTAAACCCACAAAGCCTAAAAGGTGGTTTTTACATTTTGAAATGCATATTAGCTGTGGTATGCTTTTTAATAATAAATATTCAGAATATGTGTTACTGATCAATGACGTTTCCCATTAAATAGATTGCCACTGTGCTAGTCCATAATTTAAGGTTTAAAACATTTTGGATAAAAACATCACATATCAGTTTTGCTAGTAGAAACTTGCCTTTGAAGTATAATAATGTATGAGTCTGATTTCATCTTCCAGAACTGTACTTCCCCCGTTATTGCTGCCCTCAGAGCTACTTCTTAATACCTCATAATATTAAATACACTAAATTCAAATCCTTGAATGCATATGCATAGAGGTTCATTTTAACACTGGATACCAGATTTCAAAGTTCATTAAGGGACACCTCGACAGGACTAATCCCTGCACCTGGTTCCATATCCCCATCTATGCTAAACAGGACTATGCACGAGTAATTATAGCCTAAACATAACAATGTCAAATTCGAATCTAGAGCTATTCTCAGTCTAGGCGGCTGTGCTTGCTTGTATCCTTTTTTGGGTTTATTGGGATACTTACAATGTTTCTGTGCATGTCTCTCATCGTGTTCCTCATGTTTGCCATCATGCTGTCCACCATGCTGAAAGGACTCCTTCCATCTGCAGCCTATTGAGAAGGGAGTATTCACAAAGACTCACAATTACTTATGCAATTGTAATCTTATTGTCTTAACATGGGTAAATTAAAAACTGTCAAGATTATATTCATGTTCAAATGCCATGTTTAATTATCTATACAGTGATAAAGTGGGAAAAACACAATTGATCATTTTTGCAAAATAGAATTTGCTATTCTCAAGGAACAGTGCTATTTTAGGGACTCCTTATGGAAAGGTGTCAGAGGCTGGTCCCTGAAGATGCTAAAGGGAAGAACGCTGATAAATGTATAGAAGACCCTGGTGACTCTGACCATGTCCTTATAAAAGCAGCTAGCTCTCTCCACCCCCACCCAGTACAGGGTCTCTTTGTAAAGGAACATGCTATCTTGAATGCATTTCATAAGTCAATCAAACACTACATGTATCAATTACAATTTCCCTTTAAAATAGAAAAGAATTGTGCATGCACTTTACATCTGCTGTATATGTGACATGTATATGGTTTATTCATTCATTTATTTATTTTAATACAATCAGGAGCATTATTTAAGTTCTAAACTTACAGCAGAATACATCTGTGCAACATTGCATTATGTTAGTGGCAGCAAAGCACACACTTGAAAATGCCAATACTGTATATACGGTGCTACTGATTTTCTGCAATTTTGAGAGTTGAGTTAATTCATCATGTCACTTCACTTTGAAAATTACAAGGCAGAATTAGCAAAGAAACAACTGGGAGGATCAATTATGCATTTACATTAAAAGGGGTGCTATTTAAATTACTATCGGGTGATACAGAGCAGTACACCTGTGTAGCAACAAGTCAGTCAACACAGCTTTTTTTAAAAAGTGTTTCATATTTTATCCTGGTTATTGTAATGCCAGTAAAAAGCTAACCTTCATTTGTGGAGTACCATAAATAGGATTACTCTCACATGACATTGCGGGACTGTTTTTTATTTGTAGACTGAACTACAGTGTTAGTGGAAGACTGTAAATATGATTCTCACAACAGTGCTGGACATTTGTTATCTGAACTGTTTTAATATAATTAAGTTTTCCTGCTTATTTTAATACCAGAAATTAGCCAAGTGATGTTTATAAACATTATGACATGGAAGTGTCTTCAGGTGTTTTACTTATTATTACAGCAACAAGAGAGATTGAAAATATTGGCTTTAATAAAAAAAATAAATAAAAAAAATATGGTAATATTTATTAATTTATGGTGGTAATATTTATTAATTTACTTATCTTAACTGTCAACATTATATTTATGTTCCAATGCCATGTTTAACTATCTATATATTGATAAAAACATTTTAAAAAAGTGGCAACAACAGAATTGGTCATTTTTGAAAAATTGAATTTGCATTTCTCCAGAATGGAAAATCAGCAGTCCTAAAAAGTGTTTTGTCTAATGCAATATAAAATTGCATTAGTCAAAACACATACTGCATAAATAGGGCCCTTCATTTTCGGTTTATACTGATTTTTACCCAGGTTTTACAAAAACTATTATTATTATTATTATTTTTTTAACCGATTTTTCACCAGAATTTTGGACCACTCAAGTGCATAAAAATAGACGATTCTATTAAGGAAATACATTACATTAGATATATGTGTTTATGTTAATATTAAATCACACTATATATGCGAAGCTCTGCTTAAAGTAAGGTAATGTAGTGGAAGCTATATATACACACAAACACCCACGCACATGCGTATCTGTACATACTTAATAAATATCACGCCCATCACGTACACATTTCACTTTACAAATAGTGCAGATAGTTAACAGCTTTCATAGCAATTACAGTTGATTTTAGTTAACTACTTTTCATGCTAAAATGGGTAGAAAAAGAAAAACGGAATACACTTGAAAGTGAATTCCATGTATAGATGGCAAAGCCTTTTCCAGACAATGGCAGCATCACTTTAAAGAAAAATAAAAAACGAAAATGAAGGGTCTTGTGTTTAAAGTAAAATACATTTTTAAGTAAAAAAGAGAAACTGAAATGATTTCCAAACTACATCCTCTCACCACCGATTTGTGTGTGATGCTGGGGATTACTGAAGGATTTAGCAATGAGATAGATGCATATTCTTGGAATTATTTAGGGATCTGATGGGATAAGCCACTTCAAACCACTGAGTCAGCAATTTCAAAGGTCGTGCCAAAGTAAAACTATCAATGCCTATGCAAGCATCTATGAACTAATAAATCCCATGAGGCAATTTATATTTCTGCATGGGTCATATTTTTAGATTAGATTAATGCACTTTCCATCATAAGGATGGTATGATATCGAACAGGTTATTTTAAGTGTGTCGCGGTACATACAGCTGTGGTGATGGATCACCCATGCTTATTACTTATTAATATCTGTTTTGGTTGATGAGCTGCTTATTCAAACTAGATGCTGTACAGTTCCTTATTAAAGATTTTAATTACCTGCTAGACGGAACAGGCTTATCTCCTCATGCTTTAGAACAGCTGCAACACTATTTTAGCACATAAGTCTTATGTGCAAGCTGATGCCTTTTTGAAGCACTGCAAGCGGCTACAGGTAGATGTTCTACGATAGGTGGTTTTTCCCATTTACACTCAACCATACATAAAGCAACAACTGAGTTCTCAAAATCCCTTTAAAAAGATGCATCATTGACCGTGCTCTTGGTCACTGCTATACTGGACACCAGGGCCAGAAACCAGAGAAAATGAAAACTCACTACATTACTCAGTGGAGATGGCATAGGAGTTTTAAAAAGTGTATGCTTTTATGACATTGGGTTCATTGCAGTTTATACCAATTCTGTACTAGGACTTCAAATCCCTATAGAAGTACATGGTATAGTATAATTTGCAGGATTAATGACCAGATAACATATAGCTATTGGCTTTATCCTATGCTATCCTTTTTTTGTTGATTTAATCCAGGACTACATTACATTTACAGTGCCAGTTATGAGTTATACAATTGATATAAAGCAAGTAGAAAAGAAAATAAATAAATAAAACACAAATCTATATAGCATATAAAACAAATAAGACTGGGCTCGATTTTTTCCACAGTTAAATGAGTGAGCGATGGATAAGACAGATGCTTTTGACTGCTTGCATTGCTTTATAAGGGAGGTCTGAGTGTATAGAATGGACTCACATGGTCTCTGCTCCTTCATCGCTAGTCACGTGTCTGCGGATTGCTGAGAGCACACACAGGAGACTGGGACTGCAGTGACACCAGTGGCATTCCAGCTCTGCTTTGCTCAGCCTGTAACACTGAGTACACTGACCCCAGTCCTTTTGCTTATGGTTCTTGATGTGGGTTCAGCTGCTCTGTGTGTTTTCACTGGTTATGCAGATGGCCTGGAAGAACCCATACTGACTGTTCTCCAAATTCATTTTTAGCTAATAAACTGTTGAATGGGAGCACACAGATAATACATTGAACAATGCTCTTCAGTGCAACAGAAAAAAATATAAATAAACAAAAACAATAACAATTAATAACAAGTTAATTTTTTTTTCAAAAACTGTATTTTAACACTCTTAAGCCTGTATGCATCAGATTATACACACAATTGCTGCTAGCTGATGTATTCGAGTTCAGTTTGCCCAGCAGAATCTCCTAGGACTACAAGCAATGAATACAGCATACACAGTCAACAAACTAGAGAGAACGCTAAGACAATTCCCACATAGCATGATTCCTAAATACAAGATTCACATCAAATATCAATGGGCTGGTTCCCAGATGTCACACAGTAGCTCACTCCATAGAAGCACAGCTTCTTGGAATAACAGCGATACCTGATTTATAAAGGCTGCTGACGGGTCACCACACTGGGTGAAGCATGTGTACCCTTTCATTGACTTTGTGTCCACGTGGATAAGTGAGGTTGGTAGGGTCACATTCACAAACTATTTGGTTGTTTTATTGTACACAGCAGATGACAGCTGGAGCTTGACGCACTATCTATCTATCTATCCATCTATCTATCTATCAATCTATCCTGATGTCCTGTATGTTCTGGAGTTCAACTGTTAGAGCCAGCTGTGACACTGAAGCCAAACACTATGTCAAATACTCACAGCCAACAGGGCAGCAATTAAAAACTTGGCACTTTGAATATACACCAACCTGACCCTTAACAAACTTTAGTTTTGTAGAAAAAAAATAAATAAAATAAAAACCTTTCCCTTGAAGTCACATACTTCATTTTCTCCATAAAACAAAATAAATATGTAGGCATCCACAAAGCTTATTGATTATAAATGAATTGAAAAATGAAACGATTGGTAAAATAATAATAATAATAATAATAATAATAATAATAATAATAATAATAATAATAATAATAATAGTAAAGCTGTCTAGTCTTTAACAGCTCAAGGAAGCGATTTGGTATACATTCAGTTTTGTTTTATTTCTAGACACTTGAGACCTGCCAGGTTTTATATATTGCATGTTCACACAAGGCTCTCAGCTTGCTTCTGCGAAGAAAAAAAAAAAGGTCATCGCTCTATGTACAAGCTGGCATTTGATGAAAGCAATTACTGGGGATAAATATAACCTGAAGAGAGAGGAGTCGGTTTAACACTCGACAGTTAAAAGAGAATGCAAAAACTATGTTTAGCAGGTCTGTGCTTTTCAAAGCAGAGCCAGCTGGTCATCATAAGACCCTCTGCTGTAAGGTGTCCTCCGGCCACTCAACAATGAGTTTTATTTCATTTTCAGATACAAAGCCTTGCTTTTCTGCTAAGTGCAAACAATACCTGATTTCTTCCTGAAGACAACCACTGTAAATGCTCACAGTACACAGGCCAGCCATTAAAAACTGTATTCAAACCTGGTAACCTGATCAGTAATTACAAAAAAAAAAAAATCAGCTATCATAACTTCATTTCAGTAAGGTAACTTTGTCAAAAGCAGAAGCATTGGTGGAGTGAAATATTTATGTGAGGCTAATTTAAGGCTACTCATGATAAAATGAAGCCTTAACAATATCATGATCACTGGGAATACTAGAAATCATTTTTCCAAATAAACACACTTACAACTACCAAATTAAAATCCAGTATTATATATATATATATATATATATATATATATATATATATATATATATATATATATATATATATAATGTTAACTCGTTTGTAACGTGTAATACTGCAAAACCTGTCAATGTAGAAATGTTAGGGCATACAACAGAACAATACAGCCCACTGCTATAAATAAACCCAGTTAAAGATAACGTTGTCATCTTACAAGACTAGGGGATGGATGTTCAACAGTAACCTCCTGTAACCCCTGGATGACATCCTTTTGTGTTCATTAAGTCTCATATCATTGCGCTATTGAGTTACAGAGCATGTCAATTATCCACCATGTTCTGTTTTCTTTTTTCTATGACCCACAGCTACCCAGGATCACATAACACTATTTTTATGCAGACAGAAAGTGCAGATGCTATGCAACTAACTTAGCTTACACCAGGTTCAATGTAAAACAAACATTGATTTTCCAACTACAGTAATTGGGGAGCTGGTAAGTCTACCAGTTTAGCTTAAAAGAAGATGACAGTTTTGTTCCATTTTAAATGACTTGGCATGGGAAGCCTCAGCTTCTTGTAAGTGGAATACTGAAAAACCTGTCAAAAGAAATGTGAAGTGTGATGATACAATCTGCCTTTTCTTTAAACAAACCTCCCTCAAGGCTTGTGTACCAACGTTCAGAATGTGTTTTAATCCTAGTCTTGATTGACAGGCCGGGATATGAAAAACTCAGCCTTGAGATGCTCTGTGTTCCTGGACTCTCATGCAATGAACTGACAGTAACTTTACCTCTCGGCTGCCTTGGCCAGGACAGGGAATATAAGGGAATATGAATCACAGGTCATTTTTTCCTTTCAGTAAGTTGGCTGTATGATGACCCCAAACTTAAGTCACATCCTGTTTGGAAGCTAGTAGCCGCAACTATACTTATAAGTTCGCTGAATGTAAATGACAAAGAATAAAGCTTTTTGTCTTTTTTATTTTTCTAACTAATATTATTATTAGTGTTCAGTGGCTGCCACTAACCAAGTTGTGAGTGTATGTTTTGCACTCTTTTTATGACAGATCCGAACTGCTTGTATGAGAAACACTTTCAGCTTGATTAGAGGTAGCCACCAAACAATTACAAACATACAAAAGCCTGTGCCATGTCCAAGGAAGGATCCGTGTTATCATGCAGGTTGTAATATTGTACTCAAACTCTATCCAACAGTAGTCCCTCAGCTTATGACGTCAGTTTATGAAGGGGGACAATGTGAAAAAAAGCCATGGGCTTAATATACTGGTCTGCTCAAACAGGTATTACAATTGCGGTCTACAAAAGTGTAGCAGGTTTAACAATAGTTTCAATCTTAGCTGTATTTAAGTAACTGCAGTCATTTTTCTTTTCACCCTGCACTTTGATCAATTTCTCATGACAATTATTAAGTTACTGGGGGGGGGGATGGCACGTCATTAAAGATAAATATTCCATAATTCCTGATTAATCTTTCCATGTTTGGAAAATGAAAAGACTGGTTGTAGCTGCCCATACCCTGTGATCCTCTCTCAGTGCCATGTTGGAATCGGAGGACCCACGCTGATCTCTAGTTCTTTCTCTTCCATCAGTGATACTCAGAAAGGGATCTCTTCCAAAGGGGTCGGAGAAGCTCCTCATCATCTGATGGTGTGCCCGGAAGGGATCGCCACTAAAAATTAAATTAATAAATACACTGACATGTTCTTCATGTTGCAGTCATTGGCACAACATGAGTAGGGTGGGGTATTTTAAAGTGGGTGGGGTATTTTACACCAATATGATTAATATATAGGTTTAAATAGCCTGGTAGACTTGACATCTATAGAACTAAATTACTGGCACACAGATGTACTCAGTGTTATCCATGCTCATAAAAAAACAACAAAAAAGGATGAGAACCCTAGCATAGTATATCATTTTTTCTTTTTACTTCTATTTTCCATTTAAAAAACCTGACATGCCTCCCTTCCTTCAAGCTCAAGCACAGCTTAAATCAGTCATAGACAAGAAACTCTACTTGACATTTGCTTGCAGAATTTAACATGGGGGAGTTTTAAAATAATCAAACACAGTAGTCTGTTGATACAGTTATAACTTTGCAATGCTAGCATGTATTTATTTGTTAACGAGAAGGATAGTTTTAACAAATACTTTGTAATTCAAGGTTAGAAAGTTCACTTGCCTATAAAAGTCTTGCTGTATGGTGAATAACAAAATAGTTAAATATAGATCATGAAAGTGTCCTGTTATGTCTCTAGGCAACTGTTTTTCAACAGTGTAATTATATCTGCAGTTTGCTAACTATATTTTGCTAACTATGTTTCTGCTTTGGTCAGCATGATCATGCTTGTTGGTTTGAAATCAGGACAACATTTACTGTAATTCAAGATGTAACGGATGGAAATAAGACTCCCATTGCATAGCAGTTAGGTTAGGTCCATTCCTGGATTTACTATGAGTTTAGCAAGACACACCTGAGCTTGTTACCTTTTCACACTGTGGTTAATGAAGCTCATAGTAAAATCTAGAACAAGTGAAATGCTATGCAATTTGATTGTTATTTCCATGCCTTATTAATAGTGATTTCCACTGTAGGTTACTTAAAAGCTAGCCATCAAGCAATTATGATGTTTGTCAGCCGCATTTTTTTTTACATGAATGCATGACGTGTGATGTTCTAGCGTTGTTATGACGTGTAATGTGCCAAATGTAATTTTCAAATTTCGGAAGCAATACCGTTACTTTTTATCTCAATTTTTTTAAATACAAATATTTGTATTTTTTAAAAAAATGAGATAAAAAGTAACGGTATTGCTTCCGAAATTTGAAAATTACACGTCATATATATATATATAAAGAAAAAAATAATAACACGAAACCATTTTTTAAAAAAACGACATTTTGCAGCTCAAACTAATACTATATACAATGTCCAAGCCGCCGCTGATTTTATAAATAATAAAGGATCTCGTGATCATGGATTATCAATCCTATTCGCAGTATAAAGCATTTATTTGTGTTGGCAGAATAAAATACTAACATTAAAGAATGCAGGCGATGTTTATATATGAAGCATCCCTATTTGCAAAAGAGCCGCTTTAGCTTAACGGAACACAACAACACTACACACGCACCAATATCACACCTCAGACCCACTGCCAAATTAGGACAAGAACTCGCAAGCAGGCGAACAAGAATAACCTGCAAAAAGCAAACAGAATTTTTTTTTTTTTTTGGGGGGGGGGTCAAAATAAAAAAGTCCCTTTTTCTGCTATTCTATGGTTGTGCAATGCAGCAAAAACATATGGACAGCTACACTAAAGCAAGGAAACACGTAATTTGGACCTAAATTTGAAAGCGCTTCTTACCATTTGTAAAAAGTAAGAATGAATATAAGGGAACTCCGAGATAAATGCATACATTTACTTACGTAAAGAACGGGTCTTCATCAAACTCCCTATGAAAACTGTTAAACATTTCCAAGTTTGATAGGCAAAAGACAAAGATAATAAAACTCAAAACCCCAGCCTCAGACTAACACAAACGTCCTAACTTCTGAGTTCTCCTTTTTGCGTGACCAAAATGTTCCTGCGTCCTTGTCGCTGGGCTGGCACTACAACAGCCTCGCAACATTTGAGGAACACTGTTGCCCTCCAGACAAGAGCACGTGACCTGTTTCTAGCTCTACCATAAGTCAGTCTTCCAGAGAATTTACCAGTTGGGTAGCAAGCATTCGGGGACATGCTGGAGTGGCAAATGTTTTGATTTTAAAGCTGGTGCCATGGCAACGTGCTTGTACAAGAAGCAGCGCATGGCATTATGCTTCGAAGGTTCTGGAGCACTGGAAGGATTGTGTTCTCTACATATTTGAGATGGCGAGTTAGAACCATGTGGCCCAACTAGCAATAGCGTTGGACAATATATAAGGGTGGTCAAATGTTTGTTCAACACATTAATACACAAAGCATCTTTAAGAAGCGTTCTGCAACGTTCCTCCTAAACTTTTTTTTTTTTTTTTCTGGGGATCAACAAGGTGTATTTATGAGCTTACCTGCACAAAGATGTAAGCCCTGCCCCAGCAGCTGTTAGTCATTACTAGTCTCTGAAGTCAAATCTCATTTACATGAGATAATTAAATAATAGCATATGCACATAAATTGTCTCTTACACCAATCAATATATTAAAACACCGAACAATAGTAGTGATTGTTTAAGATTTATCTGAAATCTACCACTACGATTTTGCAGGACTTATTTTACACGCTGTGCTCTGAATTCTAGAAGTCCTGCTGTACAAAAGCCCCTGCAGGCTCTAATTATATGTACATGGCTATAAAAAGATGCACTTTCTAGGATATTTGGAACATGCTGAAGTGTAGACAGATAGGAAGGAGAGGGTGGGTCCAAGGAGAATATAAAATAGAAGCAGGCAATTATAGTAGAGCTGTATTAAATGTCTTTATATAAGAGATCAGAAAGTAACACGTTCCACACATGTTCTACAAAAAAATAAATGCAGAAAAAAGTTAAGCGGGCAAGCAAGAGGATGTTTTTTCCAGTTGCAAATTAAATAGTTAATAATAAATCTTAATCTTCATACACTAGCCAAAGAAATGAGGGGTGGTTTAATAACCGTAAAAACACAGCTAATCCCAGTATCCAGCCTAGTATTCTGTATGCCACCATCAGTAACAAACACCGCCTCCATTCTGTCTTTTCGTTGGTGTTTCAGGTGTACTATTGTGGGTGAGTAGCACTTTACTTCACATTCTGATTTCTGCATCTGGATCAGACATCTGACCCTGGGGCTCCAGCCAGCAAATGCAATCCAGTATTCCAAAGACAGGATAAATGGGTTTCTCCACGCTTGCAGATGTTTTGCCCCTACCAAGACAGTATTTTTGGAAAACAGATGTTTTTCAAAGCCTAAGTGACCCCCGAAATACACACGGTTTGGTGAGGTTTTGTGTGCTTGCAAATCAGTGAGCTGCATTCACCCTGCTCTTTCCAAATCCCATCACCCTGGACGACCCATATAATAATCACACAGCTGCTTCAACCAGATATGAACGTTTACAGTAGGCTAATCATTTTCCAGTTGCATTGTGAATGCACAAACATCCTTCAATTGAAGCATGCATTGATAATATAGTACTACAAAGAATAGCGAACAAGGTAACAAGTAAAAAAATAAAAATGAATATCAGAAATGTGTACCTCATAATGATTCTGTTATATATCCATTCACATGTAAAAAACAAAAAACAAAAAAAAACACCCTTTTTTATTTCTAAAAATGGAAATTTTATTTAATTTTTTTTTTTACAGTTCACATTGAAGATACCAAAACTCATCCGAGCAATAACAAGCAAATATGAAAAACATTTCTCATGATCAAATCATTGCATCCTGGTTTAAGCATTGATATGCAGCTGTTCACGGCACAGGGCTTCCCATCAGCCTCTCCTGGCGAAGAGTGATCAATCTGTGGAGCCACTTCTCCTCCGCTTCTGCCTTGTCAATAAATAACTGAAACAAGAAAATGCAAACTAGGTAAAAGCACCGTGAAATGTGGTGAAGAACACACATGATTACTGTCTTCCCACTATAGAATGAGCAGTGCACAGTATAAACAACACTCATACAGAACTACATCCACACATTTAGAACATTAGTCTCAACACCTTAGACTACAAAATATGAAATTCATTCTAAATGTCAATTCTAGATTTCAGTACATGGAAGACAAACGTGCAGAAGCTGATAAAATGTGGGAGTTACTCATAAAATAATGCATGTTCCGAAGATCACTAGCATGAATTCAAATGATTGAAAAAACTACTGTAGATACAGTATTAAGCCCCGGTCACACCTGGAACGATAACCATAAATCGTTTACAGTGCGGTCACACCAGAACAAAAAAAGGGTCCGATATATTGTACAGCAAATGCCAATCAACTTTTTAGTACAGGCCCACTTTTATTTCCAGAAAGATGAGGGACCGTGATGAGGAACATTAAGAAATACTCCTGTTGTATTAGATCAACCGAAGGCTTAGGAGGCAGAGAAGACGAGTGTGGGTACACAGAATACTGCAGAGTAGGGAGGAGTTAGGGGAATTCCACACGCTCGTTGGTATGGTCAAGTGCTGAAAATTACGCTGCACGTATTGCCTCATGGAAGTATGCACGGTCGCCTTGGGTACAACCACTTCCCGTTCAAGTAAAACATAAAATAAGAACGTGGTATGTATGGTTGATTACACCTTACTTAATATGATGATAGACGATACTCCATAAATAATGTATATATTTATACTAATGATTATGTATATATTTATATTAATTATTATTATTATTATTATTATTATTATTATTATTATTATTATTATTATTATTTTAAAGCAAAAAAAATCAAATACAATATGCAGACTGGCATGTCTTTATGTACGATTTATAGGATCATGCATCGTGCTTGTGCTATAATTATAATAGCTGTTTATCAAATAATTTATAGCACATAATTAAAAAAAAAAAAAAAAAGTATAGTACAGTATATTAGCACCAGTTTTCCGACGTGATGTTCTGCGGTGGAACAGTGGGGGGCAGTCTTCTCTGTAGTAAATCATTACAATGCCTGTATTGAATATTAATTGGGATTATCGATTAATACCCAAGTGTAATAAATATTTATCCTTGAAAATATTTAAAATAAAAACATACTGGCGCTGGTTCCAAAACTATATATTTTTTTTTAATATATTTAATTATTATTCATAATTCTTCTTCCCCCTCCCTTAAAATATTGCTCACATACATCACACTGTCTGTCTAATGTACATTAGTCACAGGTAACGAAATTCTGTGCATGTGTAAGATGAATCGTTTTGCATGCTTTCAGGCTTCTGTGTCGCAATATTAAAATGTCCACTCTGCTTAGTTCCAATTTTTAATTCATTGAGAATGACAAGTTATCTGTCTATGTATTATTTTATTTTTTAATCTGCTAAAGAAGAGGCAAAATTCCTTACATTTTAGATAGTAGCAATACTGAATCTGGTTTCATTTTATTTGATAAACTACATAGGAAAATTTAATATTATTAGATTTATATTTTCAGACACAATTCAAGTGACTGTGCATTGGTACTTTTAAAACTTATTCATTAATTCAAGTGCTTAAAATGTTGCAAAATATGTTATAAAGTGCCAGATTAATTTGGAAGCATCAACTGTTAGGCTCATCAATGCAGTCATTACAAAGACTAGATGGTGACTCTGAAGCGTCACAGTGTAATTGAGAAATATTTAGCCGCTTTTAAAAATTGTGTTATTTTCATTTTCAGTGCTCCCAGTTCCCAGAAGTAAATCCAGCATCTGATTAACTCACATTGGGGTGGGCCAGCGAGTCATTCTCCTGGTACTGGATAGCAGTAGGGATACTGGGGAGCTCCTGTTCATCATCACATGTAGACAGCACTGTGGATGCTAGGTCCTGCCCACTTTCTGTAGATTCGGTTGACTATAGAAATGAAGAATAGAAAATAATACATTAAAACCAGCCATGGGACAAGTACCTTGAGATAGATCAAGAAAGTAGCAATAGATGTACATTTGTTTTATTTCCCAGCATTCATTTCAAATTAAATTGCATCACAGGACTGCACCTAAAACTACAGATTCATTCCTGACAATTAGACAACGTGCCAGCACGGGGGGGTTATAAAAATAAAAAGGTTGGGAAAAAATAAATCTATTGATTCCATACCATTTGTCCAGGCAGCTTCTGAAAAAGTGAAATCACCTGGTACAACAGGGTTCTAAAATGTTTTAAAGGAATATTCACATGTAATAACTATTTCAGTCTGGAGCTGTCTACCTATTCTGTCCACTAGGTGGTGAACTACTACTGTATAAGGCAAGGAGAAAATCAATTCAGTCAATTCAGGAACCCTGCTAATCATTTTAATCATTATTGGCACATGGTATCCAAACAGCTTTCTTAAAATAGTTTCAAAGAAAAAGTGCATAAGAAAATGACTGAATCATTTATTTTTCCTCCAGTTTTACAAATCCAATTCTTACCTTTTTATTATCTCTGCTTGATATGAAAACCTGTGCAACAAAGGAGTCACCCTCTATGGCTTCAATATCTTTGACTCTCTTCACTTGTTCTGCCAGTGTGCTTTGTTCTAAGAGAGAAACAATTAAAAATAAATACAGACTGTTATTCGGCCCTGCTAGTTATACCAGGGATGGAAATAAGACTCCTATTACAGAGGAGTTTGATTTGTTCTCGGTTTAATATGAGTTTATTAATAAGACACACCTGAGCTTGTTACCTATACACACTGTTGCTAATTAAGCTTGTAGTAGTAAAACCTGGAATGGATCAAACTGCTATGCAACAGGAGTCTTATTTCCATCCCTGGTTATACACATTAAAGATTCAAGGCATCAATGGTCCACAAGATGCAGACACATAAACCCATATAAGAATTCACAGGATATACCTAAAAATATCACAGCAATATACTATATACAATATAAAATGAAGAAAAAATGTAATTAAACTAAGTAAAACTAAACCATACATATATGTTTCTCACGTAAGCATCCAACAAAAAACAACTTCATATCGACAAAAAAAAAAAAAAAATCTCTTATAAAATCTCTTACTCTGAAATAAATCTATATTACACGCAATCTGCATTCCTTTACCCATTCATCTGAGCACCCTCTAGCAGTAAAACATATATACAAGGCTTATCTATTGTGTGTCTGATACATTTCCTAAACTTTAAAACTTCAACTTCAACTGTAAATAGACTAGCAGTACAACACTGGTGTAACTTGAGAAACTTTGAATTTATATTCGAATAGTATTAAAAAAAAAAAAAAAAAAAGTACAGGTACATAGGAGTGTAACCAAGGTTTTAAAATCCATTTCTTACATCTCATTAGACCTAGCTATATTACCACTGTCCCTGTTTACTTCTGTTGAAGATCTTTTGGTTGTGTTTATATGTAATTTTGAAGTGTGGAGCAGAACGTAATCACAGAATATGAAGAAGCAGTGCAGACTGATTTGCGCCCATATTAGCACATACAGTTTAATGGGACTCTTTTTAAAAGCCCTCAAATTACAATTAATAAAAAAATAAAAAATAAGTTACACACATTTTAAATAAAACACAATTTTACAAAAACACACACCACGCTAAAATATCCAATGTAGAGACCCCACATTTCATTTGCAGCTAATGAGTATAATTAATTTGATCTATTAACTGCCTGCAAGCAACTGTCTGAACAGATTTTCTTACAGTGGTTGTGTAATGAATAAATTAATATTCGTTCCAGTTTAACTCGGCTAGCCGTTGTGAATGCCAACTGAGTGTGTGTGTTTGGATGTTGAATATAACTTTAATTTATATATATATATATATATATATATATATATATATATATATATATATATATATATATATATATATACACACACACACACACACACACACATACACACACACATATATATATAGCTCAAATAGCCAGGTGCCCAACATTTCCATGTGTTGTACATATCTTTCTCAAGGGTGTTTGAAACAAATCAAATAAAAATAAATCATGGGCAGTTTTTTTTTTTTTTTAATTTATATTTTATTTTTATAAAAAATATATTGTTATTTTCACTTCTGACAATTTTCCAGAGCCGATGACATGAAAGCCTTACTTGACAGTTTTGGGCTCAGCTGAAATAATGTGATGTTTAAAATAATTATTACCAAGATATTTTGGATAACCTTCACAGTAAAATGTTCACATAATATCCTTAAGTAAGTGAAGCCTGTCCTTCACATGCCAGAGTTTAACTCGCTTCCTAGAACTTACTCTATCTTGGGTCGCCGATTCTTTCAATCACTCATCTATTAATATTGCACAGAAACCACCATATAAAGATACATAATGACAAGAAACATGAAATTACTGGAAAAAACATCTCTAAAAAAAATCTATTGAGATATATCAATGACAACCCCCCGACAAAAGTGGACTGTTAGAAAAAGAAAAAAAAAATCCATTAATGCCGCATACTTTTTGACAAACACATTATTGGTAGATAAAATGACTTCCATATGCTGTTTGTCAGATGTCAGTGGAAAGGATATGTATTTCATAGTAAAATCAAAAGTAATGGACTGTGAGAGACCCAGATAGCTACAGACGGAGGAAAATCAATACGAACTCTGTAAGGCAAATGCTCCGTGCAAGGTTTTAGGTAAAAAGGTCAAAGTTGAAATTTAAACTAGACACATTATCTCGAAAATTAATTTACTGGCTAAGTAAATTGTCACTATATTATTTAAATCAATCCTGTCCACACTAAGAGACGATGGTTTCAACGTGAGCGAGAGTATTGCTGTACTATAATGCTGTGCAATTCATTTGTGCGATTTATCAACTGACATTCATGCAAGGTTCAAAGTTCCTGCCCTACATTAAAGTCTTCCTTGTTTGTTGATCCTGGAAACCCCTTTTATTTGTTTATCATGTTATCATTAATGTAAGCTCATTTTCAGATGTCCATTTAACAAACCTAAATGGTTTCTAATTGTGCAGTTTTGTGTATTTGGCAGTATACTAGTTTTACTCTTCATTTATCTAACACAAAA